>NC_139151.1:68522616-69122616 GCF_964270905.1 Leucopleurus acutus
TGGGAGATTTTGTGCTTCCTGTACTTGCAATTCTGGGCTCTGCTGGGCTGACAGTTCTGGTCCCCAGAAGGGGTACACTCTTACCAGGGGACAGAGCAAGTATCTCAATGAAATATATAAGTTGCGGATCCTGCCAGGGCACTTTGGACTCCTTGTGTCCAGAGACCAGCACGTGAAAAGAGGAGTCGCCATTTTGGGTAATTAATCACGATCATCAGGAGAAGGTGGTGCTGCTTTTACACAACAAGGATAGGAAAGTGTGAGGAACTCAGGTGATCTACTTGGAAGCCTCCTGGGACTCCCTTGGTCCACTGTAACTATGGATGGACATGGGCAGCAGCCCTGACTTGAAAAAGGTATGATTGCCAATGACTAATACCCATCAGGAATGAAGGTCGAGGTCACACCCTGAGGTAAGCTAACAAGACTCGTCAAGGTGGTCGCTGAGAATAATGGGAATTTAAAATGGACAACAGAGGCGGGAGAGGATGAGTACCAGCTGCAGCCCCAAGACCAGTTGCAGCAATGGGGGCTCTGGTTCATCTCATTAACCTCCTTCTTCTAAGTTTTCTCTCAGGAGGAAAGACCCACAGGAAGCATGGAGGATCTGTTTCCTAGATCTGCATAGAGAAGCAGACTTGTCCAGAGCATAGGGTGGACTGTGGAAACCATGAAAATGTGCCACTCAAATCTGCTGTGGCAGAATGAGTGTCGGGCCCAACCCTTACCCGCTAGATCCGCCCCTATTTTTGCACCAGGCCAATACATCCCTTGGGCTTCTTCTAGCCAGTGATGGCACAGAAAGTGTACTAACCTAAGCCCATTTCTGTGATACAGGTACTCTTAGCAGGTGGCTTTGGCTTGAGGACTCCCCACTGACCTGGCTGAAATTTTCTTAGAACTGTGCTGTAGTGTAAGCCTCTTTCTACCTAAATCTTTCCTCCCTCTCTCTTTCACTGGTGTCAGACTTGCATCAGTCTGAAGGCTCTCCCCACTTCTCTCGCTTTCTTTTTTATCCTTCACCAGCATTTCCCCCAGTAAATCTCTTGCATGTCTAATTCTATCTTGGCATCTGCTACTCAGAGGACACAAACTAACATAATGACACTGGGGAAATGAGACCTTATCTGACAAGAAAATGGTAGAGTATGAAGACTGAGAACCTACCATCCTGTACTAGATCTTTAGAAACTGTTGATATAATGTTTACATTGTTGTCTGAAAATACCAATCCACAATTTATTGTTTTTGCTACCCTAAAAAAGGAGGAAGTGATAGCAAAAGAAAATGAAAGTAGAGGAATCACTTCCTCTATCTTTAACAGCTCTTTCACTTTTTTTTTCTACTTACGGTTTCTGTTATTACTTAAGCTGTAGTCCATTGTACAGTCTGGTATTGTGCACATTTATATCACTTGGTACCTGAGCAAACATATTCCTATTACTAGAAAACCACTAAAAAGTGTGTGCCCTAAAGGCCTAAAAGCATAATCTTAATTCATATAAATGGGTGAATATTGTTACTCTCCTTTGAGAAGAGAACCAGACTTAGGAATCTTGCACAGTATTCTGATCTCATCTTTGCTATTAATGTTTGAATACACCTCTTGAATTCCTGAAACCATATCTTACTTTACTAGAAAATAGAGGTAAATTATTTGCTCTCTAAGCTAAAGAAAGACATTTGCCCAGATGGGTCTTTTATACAATAACCATACTTGATGGTGTGTGTGTGTGTGTGTGTGTGCGTGATATAGGAAAAATAAACTTAAGATTTAGGGTTGGAAGACCTGAACTCAGCACTAAAACTTGTAAGAAACCTGTGTAAGTCCTGTTGCCTTATTGAGTCTTGCTCACCTCAGAGGTTGTTGCAAAGTTCAAGTGAAATAGAGCATGTGAAAAGGCTTTGTAAACTATAAAATGCCATATAGATCTGAGCTTTTATGATGGTGATGATAATTAGGAATCTTCTGTGGCACAGCTTCTGATATATGACAGATGTATGTAGCTTAAGAGAAGCAGGAAGTTGATTTAGCTCCTAGTCTACTAGGGCTACCATAACAAAATATCAATACCACAGACTGGGTGGCTTAAACAACAGAAATTTATTCTCTCACAGTTCTTGAGACTAGAAGTCCAAAACAAGGTGTGAGCCAAGTTCGTTTCTCCTGAGGCTTCCCCCTTTGGCTTGCAGACAGCCATCTTCTTGCCATGTTTTCACTTAGCCTTTTCTCTGTGCAGACACACTCCAGGTGTCTCTTCCTCTTCTTATGAGGATACCAGTCATATTGGATGAGGGTCCCACCCTTATGATCTTATTTAACCTAACTACCTCTTTAAAGGTCCTGTCTCCAAATACAGTCACATTGGGAGTTAGGCCTTCATAATGTAATTGGGGGGGATATAATTAAGTTCATAACACTGATCATTAAGTATATTCAAGGCCTTTCTAGATCCTCTTAATACTGTCCTGGTCTATCTCAGGATAATGTGGTTCCTGGACCTCCTGCATCAGGATCACTCGAGGTGCTTGGGGGAAATGCATATTCCACAGTCTCATCTTGGGTCTACTAACTCAGAATTTTTGGGGTTGGGGTTCAGCAATCTGTGTTTTACCATCTGGATAAAATTTATCCAGATGATTTTCATGTACCAAAGTTTAATAATTACCAATACAATGGAAAGCACTTAGAGAGTTTGGAGTCACACTGCCTGTGTTCAAATCCTGGCTTCAACAATTACTAGCTGAGTAATCTTTGCCAAATGACTTAATTTCTCTGTTTCTTGATTTTCCCATATGTAAAATGGGTATTATTACTACCTTCAGATTGCTGTGAGAATTAGAGATAGAGAATTAGAGGACTTAATGTGCTATATGTGCTTCATAATTTTTTAATTTTTATAATTCTTCATTTTATGTTCTGATAAAATAATAGTTCCATGAACACTATCTTCACGTTTATGCTCCTTTTTTCTTTCTTACAATGCCCTCCTCTCTCATCTCTAAATCCTACCCATCTTTTAAGATGGACTTTAAATCCCACCTACTTCATGTCACCTTTCCTAATCCCCATTGCAATCTGGTTAACTCTTAGTGTATTCCCTTTTGCATTATAGTTATTTATATATGCCTTGTTCCCCACTGGCCTTTGACAAATGATCCCATCCTCAAACACACACACAAATACGCAACACACATTCCTTGAGGGTACCTAGAACAGGGCTTAAATGAATAACTATTTGCTGAATGAAATTGAAGGGGATCTATTTTTTCAAGCTGAAGATTTGGCTTAATTATTTGCAAAATTCACTCTCTTTATGCCCATGATATACTGCAAGAAGTAGCTCATAATTTAGGGGCTGGTAGTGTACAGGAAAATTGGAAACAGAATTTTGACAAATGTAAATATTTGTAGGGAATGAAGCTAACGTTTTCTGGATTCTCATATGCCTGTGATCAAATAGAAATGGACCCTTTAGTTCTTATTATGAATATGTGGCCAGAGAAACTGCTTGCAATGTAGCTCTGGAAGAGTAAAGAGCTTGAGAATGAGGTTGATGAAGGATGGAGGAATTTTGATTGTTAGAGAAACTTGGAGCCTACAGTTTATTTTGAAACTGTTTTTAGTAAAGGTTTAGTCAGGTTCATTCCTATGAAGGTTTGGATATGTCTGGTCTATTTTATAGCACAATAATACCTCATGGTTTCCTGGTTGGCTGGTATTTGTTTAAAGAGAGTGGGCTGCTGGTCCTGACAGCATTTGAGAGGTTATAACGAGAGGAAATCTGATATAAAGCTTTTCACCTGTGAAAAGGAGGGGTCGCTGAGGAATAAAATCTGCCATACCCATGAGGTTTCCTGGTTAAAAAAACCATAGTTTTGATTTCTTTAAAGTCTTGTCCATATTTGAGTGGATGTTAATCATCTTCCAAACATGATTACACATCCCCAAAAGACAGTATTAAAATCTTGAAGTTATATAAGGTTCTGGTTATTTCTCACAGTTTGCACTTACATTTAATATAGTTACCAAAGCACCAAACCATGCTAGCGAGTTGTCACTGGGAACAGGCCAAGCATAATTCTACTGAAGACTGAAGTTAGGTTAACTGGAGCATTGCAGTGAATCTTGGTTATTTAGCAGGAAAAGAACATTAAATACACTTGCTTTTGTCTGAATTATCTGACCAGATATATTTTTTAAATGCTCTAAATATACAAATTTACATCTTCCTTTTCACTGGATCTAGTGACATGTTTACTATTTCCAGAAGTGGTGAAAGTATTGTGATTTTCAATAAAGAATGTTAAATGAGATGATTTAAATGATCTTATCATCTAATTCTTTTCAAAAAATGATTTCTTACTGAATTCAAAGGGATACAAGAAAAAAAAATCTCCACTTGGATTCAACCTGTTCAAAATGAAATCCATAGCCTCTATTCTCAATGATTTCTCTAGTACTTCTTATCCTAGTTAATGGCTTCAAGATAGTCCAGTCACCTAGACTAGACCTAGGAAATCCTCTTTGCATCCTCCCTTTCCCTCTATGGAACTGGTCTGAAACTTCTATAGCTGCTCTCTACTAATTCAATCCTTCCTTTACAAATTTACTGCCATTGCCTTACATAACTTTATCTTTCATTTGGCCTATTATAAAGGTTTCTTAAATGATTTTCTTGGCTTTGGTCTCACAGTCTACCAAACTATTCTTCATGCAGTACCAGCATTGAGATTTGAAACATATAACTAAAATTCATCATGCCAAAAAAAAAAAATCAAAAAATCAATCATGCCCTGCTTAAAAACCTTTAACAGTTCCTTATAACTCACTCACTTATAAATTCCAGGCTCCACAGGATGGCCTCTAGACCTTCCCATGATTTGACTTCTACCTACCTATCCAGCTTCATTTCTCCATGCCCATCTTCCCTCTAACCCAAATCATACCTACCTGGTTACAGATCCAGAAGTGTCCATGCTGTTTCATGCTTCCATGTCTTTGCACATATTGCTCTGTGTGGATGCTCTACCTTCTCCTTGTCTACCTGGGGAACGTCTATTTGTTCTTTGTTACCCAGGCTAGCATCTCTTCATCTGTGAACTCCTCTTCATCCCACCACTATACTTGATAAGAGGGTATGTTAGAGCATTTCATACTGTGCTGCACCTGTTTACCTATTTTCTCCTCTACCAAACTGAGGGCTATATCTTATTCATATTTGTACTTTTGGTATCTAGGGCAATGCTTGGCACATGCTGAATGATGAATAAATTTTTGCAAACATAAATGTTTTCTTGTCTTCACTGTGTTTTATGTTATTATGGATGAAATTGGTTGTTAAGGTTTGACTTTTTTTTTTCTTCTGTTTCTCCATGTTATCACTGACAGGCCCTAAATCAACATCTTTTCAGTAGAATGAAATCTAAGATATGTAGGCCCATAAAATTATGATAATAATGTGTAGTCATTCCTTTAAAAATTAATGTATTAATTTTTTTTTTGCATTTATAGTACATGATTAGAAAAGAGCATAAAATCCCTGTAGCGTTTGCCTTGTGATGAAAGAGAACTGCTAATTTATCTATTTGTGTAGTTAGGAAGACAGAGTCCTAGTTGAATGAAATAGCATTGAAAGCAAGCCTTGAAAAGAAGCTGAACTGATGATATAATCTGGGGATCTTCTTTGAAAAACCCAGAATTGATAGATCCTGGGAAGTCCTGAAAGGATGGAGAATGTTAAGAGGATAGGATATAAGAAAAATAAATTAAATTTACATTTACCAAGCATCTAGTCACTGGTAGTCATTTTACATATTAAATTAATTTAATCCATAACAATGACCCTATGAGGTGGACATTGTTATCCCGATTTTGTAGATGAGGTAGGTAACCTGAGGCATTAGGTACCCTCCAAGGTCCTGCAGCTGCAAAGTCGTAACTAGAACTGACTGACGCTAAAGTTTCCTTCCCTCGCTGCGTGCTGCCCTGACTTTCAAAGTTCCCAGAGCTGCCCGTGCTGCTGTGTGCAGCTTAGTAACACATACAAAGACACATTATTTGCTCCTATTTGCAGTGATCATATGTCGGTGGCTCACTTACTAGTTAACGGTAATAATTTTATTTCCAATCCCAATGCTCAGTTTTAAAAATTTAGTAATGAATAGTCATGCATTTATTGATGATGTTAGATAATGAATTGGAAGAATCTTTTTGAGCTTCTCTTACAAAACAACATGAATGCATTTTAAGTAGGCTTAGTGGAGAAAGCATACTTCTAAATTTTTCTTTGGTGTGCCCCACTGCTGCTCCCTTTGGAATCCAGAAACGACTGCTGTCTGGAATAAAAGGCAGTTTGCTCTTGCTGCCTCCTGTACATTGCTTAGCCTGGCAGTTTGTCACTCTCCTGGGCAAGAATCCAGCTTGTGGTAGTGAGGTGGTTTTGTGGCAGAACTCCACAATTAACCACAAGTTCAGTGTCAACGGTAGGCTGCCACCGTCGTGGCTGTGATCCTTCAGATCTGCTGGGATAGCCAGAGCTGAAGAAACTACCGCTTGTCTAAGGAGGGAACAGGAAACTTGGAAAGAGTTTGCATTGCTGTTTATTGTTCAAGATTCAGGTTTTAGGTTTAATACAAAAAAATCCAGGAAATTTCAGATTAACAGTTATAGATTTAACACTTTTACCAGTTACTTTTGGTAAAAATGTAGTGAATTTGTGTCATAGATACAATTGTTGCTCTGAAAACTAGAAATAGAAAAAGAAAAATTCCTACAGTGGTAGAATATATTCTTTCAAAGCAAAAGAAATCTAGGTATCATCACTTGAATAAAAAAAAAAAAATTGACCCACATGTCTCTTAAACATTACATTGGAAATTAAATCAAACATAAATATAAATAACGTTTTCTTTAAGTCTAAGAGAAATGTTCTTTTACTGACTTTGTGCAAATGGATGTTAAGAAAAATATTTTTCAGTAACAAAATGGAATCTTTTTTGTATTAAATCATGTTTTAAAAGTTTCAGTTAAAATTCATTGACTAATAAAACACAACAGCAAAATCATAAGGACATACAACCAACAAATCTGATTTAAATTGTTCTGAGAAATAAAAACATACTTCAAAGATTTTTGAGCATTAACTGAGTACTTATGCATGGCATGGAGACTAAAACAGGATTCTTGGGTTTGAGGAGTATATTGAAGACTTTACCATGTAAACAAACATGAACCTTTGTATAACAAATAGTAACAATAAACTCCAGTTGCACATTACGGCATACCATTTCTCTAGCCTCTTTATTTCTTACATTTTTGTACTTTGCCCCTTCATACCTTACACTCTAGTCATAAAATACTTGTAATTATCCAAATGCACTATTCCTCCCGATTTTTAAACTTGTTTGCTTCTTTTGCCCAGATTATCTTTTCTCCTACTTTATTTAGGTAACGTCTCATCTTTCAACACTGAGCTTAGAAATCTCTTTCTCTGATTCCTCAAGAGCATTACTCCTTGCCTGGTACTCCACCCTTGGTCTGGGTCAGGTGTCCCTCCTCTGAGCTCACAGAGTACACTGAGCTTGCTTACATTTAAATCACAGCTCCTGTTACACTGGGCTCTAGTAGTCTTTTTACTTTTCTAGCTTTCACCATGAACCCTTAAGGGCAGGAACTACACCTTTCATCAATGTATCCTTGTCAGCTAGCATAGTCCCCAGCACAATGCCAGGCACTTGATAAACACTGAATGAATGAATGCATTCATTAAGGGAGAGAAGGCAGAAGGGAGTGGTTGCATAGGAGAGTTGAGGAAGTAAAAGAAGTGAGGGATTAAATATAGAGATGAGAGAGAGAAAGTGGACAGAGGGGAAGAGAGAGAGAGGAAGACAGCCATCCAGACACTGGGGAGAGAACTGGAACTGGTGGAGGAGAAACAAATCTTGAAAACAAGCTGAGACAACAACACAGTAAGGAGACTCGAGAGAAGAATGACTCTCTCCTTAATAGTTCTCAAGAACTGTTCCCAACAGTTTTTATCACGTATTCTCTTGTGCTCTTTAATGGTCTAAGTACATAGGTCCTACCTCTCGTATAAAGCTGCAGCTTTAGGAAGCTTCTAAAGAAGTTTATAGTTTTTTAATGTTCTAAATAGCATCTAGCACAGTGCTGTGCATATAGAGGACACTCAATAAATACTTGTTGAGATGATCTAAAGAGTGAGTCAAAGTGAGGTTCAGATTCAGAGATGAGTATTAGCTGGAAGGAAAATAGGTAGTATTGACACACTTAGGCAACAGAGTTGTCACTGCACATTGAAAACAGAATGATCCTTTCTATACCAGAGAAAAACCAGTCTTTCTTTTTATTTTCAAATGTAAGTTTGAAAATGTTAATTCTTTCATTCTTTCAAGACCTTTTAAAGTTTTCACGTATCTTAAAGAATGGCTCTAGTTCTGGAATTTGGAATCTCAATGATACTGCTTAATTTACTGGGTATTCATGAAAATTTCTTTGATATTAAAAAATTTTCAGACTGCTTTGTATCTTTATCCCTGAGAAATTAGGGTTGCTTTATTACGGAATTCTGAAAAGTTACATTTTAGAAAGAGAACTCAGTTCTAAGCACTTTACAAAATCCAATTCAAATCTATTTGTTATAGTCTATTTCAGATGCTTTAAATCCTCCCTCCCTCCCTCCCTCCCTCCCTTCCCCTTCTTCCCTTTTTCTTCCTTCCTTTTTCTTTCTTTTTCTCTCTCTCCCTCCCTCCCTTCCTTCCTTTTTTTTTTTTTTTTTTGGTGGTACGCGGGCCTCTCACTGTTGTGGCCTCTCCCATTGCGGAGCACAGGCTCCGGACGCGCAGGCTCAGCGGCCATGGCTCACGGGCCCAGCCGCTTCGCGGCATGTGGGATCTTCCCGGACCGGGGCACGAACCCGTGTCCCCTGCATCGGCAGGCGGACTCTCAACCACTGCGCCACCAGGGAAGCCCTTTCCTTCCTTTCTAACATTTTTTCTTTTCTTTCCCTTCCTCCCTCCCTGCCTTCTTCCTTTCCCTCCTTCTCTCCTTCCTTCCTTTCTTTTGGCCCAAGGGTTCCAAAGAGGGGGCTTCAGGTCAGAGTAGGAGGTGTCAGAGACCTGCCAGTAGTCAGGCTCTGGGCTGGGACATCTCCACCTCAATAACAGCAGTCTGCTTTTATTTGCATGACGTTTCTTTTGAAAAAATTCGAAAACCATGGTTGAGAGGTGACAATATAGAATGAGAACAGTAATAAAAAGTTCTTAAAGAACTGGTAACATTTATTCCCTGCTTTTCATCTGCTCTTTAGAGGCTGCTCCATGAATTGAGCTGGGGAGTCACGTGAACATGGGACAGTGATAAGGACTGGATAGAGTCTTATCCCTCATCCATCCACCTTTACCACTCTTTCCTATTTATATTCCATGCTAATAGGGTCACCAATGGGCGTAGGGACTCAGATCCATTTAAAATATTTAATTTTGTAAGGGAATTTCTGGGAATACTGCTCTAGAAATGGATTTTCTTTACATCTGGACTTTAGAGTTTAGGAAAGAATCCTATCCTCTTTTTCAAAAAGAGACTGAAAGCACAAGGTATAAGGATGGGGAGTTAGACTTAACAGAGGACAGGACAGGTGGGGAGGAGTTGCTGAGACCTAATATGAGGCCCATTTGTTATTTCAGCTTCTTTGAGGATGAAGGTTTAAAGAGAGAACAAGAGAATTCACAGAGAGGGTAACTTCCAATCAAGCAATGGTGAGAACCAGAGGTCCCAGGTGAAAAAGTGGGTGTTCTAACAGTTGGGCTGAGCCCAGTAATGGGACATCTCAATTGATGCTTGTAAGGTTAGACAGGTGGGCAGGCAGTGGCATCTAGAAGGTCCACCAATGGGGTCCTTAGCTGGTAGACTAATGTTTAGGGGCAGAGTGTTTGGCCCTGAGACTGGAAAGACCTAGGCAGGATTTTACTTCTTCTGTAATTAATTGGAGCATTGGCAGCTTATTGGTGTGGGTTCCTAAAATGGAGAACAAAACAAAATTCTCATCCTATAAACTGGGGCACATGGGAAAACTGGGTCTTTGGAGCTTGAGGGCAAGGACCTCATTATCAGAATAGAGAAGTAGACAGGGGGTTGCACTGCACCAGAAGGACTTGGGAGCTGGGTAGTAAGCACTACGATCTCACGTCAGGGATCATCAAACTGGGAGAATGATTCTAGTGGAGAGATCATGGGTCAAGACGTGAGGGAAGGCAAAGTCACGTAAAATGAGGCTGGGGTAGAGAATGTTGAGAAAAGTCAAAGGTATGCTGTCACTTTAGGGGTTTTTTTCACAACAGATAACGGTCATACATTCTTGAACCTAAAGACCAGAGCTGAGTAATTCTATTGGTTGTTTAAATCTGGCAAAAGAATAACTAAATAATTTGAACTCTAAGACATGTGGCCTACTACTAATCTCTGACAAAAACTGTAAACAGAGAAGGGAGTTGCTATAAACATAGCTAGCTGATTCTTTTGGTGCATATTTTTAGTTAAGTAAACTGATGGTCTTTGGTCACGTCCTTACATTTTATTTTGCAGTCCTCGCAGGTGCTGGAGTTGGTGTCTAGAGGGATGCACTCCAACTAAAGGTTATTGAAGAAGTTGGGCTTTTAGCCTCATAAAGACCTGGGAAGACAGTTCAGAGAAGGAGAACTGGGAAGTATGAAGAGGGCTTTGCATTTTATTTTCCAGATAATAGTCCTTGGATACAAATCCTTTTATTTTTATTTGTCAGCACTGAGAGTTTGCTTTAGTTTGGTGGTACAAATAATTCAAAGGTTGCTGTTAGCAATCCTTGGATCCTAAAAATACCTATATGTTTTTGGCATATAGAAATCAGAGCTTTTTAAGACTGGAAGGGATTTTAAGATCATCAAAATTAGATTGCTTCATTTTACAATTGAAAACACTGAGGCCTGTAAAAGTTATGTGACTTGCTTAATGCTGGACATGAATGGTTGGGCCAGGACTAGAAATGATGAAATGGATTTCTAGTCCACTACTATTTCCATTACCATGCCTATGCTATCTCAGATGACAACCCAAGCTTTTAAAACAACAACAACTTTATTTATTTATTTATTAGCAACAACTTTAATCTGAATTTATTCTGATTTCCAAAGCAATTTATTATTTCCTATGACAATTTATAATGGGCATTTCAGTGATGCTGATACTAGTTTGTCATGCCCTTCTGTACAAGCTCAAAATGTATCCATCAAGTTTCCTATTTTAATCTTTGATTGGTAATGATGAGTTCTGTTTATTTTTAAATACATTTTAAAATGTATTTGCTGAGTTCTGTTGAAATGAGATTTTTTTTAATATTCAATTGTCATGGTGGAAAAAAGATCCCTTGGATTTTTATCTTTTAGGGCAAGCATTTGACTAATCAACTTGAAAACTCTATTAAATATTTTTTCCTTTACCCAAGAGGCAGACAAGGAAAGGGAATTCTGGTCTTTTTTCATCTTGGTCAAATTCTTGTGCTGATTTCACTGTGATTTCTGCTATGCATTGTGAACTATGACTATATATGAAAATAATCTGTTTTAGGTCATGGCTGTGGGCAAAGATTAATTGGTGAAAAATGGGCCTGTTTGTGGGATTTACCACACAGTAAGGTTTCAGATCTCCCTGGAAAAATGTGGAATTAGCTCTTTGAGAAATGAAGTTCTGTCATGAGGTTGAAGGGAGAGTTTTGGTGGAGGGAAACACAGTTCACTCTCTAAGGCGTTATGATTGGTTAGATTCCAGAGCAGTCCCTTCGGTACAGCAAAGTTCTTCCCGCTTTCAAGTCAGCGTTTCCCACACGTAGCTAGTTTCACCAGTAATTCACAGATAGCATCTTACTTGGCTTCTTTCATGGCCAACTGATCCAAACTGGGCAATGGTCTTGGAGAGAACTCCTAATCCGCCCATTCCCCATCTCTAGAACATGTAGTTACAAGTGAAAAAGCCTTCCATGGGGAAAGAACTTTTCGACAGCAGATTTTCTATGCTCCTTGAGATGGATGCAGATGTCAACCAGTGCGTATGTTTGACAAGGACGCAGGGAGGATGGAACGGTAGTTCCTCCCCTATGAAGATGGTTCTTGAGGAAGACAATCTCGGTAGTATCTACTAGGATGCTCCCAGAGAGCGCTCCACGTGCATGCTCCTCCCTAAAAGCCACTGCAAGGGCCTGCTGCGTGGCCCAAGAATCCACGTTGCTGTTGAGGTCAGACCTACCACAGTAATCAAGGTTTCTTCCCCATGACCTTGGTGGTGGCTGGCCCTTTACCAGGTCACAGCTCGGCTCGGACAGTCCAAGGGTCCACCCTAAACTGGGATGAGGGTAGAGGCACGACCCGCCGCCTCCCCCCCCTCAACTCGGTTTCTCTACTAGACACTCCCCTTGGGAACCGTAAACATCCTCTTTCCCTACGCCCCGGTGGTGAGCCTGCCTGGGGCCCGTGACTTACCCCCAAAGGGAACCTGCGCGCCTGGGGTCCCAGGATGGCGGGCTTGCCCCCTTCCACCCGAAAAGGACCCCTCCAGTCTCTCCCAGCCCGGGCGGGTCTTCGGGCGGCCGCGGCCGCGCTCTCCCCAGTCTGGGGACACTTAGTCGGCTGGGGTCCCCAGCTCACTTCCCGGAGGGCGGGCGGCCGGCAGTGCGAACCGCGGAGCGGGTGGCGTCGGGACTGGCCGGGGCGCGGGCGCGCGCGGGCGGCTGGCGGCGGGCGGGGCGCGCGCCCGGCCCGGACAGCCGCGGGGGAGGAGCGCCCGCCAGCCGATCGCGCGCCCAACGGACTAGGCTAAAGCCGTGAGGTAACTGTTGCAGCCCGCGGGAGCTGGGAGGCAACACCGAGGCTCCAGTCCCGAGAAGTGCCCGAGGGAAAAGGAGGGGGTCCTGCCGCAGCGGTCCCAGGCAGAAGCCCCTTCCGCCCCTCTCCTCAGCCAGCATGTCGCGGACCCCGCCGCTCCTCCGCCCGCGCGGCGGGGACCCTGGGCCACGGCGGTGGGCGCAGCCCTGACGCGCTGCCGAGCCGGGGGGCTCCTCGAGCGCGGGGGCCAGGCGGGAAGGAGCGCGAGCTGCAGCTGCTGTCCGAGCGGGGCGTGCCGAGCCCCTGCGGCCACCCCGCGTCCCGGCCATGAGGAGGGACGAGCGAGACGCCAAAGCCATGCGGTACCCGCAGCCGCCGGACGGGGCCGGCTCGCCCCTTGAGAGTCTGAGGAACGGCTACGTGAAGGGCTGTGTGAGCCCCCTGCGGCAGGACCCCCCGCGCGGCTTCTTCTTCCACCTCTGCCGCTTCTGCAACGTGGAGCTGTTGCTGCCGCCGCCGCCGGCCTCCCCCCAGCAGCCGCGGCGCGGCTCTCCCTTCTCCCGGGCGCGCCTCTCGCTGGGCGCCCTGGCCGCCTTTGTCCTCGCCCTGCTGCTCGGCTCAGGGCCCGAGAGCTGGGCTGTCGGGGCCGCCCGGCTGCGGACCCTGCTGAGCGTCTGCTCGCACAGCCTCAGCCCCCTCTTCAGCATCGCCTGTGCCTTCTTCTTCCTCACCTGCTTCCTGACCCGGACCAAGCGGGACCCCGGGCCGGGCCGGAGCGGTGGCGGCTCCTGGTGGCTGCTGGCGCTGCCCGCCTGCTGTTACCTGGGGGACTTCTTGGTGGGGCAGTGGGGGTCTTGGTCTTGGGGGGACGGAGACGCCGGGGCCCGGGCCCCGCACACGACCCCGGCGGTGGCCGGCAGGCTGTTCTTGGTGCTGAGCTGCGTGGGATTGCTGACGCTCGCGCAGCCGGGGAGGCTCCGGCACAGCATCCTGGTGCTGCTCTTCTCCGGCTTCGTCTGGTGGGTGTCCTTCACCAGCCTCGGGGCGCTGCCTCCAGCCCTCCGGCCGCTGCTGTCCTGCCTGGTGGGGGGCGTCGGCTGCCTGCTGGCACTGGGGCTGGATCACTTCTTCCAAATCAGGGAAGCTCCTCATCATCCTCGGTTGTCCAGTACCGCGGAGGAAAAAGTGCCTGTGATCAGACCCCGGAGGAGGTCCAGCTGCGTGTCGTTCGGAGAAACTTCAGCCAGTTACTATGGAAGTTGCAGAATGTTCAGGAGACCTTCATTGCCTTGCATTTCGAGAGAACAGGTATGTTACCACAAAGCAAAGTTTGGTAAGGAAGGGAGGGAGGTTTTATCGCTTCAGTTCCCAAGTTGAATTAGCGTGTTTGAAAGCATGTTTACTTCCATGGTGAAAAAAAGACAATTTTTATTCTGAAAAGAATTCCTAAAATACAGGAAGCTTTTAAAAAAATGCATAAGTACCATTTATCTTTGAATAGAAATGAAATAGACTAAGCATGTCTCACTTTTTAAAGAGTTTGTTAATGTAGTAGATGCGTTCTCAGAAGAATGAAGTGAATTATTTGAAGTATAATAGATTGACTACTCCCACTTTGGCATAGTCTGATGTGTAGCTTTTTGGTGACATTTATCTGTTGCTGTTATAATGGTGATGTCTCCCCAAAGATAGCGTACAGCCATTAGAATGAGTGGGAAAAAAATATATATATATGCATTCTAATCAGTGTGGTTTCATTATTCTTGATAATTGAGAGGACAAATCTGAGATCTCATAATAAAAAGAGAAAACAGTGGTGAGTTTTGGAAGAGACTTGTTAATTTAGATAAAAAGACTGTTGGGGATAATTATAAGAGATTTCTCCCCCACCCTCCACCCCAAATTTCAGCAGTGTAGGCTAATATAATCTTTTACAGACTAACTCATGGTCCTGTGTGTTTGTTGCATAATTAGGAGAATGTTGTAACAATTTAACCTTTAAACTTAGTAATGTTTGGAACTATGCCAAAAGCATTTGTACAATTTCTTTTCCTGTAGGTTTATGTGCTTTTGCGTTTTAAAAAAATGGAAATCATCATTAGGGAAAGAGTGTCTATTTTTGTATAGCCTAGGGAAATCTTACCTGTTCTACATCACTAAGAAACTCACCAAGTGTAGCTACTGTTCACAGAGCATTTACTAAGTGCAAAATTCTTATATTGTCTTAAACCCTCACAAGGACTCTGTATGGTAGGTGACATTAACCTCAAGTTAGAGATGAGCAAATTGAGGCTTATAGAGATTATCCAACTTCACACATTTAGTAAGTGGCAGTGCTGGGATTTGAAGCTAGATTTTTCAGTTTTCAATGATGTCTTCTAAGCAACTAAAAGGATGAGTGTAGGGGTTTTCCTTAAGTAGGAGAGTAGGAGTCTATACTATTGGTTTTCGATCTTTTCGATTAGTGATATGCTTTACACCAGGGACCCAATATATTTGAAACAGAAGTTTCTTATTACTACATCTGATGCTCTTTGCTCTTCAATATAATCTACAAGCTATTACACTATCCGTAGTGCTCAAAGAGACAACACCTTGCTCCCTGAAAAGTGTTTTCAGAGGCTGCTTTGTGGTCTGTAGTTATTTGGCCAAATGCTTGAAAAAAATTGTTCAAAAACTATCATGGCTTTTGTTTTCTCAGTTTACTGCCAGTGATAATAGACAATGCTCCGAATAATGTGTATCAAGAGAAAAATTGTCAGGAGAAGATTCACTGTAGAGCAGAGTCATATCAGCTATTTTCATAGACTGGAACAGCGTTTGACATTTGACTATTTGCAAATATATTGTATTTTTTAACACCAGGAAAGTGTTTTAGCACAGTTTCATCACATTTGTAAACAATTTTCCTGAGCTTAGCAGCGTTACAGTTTAACGTAACTTAATTGCAATATGTTGGCCTAGTGAATTATGGGTGTTATCTTATAAATTGAAAACTCCTGATCTACTTGATCCTGGTCTGGTTCTCTTTCCATCACAGCAACCTTTTTTCAGCCGTTAACTAGGTGCGGCATTGTTATGCTAGGTAGCTTTATTAGTTGTATTAGAGGAAAATATTGTGCTTTTAAAATTTGTGCTTTTAAAAAGGGCATATTTTATTAATGCAGAAAACCCTTATTCACATTCCACTATGAATAGGAACATTTTCTTGGTGGAGGGGGTCTTAAATATATGCTAATAGTTCAAGGGTTTATACATGGTTAATGTTCAGTGTCATAACATAATACTCTTTCGGCAATACTAGAAACTACTAAATATTTTTAGCTTGGCAGAGACTGTATAAAAATTTTTACTTATGCTTTTTCCTGAAGTTTAACAGTGGATCTGTGGTTTTGTTTGGAGGTATGTTATGTGAAAGAAATTAAGTGGAAACCAATACTTTTATGGAAGTAAAAGATCAAGAGATTTTCTAATTTTCAAAGTGCTAAACTTTGTATGTGATAATTGTAAAGTCACTCTCTTGTTTCAGAAAGTGAAGGGAGACAAACGGTTTTGGGTAGAAGCTGATATAGGGGAAAGTCTCCTGGATTCATAGAGGTTCAAGGGTAAAGTCTTAGCCCTGCCGTCATATTGGAAAAGTTGGTGAGCCTTTCCGAGTCTGAGTATCCTGTCAAATCAGGGGATCCAGTAGGTGAATTCTATACCACCTTCCAATTCTAGAATTCATTTCTTTTAGTTAGTTTACATTTTTTGTAAGGTATAAATAAATGTATGACTAAAACTTCAAAAGTTAATAGACCTTGAAGTTTTACTTAAATGTTTAATGTTGATATTGCTAGCCTATATTTTCCAAGGTGTGATAATTGGAAAGTATGAACAAATATTCTGTATTATTTGAAGAGAAAGAACTTTTAACACGTATATGTGGACTTTCATTTGTGGGTTGATAAAATTATTACGCTTTCATTTCCTTAAGAATTTAAACGTTTTTATTAACATCTTTGAAAAACAATTGAAAACTCATATTAATATAAATGTTTTTAATTGTGTGAGAGTAGATTCAAAGTAATTTTTAACATTTGGGATGTTATGTTAGATACTGTATTGAAAAATAGTGGCATATGTTTGTAAAACGTATGGTTTTTCATAATTAGGTTTAAAGTTTAGTTACTGCTGACTGTGTTCTACCTTGGTGGGTTAATGGAAAGAAGCACTAAGTTTGTAGTATATTTGTGAAGAATCAGCTGAGACTAATAGGAAGTAAAAAAAAATTGTTTACATCTACATGAGATGCCTTGGCCTGAATTTAACAAGCTACATTTCTATGTCATTTTAATTATACATTCTACAATGCAAATTTCGGCTGTCAACCAGATCATTTCATGTGTGATAGGCTAGGTAAATATAAGGTTTTGAAAGGCATAAGTCTGTGTGTGAGATATTTTTCTATACCTAAAATGCTGAGTGCTTTCTAAATGGTTAGGTAAATATTTAAAAATTCTGTGGCCTTAAAGCCCATAAATATTATTTAAAGTGTTAATTTTGTTTAATAAAGGATACGCATGTAGTATGAAGCCTTTTTAAAAAGATTTTAAAGTTTAAGTGATTATTTATTCCCCTAAGGAATCTGCAAGTCATAACCCACCATGAATTTTTTAAAGAATACTGTGGAATTTGTGAAATTTAATGAGTGAGTGTTTTATTCTAATTTCATGTTAATATTTTGTAGTGAAACATCAGCCTACGTAATATTTTTATGCTTTATTTTGTAAATATTGTATGTACCCTTGCCATCAGAGTTATTTTCCAAAAACACAGATTTGATCAAATCACTCGCTCTGTTTTAAAAATCTCTTACGGCTTTTCATTGTCCACAAAATAAAGTTCATGCCCTTGACCCTTGCTTGCAAAGTCTTAACCTGCTCTTGGCCTTGTTTTGTTGTTTTTGAAAGCCGTTAGCAGTTATGGAACACCTCCCCACATCCATCCACCGCTCTAGCTATTTGAGGACTGCTTATTGTTACTGACGTGTAGACTTTTTTCTTTTGATTTTACCATTCACACTGTTTGAAATCTCCTTTAAGAAACATATAAGATTAAGAAGTGTTTAGACACTACAGTGATGCTCAGACTAATGTATAAGCTGAGAACAAAACTCCATCCTAGTAGAGTTGGCCGGGTTTAAAAATAAAAGTTGACAAATCGTGTCAAGCAGTGATGTGGTGATGTGTGATAGAATATTTTCATTATACCACATGAAATAGTAACATCTCCATAGTTTGTTTTCCCACAGTGAGTGGAAGGTAAATAGGGCCAACCATAAGTAAAACTTTGACTTTAGTATAGTTTAGTGATGTTTGTTTTCATTGTCCTCTGATTTTTTAATCCTCCTCAGTGGCAGGCGCTTCTCTGATTCTTTCCTTCTTCCCTTTCAGTTACCAAGTCAGCCTGTTTCCCTAGCGCATTCTCCTGCCTTCTTATACCCCACTCAAAGCAGGAAGAATCTATACTTGCTGAAAAAGTTTATTTCAACATAAATATGTTTGTATAGATATAGAAGAAATAGAAGAGATTTGGAGTTTATCTAATTGAAATCTGCTCGTTTTATAGAAAGGAAAAAAATTCAATTCCAGAGAGAGAAGAATATTGTCTCTAGGTTATGCCACGACGTTTGGGGATACAGGGACTAGAACCTAGGTCTTGACTCCTAGTTCAGCTGTACTTTCCATTAAGAGCATATGCACCTGCAGTCATAGTTTTCCAAGGCTGTTCTTAATTTGCCAGATATCTCTAATTATGTGATAAACAATGCCCCTGAGTAAAAGCGGTTGAGGGTGGTGGTGGAAGAGAGGGGAGTGAGAGGTAGGAGGTACTCTTGAAATCACATAGTTCATGATGACCTTGAAGATAAACTTGGTACCTGATATCATTATTTCAGGGTGACTTGTCAGGATGCAGCTGGTCTGAAACTCAGGTGCCTTAAGAGGCCAGCCACATAGCCTATTTATGTTATACGTTGGGGAAGAAGGGGGGGTAAGGAAGAATGGAAGTGAACTGTTGCCTACTTTGCCTAAGGGCTTTCAGTTTAAATAAAACAAACTGAACAACCCTGTTAGCCAAGCAAAACTTTAGAAGAGCTGGGTTCTGTCCGTGGGTAGTTCCTGACAGTTTATAACTGTATATAATTGTGTATAAACAATGATAGTTTATAATAATTATAATTATTATATTTGTTTAATTATATATTTAAATACATAATATTTTTATTATATTTTATTATTAAGTTTATTATAATTATAATAGTTTATAATTGTTCACCTTATTATTTACAAACTGATTCAGGTTTATTTAAGAGATTGTTAGAAACCTGTTCTTAGAACTTGGGGAAGAGGAGGGTGTTTCCCACTTTTTCTTTTACAACCTAGAACTTTTTCTCCAGTATTGATTGACCTGGAAGGTTATCTTATCTTTATAGATTATTCCCTCCTCCATCAGATAGAGTACATTGTTTGACTGCTTCCTTACATTTTGTACAACTTGCTTTCAGTATATTTTAAATTTATTTAGTTGGCATTTAAATTTGTTAATGAGAAATGCCATACATAAGACTGTACATATGTATATTTTTATATGGTTTAAGGAAGAAAATAAAACAAAAAAAGAAAAATGTCAAGTACTTACCACTCATTTCCTTTGTATAACCTCTTTTGCATCCCCTTCTCTCTGCCCCAGAGACAACACATCTATCTTGATTTTTTTTTTGCTGTTCATTCCCTTGCTTATCGTTATAACTCCCCTGAACATATTACTAAGTAATCTAAATAATATGTTGTCAGTATTGTCTGCTTTTGAACTTTAAGTAAATAGAATCATGCTATATGAATTCTTCTGTAACTTTTCTTTTTTCTTGACATTTGAGATTCATTCATGTTGATGTGGATAGATGTGGTTCACCTTTTTCAATGCTGTATAGTGTTCCATTGTATGAACATAATAAAATTTATCTATTCCACTGTTCATGGACCTGTGGGTCGTTTTCAGTTGTTTGCTATTAAGCACAATGCTGCTATGAAATTTTTTGTAAATGTCTCCTAGGGGCATGCACACATCTAGAAGTAGAATTGCTGAGCTGCAAGGTATGCTCATATTCAACTTTACTATGTATGATAGGCAGAATAATGGTACCATAAAGATGTCCATGTTCTAATTCTTGGAATTTGTGGGTATGTTACCCTGCCTGGCAAAACAGACTTTGCAGGTGGGATTAAGTTAAGGACCTTGAGATGGGGAGATTATCCAGGTATCTAGGATTATCTAAATAGACCCAGTGTCATAGGGTCTTTAAAAAGTGGAAGAGGGAGACAGAAGAGATCAGAGAAGGAGAAGTGACAATGGAAGTAGGATTAGAGTAATATAATGTGAGAAAGACTCACTCAGTCCACCTTTGGCTTTCACAGTGGGAGAAGGCCAGGAGCCAATGAAAGCAGGCAGCCTCTAGAAGCTGGAAAAGACAAGAAAATGCATTTTTCCTTATAGTCCTCGAAAGTAACAAAGCCCTTCGAATACCTTGATTTTAGCTCAGTGAGACCTTTGTCAGACTTTGGACCCACAGAACTGTAAGATGTTAAATGTGTGTTGTTTTATGTGACTGAGTTTGTAGTAATTTGTTACAGGAATGTATTAGTTTGCATTAACTGCTATAACAGTTGACATGGGTTGCTGTGACAAAGTACTACAAATTGGGTGGCTTAAACAGCAGAAATTTATTGTCTCACAGTTCTGGAGTCTACAAGTCCGGATCAGGCTGTCCCCAGGGTTGGTTCCTTCTGAGGACTCTGAGGGGGAATCTGTTCATGCCTGTCTCCTAGTTTCTGGTGGTTTACTGGCAACCTTTGGCATTTTTTGGCTTTTAGATGTGTCACCCCATCTCTGCCTTCATCTTCACATGGCACTCTCTCCATGTCTCTTCATATAGTCTTCTCTCTGTGCCTGTCTCTGTGTCTCAATTTACCCTTTTTATAAATACCCCAGTCATATTGGACTAGTGCCCACCCTAATCACCTCATTTTAATCTAATTACCTCTGTAAAGACCTAATTTCCAAATGAAGTCACATTCTAAGGTGTTGAGGGTTAGGACTTCAATATATCTTTTTTTGAGGGACACACTTTAACCCATACAAGTAGCAGTAGAAGACTGAGACACTCTGGGAAGTTGAGTTGTTTTCCAGAATGGTTGCACAATGTATATTCTGCTAGCAGTGAATAAGAATGCCCTTGAACCTATGATTCCTATTTAATAACTTTAATTTTTGTTAGTCCAGTGAGTGTGAAATGTATTTCTTTGTGATTTTAATTTGCATTTTTCTAATTACTAATAAGGCTGAATATTGTTTATGGATTGCATTTCTTATTCAGGGATTACCTGTTCATGTCTTTTGCCCTTTTAAAAATTCAGTAGTTTGGGGACTTCCCCGGCGGTCCAGTGGTTAATACTTCCAATGCAGGGAGTGCAGGCTCCATCCCTGGTCGGGGAACTAAGATCCCACGTAACTCATGGCCAAAAAACCAAAGACATAAAACAGAAGCAATATTGTAACAAATTCAATAAAGACTTTAAAAATGGTCCACATCAAAAAAAAAAAATTAAAAATTCAGTGGTTTGTTTTTTCTTCGTTCATGAGTTCTTTATATATTTTGGACATTAATTGTCCAAATTGGACATTAATTTTGGACATTATTGGTTATTTGGGTTGCAAATGTCTTCTTCCAGTTTTAGTGGTGTCTTTTGATAACTGAGATTCTTAATTTTAATATTATCAAATTTACCAATCTTTTCCTTTAATGGTGTGAGACTTTCCATGTCTTGTTTATAAAACTCTTCTCTATTGGAAGTCATAAAATAAACTCTTATATTATCTTTTCAGAGTTTTAAAGTTTTGCCTTTCAAATGGTTTTTATCCACCTAGAATTGATTTCCATGTATAATGTGATACAGAGATCGAATCTCATTTTTTACCCGTATGTATATCCAGTTATGTCAGCACAATTCACTGAAAAGTTTATTCTCCGTTTATCAGCAGTGCTGCCTCTGTCAAATGTGAAATTTCAGGGTGTGTGTGAGTCTGTATCTGGCTTCTCTGTCATGGTTCACTGATAAGTTTATGTGCCCTGTGTTAATGCTACACCATTGTAATTATAATAGCTTTATAATGAGACAATATATAGTAAGTCTTGTCATCTTACTGTTTTTCTTCAAGAGTTTGTCAGTTATTTTTGGACGTTTGCTGTTCAGTATAAATTTTAGAATAAGTTTGTCAAGTTCTACAGAAATTCATATTGGGATTTTGATTGCCATTGCATTAAATCTTTTGAACAATTTAGAGGAGAATTTGATTTTGATTGAAAATTTTAAGTTTCATTTTTGTACAAATTTATTTAGTATAACTTTTCAAATTTATTTTCTTTGTAATATCTTTTTATTATCTGTAATATCTTTTTTATTATCTATTTATTTAATTTGTTCAGCATCTGCATTTTTGTCTTCTTTTTCATTCCTACCATCATTTGTATCATTTTTCTTTGTTTCTTAATCAACCTGGCTAGAAGTTTGTTTTTGTGTTTTTTGGGTTTTTCTGGTCACGCCATGTGGCATTCGGGATCTTAGTTCCCTGATCAGGGATGGAACCAGCGCCCCCTGCATTGGAAACGTGGAGTCTTAACCACTGGACCACCAGGGAAGTCCCAGTTTATTTGTTTTTTAATCTCTTCAAAAAATCAGCTTTTTGGATTGGTACTTGTTTTCTTTTTTTTATATGTTAATTTTTATTGGAGTATAGTTGAATTACAATGTTGTGTTAGTTTCTGCTGTACAGCAAAGTGAATCAGTTATACATATACATATGTCCACTCTTTTTTAGATTCTCTTCCTATATAGGTCATTGCAGAGTGTTGAGTAGAGTTCCCTGTGCTATACAGTAGGTTCTTATCAGTTATCTATTTTACATATAGTAGTGTGTATATACCAATCCCAATTTCCCAATTTATCTGCCCTTCCCCCTTGGTAATCATAACTTGGTACTTGTTTCCTATTTTATTTATATCAGCTCTTTTATTATTTCTTTTTTTCTTTTATTTTCTTGTTCCCTTTTTTTTTTTTTTTTTTTTGGCCATGCTGCACGGCTTGTGGGAATCTTAGTTCTTAGTTCCCTGACCAAGGATTGAACCCTGGCCCTTGGCAATGAGAGCCCAGAGTCCTAACCACTGGACAGTCAGGGAGTTCCCTCTTGTTCCTTTTTTTAACTTTGTAATTGAGATGCTAAGCCCATTAACTTTGAGCTTTTCCAGCATATGCGTTTAAGATTATACATTTCTCTCTGAATGTTGCTTTAGTTGAATGTCACAAGTTTGGATGTATAGTATGGTTATTGTGCAGTTTGAAGAATTTTCTAATTTTCATTTTGATTTCCCTTTTGATTGACAGTTGTTTAGAAAAAAAATTCTAATCATATGCAGGTTTTCCAGTTATTGTTGTTGATTTCTGACTTAAGTGCCTTTGGGCAAAGAATGTGGCCTAACATATGATCAGTTTTCATAAGTGTTCTGTTTGCTTGAAGAAGTACATCAGTTTGTTAGCTGTCTGGTAGATAAAAGGTGTAAAATGTCCTTTTCATACCTTCTGCGTCCTGTTGACTTTTTATCTTATTGACCCGTCAGTAACTGGACAGAGTATTAAAAAATCTCACTTTCCTGGTGTTTTCTTCAACCCCCCCACCCACAGTTTGTGGGTAAGTGTATGGAGAATAGAACTTTACAAATTGGATGGAATTACTTATCAGAGGGACAGAAAAAGAATGCATGAGAGAGAGCACATGTCATATGTTTAAAGAGTCAGTGTAAGAAAGTAATGAAAATTTGATCAGCATTAATATATATTTACAAATTGCCTTTTATATGTGCCTGCCCCTAGAGAGATACTAAGACGACAGTCACAGGATCTGTATTGCAAGGAGATCACACTCTAATTGAGATTAAAAAAATGTAAATAAATAATTACAATTCAGTGTGGTAAGTGATATAGCAGAGGTATACATAAGGTACATGGAGCTTTAGAGAAGGAACAGCTAACTCTCTCCAGGAGGAGAGTCAGAAAGCCTTCAGAATGTATATAACAATTGAGCTTTAATCTTCAAAAAAAGTTTCTTATTGATATAAAATGTATAAAAAATGAATTTAAAAATTTTACTTCTGTGACCTTAGAAAGAATTTTTCAAAGTTATTCCAACATAATCTCCACCTTACTGTAAATATGTTTGGAATAAGAATACTTCTTATCAACTGAGAGACTATAAAGTCACAGAAAATATACTGAGTCCAATCAGGCAAACTCTTTACCTTCAGTCCCCAGTCAATACTAACAACCAAAAAAGATGCTTAAATTTTCTATCAGAAATGTCAGTATCAGTGGTAAAAATAATATAAGCAATAAAGAAATGTAACCCAGGATTAGAAAAAAGGGATTATTATAAGATATATTTACCAAGTGCTCACTATGTGCTAGTCTCAACAACTCTGTGAAATAAGTATTGAAATCCTGTTGTGCAGCTGGAAACTAAGGTAGAAAGGTGAATTGACTAGCCCCACACCACTCAGCTAGCACACAGAAAATACCATAATATGCTAAATGCCATTTTCAGTGTATAACAAGCCCCTAAGAACTCTCCCAATTGAAACAACTAAACTACAGGTTTAAGCATTTTAGAATGTATCTTTTGAAAGGAATCACTGAGTAAGAAAAATTTCAGATCCCCAAAAAAAGAAGTGAAAGCAGTGTGGGGGAGAAAAAAAATGTTCCCTTCTTCCCTTCTAGGGTCTTTGTTTGGGCTATTAATTAAATTGATTTAAGACAAATTAACAGGGGAAAAACAAATTTAATTTTGTATATGGGAGCCCCATAAAAAAGTGAGACTCCAAGAAGTAACCAAAGCAGGAATCTTTTATAACTTTAAGACAAAGAAATAATAAATTTGTGAAGAGTTGACGAGACAAAGGAGTCTGGGCTTGGGGTAGTGAATTGGCGAAGAAGTAACAAGGTTTGTTAGAGCCAAGTATTCTTGGCCCTAAATTCCCTATCTCTGGTGATAAGGATGCCTTCCACCCTCCTGGTACTGGGATGGGTACCTTTCACATGGGAGATTTATCTCCTGCTTTTGGGGAGGGGGGGAACAAAGGAGGGTCAGAGTGTTCTTCACCGCTGTTTCTCAAGTAAACTTTAATTCAAAATAAGCTATATGCCGAGTGACATATTCTGGGGTAGCACATTCTGCTCCCTTTCAGTAGGAATCCCGAGAGGTAAGCAGACATTAAAAACCAGCTTTCATTTGAAGGTTTCTGACCATCCTTAGAGACCATGAACATTTGCTTCTGTTAGATATGGCTAGGCTCAAGAGATAAAACCTAGGGTCTGTCCAGAGTCAGAAATCTAATAGAAAAACTGCATAAAGCAGAGACCCCAAAGTGCTACTCTTCCAGTGTAAGGGTAAGTGAGAAATAAATATGACCAAGGAGATGGGATGCGGGTCTTGACCTTGGCACAGGGAGTTGGGGGACAGAGAAAATAAATCTTCCCTGGGAATGTATAACTACAAGAGGGCCCTCATAGGGTTTTTGTTCGTTTGTTTGTTTGTTTGAAATTGTAGTAAAATATAAATAATATAAAATTGACCATTTTGGCCATTTTTAACTGTACAGTTTAGTGGCATTAAGTACATTCATATTGTTGTGCAACCATCACCACCATCTAACTCTAGAACTTTTTTTTATCTTCCCAAACTAAAACTCCATACCCATTAAACAGTAACTCTCTCCATTCCCCCTCCTCCCAGCACCTGGTAACTGCCATTCTACATTCTGTTTCTATGAATTTGACTACTTTAGATACTTCATACAAGTGGAATCATTTGTATTTATCTTTTGTGGCTGACTTGTTTCACTTAGCAGAATCATCTTTGGAATTCTAATAGGAATTACATTGAATCCATAGATTGTCTTGAGTACTATTTACTTCTTAACAATAGTAAGTCTTACAATTCATTAACATGGCAGGTCTTTCTATTTATTTGTGTTTTAATTTCTTTCAACAGTGTTTTGTAGTTTTCAGTGTACACGTCTTTCACCTCTTCGGTTAAGTTTATTCCTAAGTATTCTTTTTGATGCTATTGTAAATGGGATTGTTTCTTAGTTTTGTTTTTTAATATTTCATTGTTAGTGTTTGAAAATGCAACTGATTTATATGTGTTGTTTTTGTATGCTGCAGCTTACCTGAATTTGTCTATTCTAATATTTTTTTCGTGTGGAATCTTTAGGTCCTCATTTAGTTAAATTTTTTAAAAAATAAGACTTAATTTTTTAGAGCAGTTTAAAATTCATAGCAAAATTGAGAGGAAGGTACAGATTCTCCATATACACTTTGCCCCCAACATGGCCATAGCCTCTTCCATTATCAGCATCACCCGCCCCCCCCCGTCCCTGATTGTTACATTTGTTAAGACTGATGAACCTACGTCATAATCACCCAAAGTCCATAGTTTACGTTATGTTTCACTCTTGATCTTGTGCATTTTATGGGTTTAGATAAATGTATAATGACGTGTATCCATCATTATGGAAAATAAATACAAAGTATTCACTGCCCTAAAAATCCTTTGTGCTCTGCATATTCATCCCTTACCTCATCCCCACCCTTGGCAACCACTGATCTTTTTACTTTCTCCATACTTTTGCCTTTTCCAGAATGTCATATAATTGGAATCATAGAGTACTCATTTAGTTTTTTATCTAAATTAATGCTACATATGTGGACTTAGAAACCTCAAGTGAAAATGTAAAGTGGTCCCAGGTGACTGATAGAGGTAAATTCAAATTCTCTAAGGCCTCAAATGATTCCCACAGATAAAATTCCAAGGATCTTGAGCAGTGCATAGTCAAAAATCCACAGAACTTGCGCAGAAACAAGGCACTATGAATGAGAAGCTGCAGAAAAAAGTACACAGCAAAAGAAACCCACAAAGACTTCAGAGCTTAGAGCTATTATTTATCAGATATAAAAAAATGTTTAATATGCTTAAAAAAACAAAATAGAAGCTTGGGAAAATGGTTGGGGAACAGAGAATTAAAAGAATAATCATGCAGATTTGAAAAATAGAACTTCTAAAGATGAAAAAATAGCCACAGATTTAAAACCTGATGCACATATTAAATAGCAGTTGAGAGACAGAATCTGTGAACCAGAATGTAGATCCAAAGAAATTGTCCATAATGTTTTGCAGAGAGAAAAAGATGGAAGTTAAGAAAGAGGGATCGAAAAAGTTGGAGAATAAAGAAAAAAGTTTAACATGAATTTAACTGAAGTTCCAAAAGGAAATAATAAAAGGGAAAACAGGCAATATTTGAGGAGATAATGGTTGTAAAATAGAAATTTACAGAACTGATGAAAAATACCAACTGATATCCAGAAAGCCCACTGAATCCCAAGCAGATTAAAGAAAAAGAAATCCACCCTTAGATTCCATCATTGCAAAATTCAGAACACACACACACACACACACAGACACACACACGAGAAGTTCTAAAACAAGCCAGAGAGAAAAAAGAAGTTACCTACCAAAAAAATGAACGGCAGTTACACTGAAAGGTGACTTAGGAAGAATGGAAGCCAGAAAACAGTTGACTGTCATTTGTCATGTGCTGAGGGAAAATAACTGTCAAAGTAGAAACCAATGTCCAGCAAAACTTTCTAGAAAGAGAACATATTAAGACCATTTCAGACCAGCAAAAACTGAGAGTTTTTTTACCAGCAAAAGTATGCATACTTTAGGCAGAAGGAAGAACTTAAATCAAGAAGGAATGATAGTAAATATATAGGTAAAATTAAGTAGCCTACATGTTCTGAAACATTACTAGCAGTGCCTAATTTGTGAGCGGAGAACAAGCTAGAACTAAAACTAGAAAAGAATAGCATTTACCTTGGAAGGAAAAATTAGAATAGTGAGATGATGTGAGAATATTCTGTCTATAGTGAGAATACTAGGAGTGGAGAGACAGAGAGGTATAAATATTTTCATATGAAGAGAGGTCTGAAGATATTTCAGCTCTGGGTGTCTGAAAGGTTAGTGGTATTGTTAGCCAACATAGGCAGTATGGGGAAAGGACCTGGTTTGGGAGAAGTGACAAAGAGCTTGGTTTTATTGATTAATGCATGTTTTCTCATGTGTATACTTGCTATCTCTAAATGGGATGTAACCTCCCTGGCAACAATGATCAAACATTTCTATTTTGTATTTCTCATAGTATATTTTAGAGTTGACAATGGTTATCTAATATTGTATTTACTCTTGATAGTTCCATGCTGACCTTGAGAAAAGGAAAGAACTCTAGGTGGAGATGGGTCTCAATTCCCTACTGTCTTTGGTATTCTCGTTAACAGTAAGCTGTGTTGCACAATGATGAAGCCAGACTGCTTCAGAGTTTCAATGGCATCTCCGCCACTTACAGGATATTAGGCAAGTTGTTTAACTTCTCTGTACCTCAGCTTCCCCAGGTGTAAACTGGGGGTAAAATAGCATCTGTCTCACTGATGTGAGGATTAAATGAGTTAATAACCTGTAAAGCTCTTGAAACAGTGTCTGGCACCTGGTAAGGTTGCCATGCAATATTGGTGCTGTTATTATAGTTAAAATTTTCATTCTTGAATTGCTTGGTACTTCATGCCAAATTACTCTAAAATTAATGGTGGGCTTCCCTGGTGGCACAGTGGTTAAGAATCCTGCTGCCAATGCAGGGGACATGGGTTTGAGCCCTGGTCCAGGAAGATCCTACATGCTGCGGAGCAACTAAGCCCATGCGCCACAACTACTGAGCCTGCGCTCTAGAGCCCACGAGCCACAACTACTGAAACCCGTGCGCCTAGAGCCCGTGCACCAAAACAAAGAGAAGCCCGCGCACTGCAACTAAGAGTAAGTAGCCCCCACTCGCTGCAACTAGAGAAAGACTGCAAGCAGCAGTGAAGACCCAACGCAGCCAAAATTAAATAAACAAATTTATCAAAAAACCCCACAACAACCCTTTAAAAAAAAAATCAATGGTAAGGTTAATTGAAATTTAGATCTTTCAAGCAATCCCTTTTTATTGTCCTGAAACTCCTTTTGCAACCTGTATTGAGTAAAAAGCCTGTGCATAAGGGATAATATGGGGAAAATTCTTCCAGCGGATTGTTCAGTATTAGGACAACAAAGAAAAGATGCAAGTGATGAGTTTAAAAGAGATTAAGGGGACTTCCCTGGTGGTCCAGTGGTTAAGACTTTGCCTTCCAATGCAGGGGTGCTGGTTCGATTCCTGGTCGGGGAGCTAAGATCCCACATGCCTCGTGGCCAAAAAAAAAAAAAAAACCCCAAACATAAAAAACAGAAACAATATTGTAACAAATTCAATAAAGACTTTAAAAATGGTCCACATCAAAAAAAAAAACCTGTTGTATAAAGAAATAAATAAAATTAAATTTAAAAAAGAGAATAAAGGAAAAGCAACAGAAATGATTTAAAAAAAAGCAACTTCAAACGTGATTAAAAGGGGTAATTGGGGCTTCTTATCTTTTGAAGTTTCAGAGTTAAAGGTTAAGAACCTTTGGTCCAGCAGACGAAGAATTTGTCAACTACTGCAACCATAACTTTCTGTCCCTTAAACTTTTGTTCCAGTTTGTCACTTTGGGGTTGGAGGTACACTGGAACTTCAAACAAATGCTCTCACTCATAATTCTTGCTTCATAGTTCACTGTCTGCTAAGCATGTTGACAGTTATGCAGCCCCACCCCAGGGCTGATAAGAGGGAAACAAGAGATGAGGGAACAGAAGGAAGAGAAACGGTGTCTAAAAAAGTGACTCCTCCAACCCTCCAGCCATTATGAGGCACCGAGCTTTACTGCTTCTTCAATTTAATGCTTCGTTCCACCTTTTAGATAAAGTGCCCTGAAGATCTTTCACTACGTAAAAGGTAATGGTTTAAAGCAGACAAAAATAATTATGGATGTGAATTTTTACAAATATATGGGGACATATTTTTCCTTAGGGGGAAAATACCTACGTATACATTAGTAAACACCAATATTTATTATTTTATAGTTTGCTTTTGTTGTAAATTAAGTACCATGTAGAATTAACTTTACTATCTGAAAATTCATTCCTTCAGTAAACTTTGCTAAGGCTAACGTTCTGCTAGGAATTGTGAGGGCTATAAAGAAGAATCATGTATGGATATTATACCTAGGTGTTTAGTATAAGATAAAAGTGAAGATTTTATTTTAAATGAGAAAGCATTATTGTAATTTTGTAGTGTCTGAGGGGCTCAATAAAACCAACATTCCTTCCCCAAATTCTGAACAAACTGAGAAAAGAGTGACAGATGAGAGATCAGAATACCACCTTTATTCCTGATAAAACTCATGTTGCAGGACATGGCTTATATATGCAGAGAGTTTTGCTTTCTAATCATGAAGCCCAGAGTTAAATAGACATACGTCATAGAAAGGACAGGGCCAGGAACATCCTCCCTACTTGCTAGGAGGACCCATCCATGGAGGGAGCACTGGAGAACTTCTAGCTAGTAGGTAGGCTCCCTAGAGCAAAAAGCAACAGGTAGAGTTATGCTTATGTAATTCTTTAGGCTAAACTTACCAATCATGTTAAGTTACTATTCCCCTTCTAAGAGAATAGTGAGGGGATAGAGAGAGTCCAGAAATTTAGGGAGAATTCCAACTCGTGGAAACTGTAGGATTGAGGAAAAGGCATTGCCTTTTAACATGAAAATAGGAAAAGCCATTTGTAATCCTAACAACCTTAATGCAACAGGTATTTTAAATTTTGTGTGGCCTGGTTTTTGCTACTGTAGATTTTTGCATAGTTGCATAGAACATACTTAATTTTAAAACTGAGTCTAGGTTCTACCTTTTTTCATTTTTTCCCTCTTGACAAAATTGGGTCACTGCCTTCTCAGTGTGCATCTACTCTTAACTTTCAATATATTTGTGTTTATTTTGTGTTCTTTAAATGCAGGGATAGTTTCTCATTCGTTTATGTATCCCCCGTGCTTGACATATAGCAAATAGTTTATTGAATTGAATTATTGCATTAAGTACTGTTCTTTTTACCACTTAACATGGCATTTTTTTCTAGTTGCTACATACTACTCATAATTCCATCATTAAAAATAACGTGAGTGGGATACCTAAGGAATACGTTCTTGGAATCACAGAACCCAGAAGCAATCTCCTCTAACAGGAGAAGATTGCTTTAAGTGAATGACAGTTTGTAGGTGAAGTTTTAGAAGAATATTCAAAGCTGGGAGAATGGAGACTAATGTAGGACCTTATGGGTTGGAATTCCCTCTTTTGCAAAAAGAGGTGGCATACAGTGATTATTTGAGGTGACATTGTAGTGGTTCAGTAGTGCTGAAAACAACTTTGATGTTACTTTTTCAGATATGCCTTACAAAAAAATGCTTAAGATTTGGTTAAAAATTCCCAGGTGTTTGAATGGTTCTCAGTTAACCAGTGTTGATAGAGTGAACACTTTCAGTGTTTAGAAGCACTTTAAAAAATTTTCTAGGGAGAACTTCACCTTCTTAATACAAATCTGCTAATTTTTATAGTTTACCAAGGAGGAAGATGGTAGTAAATTATTAGTCATAATTGTTTAGCAAACTCCAGAAATGTGATTATTTTAAACTAAGTACATTTATGTCCGGTAACCAAGGTTTATCTTGTTACAAGTAGTTTAGTTTAAATGCATTTTTGCCATGACTGTTTCTCATATGTTTAACTCTGTTTCTGCTTCCTGACAGATCTTGATGAAAATAGTTCATTATTTCCCTGATAAGTAAGGGTTGTCATTTTAAACACTGTTTCTCTTACTGTGCCGTGATACAATGATGCCCTAAGTGCCTTATAAAGCCTTGCCGTATACTAAGTGATCTCAGACATTTTGTATCTTGAATTTTTACCTGCTCATTAATAGTTATTTTGCTTGCTTCTCATTGTTAGCTGTTATTTCTTAGTTATCAGTCTTTAACAGACATCTTCCCCACCTTCCCAGTTTGTTACTGATTATCAACAGTAGGTCAGGAAACTAGTTAACCAAGCTAATTGGAATTGGCCTTAAAAGTAAGGATGGAGGGGCTTCCCTGGGGGCGCAGTGGTTGAGAGTCCGCCTGCTGATGCAGGGGACACGGGTTCGTGCCTCGGTCCAGGAGCATCCCACATGCTGCGGAGCGGCTGGGCGCGTGAGCCATGGCCGCTGAGCCTGCGTGTCCGGAGCCTGTGCTCCGCAACGGGAGAGGGCACAATGGTGAGAGGCCCGCATACCACAAAAAAAAAAAAAAAGTAATGATGGAAAGAAAGTCTTTCTCATGGATAAAGTGTATGGACTTTGTAACATCTATTTTGACTATGCAGAGACCTTTTTTGCTTGTTTTGATAAAGAATCTCTGGATAAATGAGGTGTTAGCCATATTGATTTTCAACACGAGCAGCCAAATATAGATTTGTTTTTCCTTTTCATTTCTAGTGAGATATACTGTACATGCCATAAAGTGAACAAACGTTAGGTATACAGCTGAACAAAATTTTACATGTGTATATACCCATATAATTACCACTCATCAAAATAAGGAACATTTTCAGCACCCTAGTTGCCTTCCTCATGTTCTCTCCCAGTTAATAGCTACATCCAGAAATGTCCACAATTCTGACCTTTATCCTAATAGATTAGTTTTGTATGTTTTTCAATCTTTATAGAAACTGAAATTTGAGTTTTAGATCATTTTCTTATGTCATGAAGTATTGTTCTTTTGATTTTTTAATGTTATTTTTTCCCATTCTTGAAACATTCTTTCAGTGCCTACTATGGGCAAGAAATTAATGAGTTGGGAGATTCAAAGATGAATAAAACATACCTTGTCATCAAGAAACTTGGAGTCTAGTACAAGAAAAAAAAATAAAGTGTCATAAAGGAGGTATAAACAAAATACAGAGAAGGCATAGGGAAAGGGAAGTGGTGTGTCAGTGAGGTCCTTGGCAGAAAATAGATGATACAGTCAAATGGGTAAACTTGCAAGAACTTAATGTAGGGAGTGATTTATAAAAGTGTGGGTAGGGTTAAGGGAGACTGACACGGAATAATGAAGTATCTGGTGAGCAACAACAGGTAGCCATCACAGCCCTCAGACAAGTAAGGGAAGAGTTAGGAGGTTATTGTCAAAACTCAGAGGGCAGCTGTATAGAGGTCCATTTGAACAGAAGCTTTGGCTTCCGGTAGAGTGAGATTACTAACTAGAGGTGACATTACTCTAGGCTCACTCTCTTCCTGTCTCCATTGGCTGAATTCACCCAAAAGACAGGGCAAAGGAGACTGTTATTACAGTCTATTCAGGATAGCCTTCTGGGAACACAGAACAGAGTGGACAAAAGTGGAGAATGGCTCTGGAGGGGCAAATGAAATATACCCAGCACAACTGGCTTTCTAAAAACACAGTAGAGGACTTCCCTGGTGGTCCAGTGGTTAACTCTGAGCTTCTACTGCTGGGGGTGCGGGTTCGATCCCTGGTCAGGGAACTAAGATCTCACATGTGCGAGATGGCCATAAGTAAATAAATAAAAATTAAAAACACAGTAGATCCATTCTCTGCAGAAGTGGAAGGATAGCTCCTTAGAAAGAGAAAATCATGTAAACAGAGGTGGAGGAGTAGTGAAATAAAAAGTGTGCTCAGAAAATGGAAAGTATTTCAGTTTGGAGTGTGTGCTGGACAAAGAGGAATAGTAAATGGATAGTATTTGCAGAGATATGTTAATTTTTGCACTGCTTTTCCTCTTGTTTATTATTAAATCTTGCATTATATCATGGCTCTTATAAGTACATGAGAATCAGTGTTGCCTTCATCATTAGTTTGAAGATATTGGGTCACGTTCTGAGTTTTAGCGTTGCTGTCTGAGTGTTTTGCACATGGTGACAGAGTACAAATAGTAGAAAGAACAGGAGTCATTTAGAGAGTGAGGCTTACAGTTAAGACTGTAGGCTCTGGAGTTGGACTGTCTGTGTTTGTATTCTGGCCTCAGAATTCACTTTCCAGCTTGATGACCTAGGCAAATTACCTAATCCAGGCCTCAGTTTTCTCATTAGTAAAATAGGCATAGTCATAAAAACTTTACCATAGAGTTGTTGTGAGGATTAAATGAGTGGTTCATATGAAGTACTTAGCCCAGAGCCCAGCAGGCACTGTCAAGAAATGTTACCTAATTTTTAAATTATATTTAGGAGGATGTAGTTGTCTTCAAATATTTGAAAGCCTGCCTTATGAAATAGGGATTAAACTTCCTGTTTTCATGAGAACTTCTGGGGACAGAACTGAGATTAATATGTATAAATAACAAATAGGCAGCTTTTTGACTAATATGAGAAAATCTTTTGGTCATTTAAAGTTGTTTGGGTCAGAATTGATTAGCTCGTGACATAATGATTTGCGTGCCAGGGGAAGTGTTCAAGAAAAGACTGGGGATGTTTGAAAGTGTATTCATGCATCATGAAAACACGACAAAACTAAATAATATCTTCAGGATACCTCCCAACTGTAACTTTATTCTCCAGAGTCTGTGAAAATTGAAGCACTGGATAAACCACGTTGATTTCCTTTTCTCCTTCTCTATTTATTCCTCTTGAGAAGGTCAATCCCTCCTGCCCCCCCTCCCCCGGCCCTCACCACCTTAATCCAGCTTAAATGTCATCTTTATTTAACTATATTTATTGAGCATATACACATGTGCCAGGTTTTGTTCTAGATACCGTGATTAGTACTGTGAACAAGACACATAAGGGTTTTGCTCTAATGGAGCCTTAACAAAATTCTAGCACAGGTAAATAGGAAATAAAAACACGGTAAAATAACTTCATGTAGTTCTAAGTACTGTGATGCATGAAGAAAGTAAAACAGAATAATGGGTCAGGGTGGTGGAGGTGGAGCTTTAGGTAAGATGGTCAGGAAAAGCCTCTCTGAAGAGATGTTTTAACTGACACATGAATGTTGAGAAGGAGCTGGTCATGCAGGCTCTGGGAGGAGAACATTCCAGACAGAAGGACTAGCAAAGGCAAGGTCCCTGTGGTGGGAAAGACCCTGGCATTCTTGGGGGTTAGAAAGAAATATGGGTGGGCGGAGAGTGGTAGGTGAGGTAAGAAGCGTGTGGATCACATAGGGCCTTGTAGACCATGTTGACACTTGCACTTCTTTCTAACCACATTCTAATGGGAAGCAGTGAGACAATTTCATGACATCATTTAATGCTTCAAAAATATTATTCTGGCTTTTTTATGGGCTATTGGTGGGGAGTATCTAGAGTGGAAGCAGAAAGATAGTTGGCTGTTGCAGTTGTCTGAGTGGGAGGGGACTGGCTTGGACTATCTCAGCGAACTTTCTTCGCCACCACCCCCTCCCCGCCCCACTTTGATCACCTGGATAGAATGTCCTTTTTAATATTTATAATGTTTTACATACACTACTGTTAAAGTACCTTTAGTTACCTATGTGATTGCCTTCCTATTGAGAAGCTGAGGGGCAATGTCTTATCCCTCTTCTGCATTCCTTATCCTTAGTGCTGCAGATAGCACTGTAGCACTGTTATTAACATAGCACTTAATAAATGTCTATTAAGTGAATTCATATATACTCTTTATTAGGTTAAAGAAGTTCCTTTCTATTCTTAGTTTGCTGAAAGTTGAATGTCATCAAATTTTTGCATCAAATTATATGGTCGTATAGTATGTCTTTTTTTCTTTATACTATTAATATGATGGATTACATTGCTTGTTTCTTGAATATTGAACCAGCTTTTGCATTGCAGGGATAGGTACCACTTGGCTGTGGTGTATTATTATTCTTGTGTATTGCTGGATTTGATTTGTTAATATGTTGTTGAGGATTTTTGTATCTATGTTCATGAGGGATGTAAGTCTGTAGTTTTTTTTGGGTACTGTTTTTGTCTAGTTTTGGTATCAGAGTAATGATGCTCCCACTATGAGTTGGGAAGTATTCCCTTTTCTGTTTTCAGAAGAGAGTATATAGAATTAGTTTTATTTATTCTTTAAATGTTTGGTAGAATTTCCGAATGATATCATTGGGGACTAGAAATTCTCTTTGGAAAGTTTTGAACTATGTATTCAATTCATTAATTTTCTCTATTGCTTTTCTGGTTTTTTCATTGATGTCTGATCTTATCATTGTTACCTTTTTTCTGCTTGCTTATAGGCTTATTTTGTTCTCATAGTTTAAGGTGGAAGCTTAGATTATTGATTTTAGATTTCTTTTCTAATATAAGCATTTAGTGTTTTAGCTTTCCCTCTAAGCACTCTTCTATCTGTATGTCATAAATTTTGATATGTTGTATTTTAATTTTTATTTGGTTCATACTATTTTCTAATTTCCCTTTAAACTTCCTCTTTGAATTACAGCTTATTTAGAAGTTGTTTAATTTCTAAGTGTTTGGAGTATTTCTTTTATCCTTTTGTTATTGATTTCTAGTCTAATTTCTTATTTTATTATGGTCAGAAAGCTTACTTTATATGACTTCAGTTCTGTAAATATATTTGGTGCATGTGTATGATCTTTTCTCTGCTGTATTTACCCTGGATGGACTTGCTAGATGGACTTGCTACGTCTGTGCTTCAATTTTGCTGAATAATGCCAAATTGTTTTTCAAGTGAAGTGACGACATAAAACTTTGTGTAGGTTGAAAAATTACTAATTTGTGACTTCTCAAATCTTTATTTAAATAAAAAATTTATAGTAAATTTATAAGTTATATTGAATTGATTTGAAATATTTGAATCTTGAAATAGAAATGGAAGTTGTATCCCAAAGAATATGAAAGTTGAAAAATATTTAAATAGTTCGAAAGCCAGTGGGGAATGTGAAGCAATATTGTTAAATGCTGTTAGAGAAACAATGGAACTGTGTTCATTTAATATTAATCAATTCTGAAGGTTTTCCTGGAAATTTGGTTTTGCTGCCCACTAAAGGTATTTCAAGCCCATTTTATGCACCATACCTGTGCTGCACCAAGAGCAGATGGAAGTTCCTGGGGGAACTTTCTCAGTGACCCATAATTTGAGATCAGATGATAGTTTTGGAGCTACAGAAAATAGTACTAAAGTTGCCACTGTTTCTGTTTTATTTGCCTAACAAACAGATTTCTCGTTGCCTCTTCTTTCACAGATCTTATGGATGACATACAATTCACTTTATTTATTAGTGTCTGATTGATTAGCATATAATCTTAAGATTATAATTCTAAAAGTGAAATGGATCTTAATTGAGTAATTTAGGAGTTTACTCAAATCACCACATAATTTCCTTTTTTTGAACAACGCAAAATATGCACTTCTCTTATCACATAGGTTCAAAAACTTCCTGACCAGATAGGAGATAGTTTTCCTTTAAAGCTACATTCAGAATTTTATTTCTACGATAGTAACTTGAAAGTATGCAGTTTCTCTTTTCATTTCATTTATTGAAATTGATTTTTATTGTTGTTTTTGGTAAAGAAATTTAAAATTTCACTAACATTTGTTTTTTAACCATAGGGAAAATGTGTTTTCAAGAAATTAGAGATTTGAATTTGAAATATTTTTTATGTTAAACATTCTGCCAATTTTTTGTTTAACTGTGGACTCTTCATAACATCAAAGAGTTGCATGTTTTAGAGCTTAGAGAAAAATGGACACACTGAATCCTAGCAACTAAAGGCAAATAGACAGCTACGTCAGTACCACACTTATGTCAGCGGTTTGTCCTATTTGCTTGGGAACTCTTTTGTTTTAGTAGTGTGTTTACAGTGAGGTCTTTCGCTGGAGCAGGACTACATGACTGAATATGTACTCCGTGTTGTTTGAGTACATTCTGTATACAAACTTTAAGACCTATGTATACAGGCATATTTACTGTTATTCAGTTATTTGTTATTGGTATTTAGTCTTTTGTATTTATTTTCTTTCTCAAAAGTATTTTATCTGTTCATGTTTAATAACTAGCAGTAGGCTTTGCATTTCTAATTATGGTGTCCTTGTATAGGGCACTGAGTGTGATTCCAGATAAGTTATTATAATTAGATCTGTATGGTTTATGAGCCACATGACTTGTTTTTAAGAGGGAAGTTTAAGCTATTAGAGGTGGAATAATCTGTATTCTTCTTGAACAAGGCCTATAATTTTATCATGCCTTAATTTTCCTAAAGGTCACTCTGAAAATTATTTACTAAGAGTTTAAAAGTTATCATTAAAATGAAGTTCAGAGTGCTCCAGGGGCTGTGGGATTTTGTGTGTGTTTTCTGAGGCGGGGCAGATGTTATCTTCATGAAAAAGGCCAATAGGCAGTTGAATCAAAGATCATAGGTTTGAAAAGAGAATGAGGCTAGAGATAAAGTTTTGAAGCTATTCAGTATGTTTCATTCATTCCTCTATATGCCTCAGGGAATTCAGGCCTTGGAGTTCATGCAGACCACAAGGCTGGCATCTCCCTTTCCCAGAGAGTTGGTAGTCTAGTCACTATATTCTAGAGGGAGGATTATTTGCTAAAGAAGGTCATAGATGAAGCTTGAGAATAGATGAGACTGGGGGGAAAAATGGAGTGCAGATAGAATTTTTTAAAAATTAAGGACAGCCTGACTTTGGGAAGTACCTGTGTTGTGTAGGTTTTCAGGAGAAAGGCAAGAATTGTGGGAAGTACCTATATTTAGTGGTTGGCATGTCAGAAAGGAGTCAGCAAAGAAAACAGAGTCAGGGTTGTAGGTTGTGGGGGATTTACCACTTGTGCAAATTTCTTCTAAGCCTTGGGGAGAAAGGTGTCCACATGTTTCTGTAGGATTTCCAAAAGTAAGGTATTTTAAGTTAAGAGTGCTGTCTCTTTCCATTCTTGATTTACCCTCATGTCATGTAGCATTGGAGTGCCTGTAGGCATTTTTGGCATCCAGCTAAGGGAAAGTTGAATTGGGGTTACATTTAGTTTGGGTGGCATATGTTTATACGGTTCATTGTCACTTCAGAGTGTAGTTAGGTTTTTGCTAGCTGTTCTGGTATAGTGATGACGTTTGGAATACAGTTGACCCTTGAACAACACAGGTTTGAACTGTGTGGGTTTACTTACATACAGCTTTTTCCAATAATAAATAACTATAGTACTACGCTATCTGAGGTTGGTTGAATCCATGGAAGTGGAACCTCGGATATGGAGGAGCTGCCTATACGGAGGGCTGACTATAAATTATATACAGATTTTCGACTGCTCGGAGGGTTGGCACTCTTAGCCCCCCCGGTTGTTCAAGGGTCAACTGTACTCTTATTACTTACTGTGCTGACTCAGTGTTATGAAAAAAGATGCAAGGCCAGAGATTATAGATGATATGGACACGTCCTACAGAATCTGACACTAGAAGTACGTGAGTAGGGTAAGAGAAACACAGTTTGAAATACACGGAGCCAGAAGCTAGTCTGGGGAAAACTGTTTTGAATCTGATAGCTTATAAAGGAAAGAAACAAATGTAAGTTTCCCCAAATTTGACAACAGTACTAAAATTTTATATTAGGTAGCCAGTAACAGTTTGTGAACCTAAAAGAATATTTTCTAAAATGTGAGTAATGATTTAGTCTTCAGAAAGTTTTAAAAAATCTATTTCTTTATAGAAAATCTTACATATTTCTATCTACTTATAGAAAATGTTACATGTCATTGTCACATGAAGAAGTGATCATGAAAGATATGCAATTAAAATGTAGAAAAAGTATCCTAGAAGTGTGTCAGGGAGTTTATTATTGATAGAATTATGATGTTATTTTTCTAGATTTTAGTGATACTTGTGTTGTGATTCTTTCCCCCCTCATTCTAGGTAAGTATTCACCATTACACCTAAGTTTGTATTTCTAATTTTGCTTTTTTTTCTTAAAGAGGTTCCCCTAAATTGTTTAAAGTTCAGGCCCAGCAAAACCTGGGAGGCACAGAATCATGCACGTCAAGAGGATACAGTTTAAAGATGGAGGATGTGTTCTGTTTTAAATGATGCATTGAGGTCATATGGAAGGCAGTTTGACTTGGTGATAAAGGTCATTATTGATGATCATATGAATTTGGGAGTAGGGAGTGGAGGCTGTATATTTTTTTAAGAAAGTGGCTGTGACATCAAACAACAGTATTTTGGAAGGGAAAACAAGGTCCAGGCAAGTTTTATGTGTATGTGTGTGTATACTTCAAAGATAGATGCACATCTAAATATGTTAGAAAGATATATATATATATACACACACACACATATATATAAAATATATATATGTGTGTATATATATACATATATATGTGTGTGTGTATATATATATGTATATACACACATATATAGCACAGAAGGAAAAATTAAAGATAATAGCAAGTGAGGTTAAAGCTCACAGTAGCTAGAACAGAGAGGTAAGGAAATGAGATCAAGACACAGGAGTAAACTAAACAGTAGAATTCAGTGAAGGGGCAAACATCTATCCCTATACACTTAAGTAGTGTTTTTTAAAAAAAATTGACATTTAATTGATATATAACATCATGTTTGTTTCAGGTACAAATAATGATTCAATATTTTGTGTTTATTGCAAAATAATCGTCATAATAAGTCTAGTTAACATCCATCACCTTACATAGTTATCAAAAAATTGTTTTTTCTTGTGATGAGGACTTTTAAGATCTACTGCCTTAGCAGCTTTCAAATGTGCACTATAGTATTACTGACTACAGTCATTTTGCACACCCCTACCCCCCACCTCTGGCAAACCACCAATCTGTTCTCTGTATCTATAGCTTGTTTTTTTTGTTTTTGTTGTTTGTTTTTTAGATTCTACAAATGAGTGAAATCATACAGCATTTTTCTCTCTCTGACTTATTTCACTTAGTATATAATACCCTCAAGATCCATGCATTTTGTTACAAATAGGAAGATTTCATTCTTTTTTATGGCTAAATGATATTCGTGTGTGTGTGCACGCACACGACACACATATACCGCATTTTCTTTGAATTCATTCATCCATCAATGGACACTTAGGTTATTTCCCTATCTTGGCTATTTGTAAATAATGCTGCATTTCAGCAATTGTTTAGTCATCACTGTTTTAGCTCTGTGTTGATGTTGAGTATTGTAATTGGTTTTTATAATGCTGGCCCCAGGCATTTCTTCCTAAAACCATGACATACTCTGTGCTTAGTTGGCTCCAAAACAATACAGTTTTAAAAGATTAACATTTGGATGGTTATGTCTTTTGTGACATAAATGGAAGATAATTATCTGTATTAGTTTAACATGTTAAAATCAGTCTTCCCAAATTCTTCTTTGACTATATGTAGTGGTTGCCCCAAATTAGAGATAAATATCAAGTCTTTTGCTGGTAAGGTTATACAAACTGATTATTACCAGAGACTTGGAATATATTTATTTTCTTTTAGCTTTATAGATCTTATGGAAAAGGGTACAAATTGAGTATCAGATAGGACATTTATTATTACTTTTTTCATTCCATCCACCATTATTTATTAGGTGTCTACTACATGGCAGACATGGGTCTGGGTGCTGGGGGAGAGCAATGAACTACATGGACAAGGTCTCTGCCTTCATGGAACTTGCATTCTAGTGGGAGAGAGACAAAATAAGAAATAAGCACATATACATGTAATATATTATCAGATAGCAATGTGTGTTGTGAAGAAAAATAAAGGAGAGTAAGATGACAGTATGGTGGAGGATGATATTTAGGTAATGTGATAGGAAAGCCAGGTAGGATATTTACAAATCACTTTTTCTCAGTATATTTAGAAAATTATTTTATGCAAGCCAAACGGTGTTTACAAAGATCAAACCATTTAAAACTTAATAGGAGCAACATCTATTCACCATAGTTTTCTCATCTCCAAAATTAGTACCTACCCCATAGGTTTGTTGAAGAGTTTAAATAAGATTGTGTGTGTGTGTGTATGTATGTGCAAATATAGCCTTGGCACAATGCTTGAGTTATTATCAACTCTCAATAAATGTTGAGTCTCCTTTTTAGCATGACTTTATTTCCTGTTATTTATTTTATATGCATTTATATGAACCAAATAGGTTATGAGTTGACCAAGTCCTCTGTTAAGTACTTTCTTTTCCTGCACATATCTCCAAATTCCAGATTGAAGCTTTTTTCTTCAAATTTAGAGAATACAACTTTTTAAAATTGAGGCATAACATACATACTACCAAGTACAGTAATCTTAAAATATAGTGCTTAATGAATGTTTTCATAGGTATATACATATGTGGTTACCACCCAGATCCAAATATAAAACATTCCCAGCACACCAGAAGAAATCTTTGTTCACGCTTAGAGGCATTACTCCCTCCGTATGTTAACGACTATCCTAACTCCTATCTCCATCAATTTTTTTGGCCTGTTTTTGAATTTCATATAAATCGAGTTACATGATATGTTATCTTTTGTATCTGGTTTCCTTTGCTGAAAATAATGCCTACAAGATTCATACATGCTGTTAAATTATCACTAGTTTATTCTTTTACAGTTCTGTGTAGTATTCCATAGTACAAATGTATCATTATTTATTCATTCTCCAGTTTATGGTCATTTGAGTTATTTCCATTTTGGGGGAACATTTATGATTAAAGCTGTTGTGAACATTCTTATACATCTTTTGGTAGACATATATTAATTTTTGTTGACTATTTACCTAGGAGTGGGTTTATTGAATCATAGGGTAGGTATATGTTTGACCCTCAATAGAAACTGCCAAGCAATTTTCCAAAGTTGTACCAATTTATACACCCGGTAGTAGTCGATGAGAGTTCCAGTTGCTCCACATGCTAATCAACACTTCAGATGAGTGTTTAGCCATTCTGTGAGTTGTGTAGTGTTGTGTCATTGTCACTTTAATTTACATTTCTTCGATGCTAATGATGCTTGAGTACTTTTCTATATGTTGATGGGCCATTTGGGTATTTTCTTTTTTGAAATTCCTGTTTAGATCTTTTGCCCATTTAAAAAATTGGATTTTTTTTTATTATTGATTTATAGTAGATTTTACATTCTTTATGAATTCTAGATACAAAATTCTTTTGAATTTTACATTCTTTATGAATTCTAGATACATTCTTTATGAATTCCAGATACAAAACCTTTGCTGGATTTACGTACTGGGAATATCTTCTGCTGGTCTGTGGCTTAACCATTTGCTCTCTTAATGATATCTTTTGGTGAACAGAAGTTCTTAATTTTAATGAAGTATACGATTTTTTTTTCTATTAATAGGCTAGTAACTTTAGTTTTTAGTTAGCAGTTTAGTGGCCTTTTGAATATTTTTAAAAATCTTTGCTTGTATGAAGATCATGAAGATATTTTCTTATATTTTCTTCTAGAAGCTTTATAGTTTTACCTTTTACTTTTAGGTTTGTGATCTATCTTGAATTAATTTTTGTTAATGGTGTGAAATTGAGGTCAAGGTTCATTGTTTTTTCATACTAGTTTCCAAAACTCTAGGACCATTGATTGAAAAGGCTGTCTTTTCCGCACACAGATTTTCAGTGGCATCTTTTTCATAAAGCAAGTGACCATATATGTGTGGATTTGTTTTTGGACTCTGTTTCTTTAGTATATTTGTCCATCCTTTGACCATTGTCACAATAAAACTTTATAGTAAATGCTGAAATCTTGTTGTGTAAGTCCTTCAGCTTTGTTCTTCTTAAAGGTTGAAGTTGGCTATTCTAGGGTCTTTGCAGTTCCATATAAATTTTTGGATTGGTTTTTCAGTTTCCACAAAACGTCTTGCTGGAATTTTGATTAGGATTGCATTGGAGCTATAGATTAATTGGGGGGAATTGGTTGTCATAATGATATTGAGTCTTACAAACCATGAACTGCGTGTATTTCACCATTTATTTACTTCTTTAAAATTTTTTCTCATTATCATTTTTTAGTTTTCAGCGTAGCTATCTTACCCGTCTTATGAAAGATTTATTCATTATTTGATTTTTTGTTATTATATAATAAATGCTGTTTCATAAATTTGATTTTCCATTTGATTGTTATTACTATATAGAAATACAATAGAAAAGTCTTGAACTTGTATCAAAAAACCTTACTAGATTCACTTATTCATTGTAGTCGCTTGTTTGTAGATTCCTTTGCATTTTCTACATATATAATCATGTTATCTGTGAGCAAAGACAATTTTACTTTTTCTGATCTTTATACTTTTCTGCCTTTTTATTGCCTTATTTCAATGGCTAGAACCTCCAATATAAAATTGAATAGAAGTGAGGACAGTGGACAATCTTGTTTTCTCCCCAACTTCTGGGGAATATATTCAGTATATTGACATTAAAATTGATGTTAGCTGTAGTTGAGGGATGTGTGTGTATTATTTTTGGTAGAAGATACCTTTTATCAGTTTAAAGAATTTTCCTTCTTCTATTTCCAGATTGCTAAGAGGTTTGTAAAATTATGAATGAGTTAAATTTTATCAGATACTTTTTCTGTATCTATTGAGATGATCCTAGGATTTCTCTTTTTTATTTTGTTAATATGGTGAGGTACTTTGGTTTATTTCCAAATGTTGAACCAACAACCTTGTTTTCTTGGAATAAATCCCACTTAGTCATATGTATTATCCTTTTTGTATGTTGCTAGATTTGCCTTGCTAAATTATTACTATTATTTTTAGAATTTTCATTAATGTTCATGAGAGATGTTGGTCCGTAATTTTCTTTTCTCATAATGTCCACGTCAGGTGTTGGTTTTAGGGTTGTGCTGGCTTCATACAATGACTTAGTATTTCCTTTTTCACTATTTGCTGAAAAAAGTTGTGTAAGATTGGTTTCTGCTACTTTTAATCTGTGGGATCATCTCTTTTTTTCTCTTATAAAATTTATGAAGTAGTCTTCAAAATATAGGGTATGGTTATCTTCTTCTACAGTTGAGGAACCTGAAGCTCAGAGAAGTTAAGCAGGACTAGTCAGCTGGTAGTTACTGATCTGGTATTAAAAACCAGTTCTGTCTTACTTCAAAACCTGTGATGCATAATGTACATGGAGGAAAGTGACTGACCAAGTGGTCATATGGAGGTCTTAAGAAATACTAGAAGTTATTCTTTTGAAAGCTGAGAGAACTTCTTTTGGAAACTTACTTTCTGCTAGTCTAAGAATCACACTCCTGATGACTGCTTCTTAGCTGTTTGTGAGGGTTGTGGCTTAAAGCAGCTAAGCTTTATAATTCTCAGCTGGCTCTGTCCAACGAAAAGCCTGTCCCTTCCAAAACTGAACAAATCAGTTTTATTTCTCTGTGGTAACAACTGGTTACTTGGAATTTACTGGAATTCCTCTTTTTCCAAATCCACATAATCCTGGCAAAAATTCTTTGGCTTTGTAGAAGTTAAGATATTTCCTAGCATATGATAGGTTCAGAGAGTCAGCTCATCCTATACTGACAGGACCAAGGATAGGGGAAAAAACTTCATACAAGGGAAATATAAGGTGATTTTTAAGACTTATCTAGTACTTTATTTCCCCCTTAGTTCAAGCATTCTCGTCAGAGAGGCTTTCTTATAAAAATAAAGTTAACTTTTATTTTACGTAGAAGCGTCTTTTCTTTCTACGGGGTACAAAGTACATGAAAAGGGGTACTTGTTTGTTGATCATTAAAAACTTCAGGTTTTCAAACAATTATTTACTAATGACATCTCATGCTGTAGCTATTTATTTTTTATTTTTAGAATTGTACTGGAAATGTTTGATTCCTTTATAATTTTTCAGCAAGTTATATAAAGTTGTTTAGTCACTAAAATTTATACTGTGCCCATGACATTATTTTATTCCCTTCGTATGAAAGCCTCAATAAGTTTTTCTTGTTTCCAGTTAACTTAATTAGAAAGTCTGGCTTCGTTTGAAACAGCTTCTCATTTTTAAAGCATAAAGCGTTATTTAGTGAAGCCTATAAAAGAATAATATGAGAGAAGGTAATTCTTTTTAGGAGAAAAATGTTCTGTGTTAGTAAAACCTCAGGATTTTAGAGCTGAAAACTTTTCTAAGAGATCATTTAATCCTTTTAGTACTTGTGATATTGATATCTTAATGGGATTATTTTGCTGACAAATATAGTATTTATTGCTTTCTAAAATCCTTTGTTAATTATGGGTGCCTCCAACAATGGAGACACAAATTTAATTTAAAGGAATAGATACTATTGAGAAAAACAATTTATTCAGTCTTTCATGCAATAAAATTTGATGGAGGGCATTACGTATTATGCCAGGTGCTCCTAGGTACACAAATGAAAGCAACACAACCATTGCTCTCAGTGGTCACAATCATTGGGAAAAAAAAAAGGAATAGATATTATTTTTAGCCTTGGTCACCTTAAAAATTGGAGTTAAAGTATTGGCCCTTTTTAGTTCTGCTGGTAATAGTAGATCTTATTCTCTTGCCATTCTATAGGTCTAATTGGTTAATATGTGGACTCTAATATTTAGTAAGGTTAATTATTAGTGTGAAATTAAGGATTTCATTTTGGTTTTTATATAAAGCTAGACATAAATAGACTTCATAGTTAATTATTTATGCTGAATAATAAAAGTTTAAGTTTGGAGGTTCTATATATTATTGGGAACACTTGCTCTTAGAAGTTGTATTAAAAATTGGATAGAAAAATAGGAAGTTGATTGATTTTATTGTAATAATTTTATGAAACAGGAAATATATTTTAAATTATCAAGGTAAACTGTCAAAAATAAGTATTTAGAAAGGAATGTTTTAATGTTGAATTACTTATGAACTGACAACTGTAATCTTTTGCCTAAGATTAATATCATAGTACAGTGCTTTAAAAACTTTCATAGCAAAGGCTTGTCAGTTTTTCCCATTTTTAGGAAAAATTTTTAGGGTATTATTTCTTAAAATATTTGCTTAATAAAAAGAAAAATTAATAATATTCCAGATGAAGTTTTCTTTCCAAATGAAGTTTTCTCTTTTAACCTTACTGTGTTCTCACTTGTAATGTTCAAGTGATATTGTTGCTGGCAAGGTCTCCTGACTAGTGAATTTATTCTCCTATCATAAATGTTCTGATGTCATTATTTCCTTCTCTGTCTTTTATCATGGCTCAGTCATTTTATGGGAACCTGACGCAGTGACAGGCAAAAGGTTAGCTGGAAGAGAAAAGAGATGAAACTGAAACTAAAAGTGATTCAATATATACTAAGTTATCAGTTACTACTTGCATATTATCTATGGTAAATTTTATATTTGTACTGGCTTTTCCTTGTGTTTTTAGGAACCCTGTTTGGAGTATCTCCTTTGGTCATTTAGTTAACAAATCTAAGTGCCTATTATGTGCATAACATTTCTGTGACTATCTAGCTCATTGATTTGTGCTCAAGTGATAGTATCCAATTTTAATATTAACTTTCTAAAACATATAGAGCTTAGTCTTCCCCACATACAGGGCTTAATCTTCCCGACAAATTATATGTGTGTATTTTAATGGCAAAAGTAAATGGATTTATTCATATTCTAGCTCTCTGCCATCGGCACAAATAAATAGGTTTAACTATATTTCCTGTTAGCACTTTCTGAAGTTTCATTGAATGAGATGTCTAAAATGAGTAGTAGATATTATCTGTGTTGCAATTATCTTTGGATTCCAATTACTTACACCATCTCTTTACAACTGATATTCAAAAATAGTTTCAAAAGTTTGAACAATTTTAACATAAAATTTCTGTTCCGCTTTTGTAATACATTTTTATTTCCTTCAAAGTAATACATACACATAAAAAATCAAACAGCACTAAAAGATTAAAATGAAGAATTGCAGTCTCCTTTCTAGTTCTTCCCCACTCTCCAGTCCTGGTCCTCAGATATAATCACTCCGAATTCTTTTCACTGTTTCTTGTGGTATTTATCTACGTAATTTAAAATAATATGCCTCTTCTGCCAATTTCTTGGCTTAAGTGATTCTTGTATGTTATTGAGAATTTAGGTCTCTTAGAGTCCTTCCCTTTCACTCTTCTTCCATTCTCTTACTGTAGCTATGTCACAATTTTAAAATCTATTTTTGGTATTTACATTTTTTGATTATAAAAATATTGTTTACTGTTGAACTAAGTCTACTTTAAAAAAAAGAAGCATCCAGTGTTACTATTAAAATGTCTGAAGCAAATCTGATTTCTCTCTGGAAGTTTTTAGGATTTTCTTTATCCTGGTGTTCACAAATTTTGTGATGTTGTGCCTTGGTATATGTCTTTTTTTCAATCATGTGCTGATATTTGATTTTTTTTTAATTTAGGAGACATGTCTTTTAGTTTGGGGAAAATTTCCTGTGGTTTTTAATAATTTCTCTTTTTTTCCTCTTTTCAATTCTTTCTTTCTGGACTTACTATTAACTGGCCATTGTATCTCCTATTTTGACAGTGTATCTCTTGGATTAATTGCTTAATTAAAAAAAATTTTTTTTCTCCCCAAGTCCATCTCTTAGGATTTTTGTTTTATTTTCCTTGTTGTCCTTCACTTCATCTTCTCATCCTTCTACTGACTTACAAAATTTTTGTTATCGTAGTTTTAATTTCTCCAAGAGCTTTCTTGTTCTCTGTTCCCATTTCAATATTATGTTTTTGTTTCATGGATGCAATATCCACTCTTATCTCTTTGAGATTATTAACAACATTTTATCCGTGTTTTCTTCTGTTTCTTTTTCCTGCCATTTCCTAATTTCTTGTGGCTCATTTTAGTCTTTGCCTTTCTATTGCAAGCTTTCATCAGATCCTTAGAGTCATTGTTCTCGCAAAAGCAGACTCTAAGATAGGGAGATGATTCTAGGAATTATAATCAGAGAATGGGGAAGTGAGACAGTACAAGAGGAAAACTAGTAAAGAGTATATTGACTGAGTGGATTACTACTGTGGGCAGCTGGGATTCCATATTACTGGAGACTCTCAGAGAGACTCTATGCTGTCCAGTACTAACCACTAGCCATGTACTGTTATTTAAATTTACATTACTTAAATTAAATAAAATTTAAAATTCAGTTTTTGGTCACACTAACCACAACTCAAGTGCTCAATAGCTACTTGCAGCTAGTGGCTGCCATATAGGACAGTGCAAATATCGAACATTTCTATGCTGGTTTAGACCATGATACCACAGAATTGTCTCACTGAGGTACAGGGAAGCTGGGCACTTTATCTACTAACATCTGTCCCTTATTGGTTAAAGGTTGCTCCTGGCACTTTTTTTTTTTTTTTCACACCAAAACAGTACTTTATTTTGTAAATTTTGACCCATTATTGCTCCCATGTTATGGTGTTTTTCAGCTGTCAAGTGTACAAGGTAAAGAAAAAATTTAGTTAGGTGGGGGTTGTACCTGGAAAATAAATTTCTTCAACTCCATATACACGTTTCAGAACTGCTGGGTCCCAAGTCCCTCTATGAACTCCTGGGCTGCCAGTATCATGTGCAGCCTACAAAGCTACACTATCTGAATAGCTTATTAATTCTGCATATCAGGTCAATCAACGTGTCAACCTGTAACAGACTGCACACTTTTAACCGAACTTTACATCATCATTTGATGTCAAACAATGAAGCAAATCCCAACAGTATATACAAAAAACAGCTTTGCATTTACAAAAGATTGTTTCCCATACTGATTAATCCAGGCAGCTAACTCATTGGTTTATGCAACTTTTTTGAAGAAAAATAAATCAATTACTAGCAGAACTATTAGTTGATCACTTATCCATTGACAACTTGCATCGTTTATTCAGTGCTATATTAAAGAATGTATTGGAAGATAGATTAACTAATAGCTGCAAGCCTCCTAACGATTTAAATGAAAATTACAAAATGTTTGAGACCCTATTTGGGAATACAAAGGGTGTTTGACTTCCAATTTCCATTCTGTGTAGAACAAGAACAGGTCATTCCTTTATGGACATGCATAAAATACATCACATTTTCTGTTCTGCTGATGCTATAAATTCAATACCAATTCTCCAGCCACATCAGTTATGAGCATAAAGTATATCATGTAACCTCAAATCTCTAACAGTGGAAGGCTTACCCAAGGATGGATGCTGCTAGAATAATGCTGCTTCCTTTGATGTGATAACTCAGCATCCACCTCCCTCCCCCTCAGATGATTCTTCAGCGTGTTAGAGCAGTGAGGAATGGTTTTAATCCCATACCCAAGTTAGAGTGAAGACATTGGTCACATGATACACATGCTCCATTTTTTTAAAAATTCTGAATCTTGGGCAACTGTTCTCCTGTAACTACTTTACAGTCTCTAAAAGCAGTTATTGTCCAAAGCTGGAAGAACTTAAGTCTTCTCAGATGAGCATGTGAATGAATGGAGGGAGGTAAACAAAAGATAAAAAAGACGAGGTCTGATAGGGGAGCAGCTGGATAAGAAAATCAAAAAAGGAATAGTAATTTAAAGTTTATTCCAGCTATAATGCAGGTTATTCTGACTTTCAGCTAGCATCACATGGCATACTTCTGAGTCCATTCCTGAGTTATTCTGTTGTACTTATCTCTGTTTTATAGATCCGTGCAATCTCTGGCACTAGGGGGTCATCTGGGTTTGGATCACATAGCAGTGAACAAATGGATAAAAGAAATTTAAAAGTAGTTAAAGCAGGAGACCACTGTGATCTTAGAATGTCGAGACAAATGCTGCCATTACTGTTAATATTTGGATGATAAATTTTGTTGTAAATGCAACCTTAGGTGGTTTGAAGGGGTAGTCTGTAGGAAATGAACTGTCAAAAAGAATACACCGCCTTGATATGGGCTGTCATTAGGTCCCATAATTGTAGCTTGCCAATGAAACATATCATCCCCAACTGGACCTGCAAAACATTGTGCTGCAGGGTCACGGGCCAAATCACCAAGTTCTTTATTAATCCGTTTTAGTGCCATAGTCTGTGCTTTTCGTTTGGCTATTTCGGTGTGTGCTCAAAGGTCAGGCCAAAACTCTTGATTATTCCGGTGGCTGGGAAGGATTGTCTTTTGTCTCACACCAGCTCTGCCAGACACAGGCGCAGCGGGCCGGGGCCTCCCTCAAGCTGCAGCCTGGCCTCCTTCCTGCGTGGCAGCTGGTGCCTCCCTGGCCCTATGGAGCTCACGTGCACGACCTCTCCTGGTGTTCTTAACTCCCTGTTACTTCTGGCCTGTGTCAGTCTGCTATCTCACCTCTGTTTTCTACTAGGTGCCTGCTATACCAAATGCAGAATTTCTCTAGAGCTCTGGTCTCTAGAATTTCTCCAGAGACCAAAATTCTGGTCTGCCAGTCTGAAGGGAAGTAGTTGCTTGACTGAACACAGTGGAGGCAGCGTCTTATCAGTATAAATATGTAGGTTTTCAATCAAACTCCCCAGATTTTAGTGGGAAATCTTACCCCAACATTCTATGGCAATTGCTATCTTCAAGTGCTAGATCTTTGGAGGGGTCTGTGAGTAAATTGACTTCCTATTCTTTTTCCTTACTGTAGGCATTTAGGTTTCAATCTTTTTTGATCTGCAAATTACCACCCCTTTGGAGCTTAAGAAAAATTATGATATATAGTGTTTCAAACATACGGAAAAGTATAAAGAAAAATATACGTGCAATTCTTGTAGTGCTGTGGTAAACCCAGCTAGGCCGTGATGTATTGTTTTGTCTTGTCTTTTCTTTTCCCTCCCTCTCTCCCTTCCTTTTCTTCTTTCTTTTCCTTCAATGCCAAGATCTTTTATTTGATTAAATTTTAGGAGACTTGCCAACACTCATTGATATCAAGGCAGCTAAGATTTGTATTGGTTTTTCTCCTCTACTTTGCTGTGTTTAGTTTGGTAATATTTTATTGAGAATTTTGTGTCTATTTGCATAAGACATTTTGGCATTTAATGTTCTTTTCTTGTAACATCTGTTCTCATCTGGTTTTGATATCAGGGTAGCACTAGACTTATGAAAAAGTTGGTGAGTGTTACATCTTTTTCTGTTATCTGAAACAGTTTTTACAAGATTAGGATTGGTTATTCCTTAAATGCTTGTTTGAACTACTCTGTTTGGGGCTAGCTGTATTTTTTGTGTGTGTCACACTCCTTCCTTCTGTTTTAATATTTTTCTTTATAACACAGAAATATCTTTCAGTTAGGTTCAGTTAGTGTAAGCTCTTTTTGTGTGTCTGAAAGTTTCTTTGTTTAACTCTCACTTTTGAATGATAGTTTACCAAGATGTAGAATTCTAGATTGTCAGGTTTTTTTCTCCTGGGTTTTTCTTCCTCAAATATCTTTAGAAAATTTTCCAAATTTCTTCTTTTTTAAGTTTGGCATGACCAGGAGGCTTGGGTCTTATCTAAATATTAGGTCTGAAGGTCTAACAAATGGAAATTAATTTTTTAAATGGATATCCCAGTTTTTAATTAGACACCAGCAATATTTATGACAAAAAGTTCCTTATAGTCTCAGATACCTTTAATTTTAATGGAAACATTTCCTCCAAAAGATTAAACAAGAATTTCTGAATCATGGCTCCATATTAGAACCTACTGATTTGATTGGTTTGGGATGGGGGTCTAGGTAGGCTTGGGTTATCTTTTGATGTGTCCAGGTAATTCTAATGTATAGATAGAGATTAAGAAACACTGAGTTACAACTTGATCTGTACTTCAGTGAAATTCTAATACAAATTTGTATTAATTCTAATACAAATTTCTAATACAATTTCTTTTTTTTAAAGTTACTGACAATCTAATTCAAAATTAGATTGAATCTAATTTACAGGACTTCCCTGGTGGTCCAATGGTTAAGACTCCATGCTTCCACTGCAGGGGGCACGGTTCAATCCCTGGTGGGGGAACTAAGATCCCTCATGCTGTGCGGCGGCCAAAAAAAAAGAACATAGTTCAGACTACCTGATTCAAGATTTATTTAATTACAGTATGTAGTAGTAATAAGATAGACATTATGGATCAATAGAATAGAATCGAGTGTCCAGAAATAGACCCACACACATAAGATCAGTTGATTTTTAGCAAAGGTGCCAAGGCACATCAAAGGAGGAAGTTACAGTCTTTTCAACAAATGTCCTAGAACAACTGGCTACTCTGTGGGGGAAAAAATGAACACTGACTCTTACTCACACCATACACAACACAATGGTTATAGACCAAAATTTAAAAATAAAAAAAAACTTTAAAACATCTAGAAGAAAATTCTGAAAAAAAAAAAACATAAAAGAAAAAAAAATTAACTGGACTTCATTACAATTAAAAACTTTTCTTTGAAAGCTATCAGTAAGAAAATGCAAAGGTAAGTACTAGCATGGGAAAACTATTTATAATAAATATATCTGACAAATGACTTCTATCTAGAATATTTAAAGATCTCTTACAACTCAATAAAAAGAAAACAAATGATCAAATCAAAATTAGGCAAAAAATGTGAACACTCCTGCTAGGAATGTAAAATTGTACATTCCCTTGGAAAATGTTTTGGCAATTTAGCGTATGATCTTGGAGTTCTCTCCTAAGTATTTAATGAAGAGAAATAAAAACGTATATCCACAGAAAAATTTGTTCACGTATGTTTGTAGCACTTTCGTTCATAAAAGTTGTAAATTAGAAACAACCCAAATGTTCATCACAGGTGAGTGGGTAAACAGATTGTGGTATATCCCTACAATGGAATACTACTCATTAATAAAAGGGAATGAACTATGAATATGCACAACATGTGTGAATCTCAGAACATTAGCAAAACCTTATGCTAAATCGAAGAAGCCATATACAAAGGAGTAAATACTGTATAATTCAGTTTATATACAATTCTAGAAAATGAAAAATAATTTATACAAAGCAGATCAGTGATCTGCCACCTAGGGCAGTGGTAGGGGGAATTGAATACAGAGGAGTTTGAGGGAACTTTTGTTGGTGATGGAAATATTTATATCTTAATTGTGGGGATATATACACAGTTGTACAATATTTGTCAAAAATCATTAAACTGAACATTTTAAATGGCTGTAAGTAAATTTGACTTCAATAAATTTGATTTTAAGAGAAGTAACACTGGATTGGACAATCTCATATTCTTGTCCAATTACCATAGTATATAATTATGTGTCCTTTTCATAAGTTTTTATTTATTACTTTACTATTATGGGTATACACTGACAGTTTAGTTTGTATTATAATAAAATAAAATTCTAAAATCAAAATTACATTTCAAGAAGGTTTGTAACTGCTCTTTTTCACCGTGTGTGTGTGTGTGTGTGTGTGTGTGTGCACGCGTGCGTATGTGTAGAGTCTTTACTATAGGCATCCTCTTCCAAAACAAAATAAAACAAAAATAAACAAACTGGGAATTGTAGCTTTATTTTACATAGTGTAGAATAAAATAGGCAAAGACAATTTTGGGAATGAAATTGTAGCTTCTAGTTTTTATTTTGTGACTTCAAATACATGTTAGTGGTTAAATTACAGTGTTTATGGTTGAATGTGGAGTATTTATTGTGGAGAAAGTATATGTATGGTCTTGGCTCATTTACTAATAAAATATTTTAACCTTTAATTGAATGTTGCTATAGCATGGATGTTATGGATGTATGTTACAATTACATTCTGTTGTATAATACCGGGAATGTTTTTATTATTTATATAGTAATAAGGTGAAAAACTGTGTACTGTTTAAAAAATATATGGATAATAGCTATTTCAGATCTTTCATGTGAGCCTACTAAAGCAAAAAAAAAGGTTAAATACTGTTTTGTATATGCTGAATTCGCTGCTGCACAAAATAGAATGAAATGACCGTGTTTTCAGAGTGTTGGAGTGATTGTAAACAGATGAAGAAGTGCTGAATCAGGCACTCTAGGACTTTGACAGTTGCCCTGGAAACAGGGTGCATTATACTTGCTAGCAATAATCTCCCTCCCTCCCTCCCTCCCTCTTTCTCTCTCCTCCCCCACTCCCTCCCTCCTCTTCCTTTCCTGTTTTTTGATGATGGCAGTGCAAGTTGAATTTGTATATTGATCTAGGCTCACACTTAATGTAAATGATTTTTTTAAATTGAGTTCAATGAAGGAAAACTAAACTATAGTTTTAATTAGACTATATTGTACAGTGCCTGAAACTGAAAGGCTAAATAAACTGACATCTTTTAAAGTATTACATTTTCTTAGCATCTGTTATTGAGTTAAGAACGTAGATTGAAATTTGTAATTTACTAAGTGACCTTGGTAAATTAAGCCCTCTGTTTCTCAATTTTCTCATTTGTAAAATGGCAATGGTAATAGTACCACAACTCCTAGTGGTGATGTAAAGATTAGATGAGCTAATGCATTTGAGGTGCTGGCACATAGTAACTTCTCAACAAATGTTTTCATATCATCATCATGATCGTATCCAAAGTAAAACAACTTCTATACCTCACTATGGCTATTTTAATATACATGTTACTAAGCAATATAATGTATTTAAAAGAAAAATGCTGGTAGTGACACTTGCAAATAAACAAAAAGAAGTGTATTGTAAATTTTAGATCATATATGTGGTTGAATTTTTAAATTGTATTTATTGCCAATGTATTAGGTTTTGTAATGATCATTTAGATAGGAGCAATATTCATTCATTTTTAGAGTTTTTGGCCAGTTTCATAGATTTTTAAATAGCTGTAAAGACATAATTACAGTTTTCCTACACACATATTTTAGCATTTTGGTGCAGGCTGTAGTAGATTATATCTTCAGTATCTGACAGCATGTAGTGACAATATTGATTTCTTCCTTATTCAATCGTCTAGCAAATACATATCGTGTACCTACTGTGTACCAGATGCTGGGGATATCACAATGAACAAGACAGTCAAGATTCTTGCTGTCATGAAACTCCTGTCATGAAACTTAGAAATCATCGTTGGGGAAGGTACTAGGGAAGAGTGATTGGATAAAACAACAAGGTAGCTTCAGAAAGTGTGATAAGTCCTGAGAAAAAAATAAAACAGGCTGGTGGGATACAGTGTGCCTGGAAGGACTAATTTAGATTGCATGGTTATAGAAGTCCTTTGTAAGAAGATGACATTTGAGCTGAGACTTGAATGATGAGGAGACAGTCTCATGAAGACCTGGGGATGGAATTTCTGGTTAGTGGGAATAGGAGTGCAACTGATTCTTAGACCTGATAAGCTTGGCATATTTGAATACTTTAAAAGATGAGTATTGCTAAACGGTAACGATTGAGTGGAAGAGTGATAAAGGAGATGGTGCGTAAAGGTAGGCAGGGATCTATATTTCACATTTAGCCCTGGGAATCATTTCTTACTGACTCTGTGAACCTTGATGCCACTAGCAAAGAGAAGTATGGAAAACATGCAGTTGGTGTTAACAATGTGGCTTTTAGGAAACCAAAAAAATATCCACAGAGGTTTTCATTGCAGATTTGGAAGTATAATAAAAGAAATAATCATTAATTTCGTAGGCTCTGGAGATAAATCAGGCCTGACTGATTCCTGGCTTCTTTTTAGTGAAATATCAAGGTATAAAAATTTGTTTTGAAAGCAGTGGAGGAGAAAACTTGTACATAGCACCCTTTCCTCCTATTATATATGTATTTATTATATAACTACATAAATATATTCATATATATGGACATGCATATACATAGGGATTGATATAGACACATATATGAATACTAATAATTTTGGTTCATGTTTTGTGAATGATATTACAAGATATGAACCTCTCATATTTATATAGAATTACCAACTATGTAGTTTGCTAGTAGTTTTCTATTTTGGATTAATGCACTTTGAGAATTAATCTTTCAGTCACTGGAATAGTGAATTAGTCACTCTTTGCTTTACTCACTTTGATAATTTACTTGAATATCATGGATTTTATGAAGGGATAGACTGATTTGTTTAAGTTTTTCCTTGTAAGTTTAACTGCTGTCATGTTGATAGGTGATTTTTCTCTTTCTGTTTCAGGGCCACAGGCCACAAGTATCCTTTGCTCTAGTCAACCATCTGGAAATTTTATGACACTGATAATTACTAGAAAGATAATAATGGAAAAACATTAGCTAAGTGCCTACTATGTATATGTGCACAATTGATGATTTCTCCTTCTGGGTTGGAGATTAGAATTAGAATATGAAAAAATATAGTTTTATGCTCTTTCTAGCAGGTGATATTCTTTTTACTTCACTTTCAGTTGTGATCGCTAGTTCACCTCTGGTATTGAGAAAATTGTCACAAATTTTAAAAAATTACAAACAATTCATGCTTATGGTTAGCAATTTAAATATTAGAATAAGAAAAATGGAAAGTAAAAGTTCCTGACCCCTGCAGTCTTATTCCCCAGAGATAAACTTTGCTAACAGGTTCTTGTGTTTCCTTCTAGAATTTTAGATGTTTATGCAAGCATATGTAAGGGTATGTTTGCATGTATAAATTTACATATATAGTGTATCTTCCTTTCCTTTCTCTTTTTACATGTATAGGATCTACAATACTGTTCTGCAACTAAGTGTACCATCACTTAGTACATATTACTGATATCTATAGACCCATCTTGTTCTTTTTTTTTTTTTTTTTTTGGTTGCTTCGGGTCTTAGTTGCGGCATGCAGGATCTTCGTTGAGGCATGTGCAATATTTCATTGTGGCATGCAGGCTCCAGAGCATGTGGGCTCAGTAGTTGTGGCTCATGGGCTCTCTAGTTGTGGCACAGGCTCAGTAGTTGCGGTGCAAGGGCTTAGATGCCCCGCAGCATGTGGGATCTTAGTTCCCTGATGAGGGATCTAACCTGCATCCCCTGCATTGGAAGGCGGATTCTTAACCACTGGACCACCTGGTAAATCCCCCATCTTGTTCTTTGTAACAGCTGCATGGTAGTCCATTGTTTGAATACAGTGTAATTTATTGACCTGGCTTCTATCGATAAACAGTTTCCTTGTAATTTGTATACTTGGATCGTGTATAAGTTTATCCATAGGCATTGCCTTTAAAAGTTTTAGAGCAATTGCCAAGTTGTCTTTCAAAATAGTAGCAACAATTTATATGCCCCTCACTGTGTTCCAGTATTTCCCTTTTATATTCTAGCTAATGCACAAAAACAAAAACAGTTGACTGTAGATAGGTAAATTTTATTGATAAACAGAAATATTTTTGGTTATGATAAAAGTACCATTTATTTTCTTTTTCTTTCTTTCTTTTGGTATCTTGTAACATCTTTATAAATACTCACATGGCAGAAGTTGAATTTTACATTTAATCTCAAAGATGGTAGTACAGAGCTCAGCATGCTTGTTAGAAAACTTATATAGGACATGAATGATCTAAAGTGGTTAAAATAAATGATATTTATTTTAATATTTAGTTATTATATGCAAGCTAAAGTTCATGTAATTCAAATAGCGATAAGTACATTTTTAGACTTCTCAGCATGGACTTTTTCTGTCATTAAATATAGTTAATATAGTTTTAAAATGAATGAGTAAAATGGATTTAAATTTTGCAGATTGGATCAGGCAAGAATCATCAATGGATGCTAAATCCATGGGAAACTTTTAATGAGGAACAGGATATTTCAGTGATTTTAAAGAGTATCCTTGCAGATTGCTTATTAGTTGCAAGGGAAAAAAACAATAACTGTACAGAGGATAAATCAGACAACACCTTGATCGATGATCAAAATTAATAGTAAGGGGTAGATGGATATCGTGTGTTTCCAGATGTGATTCTCCAAGCAGTGTTAGTATTTCAACCAAGAATGAATAACCTAAATCTAGTTATGAGAAAAGATCAGACAAGCCCCAAAATGAGGAGCATACTATTAAAAACAAAGGTTTAGGGCTTCCCTGGTGGCGCAGTGGTTGAGAGTCCGCCTGCCGATGCAGGGGACACGGGTTTGTGCCCTGGTCCGGGAAGATCCCACATGCCGCAGAGCGGCTGGGCCCGTGAGCCATGGCCGCTGAGCCTGCGCGTCCGGAGCCTGTGCTCCGCAACGGGAGAGGCCACAACAGTGAGAGGCCCGCGTACCGCAAAAAAAAAAAAAACAAAACCAAAAAAACCCCACAAAGGTTTATATTCTATAAAAAGTCAGTGTCATAAAAGGCAAAGAGAGGCTTCAGATAGGTTCCAGATTAAAGGAGAGTAAAGAGATGTAACTAAATGTAATACTGATTGTAGACTGGATCCTATAAAAACTTACAGGACATTACTGGGTCGATTGACAAAATTGGAACAGGACAGTACATTTGATACGAGTATTTAGCAACATTAATTTTTCTGAAGTTTACTGTAGTATGGTTATGTAAGAGAATATCTCTATTCTTATAAATTTACACTGAAGAATTTAGGGATAAGAGGGTATGATATAAGCAATTTTCTCTCAAAAAGTTCAAGAGGAAAAAATAGATTATGCTTGTAAGGGTGCATATATATGATAAGGTAAGTAGGACAAAATATATTTTAAATATTTATTTTTATTTTAAAATTTTCTTTTATTGTTTTTTGGCTGCGTTGGGTCTTAGTTGCAGCACGCGGGATCTTCGTTGAGGCATGCGAGATCTTTCATTGCTGGACACGGGCTCTTCCTTGCAGCGCGCAGGCTTCTCTCTAGTTGTGGTGCGCAGGCTCCAGAGTGTGTGGGCTTCTGCAGTTTGCAGCACACGTGTTCTCTTGTTGAGGCGTGAGCTTAGTAGTTGTGGCGCACGGGCTTAGTTGCCTCGCGGTGTGTGGGATCTTAGTTCCCTGACGAGGGATTTAACCCACATGCCCTGCATTGGAAGGTGGATTCTTTACCACTGAACCACCAGGGAAGTCCCCAGGACAAAATATTAACAGTAGATTAGTCCAGGTAAAGGACAGACAGGACTTCTATGCACTAATCTTGTTTTGCAACTCTTCTGTAAGTTTGCAATTATGCTCAAATAAAATGTTTAAAAAATGGATTAAAGATTTTTTTAAATAACAGTGACTTTTTTTTTTTTTTTTGCGGTACACGGGCCTCTCACTGTTGGGGCCTCTCCCGTTGTGGAGCACAGGCTCCGGATTCGCAGGCTCAGCGGCCATGGCTCACGGGCCCAGCCGCTCCACGGCATGTGGGATCTTCCCGGACTGGGGCACAAACCCGTGTCCCCTGCATCGGCAGGCGGACTCGCAACCACTGCGCCACCAGGGAAGCCCAATAATAGTGACTTGTAAGAGCTGTTTATAAAACTAAAGATTTTCTATCAGTGGTATTTTATTATGTATTAAGTAGGGAGAAATAATTCCAAAATCTAGCTATACCTCATTGCCAGAAATGCTAATTCTTTGTTGGAGAGTTTCTCATACAGAACAGTGTGGCTACTATGATTAGCAGGTGTTAAATATTGGGTTACAAACTAAATGTTTTTAGAATCTTGAATTGGGAAAGATTAGTGTGGGCTACATGTTAGGACTCTAAAGAAAGTGCAAAAGTTTGTGTGTTAGTAGTGGTGGTGAGGTGAGATAGAAGAATTGGAAGGAAATGGCTAGAGGAGAATTCAAACTTGGAGAAAGTGAATTTGGGAGTAAATTTCCATGTAAATGCTACCACTGTAGAGCAGTGGTTTCCAATCTTTTCCTTCCTGAGGATACTTGTCTCATTGACTTTAATATTCACTACCCGCCCCCCCCCCCCGCCGACATTTTAAAACCTCTGAAGTCTGGGTGTGCCTTACGATCAGTGGCATCTGACAATCAGTGTCAGAGTGGATTGAAGTCAGTTCTTCCATAAAAGATTTGTGTTTGCTTCTGCCATAGCATGGGGGCCCTAGCAACCTGAGACCATTTTAAATTAAATTTAGTGCTTGAGAATTTGGACCACACTAGTAGCATGAATTCAGATTACAACTCTGTGTTAGTTCTGGATGGCGGTTCAAATTTGAAGGGGAGTTCCCCGCCGCCCCCCCGGCCCCCGCCACTAGTGCCAAAGTTAGGAAGACAAGTTTCTGTGCTGTTGCTTTTCGTATAATAGGTTTCTCTTTTTCTCCTATATACTTTCTTTTTTTTCTATATTCTTTTGTCATAGCTTTATTATAGGGTTTCCTATTAGACTCCCCATATTGGGCACTTTTTGTTCTTAGATGTACATAAAAATAATGGTGATAAAATACCTTTTTTTCCCTTCCTGGCTAACTTTCATATCCTTACTATTTGGATATATGTCCTTAATTATATTATTCCTATTCATGGTTTCACAATACCTTTAATCTTGCCTGACCCAGAGGAATCCCTCTAAAAGTAAAATAACACTCTACATTTATAGTTCAAGCTTCCTGAAGCCATTTATCTTGGTGAGAGGTTGCAAAGTAGTCACCGTCAGTTTTTGGTTTGGAAGACATTTGGGGCAACATTGTAGAATAGGTGAATGAGTATACATATGCCTTGGAGTTAGTCCTGCTTTTGAATCCTCTGCAACTTACTTTTGCATGTTACTTAACCTTTCTGAACCCTAGCTTCCTCGTCTAGAGAATGGATATGATAATACCACTCTGATGATGTTATTGTGAGCCTTCCACGAGGTAGTATATGTAAAGGTCTAGTGTGGCATCTGGCACAGATGTGGTGCTGAATAGTTGATTGATTTTTTTGGGTTGACTGTAATAGCTTTTGTTTTTGGTTTCTCAGAATATTCCCTTCTACTCAATCCCTCTTCTTTTAGAAATCTGTCTTGCCCACCCATTCTCCCCCTACTCTTCCACCCAACCACCAAAGGGATGGGCACATTACTCATCCTGGTGATCTAGGTTAATCCCGTTGATACAATAGTAGGTCTAAGTCTGAGTGGGCATGTGACCAAAATCCATCAGAGTCTTGTCCAGCCAGAGATCGATATGCATGTGTTGGAGGAACGGAACCTCTCTTTACACACTATTACGAGTGTGAGATTTAGACTATGAAGCTTTAGGCAGCCATCTTCCAATTCCATGTGGAGAAGTTCTGCTTAAATAATAAAGCTAAGGGGAAACTACCAGGGATAAGAGTTGGGTGTGGGGGGAGGGTGGTTAGGGAGTGACATACACACACACACACACCCTAACCAGCTGAAGGAGACCTACTTCCATTTTTTTGAGGCCCTTCTTTCTACAGTTTTTCTTTGAGAACTATGCCAATTTCCTGCCCAGCTTTATAAGCCAATGAATGCCCCTTTTGGCTTAATGTGGGTTGAGTTGGCTGTCACTTGCAATGCAGATTTCCGATGGGTATGATAATGATATTATTTTCCCCAAGAATATTTCTTGTTCAAAGAACTGCCTTTATTGCTTCCATGCTGAATATTCAAATACTAGTGTTCAACAGGCCATTAAATGGAGGATAAATGTCTGGGTAAAGAAAGAAAAATGATGAATTTTTTTTTTTTTTTTTTTTTTTGTGGTACGTGGGCCTCTCACTGTTGTGGCCTCTCCCATTGCGGAGCACAGGCTCTGGACGTGCAGGCTCCGGACGCGCAGGCTCCGGACGCGCAGGCTCAGCGGCCATGGCTCACGGGCCTAGCCGCTCCGCGGCATGTGGGATCTTCCCGGACCGGGGCACGAACCCGTGTCCCCTGCATCGGCAGGCGGACTCTCAACCACTGCGCCACCAGGGAAGCCCCAAATGATGAATTTTTAAAGGACTATCCCTGATTTTAATCTATTTTCCATGTCATATGATTCTTTCCAGTGATGGTACAGAGAATACTGTATTGAAAGTAAACTTCTATTCAGATATGCAAAGAAAAATTGCAGTGTAATTTTAATTAGAAACTGTTAGTCACATTTAGAAGCTCTGATTAAAGATATAATGGGCAAAATGGATGAAGTTACATTTGCAGTTTTTCATGGGTTGGATCTTCACTGCTTTTGCTTCTTAAGGATCTCAGATAGAATGAGCAGGACCTAACTGGTCTGAAGCTTAAAGGGTGATCCAGAATGCAAGTGAGAGGACCAGAAGGGTAATGAATCAGTGACAGCATTCACAGCTGGTAAAAATGCTCTTTGTGTTCTCATTAGGGATAGTTACTCTGAATAGGGGCCAAGGATCATAATATGGCTACATGCAAGTTTGCAATTTGATTAGACTTGAGAACATGTTAGGGAAGGAAAGAATTTCCTTTAAAATCATGCTGCACACTAAATACTCAGAGTGGTAGAAATGATTTAAGCTGAGAAGCCAAGAAAAAATTTAGTCATTCTTCCAAGTCTAAGGATAGCTGTATCCAGAGAATAGTGTGTAAACTCCTACCATTTGTACTTCTGTTTTCTTTTCTTTGTGTGTGTTAGTATTTAAATTTTACCCAAGATAGGAAAAGTGGTTTATGTGGGTGTGCAAGAGATGTGTTTAAAAGTAGATCATAATCCTGTGGATTGACTTAAGTAATTTTCTTTGCAAGTGGTTGCATAGGAGTATTAAATACAAGTCCTCCTACTAATGTCATATTTAAATAATGCCTTAATATAATATAATGTCTTAGTGAACTGCTTGATTATACTAGAGATTATCCCATGATTCCTTTAATATGTCTTATAAAGTTGCACGAAAGAATGATATTGAGATCCTTTACTGTCAGGCACATAGACTTATTTCATTTAGTATTTATTTTAAAAAATTTGATTATCAGTTGTATGTAGGACACCATGATAAATACAAAAAATACAAGAAATAGTCTTTGCTTTTGGCCAATTACATTCTCAGAGAGAGTTAAAATATTTATACAAATATCTGTTACTCAAAGCATTGTATATCAGATATCTTGTGCGGACTGTAAGTGTTTTAAGTTCTGAACTCTTGTATAGCAGGATTTCATTAGGTAAAGATGGTAAAGAAAAACACTACAGGCAGAGGAAATAGCATATGTGATGGGAACAATCTCAAGTACTATAATTTAGTTGGATTTCAGGGTGTTTCTACTGCTGTTTTGCATTTCAAGAGTTGTGGGAGAACACCAGTTTTACCACAACCTGGCTAGTACTGGATGGTGGTAGTGGTTGTATGTATGCAACTTGTTTTAAATGACTGTAGCAGGTTGTTTTGTTTTGATTAAAGGGGAAGCCTACTTTCTCAGCATCCTAGTTAATCTAACCTGTGATCATTTTTCATTACTTTGACATGTTCTAGTCCAGGGGAGGGGATGGTTAGATTCAGAGAGACTATAAATGTCTAAGAGTGTGTGTGTGTATGTGTGTGTGTGTGTGTGTGTGTGTGTGTGTGTTGCTATTTGTATTGGTCTTGGCAGGTTGCAAAGTGAACATGATAACATTCTTCCTTTGGCCCTATTTTAAGCTTGCTTCTCTATTTGTGGATCTAAGTTATATTTGTGGATATAAAGGCAAAGATTTATATAGCTTTGAAATTCATGTTTATTATTGAGCCCTTGAAATATGCCTAGTGTGGTTGAGAAATGGAACTTTAAGTTTTATTTAATTTTGATTAAATTGTTACATATGGCTAGTGGCTATTGTATGGGACAGCACACTTACAGAGTTTCAGCAGTTTCGACTGCTTTTTAGCTCTATGGTGTTGAGAAGGGATGACCAGATAGTACTTTCACTCACATATGGTAAAGTAAACACAAATTTAAAATAGAATATTATTTTAAATTTATTTAAATATGTTTTTGGTGGTTACACAAATTTTGATATTGTCAACTTACTAATTAGTTAATAGTTGATCGATTACTTATACTCTTCCTAATACCAAATACTGTATGTGAATGTTCAGAAGTGATATATCAATATTAATAATAGGATTATTAAAATAGTGATGAAGGGAAAGAGCCATGTAATAAAAGAAGGCAGGGGACTTCCCTGGTGGCGTGGTGGTTAAGACTCCACGCTCCCAATGCAGTGGGCCTGGGTTTGATCCCTGGTCAGGGAACTAAATCCTACATGCATGCCACAACTAACAGTTTGCATGCCACAACTAAGGAGCCAGAGAGCCGCAACTAAGACCTGGTGCAACCAAATTAAATAAAGAAATAAAATTCCTTAAAAAAAAAAAAGGCGTCAGAATAAGGGCAGGAGGGGGAGAAAAATCTAGAAAAGTCTAGGTGGAGATTAGTCTGGCAAAAAATCTATCTGTACCAACTGTCAGAGTAAAAAGAGAAATCCAATAAAAAAATAACACCTTCGTATAGTAAAAAGACATATGCCTTTTGGTCAAGAGAGAAACTTTTCTGTAAGATGAAACACAGAGAGAAATTTATTGAATTTTATAGAGGGTGTTGAATAGCATAATGGATGGCCTCATTTCATAGCAATTTTATAAATGATGGGAGACATTTTCATCTACTGTTTATAACATCAGACCTCAGTAAAAATTTTTGAAGACCTAAAGTCTGCCAACGACTGTGTGAGTGAGCTTAGGAGCAGATCCTTCAGCCCTGTTGAGTCTTGAGATGGCTGCAGCCCCGGCTGACAGCTTGACTAGAGCCTCATGAGAACTGGAGCCAGACGCACTCAGCTGGGCCACTTTCAGATTATTTACCCACAGCTCTGAGATAAAAAGTGTTTGTTTTAAGATGCTCATTTTGGGTGTAACTTTTTTACACAGAGGAGATAACTAATATTATATACTTACTATATGTTTATTATGCTATGCTTTTTTTAGGATGCAGGTACTGGATATTAAATGTTAAAAATTATTTATGAAAATATATTTATATTTACTTGAGTTGGAGGTATAGTTAGAAAAAGGGTAAAAATAAGGTACTTAAACTAGCCAACCTAAATGGCTATTTGAATGAATGAAAAATAGCTAATAATAGCTAACATATATTGAACTTCTTCTCTGTGTCAGAAACTGTGCTAAGCATACTATGTGCATTATCTCATTTGATCCTCACAAAATCCAACGAGGTATTTCAGGCTTTAAGAGGTTAAGTAACTTTCCTAAAGTTATATAGCAGATGCATTCGGGACTTAACACCAAATCTCTTTGACTCCAGTTTAGCCAGTGTACTATACTGCCATCAGAGAACTTCTCAGATGCAGAAATGCATTTACCAAGCATCTGAGGAATTCTTTTTTTCCTTTTTTTCCATTTCATTTATTTATTTATTTATTTGGCTGCATTGGGTTTTCGTTGCTGCGTGGGCTTTCTCTGGTTGTGGTGAGCGGGGGCTACTCTTCATTGCTGTGCGTGGGCTTCTCGTTGCAGCGGCTTCTCTCCCTTTTTTTTTTTTTTTTTTGCGGTATGCGGGCCTCTCACTGTTGTGGCCTCTCCCACTGCGGAGCACAGGCTCCATATGCGCAGGCTCAGTGGCCATGGCTCACGGGCCCAGCCACTCCGCGGCATGTGGGATCTTCCCGGACCGGGGCACGAACCCGTGTCCCCTGCATCAGCAGGTGGACTCTCAACCACTGTGCCACCAGGGAAGCCCCATGCAGCGGCTTCTCTTGTTGCGGAGCACGGGCTCTAGAGGTGTGGGCTTCAGTAGTTGCAGCATGCGACTCAGTAGTCATGGCACATGGGCCCTAGAGCACGTAGCCTTGAAGTAGTTCCAGCGTGTGGGCTCAGTAGTTGAGGCACACAGGCTCTAGGGTGCACGGGCCTCAGTGGTTGTGGCTCGCAGGCTCTAGAGGGCAGGCTCAGTAGTTGTGGCACATGGGCTTAGTTGCTCCGTGGCATGTGGGATCTTCCCGGACGAGGGCTCGAACCCATGTTCCCTGCATTGACAGGCGGATTCTTAACCACTGCACCACCAGGGAAACCCCTGAGGAATTCTTAAATTTTGATGGATGCTGGAGATGTAGTGATGAAGAAAGTGAGACACAATCTCTGCTGTCACGGCATTTATAATCTTGTGAAGGGAATAGACATCGATATAATAAGCACATATTTACAAGCTGACGGAAGTGCTGTGATGGTGGGTTCTGTGAGGTCCTTTAAGAAGAGCCTGTCCTGTTGAAGGTGAGTAATGACACACTTAAGGAGCCAAAAGAAGGCTGATATCGTTGTAGCACAGAAACCAAAAAGAAGAGTGGTGTGAGATTAGGCCAGAAATACATGCACGGGCTGGACTGGCCAGGCCTGGGAGGGTGGCCTTTCATTCTCCCTAAGAGGCATGAGAAGCTATTGAAAAGTTTCATGTAATAGAAGTCAGGGCTTTCTTTTTGAAAAGGTCAAATATGGACAAATAGAATATAGAGGTACCAGAGTAGCTATGGGGAGATTATTAGGAAGCTGTTGCAATAACCAAGCTAAATAAGATGGACTAGCCTGATGGCAAAAGTCTTTTCAGAAAGGGAAGTAGATTTGAAAAAATGGTTACAAGATAAAATCAACAGAACTTGGCAATAGATTGATTACCTGGGGTTGGGGGAGAAGAAGGTATCAAGGACGACTGAAATATTTCTGGCTTGCCTATCCGGATGCATGTTGATGCTGTTTATCAGGATACAGAACATCAGAAGTGGGACCAGTTTGGTGGTAAAGCTCACTAGTTAGCTCTTGCTGAATTTGAAATACTTGAGTCATTCACGTTGAAATCTTGAGAAGCATATATTAGGTTAGGTCTCAAAGAACTCTGGACTGGAGATAAAAATGTTCAAAACATGGGCAAGTAGATGGAAATTGAAGTGGTGGGTAAGAATGCCTTGTGAGAGCCGGTGAGAAGAGAGTCTAGAAATTGGGGAGCACCAATATTAACTGGCCAAGCCGAAGAGAATAAGTGACAAAGGAGACAATAGGAGGGTTTTTTCACTCATTTACTCATCCATTCAACAGATATTTGAGTGCCTACTATATATCAGGCAATGTTATGGGATCCAGCGATATAGCAGCGGACAAGACAAAGTCTTTACTCTCATAGAGCCTGCACTATAGTGGACAATATGTAAATAAACTAAGTTATTCAGATAGGGACAAGTGCTAGAAGGAAATAGAAAAGGATTATGTGGTAGCATCTGAGATGGGGAAGACTAAAAGAGGAACAAGGTTTTTGATGAAAATAAGTAACTTTGTTTTAACCATGCTACTTTTGAGGTGTCTGATAGCCAAGTGGGTAACAGTGCCTGCTGCATGCTAGTAAACAGCACTGCCATTCACCCAGTTTGGCAGTCGTTCTTTATTCCTTCTTTTTGTCTTATATCCCATATCAGTCCCTTAGAGTAACTGCTGACAGCTGTCTTTAAAACATATGCCCAATCTGATTACTTTGATTACTGGTACGATCTCTTTGGTGCAAGTCACCATTTCTGCTTACCTAGACTCTTACCTAGACCTCTTCTCTGGCCTCCCAACTTCTAATCGTGTCCCTATGTAATCCGTCTTTCACACTGCAGCCAGAGTGATCTTTTAAAAATGAATATCTTACAATGTCGCTTCCTTGATTAAATGCTCCAGCTTTTTTCCTATAAAGTCTAAAAACTTTACCATGGCTATAATGCTCAATTAGATCTGATCTCTTTCTACTTTTCTGACTTCATATTCAAATGCGTTTCACTCTGTTTCAGCTACACTGTCCAGGACTCTTAGCTGTTCCTTCAGGGTGTCAACATTATTCCTGAGTTGAGGGTATTTACATTTGCTGTTTCTTCTGTTGAACTTGCTCTTCCTACATATTTCCACAGAGCTTGTTCTCTCACTTCATATCGATTTCTGTTCAGGTGTGACCGTGTAAGAGAGGTTTTTTTCTTACCATCTCTCCATGCCTGCCTATCACTCTATATTTCCGTAACACATTTTCTTTTTCTTCATTCCACTTACCCCCCCCCCAACATTTGTTTATTATCTTTCTCCCTATCTAAAATTCAAAGACTTTGTCTTATTTATCTCTGTATCCCAGTAACCTAGAATAATGCCTGGTGCATAATGTGTGTATTCATTAACGATTTGTTGAATGAATGAATATATAAGTCTAGAGCTCAGGGGAAAGTTCAGTCTGAAATGTAAATTTAGGAGTCAGTAGCATATAGATGGTTTTTAAAACCATAGGAGATTATCAAGAGACAGTGTGTAGCCATAGCAGAAAAGGGGACCCAGATTTAAGCCTCGGGCTACTTTTCCATTTATAAAGCAGGATAGAAGGACCCAGGAAATTAGGAGGAATACCAGAAGAGATACGTCACTGAAACAAAGACAGGAAATGTTCTAAGGATACAGCTGTGTTGAATGTCCCTGAGAGGTTGACCAAGATGAGGTTTGTGAATTAACCATTGGATTTGGCAAGTTGAAGGTTGTTTTATGGCCTTCAGGAGTTATTTCAGTGGGACGGTTGGGACAGAAATCAGATTTTAATAGAAGAAGGAATGAAGGTTGAGAAGTAGAAAGAGCCAAGTAGAACTCTTTTGAGAAGTTTTGCTGGTAAGGGGAACAGAGGATTGGGAGATTACTGAAGGAAGGAAATGAAGCCAAGGGAGGGCTTAAGCAGTCCCCAGAATTTCCTGAATTTGCGGTCCATCCATCTTGGTTATCTCCTCTTATCTTATATTGAGGTTGAGCTGTCATCAGTTAACTGGAGGATTTGTTTATAATGCCTTTTTTCAAGGTGGTAAATCCTAGCTTCCTCCCCAAACCTTCTGTTTACCAAGGTGCTTTTTCTTCCTCCATTCCATTAGAGTCCTTGGTAAATGCTTTCTGTTTAAGTGATAACTCGCTAGTAAATTAAGCTTTTTCAGTTGTTTGCTTTGCTTGATGATTTTATTGCATTGTATAACCATCATAGATACTTTCAAGTGTCAACAATAGTAGTAGTAATTGTAATATGATGCTAATGTATATTGACATTTACTATGTACATGGGACCTTTTGAAGAGATTTACGTGTATTTATTGAGTTAATATTTCAAAACAACCCTGGGAAACAGGTGCTATTTTTATTCTTGACAGAGGATCCAGGGATATGAGGTACAGAGAGTTTGAACTAATTTCCTCAAGATTATGCAGTTAGTAAGTGGCCATCAGTATTGTTGGAGAGCTTCTGCTCTTAGGCACTACACTAATCTGTCTCTACATTAACAAAGCAAGTGTCTCATCTTCAAGTTGTGTTAAACAAATATGCCTTTGGTTAAACGTTTTGGTAAAGTCAAGAATTCTTCTCCTCTCCTTTTATATCTATCATATGAATATATGTTTTGGACTGGGTTGTTGGTAATTCCATTATTCTTACAATAATCAGGTTTCAGAGTTAAATGAGACATTTAATTAAATAATGTCTGGGATAAAATTTACTAATCAGATAGACCTGTTTCCTAAATCGCATTTTTTTCCCAGTATCTTTTTTGACGTACCTCTATTAGGTCAAAAGAAAATAAATATTAAAGAAAAACTTAATGAAAATATTTTTCATTAGCTATTAGCTATGAACTTTAAATTTATTTGTGCTTATATCAATATGTACTATTTATTCCATGAGTAATTTAATTAACCCTACAAGGCTTACAATTTCCAGAATGTCAGAGTAGCCATTATCAAGTGCACACTTCTTAAATATACTCTTTTGGATTTATGACATTCCATTTTGACAGTGATAAAGAGCATACCCATAGGCATCATTGAAAAGGAATGTTCGAACTGTTTATGTGATAGTTCTTCAAGTTCCTTTCATCTATCTAACACAGAAAGGTCTTATCAACATGCTTACTATAGTTTATAATATATGAGTAGGTTTTATAAGGTAATTAGTCATATGCTTAAGTGACAAAAGAGTTTTTAGGAATTTAAGTTTTGAAGTTATTTTAGGATTTGAATTTAAATTTTTTTAATTATGAATTTAAGTAAGTTTGTTCATTTCACATTATTGGCCAAACCAAATGTGGCTGATAAAAGTTATGAAGTTGTTTCTTATAATTTAAATATGTTTTTATGCTTTTATGAAAGTCACATTTAAAACTTAATGAGGAGGACTTTCCTCGTGGTCCAGTGGTAAAGAATCTGCCTTCCGGTGCAGAGGATGCGGGTTCGATCCATGGTCGGGGAACTAAGATCCCATGCTGCGAGGCAACTAAGTCCACACGTGACAATTTCTGAGCTCGCAAGCCTCAGTGAGAGTGTCCGCGTGCCACAAACTACAGAGAGAAAACCCGCTTGCCACAACTAGAGAGAATCCTGCGCGCCGAGCAACTGGAGAGACGCTCACGCGCTGCAACAAAGACCCGACGCGGCCAAAAAAATAAAGAAAATAAATATTAAAAAAAAAAGTAATGAAAATATTTTTACTGCTACAATTGTGAATAACAACTGTAAGAACCTAGATTTAGTCAGTTCTTTTCATGTTAACATTATAAAGAATGCCAGAGGCAATGGAGAGGAGCTGGGAGGATCAGAGAAAAGAAAGAGGAAGTAACATTTTTTTGAGCACCTATTATATTCTTGGTAACTCAGTGATAGGGCTTTTACTTATATTATCTCATTTAATTCTCACGGAACTCTTGCAACGTAAGTATTAATCATTTCCCTTTTACAGATGAGGAAACTGATGTTGCACAGGTTATCTTGATCTTCATCCAACAGATAGAACCAGAATTAAAATCTAGAGCTATTTGACACTCAAACCCAGTCTGTACTCTTGCTTCGTGGAGTTGTTTTTTGACCTTGTTAAGCAGAAAATTACTTTATGTAATAGCAGAATTTCTATGATACTTAAATTTTTATTCATGTAGCTATCATAAACATCAAAATAATACACTACTTCTGTATATGCCTGCAGATCTTTTCATTTATAAATACTGAGTTGCATAACTGCCTCATCTATCAGAGTGCTATAGAATAATTAAAAGTAATTAAAGTAGGTCTCTCAAATATACATTGTCACTGATATTTTTCCAAAGGCCAGACACTTTTATAGCAGTGTGGTTCCAGACCATGCTCACTGCCACATTGAAGATACTCCTGAACAATCTCATCTTTATCTCCACCCAGTTCATTTATCTTCTGTAGGAGCCCCTGAGTTAGACAACCTTCCCTATTACTTCCAACATAGTTTCAGATAAGGGCATGATCAGATGTTTCTTGGAGACATTTTCTTTAGCATTTACCTTAGAATGCCAACAGCAAATGCATTATTGACTGTTGTGGATAAATAAGAAAGCATCTCAGTCCTTTTATTGATCAGAGTTATAGCTCAGTTGTTTTAGGAATTTTAAATAAAATAATAGTCATGTGTTAATTTGATGACTCTCTTTGAAATTAATTTGAATATACTGACTTTTATGTTTATTACTTTTTTGTAGTTTATAACATTTCAAAGATCACATTGTGCTTATTTCCCCAGTGACCTCTGACCAAAAGCAATAAAGTTCTAGTCTGGGTGGAACTTGGCTAGTTGTAGTTTCTCAAATTTATATAATGATGGATTTGCTTTAGTAAAAATAAATCATATTTCTCACTGCCACCTCTGCCTACTTACCTATGTTATTCCATCTTGGTTGCAGAAATTAACTACTACATAATAAAATACCAAGATTTTATAATTTTTTATATTTTAATTTGCAAGCAAAAAATTTTACTGAAACATAAGTTAAGACCTAACTACTGTGCGATAAGTATGATGGATATTCAGAGATTGATTATCTAACTTTCAGGACTATACTCATTATATAAAATATAATTAATCTCTATTATACAAGTACTATGAAACAAATTTGAGTATAAAAATCATAATCCTAAATTTTGTTTTGCATTTAATGGAGTATTCAAACACTTTGTAACAAAAACATAATGCATGACTAGAATGAATAAATTATGAATTAAGGGTATATAAATTAGGGTTCTTAGTTACAAATAATAGAAATCAACTTTGGCTATTTTAAGAACTGAAAAAAATTTTTTAAAGAATGTTGAGAATCTCAAAGAATCACTGGGAAAGCTGGAAAACTAGTCTCAAAAAAAGGACAAAAATAAGAGAAGTTAAGGCAGCAGACAAGACCACATCCAAAAATCACAGCACAACATTCATCTGGTGAATATATGCAGGGCTGCCAACAACAATGAATACTTACTTGCACCTTGATTATCCTAGCCCACAAATGCCACCTGTTACCTCTGACACTGCTACCTCAGAACCTTGATATTGCTGTCATCAGTTTCCACCTGTCTCCAGAATGGATTCTCCCTCTCTTGCATCATTATCCTTCAATTTAAAGCCCTGATGGGTGTTTCTGAGTAGTTGATCTAAGGATATATGCTAGTGCCATAACTCCAGGAATGATTGGGAAGTGAATGTCTGGCGTTTTCAGGAGGTGTAGTGGGAAGTGAGCTCTGCAGACCATCAACATTCATCAGGTAGAGAATTTCTCAAATGTAGAAAAGGAGTTCAGATGTTGGGTGGCCAAGAATGGGCAGTTATCCACTACATTCTCTTTGTTACTGCATCTACTTTTTCATTCTTTTATGAATTTTTTAAACCTACAATTGTATAAGAGATAAAGGGCATAAATGGTTTTAATATTTTAGATTGAGAGACGTGGTTGGAGACAGTATTACTCTAGATGTTCTTTGATGTTTCAGGTTATTTTTCAATCTTATTTTTAGTTATTGTTTTAGCAGGTTCTGTGAAGTCATGGTAATATTGATAACATACATACTGATACTGTTCTTTGAGCATTATCACTTGAACATAGCCTTCTGCTTCTTCTGAAAGATATGGATTCCCTAGGCACACCTTCAACTTTTTACCTGGTTTGGGTAATATGCCCTAAAAGTGTAATGGAAGGAGCAAAAACTTTAGAGCCAGATTTGGGATCAGATGTGACCTCTGTCACTCTATCATTATCATTTAACATCTAACATTTTCTGTTATTTCCATTTTAGTCATGAGAAAACTGAACCATAGAGAGGTTAAGTAGCTCAAGAATTTTTTATTAAACATGAATGATTAAACATGAAAAAGCCAGAAAAATTAAGTAACTTTGTCTTTTTTTTCCTCTATGTAGAATAGATATTTTTGTATCTCAAGTATGCAGTGGTGTCCATATTCTAATTGTGGATGTCTAATTTTTAATTTATATGTAGTAACAGATAATCATGTTATATCAGCTTGTCTCAGTTCCCTGTGTTTTATGTTTAGAATTTTGTTCACATTCTAAATAACAACTCTTGATTATACCCCACCACTATCACTTCACATGTTTAATTTTTTTAAGTTTTAAAGCCTTTTACTTTGATTTTATCCTTACGACACCCTTGTAAAATGTCTATTTTATAGATGTGGAAACTGAAATATAGAGGAAAAGTGACTTCTTTCAGATCAGTCTTCTAAATAGTGATTATATACTTTATTTAAGGACTTTTGGTATATAACTAAGTCAGAGCATGTTGTTGTAATTATTTTCTGGATAATGTACTATTTTAAAAATATTATGACTTTTTTTCTCTGTAGAAATGCATTACTGTTTGGTACTATTTAGCTATCCAGCTGTAGTTTAGTTCCCATAGAGAAACTGCCCTCATTGGCCTTATATACTAGTAGAAGGAGACAGAAAATAAATGCAAAAACTAATGGTCAGCTGTGATAAGTAAGTGCCGTGGCCAAAATTAAGCAAGGAAGGGTAAAAGACAGTTCTGGGGATGGGAGAGGAAGTTGTAATTTGAAACTGGGTTTTTGAGGAAGACCTTCCTAGGAAGTTGACATCTGAGCAAAGAAAGACCTAAAGGAGGTATGGGAGGGAGACATGCAAATACCTTGGAGAAGAACCTTTCCAGGCAGAGAGAAGAGCAAGGGCATTAGTCCTGACACAGTAGTGTGTCTGACATGTTCAAGTTGAGGCAAAGGAGACAGTTATGTCAAAAGCTGGGCAAGCAGAGGGGCAAGTAGAAGATGATGAGATAAAAATAATAAAAAAGCTTACAAAATTAAGAGTGATTTTCTTTTCTTATGTCTAGATTACATACTGGTATGAAACTGTCCTGAACGTTTCAGCTGTTAGAAAGAATTGTTAATGCTCAATCAGCATGTCAGAGGATGGGGTTTTAGCAACTATTGGGGAAACTAGGTTGAGAACCATGGCTCCAGATAAGAAGATAAGGTCATAAGAAGATTATGTCATCTGATAAGAAGAATAGGTCATATTAAATATCCTCTGAAGAACTATATATAATTTGAGGCCTTTTTTAGTATCATTTTTTCATGGTTAGATAACTTTGAGAGGAAAATAATGATCTTAAAAAATACAGCTGTTCAAGAAAACTTACTAGGAGGGATCATCTGTGTTTGCCAAATCTAAGAGAACAATTTAAAATATATCATGTTAGCATTCTAGGTGTTTTGTTTTGCCTTGCATAAAATACTGATTGATAACATGATTTCTGTTTTGTGCAGTTTCATAAAGACCTAATGAAGTTGTTTTTTGTTTTGTTTTGTTTTGTTTTGCGGTACACGGGCCTCTCACTGTTGTGGCCTCTCCCGTTGCGAAGCACAGGCTCCGGACGCGCAGGCTCAGCGGCCATGGCTCACGGGCCCAGCCGCTCCGTGGCATGTGGGATCTTCCCAGACCGGGGCACGAACCCGTGTCCCCTGCATCGGCAGGTGGGCTCTCAACCACTGAGCCACCAAGGAAGCCCTGAAATTGTTATTTTAATTCCCATTGTTTAGACACACATATTCTTGATATTTTAAAAATGCACATTATGGAAAACTCATTTTGGCATATTGATATACTTATTTGGAGAGAGTAGTATGTATCAAAATATTGCTTTACAAAATGACAGTATGAGAAAGTGGCATTCAGATTCTTCCAACATGCTTGAACACCTTAATTTTTACTCATTAGGTTTCACTAATATTTGTCAACAAAAAGTTATAACAAGGACTTTGTGAGGATTCTATAGAATGTTGAAAGATTAGGAGTGAATGTTTTATCTTACAAAATTATCTTTTAGGATAGTCTAAAAAAAGAGACAATAAAACTGCAGTTGTGTATTTTTTCAATTTCTTATTTTACCTGTGTCTGTCTCTTGTCCTCTGTTTTCTCTGTTTTACTTCCCATTACTCCTGTTTATTTCTCTTAATCCGTCAAAGTTGGAAATTGACCAATACATCTGGTATATTATGAGGCATGAGTTCTGAGATCTTTGTGAATTTTCAGATAGAACCTTAGTAGTATATATTTTCAAATAGAAGTATAATAATTTTTGTTAAGGCATTACTTTTAATTACATACTCTTCAGGCTAGGGTGTGGGGGTCAGCTAGTAGGTGAGCCTACATGATTGTCCTACTTTAGCATTTGCCGCTATTTTTCCTGTTTACAATAACTTCCATGAAGTGACACAGACTTTTGTGCAGGATCATTTTGAAGGAAATGGTCCTAAAAAGGAAACAATTGGTATTGATAAAAGTAGAAAGAAAAATGAAAAATAAAAAGGCTAAGAAAGATCTGACAAAAGCTAAAACTAAAGCTAGAAAATATAAGTTTAAAAGACCTCGAAGAGTAGGATGTCATTTTTTTGCAGGAGCTTGGGGCCATTAACAGGGCCACCATTACACTACATGAGGGGGAAAAAAAAAAGGGATTCTGACTGTTTCAGAAAGTGATTTTGCTGTATTAAATACTTGAGAAAGAGAACACTTCACTGAAAATTACTGAAAACTGAACATTCAGTGTTAGGCTATGCATAGGAGTCACCTGACTCAAAATTTCAATTATAGTTTTGACTCAAATATATCATTTCTTCTGACATTGAAATTAAATTTGTATATTAATAACAATCTTGCTGAACTTACTGTGTCTTATAAATTTTAGGTGGTTTTTCTTAAAGCTTCCGAGTAAATAATTATGTCATCTGTAAGTGATAATTTTTCTTTCTTTCCAATCTCAGATTTTGCTTTACTCTCTAATTGCAAAGCGTGAGCACTTCCAAGACAGTATTTTTTTCAGCATCTGTTGAACAGTTACATACTTTTTTCTTTCACTTATTAATAAGGGGAAGTATATTAACAGGTTGCTCAATACTGAATTATACTTGCATTTCTGGAACATATGATTCTGTTCATTTTTCATTAGTTTTTGTTGTGAAAAAAAAATTTTAACATCTTTATTGGAGTATAATTGCTTTGCAATGGTGTGTTAGTTTCTGCTTTATAACAAAGTGAGTCAGTTATACATATACATATGTTCCCATATCTCTTCCCTCTTGCTATCCCTCCCTCCCACCCTCCCTATCCCACCCCTCCAGGTGGTCACAAAGCACTGACCCGATATCCCTGTGCCATGCGGCTGCTTCCCACTAGCTATCTACCTTACGTGTTTGTTAGTGTATATATGTCCATGCCTCTCTCTCTCGCCCTGTCACAGCTCACCCTTCCCCCTCCCCATATCCTCAAGTCCGTTCTCCAGTAGGTCTGTGTCTTTATTCCTGTCTTACCCGTAGGTTCTTCATGACATTTTTTTTTCTTAAATTCCATATATATGTGTTAGCATACGGTATTTGTCTTTCTCTTTCTGACTTACTTCACTCTGTATGACAGACTCTAGGTCTATCCACCTCATTACAGATAGCTCAATTTCATTTCTTTTTATGGCTGAGTAATATTCCATTGTATATATGTGCCACATCTTCTTTATCCATTCGTCCGATGATGGGCACTTAGGTTGTTTCCATCTCCGGGCTATTGTAAATAGAGCTGCAATGAACATTTTGGTACATGACTCTTTTTGAATTTTGGTTTTCTCAGGGTATATGCCCAGTAGTGGGATTGCTGGGTCATATGGTAGTTCTATTTGTAGTTTTTTAAGGAACCTCCATACTGTTCTCCATAGTGGCTGAACCAATTCACATTCCCACCAGCAGTGCAAGAGTGTTCCCTTTTCTCCACACCCTCTCCAGCATTGTTGTGAAAATTTTTAACCACACAGAAAAGTTGAAACAGTTCATGAAAAATCTGTGCATCCTCTGCCTGAATTTAATAGTTGTTAATGTTTTGCTGTATTTACTGGTTTTTTTCCTAAACCATTAGAAATCATGATATTTCACGCTATATACCTCAGCATGCATTCTAAGAATAAGGACTCCAACATAACTACAAAACCCTTATATACCTAAGAAAATTAATAATAATTCTATATTATCTAATATCCACTCTTTAAGTTTTCCCAGATGTCCCAAGAATATCTTTTATAGCTCTCATTTTTTCCAAATGAGGCAAGGTTTTATACATTGCATGTGGTTATGTCTCTTTTATCTTATTTAATATAGAATCACACCCTCCCCAATGAAGTGACTTTTGGAAGAATCCAGGCCAGTTGCCTTGATAGACACTGTCCTTATTTTCATAGAGGTTTTTACTAATATGAGAGACAAATATTATACATGCAACTTTATACATTATTTTATAAATATGTAGGATTATATAGATGAGAAAAGTGAAAAGTGGAGAGAGATTATGTTGATTATTCAAAATAACACAAGGGATAGTGGCCAAGATGTGTTTTAACTGAGTCTGGTTTCGAAACTCACTCTATTTCAACCATTATCAAGATGACTCTAATTTTAAAATGTTAAAGAGAATTTTCAACTTGTGCAATTCAGGTGATAGGTGTTTTTCTTTAAAACTGCAGACAAACAATGTTTCTAGATGAGAAGTAAAACATTAAAAAATGCTTTTTCTTAACTGTCAGGCTGTGGGGTTCTAAACATACAGGTTAACTTGCAGACCTACTTTAGATTAAGGATATTCTTGTAATATACTGTCTGATGAAGTAGATTTCACTGTAGAGCTTTGTTTTAGAATCTCCTTTAGTTCAGTTTTCACAGAATTTTATCTACTGTTTTAATTTTTATTTTTTAAAATTTGCTTACACACCATCTGTTACGTTGTAAGACCCATTGGCAGTTAAATTCTCCTTCAGCCATACTCAAACACTTGTGGATCAGATATGTCCATGATACCAAGAAGACACCCCTATATTTGTGATTCTTTCAGTTAGGAATCACTCTAAACTTAGAGGTAACTTCTGTGCAGTGTGGATACTAGAATAAATTCCTTAATTCTTTCCAACTAATGTTTGCTTTGGATTTCAAGGCACAATAGTCTTTTTTTTTTTTTTTTTTTTGCAGTGAATCTTTATAATCTCTAGATCTGTTTTCCTTTTATTTTTCTTTTTTTTTTTAACATCTTTATTGGAGTATAATTGCTTTACAATGGTATGTTAGTTTCAGCTTCACAACAAAATGAATCAGTTATATATATACATATATTCCCATATCTCTTCCCGCTTGCGTCTCCCTCCCTCCCACCCTCCCTATCCCACCCCTCCAGGCGGTCACAAAGCACCGAGCTGATCTCCCTGTGCTATGCGGCTGCTTCCCACTAGCTATCTACCTTACGTTTGGTAGTGTATATATGTCCATGCCTCTTTATCGCTTTGTCACCGTTTACCCTTCCCCCTCCCCATAGCCTCAAGTCCATTCTCTAGTAAGTCTGTGTCTTTATTCCTGTTTCACCCCTAGGTTTTTCATGACTTTTTTTTTTTTTTAAATTCCATATATATGTGTTAGCATACGGTATTTGTTTCTCTCTTTCTGACTTACTTCACTCTGTATGACAGACTCTAGGTCTATCCACCTCATTACAAATAGCTCAATTTCGTCTCTTTTTATGGCTGAGTAATATTCCATTGTATATATGTGCAAGGCACAATAGTCTTGTTGTTTGTTTGTTATTTGTGGTTGACTGCCACAGACAAAAAGCCAGAAAATTTAAATGCCTGAGTATTAGAGTAGAGGTATTGAATTTAATCCATTTAATTTTTCTATAATCTCTGCTGGCTATTTAGGCAGTACTAAATCAAATTAATTTCTTCAGTATGTTCAGTTTTTCTAACTTTTTTGTCGTTGTTGTTATTAGATACAGATTGTTAAGCTTTGGTGTAGGGGCACTGGGATGGGGGGCAGTGTATTTCAACTACGTTGGCAGGATAGATCAATAATATCTACTAAGCGCTTACACTTACTTTCTGCTGAAGCACAAGCACTGTGTTAAGTGATTTATACTTGTTATCGTCTTAATTCTAACAACAATCCTTTGAAGTTGGTACCATAATTAGCTCCATTTTTACAGATACTAGACAAAGTTAAAACTTTTCCAGGGTCACACAGCTATTAAGTAGCAGAGTCTAGATTTGAACTCAACTCTGGGAAAGTCATACTCTCTATTGCATTGCCACTGCTGCTACTACCTGTTCAACTCTATTCTACAGATGAGGAAACTAAGGTACAAAGAGGCTAAGTAATAAAGGACTTCTTTGACTACTTGGCCCACCTGATGATTCTTTGACTGTTATCTAGAATAAATGCAAAGAATGTGTTACCTTTCATGATTCTACTAAAGTGACAGCTGTTAACAAAATTCGATTAGTTTGATATACAAAATAATATATACATATAAGAAAGCATGAAAACTTAAGAAACCACCTAGAAGATCTTAACAAAATCTGTATTGTCTTGGAACTGCAATTTGAGAAGGACTTTACTCAGATGCTAATTTTCGTCCTTTTTAACCAAAGCGCAATACACAGGGATAACTAAGAGATGGCCTCTGTTATTCTATTCTTTTTCTGAAATGAGCTGTCCTTCCATTCTGCTCCCCCTACACCCCATTCCTGTTCTTTCTTCCCTTTCCCCCACCTCTTTTCTATTTTTGAGTAATCAAATCCCACCTACCTTCTTCCTCTGGCTCCCTAAAAAACAATTTCTTCTTCCTTTGAACTTCCATAATAATTTAACTGTTTTTCTCCTGCTCAGTGTACTCCTTCATTGTGCTAAAGTACATTCTCAAAGCACCTTTGAAGAAAGACTATGTGGAAGGTATGCTTTCTGAATTCTTGCATGCTTGAACATGACTTTATTCATCCCCAGACTTGATTACGTAATATATGTATAGTTTCTAAGTTGTTTAACATTGCTTTTCTTCAGAAATAGGAAGGTTCTGTTGTCTTCTCTCACTCAATATTGCTGGCAGTTGAATTCCAGTCTGATTCTTGGTAGGTGACATTTTTTTTCTCTGCAAGTAGAGGGCATGGTCAGTACGACAATTCCTTTCTTTGTTGACCAGAAGGTTTCTGAATTGGCATCAATTCCTTTACATTTTATATACTCTTAAGTCCTTCGTAATAGAGAAAGAGCATAGAGCAGTGGTTGAGAACACAGTTTTTGGAGCCAAACTGCCCAGATTTGAATCTCAGCTCTATCATTTACTTGGTTCTGTGACCTTGGGCAAGTTCTGTACCTCAGTTTCCCCAGCTTTAAAATGGAAATGATGGTAATAATAGCACCAACTTCATAGGATCGCTAGAATGATTTAATATTTATAGATGCTTAGAATTGTAACAGGTATACAGTAACATAGGGATTAGCAAGCTACAACTCTTGGACCTGATCCAGCATTTGGCCTTTTTTTGTACTGCCTGTGAACTGAGAATGGTTATTACATTTTTAAAGGATTGTTTAAAAAAAAACAAAGAAACAAAATAAATAACAGCAAAGAAGAATATGCATGGCACAAAGCCTAAAATATTACTCTCTTGCCCTTTACAGGAAAAATTTTCTGACCCCTTAACACATTAAATATGATTGTTTAAAAAAAATTATACTAATGTAGTTTCAGGAGAATGAGGAAGATAGAAGGAAAGTACATATTAAGTTCAGAATATCTTTTGACCTTTGCCCTCAAATTTTATCCCACCTAATTTTTATTAACCTGTTGGTTTTGTAATTGTGATATAATGACACATCAGTTAGAGTGAACACTACAGTTTTTCTTTGCCATTTCCTTTGCCTTCATTGTAGGGCCTGGATAAGTTGTCTGAGTAATAATCCAATTTCTCCTTCTCCTTTGTCTTTTCCTTTCATTATAATTAAAGTTAAACTCATGGTACTTATGGCAGGAATAATTTACAGGGTAATTAGGAAGAATTTTTATTGCAGAGGAGAAATTTAAAATGTGTTTAGTTTAAAGTGTACTGGTTAAATAAACAAATGCCCAAGGGTGTCACTGGCAGGTCTGTGGAATAGGCTATGGTACCACAAACCAAGGGAATATAATAAGAAAAGCCAAGAAAGAAGCACAGAATGGAAGAAATAGGAGTAAGAAAAGGTTTGGCAGTGGTAGTGAATCACAGGAAACTATCTCTTTTGCTGTTTCTTCTTGGTTAAAAAATTTTGAGAGACATGGAAACCAAGTCCGTTTTTGTTCTAGCCTCCTCCTTTAAACAAAAATAAGTGACAAAGATGCCTGAAATCTACTGTTTTCTGAAATGTGGTGTTCACGCTTGAAATGTGCCATTGTGGAAGAAAGTTCATTTCTGACATAATATATCTGACGTTCCTCAGTTCGTGGCGTTTCTGTTTTCTCGAAGCACGTTTTTGTCATTACCCTGTCTTTTAGAAAGTCTGTAGGCATTCATCCAGGAAAGAAACTAACAGCAATCAAATGAAACTATATTGTGCCTAGGATAAAAAATACTGGCTTTTGAAACTGTACCGTTTTTACCAGGATAAAGAATATTGGCTTTTGAAACTGTATCTTTTTTTTTTTCGTTGATCATATTTTCCATTAGAAAATTTTAGGGTAGAACACATACACTGGATTTTGTCATTATAAGACCACTGTTATTTTTCCTAAAATTATAGTTTTGTCCATCTATAAGCAATTTGGATATTAGCATTTATACTTCAGACTCAGTAGTGTTCCTAGTTAGTGTTTCTTGATGGAATCAGGATTTCTATTCTTCATTTGTTATAGTGCAGATTGCCTTTGATCGTATTTCAAAATCCATTGTTACCTAACCAGATTCTTACATTTATAATTTATAGACTCTTAAACTTGCAACCATGAATTGATTTTAATCTTAAAATTAAATAATTACTTCAGTCTGTGTCATATGGCTCATAAATTGTAGTTTATTGAATTTTTAGAAACATATAGAATAATTAAGCATTGCAGATTTGTTTTAACATTTCCATTGAAAAACCTTTAAAGTCTATTACATACATACTTTAGTTTAATAACCACCGTGATATTTAATTTTTCACGGTAACAAAGGGCTTTGAATATTAATATACTAAATACTAAACTATTATAATATGTACAAGAGACTTCCTAGTACAGTATTCTCATTTTAGCCCAATAACACCCTACAGATGAGAAAGATAAAGTATAGAGGTTATTTGACTTGCCCAAGGTTCCATGGCTAGTAAATAGAGCCAAGTCTCCTGTGAAGTGCCTTTATCCATTATACTATGACTTCTATGCATACAGAAGGCATGAGATAGGAGATTAGCTTCTTCTAATCCTAGTAATGTTGCTAGACTAGCTGTTTTGAGTAAATTCCTGATAGGTTTCACTATCATAAAATCAGAATGAAGAAAGCACAAGTATACAAACCATAGAAGTAAGAAGTAGAAGGGAACCTTAGCTTTTTAGTGCACTGGTCCCCATACCTGGCTACACCTCAGAATTAACTGAGTAGCATTTAAAAATGCTATTTCCCTGTACCTGCTCCCAGAGATTTCTGATTCAGTAGGCTCAGTGTAGAGTCTAGGGATCTGTACATTTTAAAAGGTTTCTTACATGATTCTCATGATGTTTGGGAACCTCTGATCGTCCATTTCTTTGTCTTGTGGACAAAAAACCTAAAAGCCAGAACGGTGAAGATAGTGTAAGTGGTAAAACTTGGACTCAAAGGTGTTCTCTTGAATCTTAGCCCAGTGCTTTTCCTCTCTGTCTACTGCTTACCTATAACTTCTTATACATCTTTTGCCTGAGACACTTATAGGTACTTGCTAAGTATTACAATACTGAACAAAAGGTAATAATAACAATAATAATTGTCCATATTTTTTCTCTGTTATGAAAATCATTTTGTATTTCAGTGGTATTTACATACTGTGCTCCTTTAGGCTGTTTTTTAGTATCAGTCAACTTTTCTACCTCACATTTTTGTTGTTTGGCAGTAATTTGTCAGAGTGTATTTGCTAAATCTCCTCAACATTGACTGCAGAGCTTTAAAATACTCCTTCAGAAGATGGTCCATAAACTGAATGTACTTTATAAGAGACTCTAGAAGGTGGAAAAAATCAAATAATAGTTAAATGATAGGTTTTCTTGTAGTTGGGCACTTTACAGTCCAGTAACTGTCTGGGAGACTATATTGATTGTACTAATTGGTATTAGTTTGTTGATAAGAACCAAACCATATGTCTGGCCAGAAAGAGAAAACACAATAGTTAGAAGGAGGCTAACAATGAAAATATCTAGCATTTATCAAACTCTTAATATGTGCCAAGCACTGTGTTAAGTGCTTTGCAGACATTACTTCATTTAATCCTTTACAGCAATTCTTGGAGATAACTGCCCTGTGAGAGATTGTTTTTTCAAGGTACAGTACGCATAAGAAGTACACTAGCTCTTTTCGATAAAGAGGATATACTATTATTATCTCTGTCTTATAGATTAAGAAAAAAAACTGAGACTGTTTTAAATAACTTGCCTGTAGTCATATATTTAGTAAGTGGCAGATCTAGGACTTGAACTCAGCCCTGACTCCAAAGTCCATTTTCCTGATTCACTATCATTGATGCAGTTTTTATTTAGCAAAACTTACGGAGTTACTACACTGAGCTTGACATACTACTAAACCCTGAAAGGTCAGAAGTGATTGCATACTTTGCCCCTGAGATTAGTACAGATAGTAATCCAGAAGACACTAGTTAGAGAGTGCTTATTGAAATTCCAACCGTATTCAAGATGTATGGAAGGCTGTTGGACTATTGTACTAATTTTCAGAGATGTCATATTTTTTTTTTTGCCAAAGGAAAAACATTCAAATATGTGTATGATAAATGTGAATTGATTGCAATGCTTGAAAAGAAGGTGATGGGCATTGAGACTCATACTTCTGCACTGCAACTTAAAGGAAGGTGAAAAGTTCCTAGATAGAAAAAGGAAATAATGTATAAAGATGTCCAGGGGGTACAGAGCCTATGTTAGAGAAATAGGGAGTAGAGGAATGTGATACAAAGAAGGAAGGAAAAGCTTTGAACCTTGGACTTCTATGATAAATGTTAAGATTCTCTGTTTTGAGATTGTGAAGCAGGACTATGAAAAAAGAAGGGGAATAGATGAAGAAATTGTATTATGAGAGTTTAAAAAATATTACAAGATTTACCCTAAATAGAGAGAATGTTAGATCTTCTGGTGAAAAGTGTGGAAAAATAAGGGGCTATTGTCTAGAACTAAAAGGTGAAAGAAAGCACTTTGCTTGCACTGTGTAGAAGAGATGGATTGTAGTTGTCAGGCTAGCCACAAATAGTTGTTGAAATTTCGATTAAAGTAATTAAAATTAAAAATTCAGTCCCTCAGTCACACTAGCCACATTTCAAGTGTTCAGTAGCCATACGTGGCTAATGCCAGTCATTTTAGACAGAACTGTTCCATGATGGAAAAAGGTTTTATTGGACAGCACTGCAGTAGACCATAGAGGTATGCTGGCTTTTAGGGCATATGTTCAGGATTTGGCAGAGAGCCTTTTAAAATTTATCAAAATCCTTGATAGTTACCCGGTTCAGATGAATCACGTAGGGATGACAGTGAAGAAGAGGATGTGGAAACATCTTTATAGTCCTCAGAAAAAAACATGTTGGGAATAATAGGTAGGGGTGTGTGTCTGTCACTTTTTTGTGTGGATTGAGATAGTGGAACACTGAAGGGAGACAGCAGAAGACAAATAATCTAGTTTTATCTCTGTTCTTCTCCCTTTCAAGGTAAGGGCTAAGCCTTTGATCTAGGCTGGATGCCCTGAGACTGGGTGTTGTTAGGACATGCCCATGATTATGGCTGTGGAGTATAAGAGCCCACAGTGAGGATAGCCTTGGAAGCAAGGCACAGGACACAGTTTGATAAACTAAATGAGCAAAAGATGCCCAGACAAGAGCACACAAGAGGATAGCCTGAAGTACAGAAGGAAGCAAAAGCTCCAGGGATAGTAAAAGCTTGTTGAAGTTAGAAGTCTTTGGGAGTTTCTGTGTGAAGCAAGAATTTTAAAGAGGAAACAGGCTTGCTGCTTGGGGCAGATTTTGTAATGCTTTTGGATCATAAAGAAAATGAGATCTCTTCAGTATTTTGGGGCAAGGAGAGTGATTTATTTTCTAACTGAAAAGGGTAGAACTAAAGTTGCCCTAAGGGAACTAAAGTCCCAGATCAATGAAGATTATAGGAGAGTATGTAGTTGTTTATAAACATTGAAACATCCTAATATAGATGAATTTTGTCCCAGGGTATGGAGAGAATTTACAAAAGAGCAAAGAGCCTTTATTTTTCTAGCAGGCACTGTAGAGAATGGGAAAGCTTCTGGAATATTTGAGGTAGGTACATGATACTCTGATTTTCAGAGGGAGGACAAGTGGGCTCCACAAACAATAAATGCATTTGTTTGACATTAGTCTCAGAAAAGATTAAAAGAATGGATTTTGAGTACCCAAGAGAGGTAGTAGTGGAGTCAGTATGGGCTCACATGCATAGCTGTGACAGACTGGCTCCTCAGATCCAGGTCCTAGCTGTGCAGCCTTGGGCAGTTTGCTTCATCTCTCTATCTCAGTGGTCCCCAAGCTGTTTTGCACCAGGGACTGGTTTCATGGAAGACAGTTTTTCCATGGACTGGGGGGTATGGGGGTTGGGGGGTGGTGGTGTGTGGATGGTTTCAGGATGATTCAAGTGCATTACATTTATTGTGCACTTTATTTCTATTATTATTACATTGTAATATATAATGAAATAATTATACAACTCCCCATAATGCTGACAGGAGGCGGAGCTCAGGCAGTAATGCGAGCAATGGGGAGGGGCTGTAAATACTGATGAAGCCTCACTCACTCTCCTGCCACTCACCTCCTGCTGTGCAGCCCGGTTCCTAACAGGCCGCAGACCAGTACTGGTCTGTGGCCCAGGGGTTGGGGACCCCTGCTCTGTCTCATTTCTCATTTTTAAAATTAAAAATAATACTATTTATTGCATAGGGTTGTAATGAAAATTAACTGAATTAATACTTGTAAAGCATTTAGACCAAGACTTGGTATATACATGTTAAGTACATTGTTAGTGTTTGCTAGATCAGGGTACATTGTCTTTTATCAAACTGTCAGCTCTGAGAAATTAAATAGATAATATGTCTGGATTTCAGCAAGTCTTCTGAAATTCAGATAAAATTCACATCACCATTTTAAAGTATACAATTCTGTGGCACAGTGTTGTGCAGCCATCACCTCTATCAAGCTCTCCAACATTTTCATCATCCCAAAAGAGAAACCCCATGCCCATTAAGCTGTCACTCTCTATTTCCTCCTCACCCTACCCCCTGGCAAACACTCATCTACTTTTTGTCTCCATGGGTTTACTTATTCTAGATATTTCATGTAAGTGAAATCATACATGTGCTATATGATTTCACTTACATGACCTTCTGAGTCTGGCTTCTTTCACTTAGCATAATGGTTTTGATGTTCGTCCACATTGTAGCATGTATAAGAACTTTATTCTTTCTTATGATTGAATAGTATTCCATTATATGGATGACCACATTTTATTTTTCCATTCATCTGCCAATGGACACTTGGGTTGCTTCTACTTTTTGACTGTTGTAAATAATGCAGCTGTGGACATGGGTATACAACTATCTCTTCAAGTCCTTGCTTTCAGTTCTTTTGGGTATATTCCCAGAAGTGAAATTGCTAGATCATATGGTAATTATATTTAAAATTTTTTGAAGAACCACCATATTGTTTTCCATAGCAGCTGCACCATTTTACATTCCCGGCAAAAAATGCATCAGGTATTCTAAGGGTTCTAGTTTCTCCCCACGCACCCCACCCTCTTTTTTTTGGCTGTGCCATGTGGCCAAATATAAAAAAAAAATTTAAATAAGTAAAAATTGGGTTGTTTTTCTGTTGTTGAATTATGAGGCTTCATTATGTATTCTCGGGCCTAGAGCCTTATCAGACAAATAATTCACAAATATTTTCTCCTATTCCCTAGATTATCTTTTTACTTTCTTAATACTGTCCTTTCTTGAACAAAAAGGTTTTAATTTTTTTTTAACATCTTTATTGGAGTATAATTGCTTTACAATGGTGTGTTAGTTTCTGCTTTACAACAAAATGAATCAGTTATATATATATACATATGTTCCCATATCCCTTCCCTCTTGCGTCTCCCTCCCTCCCACCCTCCCTATCCCACCCCTCCAGGCTGTCACAAAGCACCAAGCTGATCTCCCTATGCTATGCGGCTGCTTCCCACTAGCTATCTACCTTATGTTTGGTAGTGTATATATGTCCATGAATCTCTCTCGCTTTGTCACAGCTTAGCCTTCCCCCTCCCCATATCCTCAAGTCCATTCTCTAGTAGGTCTGTGTCTTTATTCCTGTCTTACCCCTAGGTTCTTCATGACATTATTTTTTTCTTAAATTCCATATATATGTGTTAGTATATGGTATTTGTCTGTCTCTTTCTGACTTACTTCACTCTATATGACAGACTCTAGGTCTATCCACCTCATTACAAATAGCTCAGTTTCGTTTCTTTTTATGGCTGAGTAATATTCCATTGTATATATGTGCCACATCTTCTTTATCCATTCATCCAATGATGGACACTTAGGTTGCTTCCATCTCTGGGCTATTGTAAATAGAGCTGCAATGAACATTTTGGTACGTGACTCTTTGAATTATGGTTTTCTCAGGGTATATGCCCAGTAGTGGGATTGCTGGGTCATATGGTAGTTCTATTTGTAGTTTTTTAAGGAACCTCCATACTGTTCTCCACAGTGGCTGTATCAATTTACATTCCCACCAACAGTGCAAGAGTGTTCCCTTTTCTCCACACCCTCTCCAGCATTTATTGTTTCTAGATTTTTTGATGATGGCCATTCTGACTGGTGTGAGATGATATCTCATTGTAGTTTTGATTTGCATTTCTCTAATGATTAAGGATGTTGAGCATTCTTTCATGTGTTTGTTGGCAATCTGTATATCTTCTTTGGAGAAATGTCTATTTAGGTCTTCTGCCCATTTTTGGATTGGGTTGTTTGTTTTTTTGTTATTAAGCTGCATGAGCTGCTTATAAATTTTGGAGATTAATCCTTTGTCAGTTGCTTCATTTGCAAATATTTTCTCCCATTCTGAGGGTTGTCTTTTGGTCTTGTTTATGGTTTCCTTTGCTGTGCAAAAGCTTTGAAGTTTCATCAGGTCCCATTTGTTTATTTTTGTTTTTATTTCCATTTCTCTAGGACGTGGGTCAAAAAGGATCTTGCTGTGATTTATGTCATAGAGTGTTCTGCCTATGTTTTCCTCTAAGAGTTTGATAGTTTCTGGCCTTACATTTAGGTCTTTAATCCATTTTGAGCTTATATTTGTGTATGGTGTTAGGGAGTGATCTAATCTCATACTTTTACATGTACCTGTCCAGTTTTTCCAGCACCACTTATTGAAGAGGCTGTCCAAAAAGGTTTTAATTTTTATGAAGTCCAGTTTATCTATTTTTTTTCTTTTGTTGCTTGTGGTTTCATAGTGAAGAATCCACTGCCAAGTCAAAGTTTTAGAAGATTAATCACTTCTTCTAAGAATTTTATTGTTTTAGCTCTTAATGGTCTTTGATCCATTTTTAGGTAATTTTTTTTTTTTTTTTTTTTTGCGGTATGCTGGCCTCTCACTGTTGTGGCCTCTCCCGTTGCGGAGCACAGGCTCCGGACGCGCAGGCCCAGCGGCCATGGCTCACGGGTCTAGCCGCTCCGTGGCATGTGGGATCTTCCTGGACCGGGGCACGAATCTGTGTCCCCTGCATCGGCAGGCGGACCCTCAACCACTGTACCACCAGGGAAGCCCCATTTTTAGGTAATTTTTATATATGGTATGAGGTATGGGTCCAGCTTCATCCTTTTGCCTGTGGATATCCAGTTGTCCCAGCACCATTTGTGGAAGAGACTATTTTTCCCACCATTTAATGGTTGTGGTGTCCTTATTGAAAATCAAGTGACAATAAATTATGAGTTTGTTTCTCAATTTTCAATTCTTTTCCATTGATCTACATGTCTACCATTATGCAAGTCCCACTGTGTGTTGATACTATTGTAAATGAGATTGTCTTCTTCATTTCCTTTTTGGATTGTTCATTACTGGTATATAGAAATATAACTGATTTTTGTGTGTTGATTTTGTATGCTGCAACTTTTCAGAATTCATCAGCTCTAATAGTATTTTTTTGGATTGGTTAGGATTTTCTGTATGTAAGATCATATAATTTACAAATAAACATAATTTTACTTCTTCCTTTCCAGTTTGGATGACTTTTATTTCTTTTCCTTGCTTAATTGCTCTGGTTAGGATGCCCAGTACAATGTTGAAATAGAAATAGTAAAAGCTGGCATACTTGTCTTGTTTCTGATACTGGTGGAAAGACTTCAGTCTTTCACCATTGAACTAGCTGTGGGTGTTTCATAAATGCTCCTACGTTATGTTGAGGAAGATCCCTTTGATTCCTAGTTTGTTGAGTGTTTTTTTTGGTCAAATGCCTTTCTCCATCAATTGAGATGATCATGTAGTTATTTTCACTTATTCTATCACTGTGGTATAGTACATTGATCGGTTTTCATATATTAAAACCACTCTTGCATTCTCGCAGTCCCACTTTGTCATGACATATAATTAATAAGGGATATTGGTTTATAGTTTTATGATCTTTTTGTCTGGCTTTGGTATCAGGATAATGCTAGCCTCATAAAATGAGTTAAACTTTTCTCAGAAAAGTTTGAGAAGGATTGGTGTTAAATTTTTTAAAGTTAGGTAGAATTCATCAGTGAGGCCATCTTGTCCTGGGTTTTACTTTGTTGGGAGGTTTTTGGTTACTGATTCAACCTCTTTACTTGTTGTAGATGTGTTCAAATTTTCTAAAGAATGTTTTCTAGAGTCAGTTTTGGTAGTTTTTATAGGAATTTGGCCATATATCATCTCGGTTATTTTAATTTATGGGTATACAGTTCATACTTTGTTTACCATGTATAACATAACAGTTCCTTTAACAATGTCATATTATAAATTATTATTATCAGTTTGCATAGACCTGAAATATTAATAAGAAGAGATCACATAGTTAAAAACTAAGTTTTAAAATACAAAGGATTACTTCAGACAATATTATTCTGGAGCCATATTATTCATGCTGGACCTCAAACCTCGGAATTGGTTTTATAATGGGTAGCTGTTCTGTGACTTATTGTTCTCCTGGGTATGTAGCTGTTTATATTTCATACTGGTCACAGATTGGTCACAGTCTCAGTTTACCATTGGCAGCTGTTTTGATTTGAAGCAGGTGGCCTGAAGAAGCAGCATCCATAAATTAAAACACTAACACTTTTTCTTTGTATTTTAAAATCTTTCTCAGAAATCTGAAGGCTTTTTAGTACAGAGGTGATTTCAAAGCTCGAATATTCTTTCAATTTTCACATAATTTATATTAACCTGATTTTTATATAACAGTATTCTTTTACGTTACATAAAATAACTGCTAACTTATTTTAACATAGAAATGAGCTAAAAAGACCCAAATTATATTTTCCAATAGAACTTCTTACAAATAATTATTTAAAATTCTGACCCAGATAGACGAATGGTTATTACATTTATTCTTTAATCATTTTAAAATGGGAAAAATAATTAACAATGGAATTCTCACCATCTAACTTTTTCACTTCTCTCTCTCTCTCTCTTTTTTTATCATTCATTGTGGCTTCGGACAGTCTCCAGGCAGCTGCATTTATTAAACTACATTATAGTTAAGGTGAAAAGGAAATGGTCTTTGTTTTCATTGTTTGAAATACCCATACTAAAATGATACTACTCAAAGAAAAGCTAACTTCATAAATGTTTAAAGACTTACTTATGTCATAAGGAGCTTTCTATTTTTATATAAGACTTGTTTTCTACCTAGGTTAGTATATATATAAATGAAAAGTAATAGAATGTTCAAGTTAGGGGGAAGTAAAAGATCATCTAGTCTGACTTTTCAGTGTTTGAATTACCTTGAACACATAACTAAATAGTACTAGCTTCTGCAAGGACCAATCCAATGATGACTAACTCAATCCGTCTGAAGATGATACATCTCATTTTTGAACAGCATTAACTAATTAAAAGCAAATACTTGTAGTGAAGCAAAGTCTGTCTTCTTGTGTTTCTTTTTGTTTCTTACCCACTGGCCCTAGATTTCTTAGGGGCTATAAAGAATAACGTAAACTGTCTTCTGTGTGACAGTTTTGAAATACTTGAGGACAGCTTTTGGTACCCCTCTATTTCTCTCTTCATTCCCAAAGTTTCTCTCCTAGATTAAAAATGTCTGATTCCTTCAGGCATTCTTCATGTGTCACGAAGTCCTTCTCTATCATTGAGAATGTCTTTCAGATGGCCTCTACCAGGGATACTGACCATGAATAGAATTCAGGGAATCCATGGATTTGGATATTGTATTAGTCAAGTTTCTCCAGAGAAACAGAACCAATAGGATATATATATAGATAGATAGATAAGTATATAGATATATCTATCTATCTATGTATATGAGAGAGAGAGAGAAGAAAGAAAATAAGGAATTGGCTTAGCCAGTAATGGAAGCTGAGAAGTTGGCAAACTGGAGACTGAGGAGTTCTGCTCCAGTCTGAAGGTCTGAGAACCAGGAGAGGTGATGGTATAAATTCTAGTCTGAAAGCTTGGCAAGCTTGAGACCTAAGAAGAGCCAGTATTTCAGTCTGAGTCTGAATACCAAAAGAGACCAGCTCAGCAGTTAGGCAGAAAATTTCCTTTTACTTGGCCTTTTTGTTCTATTCAGGTCTGCAACTGATTAAGGTCCACTCACATTAGGGAGGGTAATTTGCATTACTCAGTATTTTATTTTACGCTTATAAGAATATTCTGAAGATGGTGGAAGAGTAAGACGCGGAGATCACCTTCCTCCCCACAGATACATCAGAAATACGTCTACACGTGGAACAACTCCTACAGAACACCTACTGAACGCTGGCAGAAGACCTCAGACCTCCCAAAAGGCAAGAAACTCCCCCACGTACCTGGGTAGGGCAAAAGAAAAAAGAATAAACAGAGACAAAAGAATAGGGACAGGACCTGCACCAGTGGGAGGGAGCTGTGAAGGAGGAAAGGTTTCCACACACTAGAAGCCCCTTAGCGGGCGGAGACTGCAGGTGGCAGAGTGGGGGAGCTTCGGAGCCACGGAGGAGAGCGCAGCCACACGGGTGCGGAGGGCAAAGCGGAGAGATTCCCGCACATAGGATCGGTGCCGACCAGCACTAACCAGCCCGAGAGGCTTGTCTGCTCACCCACCGGGACGGGTGGGGGCTGGAAGCTGAGGCTCGGGCTTCCGTTGGAGCGCAGGGAGAGGACTGGCGGCGTGAACACAGCCTGAAGGGGTTAGTGCACCATGACTAGCCAGGAAGGGGTCAGGGGAAAAGTCTGGACCTGCCGAAGAGGCAAGAGACTTTTTCTTCCCTCTTTGTTTCCTGGTGTGCGAGGAGAGGGGATTAAGAGCGCTGCTTAAAGGAGCTCCAGAGACGGACGCGAACCACAGCTAACAGCGCAGACCCCAGAGACAGGCATGAGATGCTAGAGCTGCTGCTGCCGCCACCAAGAAGCCTGTGTGCAAGCACAGGTCACTATCCACACCTACCTTCCGGGGAGCCTGTGCAGCCCGCCACTGCCAGGGTCCCGGGATACAGGGACAACTTCCCTGGGAGAACGCATGGCGCGCCTCAGGCTGGTGCAACGTCATGCCGGCCTCTGCCGCCACAGGCTCGCCCGCATCGTGCCCCTTCCTCCCCCCGGCCTGAGTGAGCTGGAGCCCCCGAATCAGCGGCTCCTTTAACCCCCTCCTGTCTGAGCGAAGAACAGACGCCCTCCGGTGACCTACCAGCAGAGGCGGGGCCAAATCCAAAGCTGAGCCCCAGGAGCTGTGAGAACGAAGAAGAGAAAGGGAAATCTCTCCCAGCAGCCTCAGGAGCAGCGGATTAAATCTCCACAATTAACTTGATGTACCCTGAATCAGTGGAATACCTGAATAGACAACGAATCATCCCAAATTGAGGAGGTGGACTTGGAGAGCAAGATTTATTATTTTTGCCCCTTTTCCTCTTTTTGTGAGTGTGTATGTGTATGCTTCTGTGAGAGATTTTGTCTGTATAGCTTTGCTTTCACCATTTGTCCTAGGGTTCTATCCGTCCGTTTTTTCTTTTTTACTTTTTAAAAACATTCTTTTCTTAATAATTATTTTTTATTTTAATAACTTTATTTTATTTTATCTTACTTTATTTTATTTTCTTTTATCCTCTTTCTTTCCTTCTTTCTACTTTTTCTCCCTTTTATTCTGAGCCATGTGGATGAAAGGCTGGGAGAGCCAACTTCAGGACACTGGTCCACAAGAGACCTCCCAGCTCCACATAATATCAAACGGCGAAAATCTCCCAGAGATCTCCATCTCAACATCAACTGCCAGCTTCACTCAACGACCAGCAAGCTACAGTGCTGGACACCCTATGCCAAACAACTAGCAAGACAGGAACACAACCGTACCCATTAGCAGAGAGGCTGCCTAAAATCATAATAAGTCCACAGACACCCCAAAACACACCACCAGACGTGGACCTGCCCACCAGAAAGACAAGATCCAGCCTCATCCACCAGAACACAGGCACTAGTCCCCTCCACCAGGAAGCCTACACAACCCACTGAACCAACTTTAGCCACTGGACAGACACCAAAAACAATGGGAACAACAAACCTGCAGCCTGCAAAAAGGAAACCCCAAACACAGTAAGATAAACAAAATGAGAAGACAGAAAAACACACAGCAGATGAAGGAGCAAGATAAAAACCCACTAGACCTAACAAATGAAGAGGAAATAGGCAGTCTACCTGAAAAAGAATTCAGAATAATGAGAGTAAAGATGATCCAAAATCATGGAAATAGAATAGAGAAAATGCAAGAAACATTTAACAAGGACCTAGAAGAACTAAAGATGAAACAAGCAACGATTAACAACACAATAAATGAAATTAAAAATACTCTAGAAGGGATCAATAGCAGAATAACTGAGGCAGAAGAACGGATAAGTGACCTGGAAGATAAAATAGTGGAAATAACTACTGCAGAGCAGAATAAAGAAAAAAGAATGAAAAGAACTGAGGACAGTCTCAGAGACCTCTGGGACAACATTAAACGCACCAACATTCGAATTATAAGGGTTCCAGAAGAAGAGAAAAAGAAAGGGACTGAGAAAATATTTGAAGAGATTATAGTTGAAAACTTCCCTAATATGGGAAAGGAAATAGTTAATCAAGTCCAGGAAGCACAGAGTCCCATACAGGATGAATCCAAGGAGAAATATGCCAAGACACATATTAATCAAACTGTCAAAAATTAAATACAAAGAAAACATATTAAAAGCAGCAAGGGAAAAACAACAAATAACACACAAGGGAATCCCCATAATGTTAACAGCTGATCTTTCAGCAGAAACTCTGCAAGCCAGAAGGGAGTGGCAGGACATATTTAAAGTGATGAAGGAGAAAAACCTACAACCAAGATTACTCTACCCAGCAAGGATCTCATTCAGATTTGATGGAGAAATTAAAACCTTTACAGACAAGCAAAAGCTGACAGAGTTCAGCACCACCAAACCAGCTTTACAACAAATGCTAAAGGAACTTCTCTAAGTAAGAAACACAAGAGAAGGAAATGACCTATAATAACAAATCCAAAACAATTAAGAAAATGGGAATAGGAACATACATATCGATAATTACCTTAAAGGTAAATGGATTAAAGGCTCCCACCAAAAGACACAGGCTGACTGAATGGATACAAAAACAAGACCCATATATATGCTGTCTACAAGAGACCCACTTCACACCTAGAGACACATACAGACTAAGTGAGGGGATGGAAAAAGATATTCCATGCAAATGGAAACCAAAAGAAAGCTGGAGTAGCAATTCTCATATCAGACAAAATAGACCTTAAAATAAAGACTATTAGAAGAGACAAAGAAGGACACTACATAATGAACAAGGGATCGATCCAAGAAGATATAACAATTGTAAATATTTATGCACCCAACATAGGAGCACCTCAATACATAAGGCAAATACTAACAGCCGTAAAAGGGGAAATCGACAGTAATATATTCATAGTAGGGGACTTTAACACCCCACTTTCACCAATGTATAGATCATCCAAAATGAAAATAAATAAGGAGACACAAGCTTTACATGATACATTAAACAAGATGGACTTAATTGATATTTATAGCACATTCCATCCAAAAACAACAGAATACACATTTTTCTCAAGTGTTCATGGAACATTCTCCAGGATAGATCATATCTTGGGTCACAAATCAAGCCTTGGTAAATTTAAGAAAATAGAAATTGTATCAAGTATCTTTTCCGACCACAGAGCTATGAGACTAGATATCAGTTACAGGAAAAGACCTGTAAAAAATACAAACACATGGAGGCTAAACAATACACTACTTAATAACGAAGTGATCACTGAAGAAATCAAAGAGGAAATCAAAAAATACCTAGAAACAAATGACAATGGAGACACAATGACTCAAAACCTATGGGATGCAGCAAAAGCAGTCCTAAGAGAGAAGTTTATAGCAATACAATCCTACCTTATGAAACAGGAAACATCTCGAATAAACAACCTAACCTTGCACCTGAAGCAATTAGTGAAAGAAGAACAAAAAAACCCCAAAGTTAGCAGAAGGAAAGAAATCATAAAAATCAGATCAGAAATAAATGAAAAAGAAGTGAAGGAAACGATAGCAAAGATCAATAAAACTAAAAGCTGATTCTTTGAGAAGATAAACAAAATTGATAAACCATTAGCCAGACTCATCAAGAAAAAAAGGGAGAAGACTCAAATCAATAGAGTTAGAAATGAAAAAGGAGAAGTAACAACTGACACTGCAGAAATACAAAAGATCATGAGAGATTACTACAAGCAACTGTATGCCAATAAAATGGACAACCTGGAAGAAATGGACAAATTCTTAGAAATGCACAACCTGCCAAGAGTGAATCAGGAAGAAATAGAAAATATGAACAGACCAATCACAAGCACTGAAATTGAAACTGTGATTAAAAATCTTCCAACAAACAAAAGCCCAGGACCAGATGGCTTCACAGGCGAATTCTATCAAACATTTAGAGAAGAGCTAACACCTATCCTTCTCAAACTCTTCCAAAATATAGCAGAGGGAGGAACACTCCCAAACTCATTCTACGAGGCCACCATCACTCTGATACCAAAACCAGGCAAGGATGTCACAAAGAAAGAAAACTACAGGCCAATATCACTGATGAACATAGATGCAAAAATCCTTAACAAAATACTAGCAAACAGAATCCAATAGCACATTAAAAGGATCATACACCATGATCAAGTGGGCTTTATTCCAGGAATGCAAGGATTCTTCAATATATGCAAATCAATCAATGTGATACACCATCTTAACAAATTGAAAGAGAAAAACCATATGGTCATCTCAATAGATGCAGAGAAAACTTTTGACAAAATTCAACACCCATTTATGATAAAAACCCTGCAGAAAGTAGGCATAGAGGGAACTTTCCTCAACATAATAAAGGCCATATATGACAAATCCACAGCCAACATCGTCCCCAATGGTGAAAAACGGAAAGCATTTCCACTAAGATCAGGAACAAGACAAGGTTGCTCACTCTCACCACTCTTATTCAACATAATTTTGGAAGTTTTAGCCACAGCAATCAGAGAAGAAAAGGAAATAAAAGGAATCCAAATCGGAAAAGAAGAAGTAAAGCTGTCACTGTTTGCAGATGACATGATACTATACATAGAGAATCCTAAAGATGCTACCAGAAAACTACTAGAGCTAATCAATGAATTTGGTAAAGTAGCAGGATACAAAATTAATGCACAGAAATCTCTGGCATTCCTATACACTAATGATGAAAAATCTGAAAGTGAAATCAAGAAAACACTCCCATTTACCATTGCAACAAAAAGAATAATATATCTAGGAATAAATCTACCTAAGGAGACAAAAGACCTGTATACAGAAAATTATAAGACACTGATGAAAGAAATTAAAGATGATACAAATAGATGGAGAGATATACCATGTTCTTGGATTGGAAGAATCAACATTGTGAAAATGACTCTACCACCCAAAGCAATCTACAGATTCAATGCAATCCCTATCAAACTACCACTGCCATTTTTCACAGAACTAGAACAAAAAATGTCACAATTTGTATGGAAACACAAAAGACTCCGAATAGCCAAAGCAATCTTGAGAACGAAAAACGGAGCTGGAGGGATCAGGCTCCCTGACTTCAGACTATACTACAAAGCTACAATAATCAAGACAATATGGTACTGGCACAAAAACAGAAATCTAGATAAATGGAACAGGATAGAAAGCCCAGAGATAAACCCACGCACAAAGGAGGCAGGAATGTACAGTGGAGAAAGGACAGCCTCTTCAATAAGTGGTGCTGGGAAAACTGGACAGGTACATGTAAAAGTATGAGATTAGATCACTCCCTAACACCGTACACAAATATAAGCTCAAAATGGATTAAAGACCTAAATGTAAGGCCAGAAACTATCAAACTCTTAGAGGAAAACATAGGCAGAACACTCTATGACATAAATCACAGCAAAATCCTTTTTGACCCACGTCCTAGAGAAATGGAAATAAAAACAAAAATAAACAAATGGGACCTGATGAAACTTCAAAGCTTTTGCACAGCAAAGGAAACCATAAACAAGACCAAAAGACAACCCTCAGAATGGGAGAAAATATTTGCAAATGAAGCAACTGAAAATGGATTAATATCCAAAATTTATAAGCAGCTCATGCAGCTCAATAACAGTAAAACAACCCAATCCAAAAATGGGCAGAAGACCTAAATAGACATTTCTCCAAAGAAGATATACAGATTGCCAACAGACACATGAAAGAATGCTCAACATCCTTAATCATTAGAGAAATGCAAATCAAAACTACAATGAGATATCATCTCACACCAGTCAGAATGGCCATCATCAAAAAATCTAGAAGCAATAAATGCTGGAGAGGGTGTGGAGAAAAGGGAACACTCTTGCACTCCTGGTGGGAATGTGAATTGGTTACAGCCACTATGGAGAACAGTATGGAGGTTCCTTAAGAAACTACAAATAGAACTACCATATGACCCAGCAATCCCACTACTGGGCATATACCCTGAGTAAACCATAATTCAAAGAGTCATGTACCAAAATGTTCATTGCAGCTCTATTTACAATAGACGGGAGATGGAAACAACCTAAGTGTCCATCATCGGACGAATGGATAAAGAAGATGTGGCCCATATATACAATGAATATTATTACTCAGCCATAAAAAGAAACGAAATTGAGCTATTTGTAATGAGGTGGATGGACCTAGAGTCTGTCATACAGAGTGAAATAAGTCAGAAAGAGAGAGACAAATACCGTATGCTAACACATATATATGGAATTTAAAAAAAAAAAAAAGTCATGAAAAACCTAGGGGTGAAACAGGAATAAAGACACAGACTTACTAGAGAATGGACTTGAGGCTATGGGGAGGGGGAAGGGTAAACGGTGACAAAGCGATAAAGAGGCATGGACATATATACACTACCAAACGTAAGGTAGATAGCTAGTGGGAAGCAGCCGCATAGCACAGGGAGATCAGCTCGGTGCTTTGTGACCGCCTGGAGGGGTGGGATAGGGAGGGTGGGAGGGAGGGAGACGCAAGCGGGAAGAGATATGGGAATATATGTATATATATAACTGATTCATTTTGTTGTGAAGCTGAAACTAACATACCATTGTAAAGCAATTATACTACAATAAAGATGTTAAAAAAAAAAATTTAAAGCATAAAAAAAAAAAAGTGAGAAGCATTCAGTTGTGCAAAATTAATGAAAAGTTATTAATAGTTTTCTTCCTATATAATAAATTTGTGAATCATGAAAGTATATATGATACATAAAAAAAAAAAAATCTGGAAACAATAAATGCTGGAGAGGGTGTGGAGAAAAGGGAACACTCTTGCACTCCTGGTGGGAATATGAATTGGTACAGCCACTATGGAGAACGGTATGGAGGTTCCTTAAAAAACTACAAATAGAACTACCATATGACCCAGCAATTCCACTACTGGGCATATACCCTGAGAAAATCATAATTCAAAAAGAGTCATGTACCAAAATATTCATTGCAGCTCTATTTACAATAGGCAGGAGATGGAAACAACCTGAGTGTCCATCATCGGACGAATGGATAAAGAAGATGTGGCACATATATACAATGGAATATTACTCAGCCATAAAAAGAAACGAAATTGAGTTATTTGTAGTGAGGTGGATGGACCTAGAGTCTGTCATACAGAGTAAAGTAAATCAGAAAGAGAAAGACAAATACCGTATGCTAACACATATATATGGAATCTAAGTAAAAAAAATGTCATGAAGAACCTAGGGGTAAGACAAGAATAAAGACACAGACCTGGGCTACCCTGGTAGCGCAGTGGTTGAGGGTCCGCCTGCCGATGCGAGGGACGCGGGTTCGTTCCCTGGTCCGGGATGATCCCGCATGCCGCGGAGTGGCTGGGCCCGTGGGCCATGGCCGATGGGCCTGCGCGTCCGGAGCCTGTGTTCCGCGGCGGGAGGGACCGCGGCGGTGAGAGGCCCGCGTACCTCAAAAAAAAAAAAAAAAAAAGACACAGACCTACTAGAGAACGGACTTGAGGATATGGGGAGGGGGAAGGGTAAGCTGTGACAAAGTGAGAGAGTGGCATGGACATATATACACTACCAAACGTAAAATAGATAGCTAGTGGGAAGCAGCCGCATAGCACCGGGAGATAAGCTCGGTGCTTTGTGACCACCTAGAGGGGTGGGATAGGGAGGGTGGGAGGGAGGGAGACGCAAGAGGGAAGAGATATGGGAACATATGTATATGTATAACTGATTCACTTTGTTGTAAAGCAGAAGCTAACACACCATTGTAAAGCAATTATACTCCAATAAAGAAGTAAAAAAGAAAAAAAAAGAATATTATTCTGAGAAGGGTCCATAGGCTTTATCAGATTAAAAAAAGGTCCATTTTTCAATTAGTGGTTAAAAACTTTTAGTCTATACTTCTTTAAAAGTATAATTTTAAAAATGAATACGTTTCATGTATGTGGCCCACTAATGGCAAGTAGAGAGGATTGTCACCTCCCTGCTTCTACATAACATTAGCCAAGATCCCATTTATTTTGAGGAGCATTCAGATCACGCTAGTTAGAATTAATCCATCTTTTGATTCAGCCTATCCTGGTCTTTATAATTTCTGAATTGCTATTATTGCATTCTCTGCTCTGTGTTTCTGTCAGCCACAAATATGATAAGCAAACTCTCTATATCACAGATTGCCACACCCTGCCTGCCCATCAGAATCAACTGAGGAACTGTAAAAAATAGACTCTGAGGTCCTACCTCACACTTATAAATACTGACTGTGCACCTAGTGATTATTCAGCACTCCTGGCACTTGTCTCTGGGTTCATATGTGGGAATACCATTATTTTATATCATATATACTATTTATAGCATTCATTAAAATATTATAGAAGTTAGAATTCTGTAGCGTTGCAGTAGCTATGTCTCTCCAAGTTGACCTGCAGTACTGTTAGTTTCAAACAATTATTGATTTATATTATAGTGCTATGTTATAATTCATACTTCTCCATTTTGCTCAAGCTTGTTTTGAGAAATGAACAGTTTACCTACCTCACATCTCTGATCTGCCATCTCACAATAATCTTCTCAAAAAAGGAAACTATCTTTCATTTTTCTAGTGACTTGATATAAACTTCTGATCCCTGCTTTTTCACCTGACTTCTTATAACTCATTCCTTAAATCTTGTTTTTGAGCCATTGATATCAGCCTCACTATTTGGTTTGGGTTCCTTTAGAAATCAAGACTGAGACAAGGATATGGAGTGGGTAGTTTATTTGGGAGTGGGAACGGAAGCGGGAGTAAGGAAGTAGGGAAGAGTAAGACCGGGAAGGAGGAAAAGCCCATGTAAGAATGCATTACTGGGGCTAGATTATGTTGGGATTTCCTGAAGAGTCTTCAGAATGCCAATCAGGTTTTTTTTGTTGTTGGTTTCTTTTGTTTTTGTTTTTTTGGCTGCGACGCACGGCTTGTGGGATCATAGTTCCCCGACCGGGGATCAAACCCAGGCCCCCTTCAATGGAAGTGTGGAGTCCTAACTAACCCCTGGACGGCCAGGGAATTCCCAGTCTTGTTTTTCATTAGTTGAGGGTTGCCCTCCCTCCTCAACCTGGGGGAGTTAACCTGCCCATTCTTCCAGGCTGTGCTTGCTCACAGGCTGAGTGGCCCATTGTAGTGCCATTGAAGGCCCCGAATGGGAAAATGGAAAGATGAGCTAATGTATGTTTAAAGTGACATTCTAGGGACTTCCCTGGTGGCTTAGTGGTTAAGAATTCACCTCCCAATGCAGGGGATGCGGCTTCGATCCCTGGTCAGGGAACTAGATCCCAAATGCATGCCGCAACTAAGACCCGGCACAACCAAAAATAAATAAAATAAAATAAAATAAAGTGGCATTCTAGGGACTTCCCTGGCAGTCCAGTGGTTAAGACTCTGTGCTTCCACTGCAGGGGGCGTGGGTTCAATCCCTGCTGGGGGAACTAAGATCTCACATGGCAGACTTCCCCGGTAGCACAGTGGTTAAGAGTCCACCTGCCAATGCAGGGGATACAGGTTCGAGCCCTGGTCCGGGAAGATCCCACATGCCATGGAGCAACTAAGCCTGTGCACCACAACTAATGAGCCTGCGCTCTAGAGCCCGTGAGCCACAACTACTGAGCCCACATGCCTAGAGCCTGTGCTCTGCAACAAGAGAAGCCACCGCAATAAGAAACCCATGCGCCACAACGAAGAGTAGCCCCCGCTGTCTGCAACTAGAGAAAGCCCGTGCACAGCAACAAAGACCCAATGCAGGCAAAAATAAATAAATAAATAATGAATGAATTTATTTAAAAAAAAAAGATCTCACATGCTGTGGGGCACAGCCAAAAATATAAAAAAATAAAGTGGCATTCTGTTAATATGAGGTGTCTTCCCAGGACAGTCCACATCACAGCTGACCAAAAGTGGCCTGAGGAGCTGTGACATGGGGTACCAGTGGTACTAGCTACACTCATCTTTTATATTTTATGGAATCTATTTTTTTCCTTTCAAAAATCAATTACATTTGTTTGTTTCTAGAATTCTTCAGTTGTTAGAAATAACCTCATGTGCTAGTTCTCTCCGTATCCTTTGACTGTAATTCATCTTGACAGAGAAATTGGACTTACCTGTACTGGGCTTTAGTTCCAGCATTATGTTTGTTCAAATCTTTTCGTTCCCTGACACAGAAAAGTGGGACAATCTAGGAGTTAGAGTTTTGCTTTCTCTATTGGGATTAAAATACTTTGTAAGTTCTAACAACAGAAAAGTCCCTTTTGCTCTCTCTTGTATTTTTGCAAGTCATAGATAATTTTGAGGTTTGGCCTTTTTGAATCTACTGGTCAATTCAAATTTCTTTTCCTAGCTCTGTTAAAGTTCATCCCTCCCTTGAGTTTTCTGCTGTGGAATCATGGCTTTAGTTTCTGTGAAAACTTTGAAATGTTTTCTTAAATTTAAGGAGACACATATGACTATGTCTAGACTTTCTCTTTATGGCATCACAAACACTGTTTATATTTGCCCCATGGTTGGTTAGCACTGGACCCTTATTGACTGTCTTTGTGCAATGCAAAGGCTTCTGCCATTTTTTTGCTCTCCCACCCCATTCTTTCTCTTATTCCTCTTCTTCCTCTAAAAGCTGTCTAATATTCTCATACGGTCTATTAGCATTCACATCCTGAACTATCCCTTTTGCTCTCATTTGTTCCATTGTTTTGGGACTCTTATTCAGTGATTACAGCTAATCTGATAAACTATTTGGAGCTCAGATATTAGGAATGGTAGTTTGGGAGTGGTTATATAACACATTTGTCTTTTGTCAGGAACCTAGGATCCCCGTTTTCCCCACCTTTTCTTCCTTATCTTTGAGACATTGGATCACAGGAAAGATCAACTGACTATTAATACAAGGCAAAAGTAATTTAGTTCTTTGGAGAGAGAAATATAAAAGTTTCGACTTGGGTGGTTTTAACATGAAGAACACGTACATGGCGTTTTCTTCAGTACATATTTTAAAATTTAAAATTTAATTTCATGGCTAGTTAAAGAAAGGAAAGTTAAAAGGAAGGAAAGAGAAAGGAAAGCACTGAGAGTGGCACAGAGGAAAATATTTAAGGAAAAGAGAAGATTAGGGAAGATCAGGGAGTGGCATTGTGGGATTATATTAAGTATGATAAAGTGAGTTCTGCATTTGTTAACCTGTGTGTGTGTGTGTTTCCTGATATAGGAGATCTCACATAATGGTGTTCAGAAAATGGTTGTTAAGTTAATTATGGTAAGGTGGTAACCATGTGATGATTATTGTGTAGATGTAGTGATCATGGTATATGCCTCAAATGTGAATGGTTCCTAACACCAGCACACCAGTGAAACTTGCATTCTTAGAAAAGCTATCACAGTAACTTATTTGTTGTTCACTTGCCTTTTGTTCATATGCATGCAGTTACAATATGTGCTGGATGACCTTCTGAGTATTCTAACAGCTTTATTTTAAAAATCAAGTAGTGAAATAAATGCCAAACCAGCACTTTCTCTGAATGTTTAGTAATTTGTGTGAGGGTATTTGAAGGAGACTTTTCCAAAGTCTGCACAAATTTCATGTCAAGAAGATGATGTTTTTGTAAACATTTCAGCAGGTCACAGTTTTCTTAGGCTCACCTTGATAGTTGGCTTTTATTTACTCACTTATCCATTCAATATTTATTTATTTGAGTGCCTTCCATGAACCATGTACTTTGTTAGTCACTGGGGATAAATAAGGAAGGAACCTTGCCATCAAAAAGTCTAGGAGAAGACATGGAAATGTAAACAAATACCTGAATTTTAAAGTCAAAATAAAATTGAATGCTCTCAATGGGTTTTTTTTTAATGAAATCTCTTCAGTAATAATAGTATTTGATATTATTGAATCCTTGGATTCATAAACTGAGTCATTGGTTGGTTAAAGTCAACATATTATTCTCAGATGCCAATTCTGATTTCTTTAATAAAGCTGAAAATTGTTTAAGAATCCAATAGCTTTGATTTCCTTAGGTAAATGTTAAGCTAACCATCCATCCCCATTTTCTTCCAGAGAGAAGTATTGTTATTTTTGTGCCTCTTGTTTAAGTGATAGAGGTAATTTAATTGAAAACAGAATGGTGTAAGTTTAAGTATCCCTTTTAGGGGATCAGAGGGGAGCAAGAGCCACCCATCTGATCACAGCGACCAACCATATTGCTTTTAAACTTTTTTTTTAGCATAATAAAATAAATAAGTTGATAAATATGAAAATGGTCTGTAAAATTGACTTAAAATTTTCTGCATATTCATTACTGTTTTCCATAGGAAGATAATAAATAACATTTTCTGCAATGTTCAATCAACTCGTGTTCAAATATTTTAGTAAGTAAAATGCACATAAAGCCTTAAAATCATTACTTTTCTTGGAAAACTCAAGCAGGCCCTGGAGATTTTAAAAGCTCCACTTAATTTTAGATGACTAAATGGTGTTTTGCTTTAGAGGTCAAAAAAGAAGAATTGTTATGAAAATAGTTTATTCCACACCAATAAAGTCTGATTGGCTTATTTATTTTTATTTTTGAACAAGATAGAGTAATTGTGGAAACTTGTGTTTTAGGAACTTCCTGTTTAGACTGTGTTAAATAACATACAAACAAAGACATGGACAAAGTAATACGAGTTGTGAGATAGGACTTGACTCAGTTAGACAGGCAAAAACTTCAAAATGCATTTTTAGCATTAGAGGGATAGTTCACTTTCCTTGGATTATTTGTTCCTTTTTGAGTTGCACGGATATTTATGGAAATTCAGTTTTATTTTTTCGTTGGTAATTTGATCATTTAATTTGATAATCTAATTTTACTGGATAGTTTCCTTAACACTTTAGTTTCAATGTTCACGATTCCTTAACTTTTCGTAAACAAGCACTTAAGTCACGAGAACTCATTATTATTAACATCAATAATACTAATAAAGTTAACATTTATTGAGACAGTTTGTATAGTAGTACATAAGCTCTTCATGAGTATTATCTCACTTTATATAACCTCTGAGTTATTATTACTGTTTTATAGATGGCATTATTTAAAAGAACTCTGCAGTTAGTCCTTTGGAAAACTGAACAATGTTCAGAATGTGAGCAGCCATACCCTTGATGTATCTTCTTTATACATATGGATTTTTGTTTCTGATAGTATTCCTGTTAAACTTGCTATTTCTAGACCTCCTCATCCTTAATTATGTCTGCTTAGACTTGAACTCTCTATATACCTTTTTTTTCATGTCTTTATTGGAGTATAATTGCTTTACAATGGTGTGTTAGTTTCTGCTGTATAACAAAGTTCTATATACCTTTCACTATGCACCCTCTCCCCTCCTTTACTGGCTCCCAAACCAGGACGCTGCAGTCTTGGAAAGACAATCCCTGTAATATTCTACCATTATCTATTGTGTATTTTGAGCTCAAGGCTGAGACTGAAATTTTTCTGAATGAGAGAACCACCTTCAACCATTATTATTAAAAACTGAATGACTTTGGAAATTTGCTTATGCTACGGAGTTGGTAGTATTTCTTAACGAATTCAACCTAAAATTACGAGGAATAACAATGCTTAAATGCAAAATTTATACTGTGGTAAAAGTGATTTTGATGACAGTGAGTGTTGTTTGGATCACAAGTAATGTCAATCTGCTTTACATGTTGTCAAAAGTTAAAAAAGGAAGTGGGATCTCCATTTCCACACAAATTTGCAGCAGCTATATTTCCTAGATCAAAGTACGGTTTTAGCAGTGGTATTCAGAACTCAGTGTAAGTAAAGGATTTTCCATATTTCAAAATCCATTTAACTGCACAGTCAGGGAACTTCCAAGTAACCTTCCACTGGAATGCATTATCTGCAATGTAATGACATGCTAAAATGTAAATATCAGGAGAAGAATCTAATATAATTCTATAAATACCTTTCAAGTGGTGAATATGCACAATTAAAATCATATACTTGTGGGCTGGTACCAATATTTGCCAGTCCCTATCTGTATGAAAGGACATTTTCAAAGGTGAAATATATAAAATCTCATTACAGATGAGCATTACAGGTAAACATTGATGTTGAGGATAGGGAATACCAAGTTTTGAGTCCCAATTAAATGAAATGCTCTCCTTCCAAACTAATTTTATTCTTCTCATGTGCAGATCTGCATTACAAAAACTTATACTCACTATTATTATATTTTGAATTTTTTCAATAAAAAACTATAGAAAAATATGTTTGTCTCATTATAGAAGTACCTACATAGTAGATTTGATTTTGCTTTTTGGCTTACAAAGTCTAAAATATTTACTGTCTGGCCCTTTAAATAAAAAGTACCAACACTGAGTTAAACAGTTATTCGTTTGTTTTTAAGTGATCCCATGATTATCCAAACACAAAGAAATAAATCTCTATTGGTGAGCTTTCAACTATCAGTAGAGAAAATAATACTTGTATATGATTTCTGGAACAGATTTTAGATTACCCTTTAATCCAACTTCTTTATTTTGCAGTTAAGATTCCAAGGTTTAGTGGAAGCTAGTCATTGGTAGAATTGAAAATAACTAAGATATTCTGATTTTCTGTCTAGTATACTTTATTTACATGCAAGTGTTTTTGCTGGTGGTAAGGATATTAAAGAAGAAATATGAAAAACAGTGCCTAAATCATCAAGGGACGTTATAATCTAGTTAGGTAGTGTATCAGCCAGGGTCCCAGCAAGAAACAAATGGCACACTAAAATGGAGTAACTGAGGATCATTTAGTAAAGGACTATTTATAAAAGTGTGAAGGGAGTTAGGGGAAATAACCCTTATTACTACCCAAGGCCTGAAGAGACAAGGGATATAACTGTAGGATCTGTAGACGAGGGTCCCCAACAGGAGCTGTAGCTTTTAGTGGAAGAATCCAGCCACTGCCAGCCTGTGCTGTTGAGGAAGGAGCTGATGATATCCCCACCTATAAATACCTCAGCCTCATTCTCCTCTTGCCCTCTCCTTTCCTGCTGGTGCCTCCTGTAGTCCCCCATCAAAAGCCAGATGACAAACAACCTTTTGATGCAGTCCAAAATGGTCTGCTTCCTAAGCAAACACTGCCATTTAAGAGAGTGGATCTGAAGGGACAAATGGAGAATATCCAGAATAGGGGGCAAGATTGTTCACACAGTAATGCATGGTAACATATTCTAAGTGTGAGCAATCTAGACAACATGTATTTTAGACAATAGCATATAAACACATGAAATATTTTATGAGCATTTTTGTAGTACTTTGTTTTTTATAAAGTACATTCTTAATTTTATCTTCACAACAAGTTTAAGATAGTGCCTTTTATATCCTGACATCTGGAACAAAAGTAGTTCAGCCCTTGGTTTTCTAATTTGGTAGCCCACTTCTTCCATTGCATAAAGTTGTTCTGTTCTCTAATAGAAGCAGATGTTTTTTTAAGTGGTTAAGAGCTCAACTTCAGCAGGAGACCAAATACTAAAAGCCAGGAAGGCAAATAATGTATTGTAATTATTTATCATTTGAAAATTCATTACTTTCACATTTTTGTAAACTGACCTTTGCTGGGAGATGAGCGTTACATAGTAGAGATTCTTAGCATAATAATGAATTCTGAATATTCCAGTATAATACTGTCATTAAAATTCTGGATTTTGTAGGTAGAAAAACCAGTTTGAGTTCTTGCTCTACCACTCACCTGCCATGTAAACTTGGTCGAGTTAGATAGTCTCTCTCAGCCATGATTAAATGTAAAACTAAGGACAACAGGTCATATAGTAAGCTCTCGATAAATATTAGCTCTTATTAGTAGTATTAATAGGCTACATAACCAAAACTTCAAATTTATATAATGTGACAAGTGATATTTTTAGGTGAATTCATTCTACAAGTATTTATTAAGCAACTAAGTGCTAGGTACGCACTTTGCTAGATGCTGGGATGCTCTTGTTCTCCTGGAGGCTAAAGGTGCATAATTTACATCTGATTTATATTAATAATTGGTGAATTAGTAAACTGCCTATACTGACATACGTACTGCCAGCCTGAGAGTTTATTGAGCTGTCTTCATTAACCATCAGCATACCAAAAAAGAGTAGGTTAGTTTATTTTGTAATAGTTTTGTGGTCAAAAATTAGCACAGTTTTCCACTGTGCTAGACTCACTAATCTCAGCGAAATGCTAGGTTGGTGTGCATTTGTCCCCTAATGAGGGAGCAGCCATTAATTTGGGGTCGGGGGGGAAGACTACTGAGTTAAGAATAGAACTATTTTTAAAATTTTCCTAATACATTGATCATTGACAGACCTTAATATCTGGTTTCCTTTTCTTTGCCAGTTGGAGTAACTACTGGTGACTATTATTTGTACAGCACTGTCAGAAGGTTTAATGTTTGGGAAAATAAATTGATAGCACACTGAAGAGTTAGTAGTTGCTCTCGGTTTTTAGAAAGGGTCTCTAGAAATTATTTGAAACTTGCTTTTGAACTGTCAGTTTCTTTATGATCCATGTTACATTATAATAATAATTCAAATTAAATAATTCCCAGATTTTTATTATTTTATTCTATTTTATACATGGAAAATTAGTGTTTAGTGGTCTCTTACATGGTAAAATTTTTATTAAAATGTAGTGTTAAATTTATCTCTATATTTTAAATTTATTAAAAAGTCATTTTGCTTATGCAAAGCATGAAACTTTTAGTATTTTTTTTTTTTTTTTTTTTTTTTTTTTGCGGTATGCGGGCCTCTCACTGCTGGGGCCCCTCCCACCGCGGAGCACAGGCTCCGGACGCACAGGCTCAGCGGCCTCGGCCCACGGGCCCCAGCCGCTCCGCAGCATGCGGTATCCTCCCAGACTGGGGCACGAACCCGTGTCACCTGCATCAGCAGGCGGACTCCCAACCACTGCGCCACCAGGGAAGCCCAGGTTTTAGTACATTTTGTTTCATTAGTTTAGGATACTGTGATGATCCTTGGGGAAATCTGATTTTTTTTTAATGGATCAGAGGTTCCATTTTTCATTTCCAGATCAAGTCACTATGGGGCTAGTATCTTTGCTTAATTTTAATCTGTTACTATGACAAAACTTGTTTACTCAAATAAGTGTCAAACAGATACTGCCGGCAACTTGAATAATTTCTACCTAATAAAATTCCCAAATGAAAAATGGTGAATTTAATTTTAAGTGTAAAAAAATAGTTTTGTTAGTATACATTGATCTTAAGTTTCTTTCTTGGTTAATTAAAATCTACTTTGATGCTTTTATGATAATTTCCTTTAATACCTCTATCTGCTAAATTTAATATTCAGTTCTAAAATAAAATCAGGTAAGGTCCTAGTAAATGTATCTCTGTTAGGTATTTAAAATTTTACCCGTGAAAAGTTATATAAATAAGTGGTAAGAAAATATTCTTAAATATACCTGTGCTACTTTCCTATACAGTCCTTTTTGTATGAAATGCCCTTTATGTTTCAGAGATGTAGCCATCTGACAGAATAAGAGTTCTTTGTGGTCCTGAATCTTTACCATATTGGCAGTGAGCTAGTTCATATAGAATAATCTAAGCTCTGGTTGTTACTTTCTAAATGAACGTGCAGTTGCTACCTTCAACAAGCTTTATTGTTTAAAGAATACCTCCATTGTAGCCTTCAAGTATTTCTTCTGTTTTAAGAGGTCAGCTACTTTTAACTGAGATTAAGAGATAGGAAGTAGAGAATAGGAACCAAGGAAAATAGGAAGGTTTAAGTCAGATGTAGAAAGTGGTAAGCAGATTTTTGTTGTTAAATTCCCCCCCATGGGTTTGGGTAGATAATCAGATGTGAGCTTGGTTGGTAGAATTATAAAATAAAAGGTAATCAGAAAAAGATGTTTTTATTTTCTTTGGGGGAGGCTTACTCACTTAAAACCAAATAGTTTCTTTGTTTTAATTGACTGCCTACAGGTAGATTTTTTTTTTTAGTTGAGTGAGGTTAGAGGTAAAAAAGACAAAGGTAAAAAAGACAGAGGTAAAAAAGACAAAGAAAAAATCAATTACTGTGGACCTTGTTTTCTTTAGTATCTGTAAAATGAGATTAGAATTAACTTCTAAATTCCCCTAAGCTCAAATATACTCTGAATATTTCTAACAGGAGAGTATCATGATAACACGGCTTTGAAGATGTATAAAGTAGATGAAATTGATTGGAGGCTGTTGAAAGTGATCAAGGCTTGATATGATAAAAATGTGAAAATATGGTGATAGAAAATCAGAAATATCTAGGTCAAAATAGATTGATATGGGGAAGAAGAGGGATTTAAAAATGAGTCATTTATTCATTCAACAAATTATTTATAAAAACTGATCTCACAGTTTGAATGTAATGATATATATAAGCTCCCAAAAGAGTACCTAATGTAGTAAACACACTTTTGTTGCCTGTGGTTTGCTAGACTTGAAGTTGCCTCCCCCTTTTAACTAGGTTTTATTTTGTTTTAGTTGCAGTGAGGTAGGAATTTGAGGACACTAAAAGACTGAGACTGATTAAAGGTCACCATGTGTTCTCTTTCAAATGACCCAAGCAATATTTAGTTATTACCTACAGTGATTTCCACCCTCTGTCCAAATGGGTTGGACATGTTTGAAGATGGGAAACTTCCAGTCGGAATGGTCCTGGGCCCATAGCTGGCTCTGATAGTTCTAGTGATCAAAGGAAGGGTAGAGTAGGCAGACTGCCGAGGGCTATCAAAGCCTGGAGCTGAGCCCTTGGAAGGAATTTCTAGATTTTTTCCTACAGCAGTATTCTAACCCACTTCAAGTACTCCTCTTGGGGCAGAGATCACAAATTGTTGATGAAATATACTCTTTGCCCATGGTGAAATACCATTAGGACTCTCCATTGTGTTATTCGGGAATACAAAGCTCCTGTCTATGTAAACGCATTAGAGAGTCATAAATACCAGAAGAGCCAAGGAGGAGGATTCCTAAACAAAGGGACTTCCAGCAGAGAATTTGCATGTTATTTTATTTCCCCTCCATACATATATGTAATTATTTTACCAGTAAGACTGGTGTCTTTGGTTGGTTCACCATTCTTAAGTCTAAACTATAATCTGTCTGTTCTCAGATAAATTATAAAGGGCAATCAGAGAAAACATATATGCTGTATTTGCTTTGTTAGGCAGAGGGTATGCCTGCCTAGGACCAGCTAGTCCCTTTGTTTTACTTGAATGTCTGTGCAATTTATGGAGCTTTTAGTTGTGTGAACCGTATAGAATTGATTGGGGCGGGGGCGTGGGGAAGCAACCCAGCTTCCTCTGTTTGAGCCTTAAGTAGGTGAGAAACAGTATAGTATAGTGTTTGAGAACCTGGACTCTGGCATCAGTCTGCCTGAGTTACTGTATGTATAGAAGGAGATGGCTTTAGATATGGTCATAAAACCACCATTTGAGGTTGATCTCAGGTCTCCCCTGAGAGAAGGCCATTGTGATCCAGTTTTCTTTCCAGATTGGAGTCAAGTTTGTAGCATATTCCTGTGCTTGAGGTGAGGAACCTTTTTTTTCTCTTTTGGTCTTGTTCATAAATTGTGCCTAGAATTCTAGAACATTTATTAGGAAGGTCCTCATGCAATCCTGAATTGTCCACATATTTTAGTAAGGTCTTTTAAATATTAGCTATTATTAATTTAATCTTTTGCTTAAATTATACTGAAAATTATATTTTAACTTAAAAGGAAAACATTATTCACAGTAGGAGGAAAACAAGTTATAGGCTTACAATCCCATTTTTTTTCAGTTATTTTTGGCACATTCTCCCCAGAATATGTATCTCTTGGTGGGAATGTAGAGTCCATGTCTGGGATGGAGATAAAATCCTGCTTAACCATAGGCCAGTTGAGGCATGCGCCAACTCATGTATCTGGAAGGACACAGGAGGTCTAGAAGAGAGGCAGGTAGGTAAAAACTTGAAAACATCTGGAGTGAATAAGAGATTAAGAATACTGGTAAAATAGAGGTGATTTCATAGTATATTTAGAAAATGGCTCTCTGTGCTTGAATTCCCTTAGCACAACTAATTAGACCACGGTGTGTGGAACTGCTTTAAAAGGATTCTGAAAGGTTAAAAAAAAAAAAGGTGTTTTACTCAATTTCAGAACATCAAATGATAAAAACAAAAGTCTCATAAGATCAATAGGATATAGAGGTTTAAGTAGTTGGTACTTTTAGAAGTTTAAATCTCTATCTTTTTCAAACAATCTATGACTTTTCATATTTTTCTCACTCAACCTATGTCTGTCCTCTGTCCCTTTAAATATTGTTGTTTCTGGTTTTGTACTCTTGAGAGAAAAAAACCCATATGTACTTATATGTACATTTCAAGTGCTACTTTATAAAATCTGAATTATCAATACGGCTTTAGAAAAATCTTTGTTGGAATTGCCTGGCATGTTCAAGGACCAGCAGGTAAACTAGTAAAGCTAAGAGAGAATTGTAGGAGAAGAATTGGAAACAAAAAGTAAACATCACTCATGAGGAATTTTGCTGTAAATGGGGAGCAAAGAACTGGGATAGAGACTGAGTGTAAGGAAGATCATGAGAAAGTATGTGTGTGTGAGAAGTGAGGAATTGTGGCATGTTTATAGTCTAAGGGGAATGACTTAGTAGAGAGAGAAAATGATGATGTAGCAGACAGGGAGAGAACTGCTTGTGAAATATCCTCAGGTAGGTACCAGCAGATTGGACCTAGTGCATTTATGGAAAAGTAAGCCATTGACTAGAGTTCAGGAAGTTCATCTGTAGTAACAGAATGAAATGCAGGAAATACGGGATTGGAGGGTAATTTGATGATTTGATGATCCTTTTTTATTTATCATTTTTGGAAAGAAAGGTCTCATTAAAAGCTTAAATAATTATCCTTAAAAGCTTAAATAATTATCCTAGCATAGTAGTAGAAAGGGAATAAAATTGTAGGGAGATAAATCTGAGTTCAAATTCTAGCTCTGCAGTTTCCTAGCTGACACCTGACAGAACTTGGTTAACAATGTCCCTGTATTATTTAGGAGTGCAAAAAAGAAATAGAATTCACTCCAAGGTGGTTCAAATAAAAAGATTTTAATGAAGAATCTACTTTGAGAGAATGAGCGGGGTTAAGATGATGGACAAGGGGTGGTTAGGCAACAAGAGACTAGTAACTATGGAAAGCTGTTACCCTCACCTGAGGCTGATGGAACAAGGGTGGAAATGGTGTGTTCAGAGTCACAGCTGAAGTTGTGAAGGGAAGACCATCTGGTTAAGACCTGTAGTCATGGAGGCAGCAGAGAAGAAATAATCACCTCTCTCTCTTCCCAAACTCCGGTTTCCTGCTGTCATCTCCCAGCCTAAGTGGAAGCCAGCTGCATGGGAGCTCGGGAGATGCAGTGTAGGGCCCAGCCTCCCCAGGGTGGCAAGGAGGGCAAAGAAGGGATCTGGGAGGCAAATACAGAATAATTAGTATAATCGCTAAGCCTCAACTTCCCCATATATAAATGAGGTTACTTGCAAAATTGTTGTGATTTTTACATGGCTGCCAAGCACCTGCCATATTGCTAGCACATAGTAGTGTTGATAATAACAGTAGTAAATGGTAATAATTATAAGGTGGTGTAGAATAATGATTAAGAATCCTTAAAGTTTTGGAATGAGGCAGATCTGAATTTAATTTCTGTCTCTGCCACTTACTAATCATGTGACTCTGGGCAGGTTACTTCACCTTTTTAGTCTCTGTTGTGTCAATTGTAAAATGAGGAAATAAGGCTTACCACGAAGAATTCTAGTAAAGATTAAAGAAGACATTAGGTATTAGGCATCTAACATAGTGCTGGGGCATAGCTTACAGTCTACGTCACCACGGCTGTAATCATATATTTTGATTGATTAGTAAGAATAGTAAATGAGATTAGTTTCCAAGTAATACTAGTTTCCACCACCGCCGCCCCCCCCCCCCCGCCCCGCCCCTCACACATACCTTTTTTCCCCTGCTTGTCAGTTTTTCTGACTGGGGCCCTTATTTGTCAAGGTTACTATCTTAGAAAGTACAGTTTTAGTTTAGCTTTTTGGCGGTCCATTTATTTTATGTTTTTGGTTTATGTTCAATAAACACAGAGTTAAATGGGCCTCAGTTGGAAGGCATAGAAATAGAAAAAGTTGGAAATACTGAAATTCAGTCAATTTCATTAGCCTAGATTTATACATGAAGCTCAAGCAAAATGTCAACAAGAAACATGAGAATAAAGGATGCTGTAACGTTAATTCACAGCTGTACCATAATAGACAATCTTTCAAATTTCACATAAATATCACAGTTCTGTGAGCTTGACTTGAGGACACATATATATTTTTCTTTTTGGCTACATAGGGAACAATGAAATAAAACCTCACTGACGTAATTGAACCTGATAACATCTCCTGGTTGTGCTGCTGATGTTTCTCTGTGGTATTGGTGGTTTTGTAGAGCTCTGTAAAGCATGTTGGACTTATAAACATATTCAAAGAGAAACTTTTATCAGGATTCAACTTTATAACCACAAAGAAAAGCTGAATTTGTATAAAGGCACAGTCTTGGGTTTACTTTATCAAATCAACTAAAAGAATTTTTTAAATAGTATGCACCTCATATGTTACTTAACTTATGAGAAAATGCTGTTTTGAAAATTATTTTTGAACAGATAACTACACTGTGTGAAATATGTACTAATTTCTGATATTGTATTTGAGTTTAGATGGAAACAGACAAATGTAATATTGGAAGCTCCTAAAAACAATTAGGGCTTCCCTGGTGGCGCAGTGGTTGAGAGTCCGCCTGCCGTGCAGGGGACATGGGTTCGAGCCCTGGTCTGGGAAGAACCCACATGCCGCGGAGCGGCTGGACCCGTGAGCCATGGCCGCTGAGCCTGCGCGTCCGGAGCCTGTGCTCCGCAACGGGAGAGGCCACAACAGTGAGAGGCCCACCTACCACAAACAAACAAACAAAAAACCCAGCAATTAAAATTTCATACTTTCATTAAATGATGTCTTATAGTATAATAGAACCATGTTTTGAGAACATACCATAGCCACTAAAACTTCCTTTTTTTTACTGAAAATTTAGCAGTATTTGAATTATTTATTCTTATATTTAAATTATTTATAGGATCTACCTTGCTATTGAGATTGAAGTTTAGATGCCTAAGGTTTTGCTGACTTGGGAACAGTTTATATACAGAGCATATACTGTCTACTTGGAAGTAAAATTTTAAGAGAGCTACATATTATATAGGAGGAAGGAATGCTTCTACCAATGTTTCTTAAACTTTTAATATCCATGCACCATCCACGTATGTATTCAGTATGTGTGGCAGGTGCCTACCAATATTAGATAAATGTATAAAAATGATTCATAATTTTTAAAAACTAAAATAAGTACATTATCAGTGAACATTGTTTGCAATATTAAAGGTATTTCTGTTTCAGCTCACTGATGAGTAAATAGGTTGTGTGTTGTAGATTCAGCACATATATCCAACCAGATTCTTTTCTTTTCTCTATTTCTCTTAAATTAGAAAAATTCAAGCAAAATTATAATTTACAGTGGAAAGTAGCAAGTAGTTTTTTTGGTTGTTGTTTCTGAATACTCAAATTCAACATGGACCCTCAACTCATAAAGAGATTTCTCACTGAAGATTACTTTTGAGGCTGTGTCAGTTGCTAAGTTAATGGTCATTGTCACGCTTTAAAACTTGAGAAATAGAAGTTCTTTGCATTTTATTGACTACTTCTATTTGCTATTTATAGTTTTTCTTTGCACTCCATTTTCCCACAGCACACTGAAAAGATGTACTTTCTGTGGCCAAAAATGGAGTGCATTTACACTTAATGCTATTCCTTTAACCCTGAACTGTGCCCAGCATGTGTGTTTCAACTACCAGCTGTTTTCTGTGAATAAAGCAGTGGTAGATCTGCAGTTAAGGGATATTCTAATTGTTTAGCGAGGCTCTTCCTTGCTGTACAGATTCTCTCAGAACTGATTCCAGCACATGTTTTCAAGTCTCTATCATAGTTTACAAAATAATCATTAAATAGGAAAAAAAATCATATTTCGTAGAATGGGTTTTTCAATGATAAACACATAAAAAAGTTGGCTGCCATCTTTTGCTGTGTGTATTGCACATAAACCAGGAGCTGATTTGGATTCATCACATGAGTGCATTTACCTACCAGTAAAGTAAAATATTTGCTGTGTACAAATATGACAGTAATTACTCTTTTACCTTATATGCCTTTTCAGTTCTGTGATGTCCCAAGGTGTCACATAGTAAATACATTTTGGAAATTTTTTGGTCCGTTCTCTCTTCCAGCATAATGTTTATCATCTGTGTGGCTAGTTTTACAAGTCTCTCAGCAACAGTTTATCTTTTTTATATGCTTTTCCTATGAGGAGCACAGAATCTGAATGGTGCCTCTAGTTTATGTCACTTCTGTTTTAGGAACAAAAATCTTCAGTTTCATAGAAGAAAGCATAATGTGATTGTTCTAGAAAAGTTCTACTGGTTTACTAAAAAGTCTTCACGTTTTGTTTGAGTGTCATAAAAGTTTCAAAGTGGACAACATTCAGAAGAATATAAGGTGAATGAATTGCGAGTCTAAAAAAAAGTCCAGTTTTTAGATGGTCACTGTTGTATGACTTAGTAATATTTTCTTTATGGGTTTGTGTGGTATCATCACACCCACAGATTTGTAGTCAGATTGCATTAGAGTCTTGCTCTTGATTCAGGCTTAGCATTCATTCTGAGTTTTGTTACTATTTTTATTAGTACCTTAAGCCTTAGGAAACCAATTTTGAGCTATTTATTTTTTGGACTGGAGACATAATGTAACAATGCAAAAAATGCAAATTCAATAGATATAAACAATAATATTCAAATGACACGAAAATACTTTACCTAGGATGATTTGTAGTCGTGCAGAATAATGCAGGCCTTAGGGCACCTGCCTCGGTTTTCAATATGTATGGTTGGGAATTCCCTGGTGGTCCGGTGGTTAGGACTCTGCGCTTCCAGTGCAGGGAGCATGGGTTCGATCCCTGGTCAGGGAACTAAGATGCAACAAGCTGCGTGGCCAAAAGTTTTTTAAAAAATAAAAGATAAAAACAAAATATAATTGTTAAGATGATATTTCTGTGGAAATCAGAATTAATCTTGCAGTTCACAATGTTGAAATATATGTAAACTAAATTGGTTCTCCCCCCCCCGCCCCAAATATTCCAGACCGCTGAGGAACAACTAGTGATTCACAGATTTGATTAATAATGGCTAATACTCTATTACTGTTTCTTAGTTTAAAATTTTATCTATGTGCTAATATTATAGAGGTATTGAGCAATATTTTCATTAAGGATTTTGCTCCTTCGGAAATCGTGCACTCTATCTACCCTTTATCATTAGTTCTACTGTCCGAGATCATTCCTATCAAGTAGAAACAAGCTCTAGAACCTACCATTTTAACAACAAAAGTATTATTCCCACATTCTTTTCTGGCTATTGCTCCATTTCATTCTTGCCATGTATAGCACAATTCCTCAAGAGTTTACTCTAGTCACTGCCTCTACTTCTTTACCAGTTTAGACACTAAGGACAAAAAACACTATCGACCCACCATTATCTTTGAACATTACCAGTAACTTTGAAGTTCCCTGTATGGCACTCCCAGATCCAGTTTTCTTCTCCCCTAGAGATAACCATCCAGAATTTCTTCATAGTTTCCTGTATGTTTATATTTCTAAAAAGTATATTTCAATGAATATTTTATTTTATATTGCATGTAATTATACTGTATGTATCCTCTTGTGACTTTTCTCATTCAACATTATGTTTTTAAGATTCATTCATATAGGTTGTAGCTATCCTTCATTCATTTTCACTATTGTATTCCACTGCATGAATGTACCAAAATTTCCCCATTCTGTTATTGATGGACATTTGGGTCGTTTTTAGTTTTCTTGCTGCCCCAAACAGTGCAGCTCTGTGCATCCATGTTCTTGTCTCCTGGCATCAGACTATACAGAAAAGGATCAAGCTTTGGGGTTTTTGCCCCAATCTGCTTTTGTAAAATATACTCAAATCAACTCAACAATATCAAATTGATATAAAAATTTCTAAACATTTACTCTTCATGTCTGTACTTTCTTATTGTGGACCACACCTTGAATAACACTGCTGTAAGATGTACCTAGCTGCAGCTGTATGATTCCTGGATTATACATCTTCTATTACTTATGCAGAAAATTTTGTTTTCTCAAAATTGCTAATATTCTAGTTGTCCAATTTATACAGAAGGCAGTCTACCAGCGATTTGTGGCTTTCACTGTATCTCTTTTCAGTTCCTAATATGCAGGGGATTTCAGACTAAGACCTGCTGCCTTTTGGCAAATGTATTTTTGATCGCAGAGAAAGTGACTATAAATAAGGTTGATCTACTGCTTAAGAGTTTATTCAAAGCCAGAATAGCAAGTGGGAGGCAAGGAAGACTCAGTGTTAAGAAACCCTCCTAATGAAAGTACGCTGGAGTTAGCAAGAAATCAAATTCTACTCAGACTAATGATTAGGAGAAATGAGGTGTAGGTGTGTCACCGTTTGATGGTATCATTTGTAGAAGAAATGTGGAGGTATGGATTGGATGATAGTATGTTAGGCAAGTATGCAGACTCAGACGCAAATCTCATAGGTAATCTTTAGTGATCCATCCTGAGGTTCTGTTTTCACTCCTGTTCATTCTGTACTTTTTAAAGTGAACTTAAGAAAACATCAGATTTACAAATGTCATGATGATGGGAAAAATGGTGAATAGGCTAGTCGACATTCCACTCTCCAAAGAAACTTGGACAGGCTGAAATCAGGACTGAAGTAAAGTACTGCAGTTGGGACTAAAAAGCCAGTTGTGTAAGAATAGCATGCAGAAAATGGAGCGTGTATATCAAGTATAAAAGAAATTTAGGGATTTTAGGTTATTTTAATCTTAATGTGAATGTTCTTAGGAAGTTATTAATGTCTTAAACTGCATTGATTAATGTCTCTAGACTCTAGAGTTTATGCTGGTTAAATCAAAACCTGAAATAATTATATGAGGACCACACTTAGGGCCATATAAAATACTGCGTAAATTTGATGAGTCTACTAACATATATTATGTACTTTGCATGTAGCTGTACCATAGCCATTTTGCAGGTACTGGTCCATGAATTTTGTAAGTGGTCTGGATTTTCTTTGGGAAGAGATAGGTTTCTCTTTACTGGCAAGAGATGACCTTCTGCAAGGATGGTGATAATGACAATTGACAATTTTTAAAAGGGGTCAGCAAGCTATAGCCCACTGACCAAATCCTGCCAGGAACATGTTTTTGTATGGCCACTGAGCTAAGAATGTTTTTTTGTTTTGTTTTGTTTTGCATGTCAAAGGGTTGTAAAACAAAAACAAAAACCAAAGAATATGCCATGGAAGACCTTATGTGGCTTGCAAAGCCTAAAATATTTACTATTTGTACCTTTACAGAAAAAAAATCTGCCAACTCCTTATTTAAATATCGGACCAATGAAAGAGTAGATAACATTTTATGATCTTTTGCAATCAGAATCCTTACGACCAAGGACAAGAAACAACACAAATATTTCAGTACATAGAAATTGTGATTGTGTTACAAATTAACTAGGCTTATGTTCGATACTAGGGTTCAAAGCCATGTAGAAAATCACAATTATAATCAATTATTTAGGCAAAAGGAGGAGACCTATTTATTACTTAAGTAAAACTTAAAAGAAATTTAGGATTAATGGTAGGTAGCAGTTATAGCTTGCCAAATTTAAGCTAATTTTATCTTCTAGAGCAGTGACTATTAGATGGAGAAGTAACCACACGGCCTGCTAGGAAGAGAAGGGCAGGAAAAAACTAGTCTGGTACTAAGAAGTTACCATTGAGAATCTATAAAGGAGAAAAACAGGAAAACTAATTATCTGTGAGTCAAAAGGGTTGTGTGTAGCTTTTTATAAATCCATTCCTTTATGCTTAATCTAAACCAAGGGCAAGCTTTTTAGTGCTTTTGACAGAAGTGCCTTATTGGTAAGGAAATAGCACCACCTACTGTCACTGGTTTAAAATGACAAATTATGAGCCTTTGGAGAGGGTAGGGAGTGGGAAGAACGGTGATTTGTCATTTTTCTTGTATTTTTAGTGAATGGATATGCTTCTGGATTGATATTTTCAGTTCTGTGGTAATAGATATTTTGAATCTATATTTTGAATATAGATTAGTTTAGTGACTTTATCCTGACTCCTTTGATTTCTCAATCACAGATTGTGTAATTAATAAAATATTCCATCTAGAGATATTTTTTATTCTAATCTTCCCAATTCCTCTCCCAAACTTTAAGGTATTTTAGGTATCTGTAATTGAAGATGCTCCATTTTGTCTTTACATATATTTATTTATTTATGATTTGTAACTAAGTGAACTCTTTTTTTTTTTTCCCCCAGATGATTCTTTGGGATTGGGACTTAAAGCAGTGGTATAAACCTCACTATCAGGTAAATATAAGTGATATCACTAATAATTAATATCTGTAATCAAATTTTTGACATAGAAATCTTCTGAATGTAACTTTAATTTATATGCCGTAAGATTTTTCTTTAGCTGAACTAAAATAACCAGAACTTCATTTAGGTAGTTTTTTAAAAATGTATTTTAATTGTAAGGGAAAAGAAAGTAAGAAACCAAACATATAAATAGTTATTTTTAAAATGTTGCTAATATAATCTGGGCTCATCTATATTAAATATGAGGCTCTTTTCCCCCCAGTTCACTCCACCTAGAGTTACTGATAAATGTACAGAAAATTGCACAGCTCAATGAATTTTCAAAAATTAAACATTCCATATAACTAGTACCCATAACAAGAAATAGAATATTACCAGCATCCCACAAGCCTCACTTGTGTGCCATTCTAGTCATTACCTATGTTTCCAAAGAAAATCCCTATCCAGACTTCTAGCAATTAGTTTTCTTTATTTATGAACTTTATATATATGGAATAATACAAAATGTACTTTTTAAAGATTTTTTGATAACTTTATGTTGTTATCAGTAGAATTAAAAATAGAAGTATAGGAGAAAAAAGGAAAATCATTCAAACATCAAGGAATAACTGTTAACTTTGTTAACTTTTGATATATATCTTTATAGATCTTTTCCTAGTTTTCCATTGTATTGAAACGTATGGTTTATATAATTCTAGTCTACAAAGATTGTAATATTATGTTTCATATGCTTTTGAAACCTGATGTTTTTCACACTAATAGATAAACATTAATATAAATCAAATCTTTGTCGTTTGTATTTACAGACATATTACTTCTATTGTCCCAACATAAAATTTTGCAAAATGAACACCCCTTTGAATGGTTGATTCTTATTTTTAAACTTTAAATGGAATAGCCACAACAGCCCATTAAGAAAAAAATATTCTCTGGTGTAACTGTTACAGTCAGATGATGTGAGGAAGGCCACATCTGACCTAAAAGGGGCTGGGGTTTCTTGACCTAAATAGTGGCCTTTTTCATCAGTCATATTCACCAAGATCCTCAGTTTCCAATTAAAAGAGTATCTACCTAAATTACTGGTAAAATCTAAAGATAAGTAAGCAGTAATGGTTGAGAGCATGGGCTTGTGGACACAGACTTTTATTTCTCTCTTCTCCTACCCCTCTTTCTCTCCCTAATAATCCTTTTTTAAAAATCAAAGTATAGGGAATTCCCTGGTGGTCCAGTGGTTAGGACTCAGCACTTTCACTGCGATGGGCCTGGGTTTGACCCCTGGTCAGGGAACTAAGATCCCGCAAGCTGCACTGAATGGCCAAAAAAAAAATTGAAGTGTAACGCTCATATATAAAGGTGCACAGGTCATAACTGTATAACTTGATGAATTTTCTCAGAGTGAATATATACATGTGACCATTTTTCAGATGAAGAATTCAGCACACCAAAAGCCCCCTGTGCTCCCCACCTAGTCATCAACTTCTCCCAAGCATCCTTTCAAACCTGATTTCTGTCATCACAACTTAGTTTTTCTTGTCTTTTTCTGAATTGTATATAAATGGAATCACTCATATGTATTTTCTGTCTTGCTTCTTTCAAAATTTATCTGTGAGATTAATTCATGTTATTATACGTAGTAGTAATTCATCCATTCTCATTCTATTTAGTGTTTCATTGAATGAATATACAGTTAATTCATCCATTCTATAGCAGATTGACATTTGTTTTATTTTTCAGTTTTTTGTCTATTGCAAGTTATGCTGCTGAAACATTCTTGATGTCTTTTGTTGGATATATACATTAGAGTGCATTGCTGGGTCATAGGGTATACATGTGTATGTTCAGTTTTAGTAGGAGGCACCAGATAATTTTCCAAAGACGTTGTATCACTTTTACCCAACCATCAGCAGTATATGGATGTTTCAGTTGCTCTACATCCTTGTCAACACTTGGTAGTGTCTGTTTTAAATCATTCTGGTAGCTGTTGAAGGATATCCATTGTGGTTTTAGTATTTGTATTTCATTGATGGCTCATCAAGCTGAGAATCTTTTTATGTTCATTTGCTACTCAGATATCCTGTGGTAAAGATCTTTTCCCCATGTTTTCCACTGATTATCTACTTTTTACTTAGTGATCAGTAGGAGTTCTTTATGTATTTTGGACATGAATATATATATTCATAAAAAAAAAAAACCTTCTCCCTGTCTGTGGTTTATCATGGTGTCTTATTAAAAGTACTCCATCAATCACTTCCTTTTATGCCAACTTATCAATCATTTCCTTTTTGTCTAGTGATTTTTTGGTGTGTGTCCTATTTAAGAACACTTTGTCTACCTCCTGGGTTGTGTCTATCCTCTGGGTTGTGTCTACCCTCTTCTGTTACCTCCTAGCAGTTTTATTGTTTTACTTCTCATCTTTAGATCTGTAATGCATCTAGAATTGATTTTTCTGTATGGTGTGATTTATAGATCAAGACATTTTTTTCCCATATGGTTATCCAATTGACCCAGTTCCAGTTGTTGAACAAAATACACATTCTTTCTTCTTTGCACTGTATTATAACCTTTGGCATATAGCAAGTGACCATATGTAGATTTGTTTCAGGACTTTCTCTTCTGGTCTGTTTGTCAATTTGTCTCTCCTGAAACACTGATACCACACTCATTACTTTAATTACTGTAACTTTATAATAAGTCTTGACATCTGATAGTAAGTTCTCCAGCATTGTTCTTCTTCAAAGTTATCTTGACTATTCTTTAATAAACTTGAAAATTTCCACACACACAAAAAATACTGCTAGGATTTTGATTGAGACTATATTGACTCTATAAATCAGTATGAGGATAATTTACATCTCATAATACTGAGGCTTTCAATCCATGAAAATGGTATATTCCTTCACTGATCTGTATCATCTTTACCTTAATAATGTTTTTAGTGTAGGGGTCATGCATATTTTGTTAGATTTATTCCTAGATATTTAATTTTTTAAATTGCAAAACATATTGTAAAAGGTATCAATTTTTAGAAGTTCCATGTTTTTAATAGTTTGTGCTGCCTCATAGAAGTTCAGTTGATTTTTATATATTGATTCTTGTATCCAGTGTCCTTGCTAAATTTACTTATTAATTCTAATATCTTGTCTGAGGATTTTTTTTTTTTTTTTTTTTTTGCGGTACGCGGGCCTCTCACTGTTGTGGCCTCTCCTGTTGCAGAGTACGGGCTCCGGACGCGCAGGTGCAGCGGCCATGGCTCATGGGCCCAGCCTCTCTGCCGCATGTGGGATTTTCCCGGACCGGGGTATGAACCCGTGTCCCTTGCATCGGCAGGCGGACTCTCAACCACTGCGCCACCAGGGAAGCCCTGAGGATTCTTTTAGAGTCTTTAGGGATATAATAACGTCATCAATGAATAAGGACAGGTTTATTAATTTATTTCCAATCCTTTGCCATTTTTCTTGCATAACTGTATGGTTTAGGATCTTTAATGCAGTGTTGAATAGAATTGTTACTAGTAGGCAGCCTTGTCCTGTTCATGAACTCAGGGAGAAAATATTCAGTATGTTCACCACTAATGTTTTCTATAGATACCCTTTATCAGATTAAGAAAGTTCTATTCTAATCCCATTTTACTAAAAACTTTTTTCTTTTAAGTCATAAATGGGTGTAGAATTTTATCAGATGCTTTTTCTGCACCTATTGAGATGATCCCTGGATTTTCCCCCATTTATTCTATTGATGTGGTAAATTATATTGTTTTATTTTTGTGCCTGTGTTGAACCATCCCTGGAATCCCAGAATAAAGCAAATTTGATCAAGAAGTATTTTCTTTTTAAAAATATGTATCAGGGACTTCCCTGATGGTGCAGTGGTTAAGAATCCGCCTGCCAATGCAGGGGACACGGGTTCGATCCCTGGTCCGGGAAGATCCCACATGCCGTGGAGCAACTAAGCCCGAGCACCACACCTACTGAGCCTGCACTCTAGAGCCCACATGCCGCAACTACTGGAGCCTGCGTGCTCTAGGGCCCGTGCTCCGCAACAAGAGAAGCCACCACAATGAGAAGCCCGTGCTCCGCAACGAAGAGTAGCCCCTGCTCGCCACAACTAAAGAAAGCCTGTGCACAGCAACGAAGACCCAACTCAGCCAAAAAATATATATATATATACACACACGCACACACACACACACACACATATATCACTGGATTTTATTTATTAATATTTTGAATCTATGTCTACGTGAGAGAATTGGCCTATTATTCTTGTTTTTCATCATGTTTTTGGCATGTTTTTGGTATAAAGGTTATACTGGCCTCATAAAATAAGGTGGAAATTACCTTTTTTTCTATTATCTAGAGGAGTCTGGTAAGATGGGTTTCATTTCTTCCTTTGGAAGAATACTCTGGTGATGCTATCTCAGTTTGGAGCTTTTCTTATGGGCAAGTTTTACATTATTAAGTTTCTTTAATAGTTTTAGGACTATTCAGGTTTTCTGTCTCTTCTTATAACAGTTTGGTTAGTGGTGTTTTTCTCGGAACTCCTTTTGTTTGGTTTTCTCCAGCATTGAGACTGCTGAAAACGATATTTTACTTTCAAAATAGAAATCTTTTTGAGGATTTCTGCTTGGTTTCTCCATCTCTTGGCCACTGTTTACAGATTGGCAAATATCTTCAGGGGAAAAGCAGCTCTGAATTCAAGCTTGCATCTTTGTTCTTCCCTTCTCTCTGGGATCTTGCTTGGCATTTAAAGCTCTCCCTGTCTTTATAACCCTAAATTCCAGTTTTGGTCTCCCAGCATAGAGCTGTTTCCTAGCCTCTTAACTGCTCTGCTTCTCATCTTCTCTGCCCCATGTCAGCTATGAATCAGTAGCAAATTCTGTGAAAGGAAAAAGTAGCACAGAATATTGGGTTCATTTTAATCTTTTCTCTTAACTCTAGGTTCTTGTGTTTTCAAGCCCTGGCTGCTTGACTGTGTTCTGATGCCCTGAAATGGATGCTATTTCTATTTTATTTTGGCTTTTCTAGACCTATTGTTCTAGGCAGAAGAGTTGGTCTGATACAAACTAATCCCTCCCAGCTAAAAAATTAGGCAAGCCTTTTAAGACACTTTGAACCTATTTCTTCATCTATAAATTGGGAGTAATACCAGTTTCCTCAGAGGGCTGATTAAAATAATAATATGTGCCTGGTACGTAGTAGCACAGAAAAATATAAGCTGATATTATATTAATTTCAATAATAATAAATACTAAGCATCTCTGAAATTATAGTATAAGATACGAGTTAGCACATTTTTTCCTATAAAGGGCCATATAACAAATGTTTTAGCATTTGAGGGACACACAGCCACCTTCTCCTCCCCCTCCTCCACTCCCACAGTAACTGTTAAAATGTAGTATTCTTGGCTCTGTGTACAAAAACAAGAGTTTGCCAAATATAAGCCAAATGGGAAATAAGAATTTACGTTAAACTTTTAAAGTTATAGCAAATAATTTGAATATTCCATTCGATCTGACGTAAGTCAGAGGATGTCAGTCTCTTGCTCACTATGCTCCTATCTCACCAAAAATAAAAGCTGAAGTCCTAATCATGGACTTAAAAGACCCTGCACAATATGGTCCCTTCCTTTACTCTCTTTTATTTCTCTGACCTCATCTTCTGCTTTCTCTTTCATTTACTCAGCTGCTGCTACACTGGCCTTGTTATTCCTCAAACAAGCCAGGCAGGCTTCTGCCTCTGCATCTTTGCAGGCGCTAGTCTGTGTGCCTGGAATGCTCTTTTCTCACACTTTTGTCAGGTCTTAACATCATAAGTACTGCCTTCTTTTTAATACCTTCCATCACTTCTTTTTTCCTTTTCTTGCTTTATTTCTCTTTGACCGCCTCAAAATCCATGACTCTGCATTGTCCATATTCCTTAGCCTGGAATCTGATGTTATCAAATATTGGTTCCAACATGCCTCTCCAACCTTATCTTCCACTGCTCTTTAAAAAAAAAAAAAAAGTATATATATATATATATAGCCTATACTTAAAAAACTTTACGTTCCCTGTACATCACTATTTCACCACTTTTGTACCTTTATTTATGCTCTCTCCTTCTTGAAGAATGAGTTCCCCCAAATAAATTTTGTTTGTTTTTATTGTAAAAAATTCTTTTCTCCTAATCTTTCTGAGTAAAATCCTACCAAATGAACAGCTCCGCTCAAATGCCACCCTTACCATGATGTGTCTGTTAATCACTCAGATTAAAGTTATCTATATATTCTTTGAACTCTGGTACCATTTTATCTGTATTTTTATCTCACCACTTTCCATAATAATAATATTTATTGCCCTTTACCTATATATTCTATACATTGCTTTATGTGTTCTGCATGTATCATCAGATTTAATTCTCCCTGATACTCTCTGCTAAGTACCAGTATAAACTCTGGAAATAACGCAAGAGACGAACAAAGGAGAACTCTGAAAAATGCAAAGAGGAGAAATTAGGGACCCCAGTAACAGAGGAACAACATAGTGTGACAGGGTGTCTTATAACTGTCACCCAACAGCAAATGTTGGGGTATTTCAGACTCCCAGCCTAACAACAGAACATGATGCAGGTAGGCTCTTCCTTTCCTTAAAATTGAATGAGAGTCTTGCCAACAACACCAAGGTGGAATTGATCAGGAACTCCATTGACGTTAAGTGGCCAGGGAAGTATGGTTATTCCCTACTAGGCATGAGACTCCCCTTCCCCAATGAGACAGAGGGTGGCCAGGTCTCCACAACACAGGTGCCTAGCCCAGAAAGTGTTCTCGGTCCTTGTGGCTTGGAGACTCCCTTCCCCGACCTAGGGGCACCAGATAGCCCAACCTGAGGAAGCTCCTCACCAACTCTCACCCGCAGCACCAGCAGGGACCAGTGGAAACCCTAGTGGCACCAGGAGAAAATCAAGCAGACGGAAAATACCACTGTGAATGCCCTGAGAATTAAATTTTCATTAGAACTACAGCCTGAAAAAGTAGACTAGGACTTGGTGCTAAATCTAAAGAGGAAGACCACCTCCTACTATAAAAGATTTAAATAGGACCCAGAGTCTTCTAGCACAGTTACCAAAATGTTGATAAAATTTTGAAAATCACCTGTCATACCAAGAACCAGGAGAATCACAACTTAAATGAGAAAACACAGTCAATGATTAACACCAAGATGATCGGATTTGGAATTGTCTGACAAAGAATTTTAAAGCGGCCATCATAAAAACATCCTAACAAGCAATTACAAATTTTCTTGAAACAAATAAACAAAATAGAAAATCTTAGCAAAAAAAACAGAAGTTACCAAAAAAAAAAAAAGGAAGTTATAGAACTGAAAAATGCAATAATGGAAATAAAAAACTTGTAAAATGGTCTCAATACAGTGGTGATGATAGAGCATAGAATCTGTTGAGCTTGAGGATAGATCAGTAGAATTTACTCAATTTGAACAACATTGAGAAAATAAATGGAAACAAAAGGAGCCTTCAGGACCTGGTGGACAATAACAAAAGATCCAACGTTCATATCATCAGTGTCTGAGAAGGAGAGAGAGTAGGTTTGAAAAAGTATTTGAAGAAATAATGGCTGAAAACTTCCCAAATTTTGCAAAAGATGTAATTCTGCAAATTCAAGAAGCTGAGTGAATCCCAAATAGGATCAGTGCCCCCCGCCCCAAATCTACTCTGAGGTATGTCAGTTAAACATTTGAAAACTAAAAGCAAAGAAAATATTTTGAAAGCAGCCAGAGAGAAATGACACACTGCATGTAAGGGAACACCAACTCAAATGACAACAGATTTCTTATTTGGGTGAGGGAAAACAGATACTGTTATACACAATTTGTGGAGGTATTGGTTTGACCAACATATGCAAGGGTAGTTTTATAGTGATTTTGGTTTGGTTCATTTACTTTGGTTCAGTAGTTCAAGTTAGGGGAAGCTATCTGTCAGAAGTATGCTTAATATCTACAGTGACATATAGAGAGAGGTGTTTGCTTATAAAGACTAGAAATAGCTGGGCTATGGCCCAATAATGGAGAACGTTTTAAGATAAAAGCTAATACAAAATAATACTTCACAAGGGAAAAGAAAAGAATTCCACAAGGAGCAAAGACATTACTAAGCTAATTGTTGGTCTAACTTTCATAACATTTCTCAATTTCAAAATGTGTTGAGGGTAGTTAATAAACAGTGAACTCAATAAATACTTTGAATACTTACGAACACACCCAAATGTAAATTCAAGGCACAATAAAACAAACAAAAGTAACATTTAATTCACCGTTCTGATTATCAGTGTACTTATTTCTGTGGGTAATTGAGTTGAACGTAATATATATTTTCAAAAAGTAAAAATCATATCATATATATTCATCAATGAAATATTAATTTTAAAAAATGTATTTCCTATCCATTTTTAAGGGTCCAGCGTCCTGTTATTCCTTCCATATTAACTATTCAGTTCAGTGTTATCACTATCTCCTTTGAACTCTGACACCATTTTTTCTCCTTTTTATCTCATCATTTTCTATAATATGGATAATAATAGTTTTATTTATTGCATTTTAAATATATGTACCATGCATTGCTTTATGTGCTTTACATAGCTTATCAGATTTAATTCTCATATCAGCCCTTAATGAGGTAGTTGTTATCCCCATTTTACAGTGAAGAAACTGAAAAGTTCAGATGTTGAATAACTTGCTCCAAGTCATGCAGTTAGGGCTAAAGTCTAGATTTCCAACTCAGATGTCTTTGCAACAAAGCCTTGTCACCATGCTAGACTGCCTCTTAAGTGAGGAGTAAATAAAAGAAATGCTGTATATGTTTGAAAGAAATTTTGACATAGAGGAAAGAGAAGCATTAATAAATTAATAAAATGCCCAAACTATAGATTCTGAAAGAAACACAAATTTGGTTCCATACTAGTTATAAGGAAGTCATTAACGAATACCGTTAAATATGAGATACACTAATGAAAAATGTAGAAAAAAATTAAAGTTCACAATATCTGTTATATCAGCATCAAAAATTTTAAAGTTAGAATCGTACCACTTGATACATCATTTATGCCAAATCCAAATAAATGAAAATTAATATTTAATAGGATTCAAGTACTTAGTTATTGTTAGAGTTAAGTTTTTCTTAAATGTTAAATTTTCTGTGTAACACATATATAATTTTATGGGTTTTTTTTTTTTTTTTTTTTCTTTTCTAGAATTCTGGAGGTGGAAGTGGAGTTGATCTTTCGGTGCTAAATGAGGCTCGTAATATGGTGTCAGATCTTCTGGTTGACCCAACCCTTCCCCCGCAAGTCATTTCTTCCCTCCGGAGTATCAGTAGCTTGATGGGTGCTTTCTCTGGCTCCTGTAGGCCAAAGATTAATCCTCTCACACCATTTCCTGGATTTTATCACTGCTCTGAAATAGAGGACCCAGCCGACAAAGGAGATAGAAAACTTCACAAGGTCAAAATACAGTAATCAGCCAGCCCTGTTTATCACGTTTAATAATGTTTTTGAATTAAAACTGCTCCTTTAAATCTTGCATAAAATAGAATTTCTTTTTAAAGGGCCAGCTTCTTTTCCAGTACATTGAGTTGCTTGGGCCTTCAGAGGTAGTCATAATCTCAAATAATTCTAAGCAAGTATTCAGTTTTTATTCTAAATAATATTGCTGTAATTAGCAGTTATAACTTCATTGGTAGCAACTATTTTTTATTATTGTTATTGTTTTTAAGAAGTAGAGAACAACAGGCAAATTTAATTTCAGGCTGTACAGCAAACTAGTATTCAAATTGTGTCATTATTCTATTTTATTGTTTAGAAACCAGAAATTGTTTTTAAACGAAGAAAAATGATCATTATAATATTCATTTTATGACATTACACAGCATTATTTTAAACTGATTTTCACATTTTTTGGAACTGTGTCTCCTTACCTCCCGCCTACCCACTGGAGATTACTATAGCCCAATAGGCATTGACATTTCCATCAGTAGATATGGGATTAATTTTTCTTTAAATATCACTGATTCAAAATAGGATTTCCTTTAGAAAATAATAAATACTGTTCTAAATAGGTATACATTATGTCTGTTCAGGTTGCTTTTAATTCTTTTATTTGACTATCAATACCTTTACCAGTAGTAAAGATCATAAAACTTTAAAAATAGAAATATTTTAGAGATTATTTTAACTACTTTATTCTACTAGCTAAAGAAACTAAGAGAAGATGAAATTCAAACCAGTTAATTTTGTTCATTGTAATAGTGATCTAGAGCTTAGAAAAAGTTAAATATAGTTTTTGGAGAGACTTTGATCATCAGTTAATTCTGTTGATTCTCAGCATTATGGTATAGAAGTGCTGAAAAATTAAGCAAGCCCGATTAGGGCAAATTTTTGATAATTATTGTTCACAAATCTGGATCATAGGTAGTTATGTGATGCTTTTATTTTTAAAGTGTATCGAGTAGCACCTGCATTACACAAAACCCAATGGGAATTAAGTTATATGGCATTTTTTTTTTTAGCACTCTACCTATGAGAAAGGTTAATCACAAGCAACAAAAAGGGATAGCAATAAATTCATCAATAAAATAACTAATATATTCTTGAGTTAGTTTTCATTTGCTATGTTGTTCTTCCTTTGTATTTTCCATTGACATCTGATGTTTAGAATAGTAATTTTAAAAAATAATAATTCTTAAAAATCTTAGTGATAAAAATCACACTGAGGGAATTCCCTGGTGGCCTTGTGGTTAGGATTTTGGGCTTTTACTGCTGTGGGTTCAGTCCCTGGTCGGGGAACTGAGATCCCACAAGCCGCATGACGAGGCCAAAAAAAAAAAAAAAAAAAAAAAAAAAAATCACACTGATATCAGTATTATGTTTGTTACTACGTTTACTATGTAGAAAAGTGTACTGTACATTTTAGAAACATTTAAACTATAATATTAATTAAATAGGATGCCTAATTCCTCATTTCCTGAACATTCTAGGTAATAAGGCTTATTTTGAGTACTAGAATTTACTGATAGGAATAAGTCATATAAGAACCAGGAAGTAACCCTTATTTCTTTTCTTTGTGTTCTTTAAAATTTCTTATTTGAACTTCTTATCTAATTTATCTCTGCTTTGGAAAAGAATATAAAAAGCCTGATGTTACTTCAGAAAAGAGCAAGAGCATTTATGAAAAAATAATTAGTAAGGAAAAGGGAGTTAGAACAGATAATTTAATGTAAATGTCTTATACGTGTATTAAGAACTAAGAAAGATTGTATGGACCTAAATTATAGTCAGAAAGGATGTTACATAAACAACTTTTTCAATGTAAATATAACTAACATTGAACCTTTAAAAAATCAACATCCTTGAGAAAACTTAAATATAAATGGTATTTATCTCTTTGAGATGGTTTTGTGTCTGCTGATAGGGGAAATTTATAAGAAGCAGAAACTGTTTAATGTCAATTTCACTAAAACACCTATTCACAATGGTCAAAAATGGAATATTCTGGTTAACATTTGGATTAACCGAGAATATTTTCAAAAATTAGGGTAAAATATTCTTAATGTGAAAGGTGTTCTGAATTTAATTAAGTCATTAATTCAAAAGGTAGCTCAGAATTCTGCAGTTTAACCTCTATCTATGTACATTAGCATTGTACTAAAAATGTATTAGGAAATAAGGATCACTCCTGATCCTAAGCTTGCCCTCTGAAGTCTTTTTTCAGGGTAAATCTTTCATATCTACTTTTAAAATTGTCAGTTGCATATTTCTCATAAAACTGGGAATAAAATGTACAAAAGAAAAAAAATTTGGTTAAACTATAGGGAGTTCAGAAATCATTTTTTAGTTGGAGGAAGATAAATAGAAGAACAATATAGAATGTTATGTTTGGAGTAAAATTGACAGATTTTCAGAATAAAATATTTTGTTTCTCCTATACATGCTAAAAAATGTATGGTTGATCCTTAAATGACATGGGTTTGAACTGTGTGGGTCCACTCAGACCCGTATCTTTTTCAATAGTAAATACTACAGTTCTACACCATCTGCAGTTGGTTGGATCCGCGGATGCGGAATCCGGATATGGAGGAAGCCTGCATAGGGAAGGCCCACTTGTATGTTATTTATGACACCCAGATTATTTGACTACACAGAGGATCAGTGCCCCTAACCCCCGAGTTGTTCAAGGGTCAACTGTACTTTGTATTGATATTTCCATGGACCATCTTTTACGGCATATTGAAGGATAACGATTTTAATCATTGTTAAATTATCCAACAGGGGCTAAACAGTAGGAACAGTTTATCAACCCCACAGCTGAGAAGGAGCTCGGGAACCTCAGGTCTGCCACCTATCGACCAGACTTCTCCAAGGTGGGAACGCAATAACGGCAAAAGGGCTCACCAAGAATTTGGCATTTTAAGGTAAAATCCCCAGAGCCTTTTCAAGAAACCTGAATCTAATACATCAACTTTCTTTCTGTGAGTGAAGTTTGAAATAGTTCTAAAAGCATAAAGGAACACTGGAAGTATTTTAGTATAGGATGGCTTTGTTTGTAACGTGGCCTGATAGAGAAACTGATTCTTAAAAAGAAGGTAATCTCCTTTCCCCCCAAATAGGTAAGTTGGGTACAAAGCATGCCGGAGCCTTAAGAACATGAATCAGGGAGGCAGTTTAAGGAAACAAGGATCAATTTAGGATGCAGTACTGGGAAAGCCACGGTAGAGGTGGCCATATTAGGGGCAGTCACCAGGCCCCTGCGTAGTATTCAGAGGTTGGTCAACAGTTTCTGACTTGTGAAAGGAGGAGCATCCCCAAGGTTCACCGCAGATGTCACCTCAGACGTGAGATGTAAGGTAACAGGACACTTTTAAGCCCTGTTCCTGCTGGGGAACTAAAACTACTAATATATTGTATATTCTGTTGAGTATTTACTTGGAACTAAACAGTGCTAATCCTACAAAGGAGAGGTGTCAGTAACTGCAACCAAGTGAGTGAGGCTGGGAGATTACAGGAGCTGAGATCTTCTGAATGTATATATATCCACTTACTCTGATAACAAAGGATTCAATACTTTGCCTTTTAAAGGCCAGGAAAGATATTGATATCTTGTGTGAGTTATAAGCTTCTATTTAGTCAATTATCTAACCATGTTAATAAAATTGGAACCAGTGTAAATTTCCTGTTAAACCACTTTGTTAGGACTGAGCATGTGTTGTGTTGATACTTTAACTTGACCTGTGTAGTTACACATTTGAAACAGTAGGTGGCAGTGTTGGACCAGAGCTATTTATCTGTTAAACTTTATATGAACATTTTATATATGAAATATGGTCAGATCATTGTAATTTTCCAGATGCTTGTGTGGTTTATTAATTTGAATCTTATACAGTACATTCAAGTAGATGAACTCCATTTTTATGAAAGAAAAATTGAGTGAAATGATTTATAAAATAGGAATGGATTCAAGTATGAAGAGAACATCACAGGAAAATGAGCTTTGGTCCAAAGCTAGCCCAGAGCCTAAACAGGATAATGGTTTTTGTTGCTGTCGTTGTTGTTGTTTTGTTAACGGAAGCAGGATATGACGAAGTAAATGACGTTAGGAACTGAAAATATGACAGGTATTTCTTAACCCTGGGAAATATCTTGAGAATACTTTTGAGTTTAAGAAAGAATGATGAAAATGATTCTGTTTTTTCATTTTTCCATCACATTGATATAACAGCAATGCATTTAAGATAAAAGAAACGTTTGATGCACTGAGTTAAGGTTATTTTTATACTCCTGCCTCACACGATTGATAATAAAATAGAAACATGGTCCAAGGAAAACTAATCTTTATACGAACATATCTCAGAGCTAAAGGTAAGTATAGGCAGATTCCATATATTTACTTAACACTCATTAAAACAAAATCATATGCCTCATAAAAGATTTAGAACTTTGAAGAATACAGTAATTGGCCATATTAGGAAACATCTACTTTAAAGAGATGAGGCTAGAAGTAATCTTTCTAGTGTGCAGAAGCTGGAGCTTCTCAGTAATAAATTTCTAAGTATACTTTGAACGTAAGGTAAAGGGGAATATATGAAGCATTTACAACCACTCTTCCTTTTGAAATTCAAGTCTCTAGATCAGTGCCGTCCAATAGAAATTTCTGTGATGACTGGAATTTTTTATAGCTGTACATGCAGTTTGGTAGTCCCCAGCTACGTGTGGCTATTGAGAGCTTGAAATGTGTCTAGTATGACTAAGGAACTTAATTTAAATTTGATTTGATTTTAATTAATTAAAATACAAAGAGCCATATGCAACTATCATATAGACATAAATGGCAGGCATATTAGACATCATAGCTATAGATCATTAATGTATGGTGACACTTTGTTTGGGAACATTTACGCTTTAGTAGCACAAAACAAATAGGCTTGTAACTCTGTAATCATGAGGCATTCATTTTGAATTTATTAGAGTACTCCAGAATGGAGATCACATTTCCTAGTTTTGATACGAATGTAGCTCTGGATTCTGATCATAGCTTCTCTGACTATGATTTTAAATCACCCTATGATTTCAGCATGATTTAAATATTGAACCTCTTGCTCCCTGAAACTATGTCTGAAACCAAATTTCTCATCCCTCCAGCTGCTTTTCCCTCTGTTACTATTATTCTGTCCTCATTTCCTGGCACAGTGCTGCAGTCCTCTAGTTTTGTGGTTGCTTACAAAATTGATTTACCTAGAAAACTTGGTGTTATCTATACATCCTGTTACCTTACTCTATAGATAACAGTTGTCAAGTCTATCTCTAAACCTCTTTTCCTCTCTATTCCTTTTTTTCCTTTATCACTTTGCCTACACTATTTCATGCTTTCATTATTCCTTACGTGGGCTATTGAATTATCCTTCCATTTCTAATATCCTTCACTACCCAATCCATCTTCTACCCTTCCACCAGAAATCTTCCGGAAACAAAACTTTGATTATACAGTTTTTACTAATCATTAAGTTTTTGGACATTTATCAACACCCATAGAATACTGCCCAAATTCCTAGCCTGAGATTTAAAATTCTGTTACTCCCTCATGACAAAGTTGCACCCTTACTTGGAAAAATTAAGCAAACAGAGATGAGCAGTCTTGCAAAGAATAAGAGTAGAAAAATGATTTGGAAAGCTCTCTACGTGAAAGTAACAGGCATGTAACTTGTGTTAGACTCTTCCTTGAAGTTTTCTCATAATTTTGTTTTTAGTTTCAGTCCCTTTGAAAATTAAGCTGAATTATATTTTTCAGCTGCCTCATTTGTGTAAAGCGTAATATAGGACTTAAGTTTGGTTTTCTTTATGCTTTGCCTGGAGAAAAAAAAGTGAAGTATTATAAACCTTATGTTAGGTATGATGAGAGGACTCCAAAGGAGGAAAACCACAAGGAAGAAGAATTAGTCCTACTTGAACAGCCACTGTATTACCTACTCTTAAGAGTTTACCACTGCTGAGGCTTCCCTGGTGGTGCAGTGGTTGAGAATCCTCCTGCCGATGCAGGGGACACGGGTTTGAGCCCTGGTCTGGGAACATCCCACATGCCGTGGAGCAACTAAGCCCGTGCACCACAACTACTGAGCCTGCACTCTAGGGCCTGCATGCCACAACTACTGAGCCCGCATGCCACAACTACTGAAGCCCACGCGCCTAGAGCCCGTGCTTTGCAACAAGAGAAACCACTGCAATGAGAAGCCCATGCACCGCAATGAAGAGTGGCCCCTAGAGAGAGCCTGCATGCAGCCATAAATAAATTAATTTTTTAAAAAAAGAGTTTACCACTGTTCATCTCTTAGAGGACTTGAGATTTTAATTAATTAAGAAGGCCATTACTTTATAACACCAAAATACCTCTCCGGTATCACCTTTATTTATCTGAAAATCCAGTCAAGCTTAACTGTTTGATATTCCCTCTGTTTGTGCACAGTTGTGCCCCTTTTTCGTTATTCCCTCTACCTAGAAGAGACCCTCTGACCCCTATTTCTGTATGTCCTTAAAGATTGAGCTCAGATGCCACAGTTTAACAATAACACGCTGACATCCCCCTCCCTTGTTCTCCAAGGAAAGGTAATCTGTTTCGCCTCTGAATCTCTTTAACACCTTTTCTTTGCTCTTTTATGGCAATTTTCCTTTTCTACCTTGCATTAGTCATTACAACTCTTCTGAGACCTGCTTGACTACTGTAAAGAGTTTGGGATTACATTAAAATGGGTCTTTGAAGATAAACAGCTGCTTAACAAGTATCCTGCAGGGGTATGGTGTCCATATGACAGTTGATACTGCCTTCTGCTTAAGTTTCAGACCTAGGATGAAGTTTTACTGGTCAGGAAATTCCAGGAAGAGTTGAAGAATGCTTTTCTGGGTTAGCTGACAATTGAATTACCCAAGTACAGTGTTAGTACCTAGGGTTAAAAGAATGGCTAAACTGCTATGCATGGAATGCCTGCTGGGACCCAGACCCTCCCTGTGGACAAACAATGTATTCAGAACTCACAGCTCATTTCCTTTGAACAGACTTTCCCCGGGAAATGTAGGCAAATTGCATACCAAAACTCTGAGGGCCATCAACTATAGGTACCCCTACACTAAAGAGGCTTGCCTTTAACCTATTCTGATTCATCGTTCATAGCCGTAAGTGCTCTGTAATTAAATCTAATAACTTGTTGCCTGGCAATAGTATGTCTTCTAAATAATGTACTTGGGAACCAGCTTCTCAATTATGTGTCTCATAATTTATTAGAGATTTATACCAATGCCTGGAACCTATTTGAACTGCAGAGATTCAAGAGGGCTAATGGTGTCATCCCACTCAGTTTTTAAGATAATGGCTCTGCAAATCTGGATGTTGGAGCCAGAAAGTTTTACAGCTACCTAAAAAAAAATAATAAATGAGGTGATACAAAACTTGTCAAGGTAATTTGCATTGATTGTCTTGGAAATCAACTCTTAACATATGACTTAACTCTGTGACCATAACATTTGACATCTCTTGTAATGCTTGTGCACTTGGATTTGAAGACCGATTCCGAAGTCTGACTTTAATCACCTTCCTACCAACTATTAATAATCACTGGGACTCCTAGCCTATCTTGCCCTCTGCTTTCTTCAGTATCTTTTTTTAACATCTTTATTGGAGTATAATTGCTTTACAATGGTGTGTTAGTTCCTGCTTTATAGCAAAGTGAATCAGTTATACACTCTTCAGTATTTTTTATGTAATCTCATTGCAGTATATATTTATCTGGTTATAGGCAGGGAATTAATGATTCTGGAACTGAGCTGAAAACCTGTCATTTGACCTCTTAATTCTAAACAGCTGTTTCAATGATTAGGCGCCCCCCCCCCCCCCCCCCCTGGATTAAGGGAGAAGACTATGGAGCAGTGCTTCGGGTCTCTTCTCTGAAGGAGAAAACCCTGTCTTTGTTTTGAATATTAATCAGGAAGTAGATGTTGGTCGAGTACACAGATTGTTCTATTTGAATATTGCCCTGGGTGGCATTGTCACTCTTCTTTCCCCATCTCTCCCACTCTGTATGTAGGCAATGAATATTCAAATACAAAGAATGTTTGAGCATTGGTAGGGAGATGAGTTTATTGAGTGGTATTATTTACATATTGCCTCTTTTTGTAACATTGCCAACAAACTATTATTACTATTGAGCAAAAAATGTTATAGAATCTAAAGGCTAGATGTTATCTTAGAAGTCCTTTATTCTAAATCTCTAATTTTACAGGTGGAAAAACACAAAGATAGCATCAGATATATCTGATGCTGAAAAATAGATTTTCCTTGAGTAAGAATACAGGCTAGTGAGTAAGAATACAGGCTAGTGACTAAGAAAGGAAGTGCTATATGTATGGCATTGGGCCAAAAGCTTTAAAATATATAATCTTAAAATGCCTTTTATGTATCAGTTGGTATACTGTGACTGCTCAACTATATGTAATTTCTTCATAAGAACCCTAAAACCTGTAATAAACATTTCAGTTCCAGGATATGATTGTGTCAGTGGGTAATCAATATCTGTGAAGAAGGGGAGACCTTCTTCACAGACCTTTTGAATCGGAAATCTTGGGGATGGGACTAGAAATCTGTGTAGTAAGAAGCCCTCCAGGTGATATTCATAACCTGCTTGAAGCCAGGGTTCAGCAAATGATAGCCTGTGGACCTAATGTGGCCCATACCTGTTTTTGTCAATAAAATTATATTGAAACAATACTCATTTGTTCATTATTGTTTATGGCTGTTTTTATACTGCAGTTGGCAGAGTTGAGTAATTGCAGAGACCTTATGGCCCGCAAAGCTCAAAGTATTCACTACGTGGTTCTTTACAGTAAAAGTCTGCTGGCTCCTGCTTTACTCCTCAGGCACTAGATAGATGTCTAAACTGAATGTATAAGCAGGTATTTGCTAATTGAATTGAAGACCATAAGGAAAAAAGGAATTTCTCATGTTTTTAAAAATCTTAACCTATTATCTTTCCCTTTTAGTCAAGGATGCTATCTAAATGGACCTTTTAGTTCAAATCCACTGACAATCCCGAAGCAAAGGTCATCTTCTGTATCGTTAACTCACCATATAGGTCTAAGAAGAGCTGGTAAGAAACCATTTTTGTGACTTAAATATGGGAGGCCTCAAAGTATATGGTAGTGCAAACCTTGTCATTACTTATTTATAGCTAATTTTGAATACCATTTCATGTGTTATAGGTTAACATAACTAAGCAGTTTGGGTTGGCTATTAAGAGTTTGCTCATTCATTTATTAATTTTTGAACAAGTACTATGTATCAGGCACTTCGTTAGGCACTAGTAATTCAGGGATAAAATATAGAACTATTTAACCTGGGTAGTTGTAGACAGAGAACAAGGGAACACCCCGGAAAGAGCATTCTTTTGTAGCATGATAATTGTGGAGGGAGAAAAAAAAATCTTAATATGAGAGTAGGAAAAAACCCTGACTATATCCTATATCCTATAATAAGTCATTCTAATAGAATTTTTATCCAATTATCTATCTATGGGGGGGGTGAATTGACATAACATTATATTAGTTTTAGGTATATAGCAAAATGATTTGATATTTGTATATGTTGTGAAATGATCACCATAAGTCAACATCTGTCACCACACATAGTTACAAATTTTTTTTTCTTGTGATGAGAACTTTTAACATCTATTCTCTTAGCAACTTTCAAATATGAAATACAGTATTATTATGCAATACAGTATTATTAACTACAGTCACCAAAGACAATAGAATGGCATATTTAAAGTATTGCAAAACAAAACTTGCCAACCTGGAATTCTTTATCCAGTGAAAATATCCTTTAAAACTTAAGGTGAAATAACATTATTTTCATACAAACAAAAGCTGGTAGAATTTATTGCTAGTAAACTTGCACTGCTAAGATTCAGCAAAGGAAGTTCCTTAGGTAGGAGGAAAATGATCCAGATTGAAGCATGGATCTGCAGGAATGAATGAAAAGCACTGGTAAGCCTAAATATGTGGGTACGTAAGAGAATACTGATCATTAAAAACAGTGACTCCCTTGTGGCCTGCATAGTGTATAAAGAAGTCAAGTATATGGTAACAGTGGCACAAAGGGTGGGAAAGGGGTAAATTGGACTTAAACATACAGTGTACTGGCAGTGATTGAAAAGTACTAAAAAAGTTCTAATTTAAAAGAAACTAATACTTCAAAGATGCACATTGTAATATCCAGGGTGATAATTAAAAGAATAAAAGAAAAAGTATAAGTAAGAAGCTAATAGAGGAGGTAAAATGGCATGATTTAAAAAAAAAAAAACCTTGAATAATCTAAAGTAATACAAGAAGAGAGGAAATAAGAAACAAAAACATAAAGAATAACTAAAAAAGAAATAGCAAGATGGAGGATTAAGCAAACTATATTAAATATACACCTAGCGTGGGTGGCTGGTGGGGAGCTGGGGGTGCCAGGGATCTGACCAGAGTTGCTGGAGGATATTATCTGAAATGTGCAGTTTTCCACAAAAAAGTTGAAAATACACTCCAGTTAATAGATACAGACTGTCAGACAATTAACACAAGACTCAAGGACATGCTCTTTACAAAAGGCACACTAAATATAAGGACACAGGTCTGATCTCATGGGTATAAAACACACAAACCAAAAATTAATTAATCAAAATAAAATACACAAACCAAAAATTGACAGAACTAAAGGGAGAGAAAGACACATCTGTATTCATTTTGGAGATTTTAACTCATCTCTCTCATTATCTAGTAGAATAAGCAAACCAAAATATTAGTCATAGATAAATGGAAGATTAGGACAACATGATTTAACTGACTTGATCTAATCGACTATAAAACACCACACTCAGACATTACAAGATACATATTTTTTCCAAGGACACACACAAGATTGATCAAAATAGACCATTTGCTGAGCTATAAAACAAGTCTCAACAAGTTTCAAAGGATTAAAATCATATATAGCGATCAGCTTCCGGAATGGCAGAGAGAGGATCTCAGTAAACTTGTTCTTCTGCTAAAACAACAAAAATAGGGGCAAAAAACTAAATTCAATCATTTCAGAATTCTGGAAGTTAACAAAAGCCAGAGAACTAGAAGTCATCTATACAAGAGAAACTACCTACCGAACCTTGGTGAGACAGTGGGGTTCTGCGACAGCTTAACTGGGGGCACTTCCCAAACCCTCTCTCTGCCCAGCTCAGTGATACTACAGCTAAAAGCCACTAGCTTTGCAGCCATTAGAGTCTTACCTCTTTAGAAACTGCATTAAAAGCAACAACCTGATAGTACAGTAAACGTTTTGTTCAAGCCCCCTGGCAAACACTTGTACTCCCAGGGTGCTGTGGATATTTCATTTAACTCAGAGCTCAGCTCTCCAAAAACACAAACAAAAAACCCTATACCCTATGCCAGGCAACATTGTGAGTGCCTAAGGCTGTGATTTCAACTGGGGCGAACAAGAGCTGATTGGGAATTTAAAAGGAAATCCTGGACACTAGATGACCCTGGGGAAGTGGAAAGCTCTGGCAACAGAAGAGGATAGTTTTTTGTTTTTTGTTTTTTAACAAAAGGGGCCAGAACAACTGGATATGCAAGAAAAGAATTTGGACACTTATCCCACCACATATACTAGGCTGAGCACATGTTTATTAGGGCTGTGCACATGCCCAGGAAAGATCTGGGAGAGGTGAAGGCCCTGGTCACTCCATCTGTAGCTGACCTGAGGTCCTGCACAAGCAGGAAGTAAAAGCTAAGGCTGTCTTGTAAACTGCCTGGAAGTTTGAAGTTGTACAGATTCTCATCTACAGATGACACAGAGGCAAGACATTTAAAGTAATCTTCTGTCTCATCTAAATTACACTGACCCAAGAATGGCTTCTAAGAAAGCAAGCGTAAATCAAGGAGAAAAGGGAAAAAAGGCAGCAGAGAACTCAGTGGCTACACACCTCAGAGAAAACAAAATCTACATAATGAGTCCAGGAAATCACTCAAAGAATAATCAGAAACAAAAAACGAACAAACAAAAAACCAGCAGCATAAACCTTGAGGGTGGGAGAGATCTGATATTAGAATTGTTACAACATATTATCTAAAATGTCCAGTTTTCAACAAAAAAACCATGAAGCATGCAAAGAAACAAGAAATTTTTCGCCATGTAGACAATGAAAAACAGGCAACAGGGCTTCCCTGGTGGCGCAGTGGTTGAGAGTCTGCCTGCCGATGCAGGGGACACGGGTTTGTGCCCCGGTCCAACAAGATCCCGCATGCCGCGGAGCGGCTGGGCCGGTGAGCCATGGCCGCTGAGCCTGCGCGTCCGGAGCCTGTGCTCCGCAACGGGAGAGGCCACAACAGTGAGAGGCCCGCGAACCGCAAAAAAAAAAAACAAAAACAAAAACAAAAAAAACAGCCAACAAAATTTCCCTGAGGAGGCTTGGATTTGGGATTTAGTAATGACTTTAAATCTGCTACCATAAATATGTTTAAAGAACTTGAGGAAAACATATCTAAAGTAAGGACAGTATGACAACAATGTCTCACCACAGAAAGAATATAAAGAATTAGAAATTATAAAATAAAATTATAAAATAATTTAAATAATTATAAAATAATTACCACTTCTACTCAATACTGGGTTGGAGGTTCTACTCAGGGAAGTTTAGGTAAAAATGAATAAAAGGAAGATGTAAAACTATTTCCAGACAACATAATCATATATTTATAAATCCTAAGAAATTCATTAAACCTATTACAACCAATAAACAAGTTCATCAGTGTGGCAGAATACAAGATCTATAATCGATAATCAATTGTATTTCTATATACTAGCAATGAACAATGCAAAACTGAAATTAAGAAAATAATTTCAGGACTTCCCTGGTGGCACAGTGGTTAAGAATCTGCCTGCCATTGCAGGGGACATGGGTTCAATCCCTGGTCCAGGAAGATCCCACATGTCGCAGAGCAACTGAGCCCGTGTGCCACAACTACTGAGCCTGTGCTCTAGAGCCTGTGAGCCACAACTACTGAGCCTGCGTGCTGCAACTACTGAAGTCCGCGAGCCTAGAGCCCGTGCTCTGCAACAGAAGCCACCGCAGTGAGAAGCCTGTCCGCCCCAACGAAGAGTAGCCCCCACTCGCCGCAGCTAGAGAAAGCCCACACACAGCAACGAAGACCCAACGCAGCCAAAAATAAAATAAATACATTTATTAAAAAAAAATACTTGGGAATAAATTTAACAAAATAGTGCAAGACTTGTACACTGAAAACTATAAAATGTTGAAATTAAAGAAGACCCAGATATTTTTTTTTTTTTTAATATTTGACTACGCTGCATGGCATGTGAGATCTTAGTTCCCCGACCAGGGATCAAACCCATGCCCCCTGCATTGGCACGCAGAGTCTTAACCACTGGACCAACCAGGGAAGTCGCAGGAAGACCCATATGGAAAATATCCCATGTTCGTGGACCAGAAGACTTAATATTGTTAAGATGGCAATACTCCTTAAATTGTTCTAAATTTAGTACAAATCCTTATCAAAATCTGAGCTGGCTTCTTTGTAGAAATTTGAGAAGCTGATCTGAAAATTCATATAGAAATTCAAGGGACCCAGAGTAGCTAAAATAATCTTTAATAAAAAAAAGAAGAAGAAAACTGGGGGACTCACACTTGTAAATTTTAAAACTTACTACCAAGCTATGGCAATCAAGACAGTGACACTGGCATAAGGATATTCCAACTCAGTGGTATAGAACTGAGTCCAGAAATAAACCCTTACATGGTCAATTGATTTTCAGCCAGTGTGCCAAGGTAATTCAAAGGGGAAGAAATTGTGTTTTTAACAAATGATGTTGGGACAACTGGATAGATATACAAATGAAAAAGAATGAATTTGGAACCATACCTGTCATCATACTCAAAAATTAACTCTAAATGCTTGTACACTCAAATATAAGAGTGAAACCATAAAACTTGTAGAAGAAAACATAGGAGAAAATCTCTGAGTTTGGATATTCTTAGACACCCAAAGTACAGTCCATAAATGAAACAAATTGATAATAGAGGGGGACTTCCCTGGTGGCACAGTGGATAAGACTATATGCTCCCAATGCAGGAGACCCGGGTTCGATCCCTGGTCAGGGAACTAGATCCCACATGCAAGCCGCAACTAAGAGTTCGCATGCTGCAACTAAGGAGCCTGTGAGCCGCAACTAAGGAGCTCGCCTGCTGCAACTAAGACCCAGAGCAACCAAATAAATAAATATTTTTTAAAAATTGATAATAGGAATTCATTAAAATTAAATCATTTGTATTTACTTCAACAGACATCTAAAGAAAGTGAAAAGACAGTCCACAGGATGGGAGAAAATATTTGCAAATTACGATTTGACAATGGACTTGTATTCGGAATAGACAAAGATGTCTTAAAACTCAATGATAAACACAGAACTGACCTCACTAAAAAATTGGCAAAAGATTTGAATAGGTGTTTCTCCAAAGAAGGTATACAAATGGCCCTAACCACGTGAAAAGATACTCAGCATCATTAGTCATTAGGGAAATGCAAATCAAAACCACAAGGAATCATGACCTCACACCCACTATGATGTCTATAATTCTAAAGACAGTATAAGTGTTGGAAAAATGTTCAGAGGTAGGAACACTCATACATCACTGATTGGAAAGTAAAATGCTACAGCTACTTTGGAAAACAATTTGGCAGTTCAGTACTTGAACAGAGAAATAAAATTATGCTATATTCATACATACAATTTTATATGTCATTCAAAATGAATGAACATGTGAAACATCTTTTTAAAATGTTGAGCAAGGCATAAAAGCATTTATACTATCTGATTCAATTTACAAAGTTCAAAGAAAGGGCAAAACTAAACTGTAAAGAGATAACATATGTGGTATAAAGAGAGGCAAGAAAAACACTATCATAAAAGTCAAAGTAATGCTTTCCTTTAATGAGAGGGAGGGGAATTAGACATTGGACATGGGTTTCTGACCTCTGGCCATGTTTTATGTTTTAGCTTGAGTGGTGAGCATTCCTGTTATAACTTTTCTATATATGTGTTATATTTCACAATTTAAAAGGTTTATAACAAAAACGATGAATCTGTATTGTAGAAAGTATTTTATAAGGGTTGCTGGGATTTTCTTTACCATTTTGTCTTCTCCGCGAAGCTTTTCTATGTTATATGAAATTTCTACCCTAAAATTAGGCTATCCTTTATTCTTCTCAGCCTGTTTGTCAGGGTTTCGGACACTCAGTATTATAATAGAAAAAAGAATGCTGAAAATTGGGACTTCAGTCTCCAGTTAGTAACTAACTGTTATTATTTTGACAAGAAAGATACTTCTCCTTTCTAGTCCTCGGTTTCCTCTTCTGAAACTTTAAAGTGTTTGACCGATTATTTATAAAATCCTTTTCAGCCCCAACATTATATGAAATTATAGGAGCCTCTAAACAAATCAGTTTGATAGAACAGCAGTTGGCAGCCCTGCACATGTAAAATGAAAATGCTACTTAACTCACAGGGCCATTATGGAGATTAAATAGAGTAACACATTGTATTAGTCAGGGTTTTCCAGACCAATAGAACTAATAGGATGTTCGTGCATGTGTATATACCTACATACATACATATATACTTACATACATATACATGGGGTGGGGAGTGATTGATTGATTGATTGACTGATGGGGATTGGCTCGCCAGATTGAGAGGGCTGTCAGGTCCAGAATTTTTAGGGCAGGCTGCCAGGCTGGAAATTCTAGCAGGAGTGGATGTTGCAGTTTTGACTCTGAAGGCAGTCTGGAGGGAAAATTCCTTCCTCTTTGGAGGACTTCAGTCTTTTCTCTTAAGGCCTTCAACAAATTGGATGAGGCCAGTCCACATTATAAAGGGCAATATGCTTTATTCAGTCTACAGATTTCAATGTTAATCACATCTGAAAAATACCTTCACAGCAACATCTAGACTGGAATTTGACCAAACAACTGGGCATGATAACCTAGCCAAGTTGACACATAAAATTAACCATCACACACATCTGTAACTATGTCTGAAAATACCATAATACCTTAACAACTGTTATTTGCTTTCCTCTCTGATTCACACTTTACTTGGATCTTTATTTCAAAATAAAGTTTTAAATCCACCTACACCTGTCCAGATATACCCTTAGTTCAAGGCACCCAGCAAAGGCTCTTGAGTAAATCAATAGGATTAGGGATGTATTTCTGAAGCACTCTTTTTTTTCCCTTATTTTAACACTTAGCACTTGTTTGTATTTTCCACTAGGCTTTAGGTTCATTGAGTTGTAGGGATGGCATCTTTTTCTCCATTGTGAAACACTGCACGTTTTCCAGCATATAATAGGCTCTCAAATACTTGTTGAATGAATGAATGAGCTGGAAAGATGTGGATTTTTTAAGGGATCTGCTGTTGTGTTAATATAATTTTATCATATGCTTAATTTGCTTAATGCTATCAAGAACTTTGGTTCTTCAATAAAAATGAATTGTATTGTACTGAAAAATATTCAATACAATTTGGTAAAGATGCTTTTGTTCATGTGGATAATCAAGCTGGTAGGGACACAGAATGTTAAAGATAAAGACCAATATGAATTAGGAAAATTTGTGCCACACATTATGTACATTTTAGTTATACTTTTAGTATTTACCTACTATGTGCCATCCTGCCACAGGGTGTTTATTCCACAGTCATCGATGATGACAAATAGGGTCTATATTCTGCCTGAATTCGTAGAAGGTGCTGAAGATAGCTCCATGTAGAAATCTAGTTAATCATTTAACTGTAAATACTTTGCTTTCTTTAAAGAAGGAAAATGCTCTTTATAAACACCCAAACACGGACAATAAACACACACATATCAGTACATACATACATACATATCTCTTTCTTCTCTTTCAATTTTCTAGGTACTTTACCCGGCCTGAATTCTCCCAGTCATGGACCAATGTCTGCTGGCTCTCCAACTAACCGATCGCCTATAGAATTTCCTGACACTGCTGATTTTCTTACTAAGCCAAGTGTTATTTTACACAGATCTCTGAGCAATGCACCCAATTCACCAGATTTTTATCAGCAACTTAGAAATTCTGATAGCAATTTATGTAACAGGTAAGTTTCCCAAGTGTTTACTATTTGTTTCAAAATATAGGTTATTTTAATAAAGTATTACCAGTTTTCTTGTTCTGTATTATAACTAGATGATTAATGAATACTACATCCTCTTCTTCATCTAGCAGTTTTTATTCTAAACAATTTTTTTTCATTTCAGTGCCATTATTCATTTCCCAGCTAAATGATTTCCATCTGAAATGAAATATAGTGGTATTTTATCCATCATAAGATATCAGTAAATGTATGAGAATTATTTTAGTATGTACTAATTTAGTACCTATTTACAGTACCCAGTTCATATGGTGTTTGTTCTTATTTCTGCTTTGATGGTAATAAGTGTTTACCTCAGATCTCAGTGTTACTTCCAAAATATGTTATTTCCTTCACAGGTGCTTTCTAGGATAAAGCCTGTTAAGTTTATAGAGAGATTGGAATATTAGGGTATTTTGCAGTTGGGATCTTGCAGTTAAAAAATAACCAGATTTTCTGATTGTATTTAGGTAAAAAAATTTTGCCTCACTTATCATATACATATATTTATCTGTTTTATTTTATAAGCTGTGGACATCAAATATTGAAATATGCTTCAGCATCTGAACCAGAGTCTGGTACAGACTGCCACAGGGAAAAGTCAGGTGAGACTGCAAAAGTCATGTGTGTTTAAATTTAAGAACAGTTTCTTACATTGTTTTTTAAAATGAATAAATGAATGAGTTTTTTAGTCTATCCGTCTTTAAAATGAAGATTATAATCTCTTTTACTTCACAGAGGAGTTATTAGCAAATTATAAATAATAGATGGTGAAAGTATTTTGAAGAGTAAAAATGTGCTCTACGAATGAATATAGTCTTATGTTACGGCTAGGGTTCATAAATAGTGAGATTAACTATATTAACCTCGAAATTTAAATTGCATAATCTTAGCTCAAAAACGTCTGCATACATTTTTAAATAATTACACAAAGGAGTTGTTTTAAAATTTAGTTAATTATATTATTCTGAAACATACCCTCAAACAAGAAATATTGTTAGTGATAAAGTTATAGTTGTTTTATAACTTTAAAACATTGATGACTCAAGTGTCCACTAATAGTTAACTAGGTAACTCAGACCATCATATCCCCTGAAGGTAGCTAGAAAAGTTACAAGTTATTAACAATAAAAAAATCTGCTTGAAGCCACTGAAGAACTAACAAGCTCCTCAGAATTTCCAGTATAAGACCTGGAGGAGGACAGAAATCCAAGAAAGTGAGACTCAAGTTTGGGGCTACCAAAAGGGTGTTCGCTGCTTCCAGAGGGGCCAGTGACTGATAGAATGAGCAGTCCCTTTGGTAGCTTCATGGGACTAGGGAGACAAGATTGGAATTGAAGGTTTGCCGTGGTAGGAGTAACTTGGTAAACTCAGCAGTACTGCATCCTAAGAATAAAGGTAAACCAGAAATAGGCCCTTTCAGGGGTTATAGGTGCATATCAATCCCTTCACATACTTTAAAATTCACCCTATTATAGTGTACAATTTAATAGTTTTGGGGTTTTACATTTTAAAGGACTAAAAAACAATAAGAGGGGCTTCCCTGGTGGCGCAGTGTTTGAGAGTCCACCTGCCGATGCAGGGGACACGGGTTCATGCCCTGGTCCGTGAAGATCCCACATGCCGCGGAGCGGCTGGGCCCGTGAGCCATGGCCACTGAGCCTGCATGTCCGGAGCCTGTGCTCCGCAACGGGAGAGACCACAACAGTGAGAGGCCCACGTACCGCAAAAAAAACCAAAACAACAACAACAAGAAAGAAGACCAAGCCTTCACAAACTTCCAAAAAAATAGGAGGGCAAACTTCCCAACTCATTCTATAAATGAGACCAGTATTACTCTGATACCATAAGCAGACAAAGGCATCACAAGAAAATAAAACTATAGACCAACATTTCCAATATTCTTAACAAAATACTAGCACACTGAATCTAGCAACAGATAAAATGTCATACCATGACCGATTGGTATTTACGCCAGGAATGCAAGGGTGGTTTAGCATTTGAAAATTAATCAATGTAATACACCCCATTAAAGAGGGGGAAAAATCACATGATTTTCTAGATGCAGAAAAAGCATTTGACAAAATCCAACACTCTTTCATGATGAAAACACTCAAACCAGTAATATCAGAGAAGTCCTTCAATCTGATAAAGGGCATCTTTGAAACAAACACAGAGCTAACATCATCCTTACTAGAGGAAGATTGATGCTTTCCCCCTAAGATCAAGAATAAGAGAAGGGGGCTTCCCTGGTGGCACAGTGGTTGAGAGTCCGCCTGCTGATGCAGGGGACACGGGTTTGTGCCCCAATCCGTGAAGATCCCACATGCCGCGGAGTGGCTGGGCCTGTGAGCCATGGCCGCTGAGGCTGTGTGTCCGGAGTCTGTGCTCCACAGCAGTGAGAGGCCCGCGTACCGCAAAAAAAAAAAAAAAAAGAATAAGAGAAGGGACATGACTCTTTTTGAATTTTTTTTACAATAGCCAGGACATGGAAGCAACCTAAGTGTCCATCGACAGATGAATGGATAAAGAATATGTGGCACATATATACAATAGAATATTACTCAGCCATAAAAAGAAATGAAATTGAGTTATTTGTAGTGAGGTGGATGGAACTAGAGTCTGTCATACAGAGTGAAGTCAGAAAGAGAAAAACAAATACCGTATGCTAACACATATATATGGAATCTAAAAAAAAAAAAAAATGGTTCTGAAGAACCTAGGGGCAGGACAGGAATAAAAACTGAGAGTAGAGAATGGACTTGAGGACATGGGGAAGGGGAAGGGGAAGCTGAGACAAAGTGAGAGAGTGGCATTGACATATATACACTACCAAATGTAAAATAGATAGCTAGTGGGAAGCAGCTGCATAGCACAGGGAGATCAGCTCTGTGCTTTGTGACCACCTAGAGGGGTGGGATAGGGAGGGTAGGAGGGAGAAGCAAGAGGGAGGGGATATGGGGATATATGTATATGTATAGCTGATTCACTTTGTTATACAGCAGCAACTAACACAACAATGTAAAGCAATTATACTCCAATAAAGATGTTAAAAAGAAAAAAGAATAAGAGAAGGATTTTTGCTTTCAGCACTTGTATTCAATATTGTACTGGAGGTTCTAGCCAGGAAAATTTCTAGAAAGATAAAAAAATAAAGATATCTGAGTGGAAATAAAAAAACAAAACTGTCCTTATTCACAGATCATTTGTAGAAAATTTCAAACACACACACAAACACACACACACACAATTATTAGAACCAATAAACAAGTTTAGCAAAGTCACAAGATCAAAGTACAAAATCAATTGTATTTCTCTATACCAGAAATGAACCATCAAAAATTGAAATTTAGAAAATGTTTCCATTCATAATAGTATCAAAAAGAATAAAGTTAAAATAAATTTAACAAAAGAATTAGGAGATTTATAAACTGAAATCTATAAAACATTGTTGAGAAAACTAAAGAAAGAAAATTAAAGAAAAATTAAAGAAACTAAATAAATTGAGAGGCATAGCAAACAGATTAGGAAACTCAGTACTGTCAACAGGCTATTCTTCCAAACTGATCTGTAAATTCATTGCAATTCTGATCAAATTCCAGTAGGCTTATTTTGGTAGAAATTGACAAATTGGTGTTAAAATTTACATGGAAATACAAATGGCCTAAAATAGCCAAAACAATTTGGAAAAATAACAAATTTGGAGGACTGATACTACCTGATATCAAAACTTATTTCCACTTCAAAAGACACCAATAAGAAAATCAAATACAAACCACAGACTGGGAGAAAATTTTTGCAAATTATACATCTGATAAAGGTCTTATAACCATGACATATAACTCTTTAACTCAATAGTAAGTCAACCAACTCAATTAAAACACAGGCAAAAGATTTTAGATATTTTGGTGAAAGACTTTTGGTGGAGGATATGAAGGATATAAATGAATGGGTAGTAAACACATGAAAAAATTATTAACATCATTAGTCATTAGGGAAATGCAGATTAATACTACAGTGAAATACCAGTAAACTCAAATCAGAATAGCTATAATCAAAAAGACAGACAATACCAAGTGTTGGCAGGGATGAAGAGAAATTGGAACTTGTGCATTGCTGATGGGATTGTAAAATGGTAAACCCACTTGGGAAAACATTTTGACAGTTTCTTTAAAAGGTAGACATGGAGACTTCCCTGGTGGTCTGGTGGTTAAGACTCTGTGCTTCCACTGCGGGGGGTGTGGGTTTGATCCCTGGTTGGGGAACTAAGATCCCACACGCAGTGTGGTGCGGCCAAAAAAAAAAAAAAACACAAACAAACAAAAAAGTTAGACATAAATTTACCGTATTACCCAGCAGTAACATGGATAAGAATTTACTCAAGAGAAAACATATGAGCACTCAAAGACAGGATTATGAATGCTTATGACATCATTATTCATGATAGTGCTAAACTGGAAAAGATCAAAATGTCCATCAACTTGTAAATGAATAAATATCATGTGGTATATCCATACAGTGGGATTCTGTTTAACAAAAGAAGAACAAACTGCTGACACATGCTACTACGTGGATAAACTTCCAAACATTATTCTAAGTGAAAAAAACTAAGCTAAAAAGATTATATATTGTTTGATTCTATTTATATGAAATTCTAGAAAAGGCAAATTTATAGAGACAATAATCAGAATAGCAGTTGCCTGGGGTGAAAATAAGGATGAATTGTAAATAGGCATAAGGGTACTTTTTGAGGTGATGAGAATGTTCTAAAACTAGACTGTCATGCATAGAGAGCAGACTTGTGGTTCCAAGAGGGAGGGGTTTGGGGGAGACATGCGGTGGGAGGTTTGGGTTAGTAAAGTATTATATATAGAATGGATAAACAACAAGGTCCTACTGTGCAGCACAGAGAACTATATTCAATACCCTATGATAAACCATGATGGAAAAGAATATTAAAAAAGAATGTAGGACTTCCCTGGCAGTCCTGTGCTTAAGACTCCACACTTCCACTGCAGGGGGCTCGGGCTCGATCCCTGGTCAGGGAACTAAGGTTCTGCATGCCACACAGCGTGGCCAAAAAATAAAAAAAATTAAAAATATAATGTATATATATGTATAACTGAATCACTTTGCTGTACAGCAGAAATTAACACAACATTGTAAATCAACTATACTTTAATAAAAAGAGACTTTTTTGAATCTAAAGACCAAAGCAATCAGGTGTTTTGAAGATAATGATGATAATAAAAATTCTGGGCCAAAAAAACAAACAAAAAAACTAGATTGTCATGAATATTGCAGAAGTCTAAATTTTCTAAAATTATTGAATTATACACTTACTCTGAGTAGGTTTTATGGCATGTAATTATACTCAATAAAGCCTTTTAAAAACCACAACAGATTATTAATTCTCACAGTTCTTTGCATTGACTGGTCTCAGCTGGGAGATTCTCACTTGAGGGCTGTCATGTAATTGCAGTCAGATATTGGCAAGGGTGACAGTCATCCAAAGGATTGATTGGACTGAGTTTCCAAGATGTCTCATGTGTCTGCTGGCTATTGACCAGTCCATTTAAATATGACCTCTCTCTGGTCTTCTTCCAACATTTTGGCTGGAGGCCAAAAGAGGAGGCTATGAAAGCTGCCAGTCCAGTTAATGGCTCAACCCAGACCAGACAAAGTTGTCATTTCTGTCATATTCTGTTAATCAGAGCAGTCATGTGGCCTGTCCAGATTCCAGGGGGTTGGGAAATAAATGCTCTCTTGATGGAGCAATAAGAATACATTTCAAAAGAATGCATGTGGGATAAGAGTACTGTGGACATCTTTGGAGAAGAAATTGCTATATTTATTTCATCTGTTTTTCTTATTATCTGTAAGATATAGTTATTAGGAATTTAGATCATTAAAAAGTAAATCATGTACTTCAAATGTCAACAAGTTTTGGATTGACAGCTATTTTAGAACATAATTGTAGTTAGTGCCTTAACTTACCAAGAACAGTTGAATAATCTGAATTTTTTAATTTTCTTAAAGTGTGTTCATTTGGAAACATTTGAAAAGTAATATTTTCCAAAGGGTAATACTTCCTGATCATGATCAGTTAATGATTTTTTAGTATATTCAGTGTGTTAGGTTCAGATTTGACTGACAGTTATTGTTCAGCTATTATGTGTACCATCTAGTAAAATAGGTGTTATTATCCACATTCTACAGGGGGAAAAGCTTGCCATTATTAAGTATAAAAATCAGGATTTAAACCTAGTTCTTCTGAAAGAACATCTATATGTGTATAACTGAGTCACTTTGCTGTACAGCAGAGATTGGCACAGCACTGTAAATCAGATAGACTTCAATAGAAATAAATAAATCAATCAACCAACCAACCAGCCTAGTTCTTCTGAAAGTCAACTCGAATGAGTACTCTTAAAAACACTTTTACTTTAAAAAAATCCCTACATATTGAAAAATAAATAAATCCTAGGTCTGTGGCTTGATGAATTTTCATACATCTAATATACATATGTAATCACCCAGATCAACAAACAAAATATTACCAGCACCTCCTCTCATGCCCCACTTCCAGGAGTCTCCCCCAAAGATAATGTTTATCCTGTCTTTCAATACTCATGTGTGTCAATTTTGATATGTTTTTGAACTTTTCACAAAGAGAATTGCAGAGTATATACCTTTGTGTCTGGCTTCCTTCACTTGACATTGTATTTTTAAAAATCATCCATATTGGTGCATGTGATTGTAGTTTCTTCTGTTTGCTCTGTAGTGTTCAATTGTGTGAATACACTACAGTTTGTTTATTCTACTGTTGATGTGTTTTGGGAAAGTTTCCTGGTTAGCATATTACAAATAGAATGAGTATGAATATTTTTTTGCATATGAGTGAATGAAATGTAGCTACCAATGTTGCTTCCCTTTTCCATGTAATTTGGGAAAAAGAGTATTATTAATCACATTGGTAGAGAAATAACTCACAATTCATAGCATTGTTCTAATTTTTAGATGTGCCTTAATCTCATCCATAATTATGAGCTTAGAATTTTCATATCCAAAACTCAAACAATTTCAGGTATTAGAAGTAGTTTACATGAAATTGGTTTTAAAAAAATTTCCTACTGAGAGGGACTGACATTTTCAGTTTCTCTCAGTTTCTCTCTTTTATAATGAATTTCCACCCTCTCTTTCATCCATGAGTAGCTATATCAGGTGAAATATTGCCTGAGCACAAGGTACCTGGGCCAACTGGTCCAGCAAGATACAACTTAACTGTGTCATTAATGTAGATTGAATGCCAGTATGGTTCGATTTATCTGAATACTTTTTACAAATTTTTCTTATAAAACTGTTCATATAGGACATGTTTTATTCTTGTTTATTACTTTAAATACTTTTTGAAAGGTGACGAAGACAATACCGTTTTCTCAAAAGCATCATTCACCCTTACGGAAGCTCAACGAGAAGTGGAAACAGGGAACAGAGACTGCAGAAAATTACTTTGGGAAGGTGATAATCACCTAAAAGAAGAGGCACAGAATGAAGAGCAACCAAATGTAAAAGACAAATTTTCAATATGATTATGTAAAGGTGAAATATATTATTAGTTAGTACTAAGCTTATTATTTTTGCCCAGAACAAGGTTTTTAATATAATGATTTAAAAAATTTTTTTACTGAAAAGTCACTATTAACACCTGAAAATAGAGTTTCTTTAAATAAATGAGGAGTTTGGGATTAACATATACATACTACTATATATAAAATAAACAACCAGGACCTACAGTATAGCACAGGAAATGCTACTCAATATCCTGTAATAACCTATATGGGAAAAGAATCTGAAAAAGAATAGATATATGTATATGTATAACTGAAGCACTTTGCTGTACACCTGAAACTAACACAACAGTGTAAATCAACTATACCCCAATTAAAAACAAAAAAAAGAAAGAAAACCTTGGGTTAAAAATAATTACTTTTAAACTCATCATCCTAGAATAACTAAGTGCGTTCATTTTAAAATGGACACATTTATTTGGTTTTATAGTCAATATATTACTTTCTATGCTGATTTTTTTTCATTGTATGTTTTAAAATATGAAAAAATAAAGTATGTGCATAGTCATTAAAAACAATGAAAATAACCTACTTATAATTGTAGGGTTTTTTTTGTTCTTAATATTGTTTTTGTTCTTAAAGTTCAAAATCTAAGCTTTTTAGGAAAAAAAAATCCATCCATTTCTTTTGGGAAGTTATCCTAGTAATAAATGTCAGTTTAAGTTTCTGTCTATTATCCTTTGATACCTGTAACTTCCAAAATGAAAATAATGGATTTTAGATTTGTGTAGTTTTGGAAATATAATAGTTTTATTTATAAAAGTAGTGTAAAGACCAGTAAGTCTTTTGATGCCTAGAAGACATGTTTATATTTGTCTGAAGATAACATTCTACAAAGAGAATTAATAGGAAGTACAGTTTATATTTGAGAATAACCATTATAGAAAATAATATTGACCATTTTTATAGTGTTCATTTATAAGTGTTCTCATTTAGCTATGGATTTAACAATATTTATAAAAAGTAAGGTTAAGTTGGTTTGGTTTTTTTTTTTTTCCCCCTACATGTACAGATTGAACAAGAAGCATCACGGGACCTGATTTTAATAGAAGATTATGACTCATTAATAGAAAATATGAGTAACTGGAATTTTCAAATTTTTGAACTTGTAGAAAACATGGGAGAGAAATCAGGAAGGATCCTCAGTCAGGTTTGTTTCAAACCCCTACTGCTTTATTATAAGTTACTTTTTTCTTGAATCTTTATAAAAAGCAAAATCTGAAGATGTATAATATTGGTTTAGGTACAAGTTCAACATTGTTCATTGAATTATTTTTTTTCACAAATGAAATTTTCAGTAGAAAATTTGAAAAGAGAAACCTGGATATATAAACCCATATATATATAAACAAATATATTATTATGTATATAAAGTATTTCATAATTATATATATATTTATATGAAAAGTAGTTTATTTGCCCATAATAATGGGATTTAATTTACACTAAAGAAGTAATAAAGATTTACTTTTTATTAAATCTTGAGGTTGAAAAGGACATGAAAGGTGATCTAGTTCTTTGGACTGAAACTTATGCTTCATCGTTTTCACCGGTCCTCCCTGTGCTTTACCCAAGGCCAAATGGTCCATTTCATGCTAGAACCATGGAAAAATATTTCCATTTTACCACCCAGACTCAAAGTTCTTCCTGGTGGGTCCACATAGCAGCATCAGATTAACCTTCCTGAAATATTACTCTCATTAACTCCAAAGTATCTTATTTATGAAATGTGAGAACATAAAGATAAATTATGTGGAGAACACACAATTTATCACATTGAATTCTTTAGGGACAGAAATGTGATAAATATATTGTTCTGACTTCTTTTAACACCTAGGACTAGAATAGAATACAATTCGTATGCCTTTCAATAAATTGTGAATGAAAAGCTAAAGGGAAGAGTGGAAAAATTTCAAAACTGGGACATGATATTATAATCATTCTTTGGTTTTCAAGGGCTTTAGGGCAGTATCTTCCTTTTTCATATTTCGGAAAGAATTCACTGTAGGGAAGTTTTTAATAAATTACTTAAGTTAAATGCATATACATGGTTAACTTTCCCAAATGCAAATCACAAAAACATATTCAACTAGAAATAGAAATTCCGATTTTTAAAGCGAACTTTCTTTTAATTAACATGTAGGTTATGTATACCCTATTTCAAGACACTGGCTTATTGGAGATATTTAAAATTCCTACTCTACAATTCATGAACTACTTTCGTGCATTAGAAAATGGTTATCGAGACATTCCTTGTAAGTATTAAAATATATGATTTAAGTTGAAATAATACTGGTTTTGAAATTCTTTATAAATTCCCTTCAGATAGTCCCTTAAACACTTTTAAAATTGCATGTTTGGAAAAGTTGGAAGATAGTAATTTAAAAAGAAAATCTACATCCTCCTACCCAGAGTTAACTGACTACTGTTAACATTTTGGTAAGGGACTTCCTTGGAGGATTGGTGGTTAATACTCCATGCTGCCAATGCACGGGGTGTGGTTTCGATCCCCCGTCAGGGAACTAAGATCCCACAGGCCATGCGGTGCAGCCAAAAAATTAAAAACAAAACCCAAAAAAACCCATTTTGGTATATATCCTTCAAGACTTTTTCTTATACATACTTATTTTTTATGAAGTGAATCATAATACCTATTTATAATCTGCTTTTTCATATAATATAGTATACATCTTTCTATGTTAACAATTATTCATATGAGTACCTTTTCAAATGTTTGGTAATTTTAAGTCATGAGTTTCATAAATTTCTTTACTTTAAAATGTTTAAAATTTATCCATAGAATTCGTTTTTTAACTGTGTCCTGATTTGTGGAATAATTTTGTTTGTTTTTTGGCCACACGGCTTGTGGGATCTTAGTTCCCCGACCAGGGATTGACCTTGGTCCTCGGCAGTGAGAGCAAGGAGTTCTAACCACTGGACCGCCAGGGAATTCCCTGTGGAATAATTTTTAATGGCTACTTGATTTTATGATACAATAGAATTTTAATTTTATATTAGGAAAAGGTACAATTTTATGTGTTGATCATTCTACAGTTTACCTCCAGGTGGACACACTTTTGGGAAATATAGAGAGAGCAAATTATTCTTAAATTGGCCTCATAAATAATGGTGATGCTTAATAATTTAATGTGTGTTATATGTACTATAATTACCACTTACAAAGTAGGCATTTTGAAAAGTGGCTGAATTTTATAAATGGAATAAAGTGATATTTTAAGGTGGACTTCAAGGGCAGGGGGATTGAAAAAAGAACGCCATGGTGGGGAGTTTTCACGGTCACCTCCAATTAGGATATATTGGTTAAGACAAGAGTCTCTGGGGAATTCCCCGGCAGTCCATTGGTTAGGACTCTGTGTTTCCACTGCAGGGGGCACAGGTTTGATCCCTGGTCAGGGAACTAAGATCCCACGTGCCGCGCTGAGCAGCCAAAAAAAAAAAAAAGTCACTGGGACCTAACTTTTCTAAATTTTAGTTTCCAAATTTATAAATGGGAATAACAATAGTACCTACCCCATAGGTAGTGATAATAATGTAAAGCACATATCAAAATTCATGGCACATAGTAAATGGTCAATAAAAGGTCATGATTGTATTAATAATAAGCTCCTAGTGGGTTGACATCATATCTATAGTCTAAACATTCAGTATTGTATCATTTGCTAATGCTATATGGAAGGTACACATTAAATATTTGTTGAAACATCAGCTATGACTATAATCATTAGATTCACAAAGGTTATCTCATTTAATCTTTGTTGGAAAGGTTGTATTATCTACCTTTTACAGGTGAGAAGTAAAAATTCAGAAGGATCTTTCCCAAGATCATAAAACTGGAAATAGCAAAACTGGGTTTCACTTGTAGGTCTTGCCTTTTCACTTAGTGGTATTTCAGTAAACCAGTGTTTTATTGATCATATACTACACGTCAGACACTATTCTGGATGTTTATATAAAGGTATATACCTTTTAACATGTAATCCTTATAGCAGGCCTGAGAGAGAGTTATTTCTTATCTGGCGAGGCGGCTGTCCAAGTATCCAGAATTTTTAACTGTTCTATGTGCCTTTGTGCAGAAATTGTTTTGTTTGCAAACATGGGTCTCCATAACCGAGACACTATTTGCATATTTTTAAGTTAAATTTTTTTTTACATCTTTATTGGAGTATAATTACTTTACAATGGTGTGTTAGTTTCTGCTTTATAACACAGTGAATCAGTTATACATATACGTATGTTCCCATATCTCTTCCCTCTTGCGTCTCCCTCCCTCCCACCCTCCCTATCCCACCCCTCTAGGTGGTCACAAAACACCGAGCTGATCTCCCTGTGCTATGCGGCTGCTTCCCACTAGCTAGCTATTTTACGTTTGGTAGTGTATATATGTCCATGCCACTCTCTCACTTTGTCACAGCTTACCCTTCCCCCTCCCCATATCCTCAAGTCCATTCTCTAGTAGGTCTGTGTCTCTATTCCTGTCTTAAACCTAGGTTCTTCTTAACATTTTTTTTTCTTAAATTCCATATATATGTGTTAGCATACGGTATTTGTCTTTCTCTTTCTGACTTACTTCACTCTGTGTGACAGACTCTAGGTCTCTCCACCTCATTACAAATAGCTCAATTTCGTTTCTTTTTATGGCTGAGTAATATTCCATTGTATATATGTGCCACATCTTCTTTATCCATTCATCCGATGATGGACACTTAGGTTGTTTCCATCTCCTGGCTATTGTAAATAGAACTGCAATGAACATTTTGGTACATGACTCTTTTTGAATTATGGTTTTCTCAGGGTATATGCCCAGTAGTGGGATTGCTGGGTCTTATGGTAGTTCTATTTGTAGTTTTTTTAAGGAATTTTAAAAGTCACAAAAAGCAACCGTAGGGATTTCCCTGGCACTTTCACTGCAGAGACCCACCCTAGTTTGGGAACTAAGATCCCGCAAGCCTCGCAGACTGGCCAGAGGGAAAAAAAAAGCAACCTTAAGTAAATTAGCCCTGGTAATGCTGCCTTTTCTTTGACCCCTCTAATATGTTTTCATAGTATATGTGAAAGTTTTTAAAAGAAAGCTTTTTAACACATCAATAAACTTTTACAAAATAAGATGAAACAAAAACATAATTGTTGGAAATTATTCTAAGCCATATATTTTATTTATGAGGATACAGTATGACTAGAAAGTACTTTTTAAAATGTCCTATGTTAAAAATAACAGAATGATCATTTTTATAAAACATTTTGGTGACTTTAGATCACAATCGTATACATGCCACAGATGTCCTACATGCTGTTTGGTATCTGACAACACGGCCAATTCCTGGTTTACAGCAGATCCACAATGATCATGGAGCGGGAAATGAAACAGGTACTTCCTTCTATAAATCTTTCCTTTAATTATTTGATTAGGCATAATAAATCGTACTATCTCATTTCATTATCTCTGTTCTCTTAAAAGTTTTATTAAGTAAACTTTGGTATATATAAAGGACTATGTAAATTTTGAAGAATAATGACATGCAAATTAGGAAACCCACTACCCGTCTTAAAAGTGAGGTTAAGATTCAGTACTACTCAACCTACCATGTTTCTTTTCTGTGTCCCACAGTAATGCCTTCTTCACTGAGGTAGCCAATATCCTGAATATTATTATAATCATTTATTTGCTTTTCTTTCAATTCTTAGTTTTTTTGTTTTAGGTGTATCATGTAAATTTAAAATATATGACATTCCCAACAAAAGTGGACATGTTTAAAATCTTCATATAAGTATTTAAATAATAATATTAAAGAACTTAACATTCAAATTTTGTTTCCTCATAAATGTAACTATTTATACAAATATAATGAATTATAACATTCATGGCTCTCTCATTCTAGTTTATAAAAGAGGGGAGACGGGAATTACCTGGTGGTCTAGTGGTTAGGATCTGGCACTTTCACTGCTGTGGCCTGGGTTCAATCCCTGGTGAGGGAACTGAGATCCCAAAAGCTGTGTGGCCAAAATTTTTAAAAATTTATAAAAAAGAGGAGAAATCCTCCAATAAAATACACACATGCACATGCGCACACACACACACACACACACACAAATCAGGACAGAATTTGCTCAGTTACAAATGCCTGAAAAATATTACCATACTAATCAGTGTAAATGTGATATAGTCTTAGCCACTGCTTTACATTCTTTGGTGGTTTAAAGTACTGCCATTGTTTGATGGATTTGCCTTATGTCACTGGTTCATTTTTGTCTGCCATCCATACTCTTTTGTGGAGCTCTTCCTTCCTTCCAGTAGTTTCGTGCTTCCATCAGAGATCATTTTCTTCAGCCTTTTTGTTTGTAGATGTATTTTTTTAAATTTTTATTTATTTATTTTGGCTGCGTTGGGTCTTCATTGCTGCATGCTGGCTTTCTCTTGTTGGGGCAAGCAGGGGCTACTCTTTGTTGTGGTGCACGGGCTTCTCATTGCAGTGGCTTCTCTTGCTGCGAAGCACAGGCTCTAGCCGTGCGGGCTTCAGCAGTTGTGGCACGTGGGCTCAGTAGTTGCGGCTTGCGGGCTCTAGAGCGCAGGCTCGGTAGTTGTGGCGCATGGGCTTAGTTGCTCCACAGCATGTGGGATCTTCCCAGACCAGGGCTCAAACCCGTGTGCCCTGCATTGGCAGGTGGATTCTTAACCACTGTGCCACCAGGCAAGTCCCTATAGATGTCTTTATTTTGTCTTAGAATAATGCTTTCTTATTTCAGCACATTTGTAGATACCTCTGGGTTCATCTTCTGACTTCTATAGTTTCTGTTGACAAATCAGCCATAAGTCTTTTTTCTCCTTGAAAGTATTATGTCCCTTTTCTCTTTGCTATTGGTTTTTAACATTTTGACTATGAGGCACTCAGATGATATTCTTTGTATTCATCCTATTTGGGGTTCACTGAACTTCTTGAATATATTGATTAATATCTTTTGTTTTCTATCACGCTCTTCAAAATTCTTCCAGCCTTCTCCCACTGCCCAATTCCAAAGCTGTTTTCACATTTTTTAGGTATTTGTTACAGCAACACCCTACTTCCAAGTGCCAAAATCTGTATTAGTTTTGTATTGCTGCTGTAACAAATTACCACAGACTTGGTGGCTTAAAACAATACAAATTTGGGGAATTCCATGGCAGTCCAGTGTTTAGGACTCTGCACTCCCAGTGCAGGGGGCATGAGTTCCTACATGCCACATGGTGTGGAATGTTTCCTTGCCCCCTCCAACTTCTACAAGCCACCTGCATTCCATGGCTCATGGCCCCTTCTTCAAAGACATCAGCGTTGTATCTTCAAGTCTGTCTCAGACCCTGACCTTTTCATCCTTCAAAAGAATTAGCAAAAAGTGGTACAGCTACAATGTTGGTTTTCTGTCCAGAGTACACATTCCTGACAGTGCATCTCCTGCTTTTAATATTTTTTGCAGTCTGAACAGGTTGAGAATTTCCCAAATTATCAAGTCCTGGACCCGTTTTGCTTAACAGTTCTCCCTTATTTTTCTCTTGCATTTTATTTCAAACAGTAAGAAACCTGGCTTTATATATTTAATACTTTCCTTGGAAATCTCCTCAGCTAAATATCTAAGGCCATTGTTTACAAGTTTTTTATTCCACATACGCAGCACACAATTCGACTAAGCTTTCTGTTGCTATATTGACAATGATCCTCTTTCCTCTAGTTTCCAATTATGGGTTCCTCTGAGCCCTCACTGGCAGTGCCCTTGACAGCAGTTTTCTACCACCAGCCTGTTCAAGATGATTTAAGTATTCCCTAAGGCAATGCCTGTTTTCTCTTCCATGCACTTTACTTCCTCCTGAGTTCTTACTAGCAATGCTATAAGTCCTTATACACAATATTATGGAATCAAGTATGTGTAGAAGACAAAGCTTCCTTTGGGAGACCAAGTAGCTGTTGAAATGTAAAATTGTGGTAGAAACAAAGACTATAAGGACTATGGGATGTGCTGCCTTATTCTGATTGCAGTGGAGAATTAATAGAAAAAAAAATGATGACACCAAAAGTATAAGCAACAAAAGCAAAAATAAACAAGTGTGACTACATCAAACTAAAAAGCTTCTACACAGCAAAGGAAACAATTTAAAAAATGAAAATGCAACCTACAGAATGGGAGAAAATATTTGCAAACCATATACTGGGTAAGGGGTTAATATCCAAAATACATAAAGAACTTGTACAACTCAATAACCAAAAAACAATCCAATTTTTTAAAATGGGCAGAGAAACAAAATAGACATCCAAATGGCCAACAGGTACATGAAAAGGTACTCAGCCTCACTAATCATCAGGGAAATGTAAATCAAAACCACAATGGGAGGCTTCCCTGGTGGCGCAGTGGTTGAGTCCACCTGCCAATGCAGGGGACGCGGGTTCGTGCCCCGGTCCAGAAAGATCCCACATGCCGCGGAGCGGCTTGGCCTGTGAGCCATGGCCGCTGAGCCTGCGCGTCCAGAGCCTGTGCTCCGCAACAGGAGAGGCCACAACAGTGAGAGGCCCGCGTACTGCCAAAAAAAACCCACAATGGGATATCACCTCACACTTGTTAGAATGGCTGTCATCAAGAAGGCAAGAGGTAAGTCTTGGGCAGGATGTGGATATAAGGGAACACTTGTGCACTGTTGAAGGGAAGGTAAATTGGTTCAGCCACTGTGAAAACAGTATGGAGATTTTGATTCCTCAAAAAAATAAAAATAGAACTATCATATGAAGTAGCAATTTCTGGGTATATATCCAAAGGAAATGGAAACAGAAGTTTAAAGAGATATACACACTCCCATGTTTATTGCATCATTATTCACAATAGCCAAGACATGGAAATAACTTGTCTGTCAATGGATGAATGGATAAAGAGTGTGTGTGTGTGTGTGTGTGTGTGTGTGTGTGTGTGTATACACACACAATGGAATATTATTCAGCCATGAGAAAGAAGGAAATCCTGCCATTTTCAACAACACGGATGGGCTTGAGGGCATTATTATGCTAAATGAAATGTCAGACAAATACTTTACGATATCACTTATGTATGGAATCTAAAAATGTTGAACTTGTAAAAACAGGCCATGAGTGAGGGAATTGGTGATATGTTGTTTAAGGGTACAAACTTGGAACTAGTAGATAAACAGGTTCTGGAGAGCTAATGCACAGCATAATGATTATAGTCAACAGTACTATATTATAAAGCTCAAAGTTGCTGAGAGGCTAGATCTTAATTGTTGTCACCACAAAAAAGAAATGATAGTTATGTGGTGTAGTGAGGTGTTAGCTAATGCTCCAGGTGGTAATCATATTGCAGTATACAAATGTATCAAATCAACACCTTGTATACCTTAAATTTACACAGTGCTTTGTGTCAATTATATTTCAATAAAAAAAAGAAATGAAATGACACGTTTAGAGTTTAAATGAATGGTTAGAGAACCAGATAGCTAAAAGATTCCTTAATTTTTATAGTAGTAGGATCATAACTACTGAAAACATAATCCAAAGTCTGATCCTGAAGTTACCTGAAATACAATTCAAGTTGAGTTCATGGCCTCACTAAGCCTCTTATGTTAGAACTACGGTATCAATTGGGAAAGAAAGGACCCTGATAACTAACTGGAAGGGGAATATTTGAGTAGATTTCAGTAAATCTGATTACCCTGAACCCCTCAAATCTTGCTGTACCTCCCTGCTGAGAAACAATCATTTCTCCTTGTGTTGGTTGCCTGAAGACCTTGTAACAACCTCACCTGAGATTCTTGACTTGTAGGGGAATGTTATTTCACCTCTAAATCCAGTCCCACCACCTCTCATTTCTTTGTGATCCATAATTAAACTCATATCTGCCAGGATCTAAGTCTGAACACCAGAATAATTTCCTAAATTTATATTGGCAGAAACCTGAGGAACATATGTGGGAATGGATTTAAAGTGTTACAGCAAGGGAAAGGAAGGTAATGGTTGATCATTCTGAATTTATTGATATAGGTGTACCTATTAGAGATTCTGGATTCAGGGCATTAGCTTGAGTGTTCGGCAGTGGCCCTAACAGTTTGCTCCATTCATTGTCTGAAATCTAGGCATGAAGAGAAATTGAGGTGTCACAACTTCCTGATATACTGTGGAGGAAGGAATTCAAAGGCTTACACTGATAGGATATTGAAATGGATTGGTCATGTAGTCTTCCCACCCATACCTAACCATGTCCCTCAGAAGTGTCCCCCTTCATCAGTGTTGAGAAATACAATGCAACGCTAACTACCACACTGGCCCACCAATCATAGTAGGGACTTACGGAATTTAGATGATAAAAGGACTTTTGGCCTGGGTCCATCTCATAGTGATAGTTCCCTGAACCCACCCATTTTTGGAATGCACAGTTGGAATAAACATATTTAGCAACTGGCAGAATCTCTCCATTAATTCCTTGATCTCTGCAGAGAGGACCATCATGGTAGGAGGGGTCAAGTGAAATCTCCTGAAACTGCCTCATTCTAGCAAAATAGTGAACCAAAGCAGTACCTTGTTTCTGGATGGACTGCAAAATTAGTGCCACCATCGAATGCTTAATAAATGCAGGAGTGGTGACTTCCATCACATGCTATTTGACCTGTGGTACTTTAGCTTTTACACAAGATGAATGGATCTTGAAAAATGATGGTGGGTTATTCTAAACTTCATCAGGTGGTGACTCCAGTTGTCACAGCTGTTCCAGATATGAATTTTTGAATAAGTCAACCCCACTCATCCTATTTGGTACACAGCTGTTAATCTGGAGAAATGTGTCTTTTTTTATACCTGTTAGCAAAATCCACAAGAAGACATTTACTTTCTCATCTGGCAGGCATAGCAGTACACTTTCATCATCCTAGTTCTGGGCTATATCAAGTCTCCCATTCTGTTATAATCTAGCCTAGTCCCATAAGGTATCAGAGTGGTCCAGTATAATGACCAGATAATGCTGAATAGCTCTACTGTGCAAGATGTAACAAATATCCTAGATACCTTGATAAGAGTGCCAGAGGAAGAGAAATGAGAGAACTTGCACAAAAATTCAGAGATTTGCTACCTCAGTGAAGTTATTAGGAATCTGGTGGTCTAGGATATGTTGAGGTATCCTCTCCAAGGTTAGGGACAATTATTTTGAATTCTCTACCTAGAGTGCTCTTTGGATTCTAAAGGCAAATTTACAATATCTCAGTACTGCTGCTCCAACCCATGAACTGTAAGGCTATGAATTTTATGTGCAACTCAGAGCAGGAGAATCATGTGAAGCAGTTTCAGGGCAGTGTAAGCTGCTTGGACACTTGGCAATATGACCCTCAACACATCCAGCAGTTTTCAGAGTGTCTTTGGCAGGTAGGGATCCTCTGTGGAGTTACAGAAGATCACTACAAGGGAATCATAGTATAAATCCTTAGGATTTTGAGGCAGTGCCCATCCTTCTTCCTCGGATAACTGTTCTTTTTGTAAAACAGCTGCTAGATCGTTACTGGGCTCTGACAGAGTTTGAATATTTGACCATGTGCACTAAGTTACCACATGACCTGCCTGTCCTAAACTTGGGCCCTCTGACTCTCCTAAAGTTGGCATGTACAGTATAGCACTCAATCATCAAGAGGAAATATTAAATACAAGGTTAGTTTTGAGCTGCCCCTGAAGGAACAGGAGACTCCAAATATGAACTCAGATTGCTAATACGTTGGCACTCTTCCTTAATCCATATGGCCTCATGGGGAATTACCCATGACCGGGTGACTGAAGGAGAAAAGACCTGGTTTCTAGATTGTTCTGTCCCATATACCAGTCAGTACCTCCTGAAAGTGGATGACTACAGCTTTATAGACTCTCAAAGGTATCCTTTGAAGGATAAAAAGGGGAAGGTAAATCCAATCAGTAGGCAGAACATCAAGCAGTAAATCTGCTTGTTTATTTGGCCTAGAGAGAGAGATGACCAGGAGAAAGGGTCTACACAGATACATGGCCCGTGGGTAATAGCTTGCTTGGATACTTAGAGTTTTAGAAGGAAAAAGATTGGAAAATTGGTGATAAGGAGTTCTGGGAAAGAGATTTGTGGCTAGACTTCTCAGAGTGGAGGATATCTGTTTCCCATGTGAGTGCTTACTGTAATGGTTAATTTTATGTGTCAACTTGGTTGAACCATGGTGCTCAGACATTTGGTCAAATATTTTTCTGGATGTTTCTGTGAGGCTGTATTTTAGATGAGATTACCTCATCAGTGGATTTTGAGTAAAGCAGATTGCTCTCCATAATGTGGGTGGGCCTCATCCAATCAGTTGAAGGCTTTAACAGAACAAAGACTGACTTCCCCCCAGAAAGGAGGAATTCTGCCTGCAGACAGCCTCCATACTTGAACTGCAGCATTGACTCTTACCTGGTTCTTCAGTCTGCTAGCCCATACTGCAGATTTTGGACTTGCCAGCCTCCATATTCGCATGAGCCAATTCCTTAAAATCTCTCCCTCTCTCTCTCTCTCTCTCTCTCTCTCACTCTCTCTCACACACACACACACACACTCACACACACACACACACACACTGTTGGTTCCACTTCTCTGTACAACCCTAACTAATACACTTCCCAGAGAGCATTCCCTGCAAAAGAGGCTCTCAATAATCAAGTAGTCAAAATGACCTCTTCTCCTGATTATCAATCAGACTCCTTCCTTAGCTACTCCCGTTTTCATTTGGTGGGCTTATAAACACAATAGCCAAGATGGCAAGAATGGAGATTATGTGTGGGTTTAGCAACACGGACTTCCTCTCACTGAGGCTGACCGGACCCTGGCTTCTTTTGAGTGCCCAGCTTGGCAATAGGAGAAACCAGTGGTGAGCCCTTGATATAGCACCATTCCCTGGGGGAATATCCAGTCATCTATCTGGTAGTAGTAGGTTGATCATATTGGATCCCTTGTCTTATAGAAGAGACAACTTTTGTTCTCACTTACTCTGTGTATGGATTTACCTTTACTGTCTATAGTGCTTCACCATCACCATCTATGAACTTAGTGAATGCCTTATTCACCATTGGCTTATTATATACAGTATTGCGTATCAAGGAACTCATTTTTGCCTCAAAAGATTGTTGCACTGGGCTCATGCTCACAGAATTTACTGATCTTTTCATGAACTTTATCATCCCACAGCTGGCCTGAGAGAATGACATATTGAAGACTCAGTTGGGGCACCTGTTAGGTGAAAACATTTTGTGGGGCTAAGGTGCTGTCCCACAAAATGTGGTTTATTTTCTGAACCAGTGACCAGTATATGGTACCATTTCTTCTATTTCAAGAATACACAAATCTGTGAATCAAAGAGTGGGATTAGGAGGGTTTTTTCTGTTACCTCAAATGATCCACTTAGAAAATTTTTGCTTCTCCCCCAACCCCCACCAAAACAAACAAAAACTTGGCTTACACACCTTAGTTCCCAAGGAAAAATGCTTTCAATAGAGGACACATAAAAGGGAAACTGTAAACTGAGACTGACATCTGGCCACTTTGTGTTCTCCATGCCTTTGAACCAGTAGACAGGAGGAGGATTCTGTACAAGGTCAGGTGATTGATCCTGTCTGATCCTCATTATCAAGAAAAAATAGGGTTCCTACTACACATGGGAGGATGTATGTTAGGAACCCAGGGGATTCTCTGACCTTTTTGGTACTCCTATGTCCAGTGACAAAAGATAATGAAAAACTGCAGTAATCCAGTGCCATAAGGATCACTAATAGTACAGATCCCTGAAAGTATGGGTCATCCCACTGGGCAAAGAACCATAATCAGTAGAGATGCTGGCTGAGCAAAAAGGGAATGAGGGATGGGTAGTGAAATAAGAAAATGATTCAATCCCAAACACAGCTATGTGACCAGTCACAGAAATGAAGTCTATAATAGCCATGTATTTTCCTCATTGCTTTGATATATATTGATATTTATTTTATATATTAAGCATTTTTTTTTTCTGCCTCTTTCTCACTCTTCTACCAGTCAGTATGCAGTTGATGGAAATTTGGGTTCTTTCCACTTTTGGGGTGTTATGAATAATGCTGCTATGAATATTCTACCAGCTTTTGTGTGGGTATATGTTTTCATTTCTCTTGGCCATATACCTAGTTTTATGGAATTACTGGGTCATAAGGTGACTCTGTGGTTAACATTTGGAGGAACTGCCAAACTATTTTCCAAAGTGGCCGCACTATTTTACATTCCCACACACAAAGTATGAAGGTTCCAATTTCTTGTTATTATCTATCTATCTTTTTGATAGCCATTCTAGTAGGTGTGAAGTGGTATCTCATTGTGGGTTTTTTGATTCACATTTCCTTAATAGCGAATGACATTGAGCATCTTTTCATGTTGTTATGGGCCATTTGTATATCTTCTTTTTTCATTTAAAAATTTGGTCATTTGTCTTTTCATTACTGAGTTGTAGAAGTTCTTTATATATTCTGGATACAAGTATCTTATTAGATTTATGATTTGCTATTTCCTCACATTGTGTTGTCTTTGCACTTTTTTGATGGTGTCTGTTGAAGCACAGAAGCTTTTAATTTTGATGAAGTTTATCTTATTTTTTCTTTCATTACTCATGCTTTTGGTGTCATATCTAAGAAGGGTTTGTGTAACTCAAGGTCATGAAGATTTACTATGTTTTCTTCCAAGAGTTTCATAGTTATAGCTAGCTCTTAAGTTTAGGTCTAGGATCCACTGGAGCTAATTTGGGGGGATGAAATAAGGAAGAGGTCCAACATTCATTCTTTAGCACATGGATATCTAGTTGTCCCAGCACCATTTGTTGAAAATTTTTCTTTATATATTCTGTACATGGTTGGCTCTTAAATGTTAGGAAATCAGTTTCTACCTTTTAAGATGTGAGCATTAAATGAAACAACATGTATGAAAGTGCCTTGCATCACGCAGGGCACAGTTGGCTCTCAACGAGGTCTTGGCATGCTTGTCCAAAAGCAATTGACCATATATATGAGGATTTATTTCTGGACTCTCAATTCTATTCCATTGATCTATGTGTCTATCCTATGCCAGTACCACGCAATCTTTGTTACTAAAGCTTTGTAGTAAACTTCGAAATTATTCTTCTTTCTCAAGATTGTTTTGGCTAATCTGGATCTCTTGCATTTCTGTATGAATTTTAGGGCCAGCTTATATATCTCTTGTACCAAAAAAGCCAGCTGGGATTTTGGTAGGGATTGTGTTGAACCATAGATCATTTTGGGGAGTATTGCTATCTTAACAATATTAAGTCTCCTGAAGAATGAACATGGGTATTTTTCTACTTATTTAAGTCTTCTTTAATTTCTTTCAACAATATTTTTTAGTTTTCAGAATACTGGTTCTGCACTTCTTTTGTTAAATTTATTCCTAAGTATTTTATTCTTGTTGATGCTAGTGTAAATGGAATTGCTTTCTTGGGTTCATCTTTTGATTATTCATTCCTAGTGTGAAGAAATAAAATTGATTTTTTGCATATTGATCTTGTACCCTGCAACCTTTATGATCTCATTTATTAGTTCTGATAGTTTTCCAGTGGATTTTTTAGGATTTTTCTGTATACAATCATGTCATTTACAAATAGAGGTAGTTTTACCTCCTCCTTTTCAATCTGGATGCCTTTTACTGAGGCCTGCTTTTATTTATTTAATTTTTTAAAGATTTTTTTTTTGATGTGGACCATTTTTAAAGTCTGTATTGAATTTGTTACAATATTGCTTCTGTTTTATGTTTTGGTTTTTTGGCATGTGGGATCTTAAGCTTCCCTATCAGGGATTGAACCCACACCCCCTTCATTGGAAGGTGAAGTCTTAACCACTGGACTGCCAGGGAAGTCCCGTGAGGCCTCTTTTTAAATGAGATCTACAGTAGTTATGTTTAGTTGTCCTTGCCATCTATTTTCTTTTTTACACTACTAATTTTTATACTACTAATGTTAAATATATACAAACTAATGTATTAAGATCCTAATATGTCAATTCTAAGTAATTATTGAGTTTAAAAGGATTTTTTGGCCATTTTTGATATTTTATGTATATATTTTAAATTCTAGGGGAAATACAGAATGCATATAATGCAGGAAAAATTGAAGTTATTGACTCTGATATTGGTAATTAAAATCTTATCAGAATTAAATATATCTTTATCCATACATTTAACTGTCTTGTTTTTACTTTTTATAATTATTTTTAAAAGTAACTCTAGTGTGGGTAATTCTAAAACTCAATTTAGATACAAAATATAAACAGCATGAAAATAATTAGGTATCTTTATAATTATCAGTAGTGTGTGTTAAAGTCATTATGTTAAAACATTCTTGTGATTGCAGATATTGAGTGAACTAAATTATGATAAAGTCCTTTTGGACTTTGACAAGCCAGGGCATTATTCTGAGTTTCCACTGGTGAACACACCAATGAAGTTTAGTATCTCTCTAATATCCTTGTGGTTTTATTTGCTGTCTACTCTCAATATAGTTTATTATTTCCTTCTTAATACTTTAAGATCCCTTTAGCAAAAACAATCTAGTGACTGTCTAAATGGAGACAGCCACCCAATTACAAAAAAGGAAGAAACAAATGTAAGATATTAAGGACACCAAAAGCACAGTGCTGACAGTGAAAACACTGTTTCTAACTAGAAGATAAAAAGAGTTATATTGACTGAGTCATTCCTCAGTTTTCCATGCCTTTTCAGTTTTTATAGTTTTTCTTTACAGTATTTTATAAGGGGCTTCATGGAAGGAAAAAGAAGAGGAAGAAGGGTTGTAGTCAGGGTTACAAATGAAAGGTAATCTATCTGGATAAGATTTGAAAAGCATCTATGTTGAATAGCTTACTTTGTTAATATATTAAATTCCTAAGTCTCTATACTATTTCATGAAATGTTATTCTCTAGGTTGGTTTTTCCTGTTACCCTGGCCATTATATCTAACCATTAAATAACAAATGTTTAGAAAATCAGAGGTTTGGCTTTTTTATTATTTTTTTTAAACGCACACTTCTCCAACACATTTATTTCTTTAAAGGAATGGATTTTGAAGAGAAAAAACATGAGGCAGAGAGGTATGGGATAGAAAATACAAATGTAAGCTGTTTTGCTAATTGCTTTATGACCACAACAAACCAGTACAGAGAATGCCCTGTACAAAACAACACAATAAAGATCGAGGTGTTCCCTTAGGCAAGGCTGAAGATTTCAGTCTCTGGTATTTGGAATTTAGGTTGCAGTCCTTGTTTTTGGACGGATCACTGGGTGTGTGGCACAGTCCATGCTTTTAACCAGATTTGAACAGGAGAATGGCCACTTGGCCCAGGTAGAAGTAGATGAAGTGTTTGGTTTCATGTGTCACATAACTACCGAAGTTCCTGCCCACGATGCAGTGCCAGGTGGGGTTATACTTCTTGTCAAACTGCTTCTTGATATGGGCCGCAATGTCCTTCTCTATATTATGTTTCTCCAATGCCTGAGTAGCACACTCCACTGAGCCCTGTTGCATCTCCTCCGACATATCGGCATTTTTGATCACAGCCTTTCAGTCACACATGGTTACCGAAGAGCAGGGTCTGGCCCACCGCAACAGTCTCCTGGGGCAGGGGCTGGCGAGGCTCAGACCCTTTGAGAGCAGCGATCCCTACTGAAGCCATGGTGCATCTATCAATCAGAGGTTTTTAAAAATTATCACTAGCTTGAGTAACAGCATCATGAAATCCTGTCATGTCCTGTAAAGTGAGTGACTTCAGGGTCGTGTTTAACAGTATTCCTCTCTATTAGCATGTATGTTGGAAATAGTATACTATTTTATGTCCATGTTTATAAATAGAGTCTATTTCTTAGGTAAGTCAACAAATAAGATAAATAATGATATTACCTGTGGGAATCTCCTTCTTAGCCTCCTTGTGAGGATATTATGTGTAATACTGGGTTATTTTGCTTGTTCCTCAGATTCTAACGGTAGAATTAACCCTGGGCGAATTGCTTACATTTCTTCGAGGAGTTGCTGTATTCCAGATGAGAGCTATGGCTGCCTGTCTTCAAACATTCCTGCATTGGAATTGATGGCTCTGTACGTGGCAGCTGCCATGCATGATTACGACCACCCAGGGCGGACAAATGCATTTCTAGTGGCTACAAATGCCCCTCAGGTAGGAACTACTTTTTCAGAAAGTTTAAGGAGTGGTTCTGAAATTTTACAGCCATACTGTATTTCCCTTTGTAGACCATTCTTCAATTGAATCATTTGGCCGTTGGATAATAACACACGGCAGTGATATGACATGTGCTTGTGCTGAAGAATTAGGGAAAAATCATCTTCAGCTGGAAAATAAATAAAATGCTCCTGAAAGAGTAATTCGCTACTTTTATGAAATTCTGGAGTCTTTGCTGTCAATATCTTTGCCTTTGATCAAATTGATAAGACTTTGACTAGATGTAAGACTTACTCTTCCTTCTAGCAAGATCCTTCATATGCCTAAAAGCTATAATGACTGAGAACTGTTATTATTTTTGTTGTTGTCCTCTTTTTTTCTCTAAGACATACCATAATATGCAGTCTCTTAGGTCTGCATATATTCACATATGTAAAAAATCTTCTAGTACATTATTTCTGTATTCAGTACAGCTGATAAGGTGCAAGATTCCTTTAGGGTCACAATTTGCATAAGAGGCAGGAGTCCCCAGCAAATGGATATTGTAATTGCGATGACTTTAAACATTAGGACTTGGAACTAGATAGTCAGTCCTCCATATCCAGGGTTTCTGCCTGCGTGGATTCGATCAACTGCAGATCAAAAATATTTGAAAATTTTAAAAATTCCAGAAAGTTCCAAAAAAAGCAAAACTTGGAATTTGCTGCACACTGGCAACTATTTACATTGTATTAGGTATTATAAGTAATCTAGAGAAGATTTAAAGTATACAGGGGATGTGCGTAGGTTATATGAAAATACTACATCGTTTTATTAGTAGACTTGAACATCTGCAGGGGTCCTAGAACCAATTCCCTGCAGATGCTAAGGGATGACTATACTTGGTTTTAAGCAGAATTTAGTGTGGTTGTGAATTTTTGTTTAGGCTGGTGATTCCTGAAATGTCAGCTTTGTATTTCTGCCTGCCTGCCTTGCAAAGAGCAAGTTGTCAATGATTGCTGAATTCATCTTACTTCCTCACTTTGTTGCTCTGTGTTCAAAACTCAGTTCTGATTCTTTCATCTTTTATAGCCATTCTCTGTGTTCCTTTTCTCATTTCTCTGACACACTCCCACTGCTTAAAATATAGGAGATAGATTCTCTACCCAGAACAAAATTCAGAGAGAGAGAGAAGATTAAAAGTGCTATGTAAAAAAAAAAAAAAAAGTGCTATGTAATTCATTTTCTCCAGTTAGACTTCATCTCTTCATAGCTCATGATTTCCACAGGTAACTTTTAAATGAATTTCAATCTAGATACTAATATTTTTCCACTTTCTAAGAATTGCTTTGGGAGAAATTTCCCACTAAGGAACACACTTCCTCATTTGCAGTCCCATTCTGCAAGAATCAGACGCCCATTTTCTCTAGCCTAGCACTTCACAATCCTCGTCCTATGGCAAGTCACAGACCTGGGCAGTAGTGGCACAGTGGAAAAAGTACTGGGCTTCGGATTGAGAGACCTGAGTTTAATTTCTGGTTACCTACTATTAGCTGTGTGACATTAGGCAAGTAACCCTTATCTTTCTGAACCTCAAAATATGTACCTGATATGACTAAAAGAGATAACATTTGGAAAGTTTTCTACTGAATCAGATATCATGTAGACAGAAATTATTTACTATTCTATTCCACCCTCTGCTTTCATTCTCTCTTTATTGGCTTTGAGTATAGGTGAGTCAGACTTGTTTATTACCTCTTCTTCAAGGATATTACAAGTTAGTGAATTCTAGTGTTACTTGTCTTGCATGCAGATAATTGAAAACAATGACACATGAATGTAATTTATATAAGTTGTATACTCAAAACTGTTGTCCTGATCAAAATACAAACATGAAGTCTGGACACAATCAGTAACTATGTGTTATTTCTAAATTCTCATTGTTAAGGACTGCCAAGATATGAAGCAATGGAAAGGGCTGGACTGGAAAGGAAATTGATCAGAGTTCAGCTATGAAAAAGTGTAGCCTTTTACCTAGTCTCCTTGCTTACTTCCTGCTCCCCTTCAGTCTGGTTTCAACACATAGCAGCCAGAGTGGCCCTGTTTAAATGTGCATTACATCACTCTCTGTTCCAAGCCCTCACTCCTAGTAAAAGACAGTCATTACAGTGGCTCAGAAGGCCCTACATGATTTAGCCCCCAGTAATTCTCCTTTTTAAATTCACTCAGATCTAGCCTCACTGGCCTCCTTGCTGTTTCCTTCCATGTGCTGGCACACTCCCTTTCTAAGAACCTGGTCAGTTTCTGTTCTCTCTGCCCAGAGTGCTCTTTCCCCAGACATATATTGGGTTAGCCAACAAGTTCATTTGCGTTTTTCCATAACATCTTACAAAAAACCCTAACGACGTTTTTGGCCAACCCAATGTATAGCTCACTTTGTCACTTCCTTCCACCTGAAATTTCAAGAGCCCCTCCCTGGCACTCATTATGTTCCTCTCCTGATCATAACAATGGTCATTCAGCATACTGTGTATTTTGCTTGTGTATTTTGTTTATTCCATGCCTCTCAGAGGAGTATAAGTTTCCAAGAGGGCAGGGATTTTTATCTCTTTTATTCCCTAATACCTAGAATGGTGCCTAGCACACAGAAGGCATTCAGTAAAAATTTGTTGAATGTTGAAGGATCCCTAACTTCTTTGCTCTGCAGGACCGCTAAGCTTGTCTGAAATACACTCCATTGTTCCCAAGGTGATGAAATTCTTGAGACCTTCTTCAGCTAGTGTCTGTGAGATAAGGACTCTTTTGTGAAAGCCTGAGGCCTAACCTGTTTATTAGGTAATAAAGCAGTCTCTCTCATCTTAGGAAGCTCAATAGGTCTAATCCGGCCATAAATAATGAAAGATATTATTGCTCTGGTGTATGATAAAAAGGGACAATAGTGTATACCACCACCAACTGGATCAAGCGTTCTTCATTCTCATGGTAAGAGAAGTGTGTGGGAAGACTCAGGAGGATGACTTTGAATCTTTGCCATGAGAGAGGGGGAAACATTTAGTCAGCTTTATCCTGGAGGGATGTCAGTATTGAAATTCTAAGAGATTTCTGAGCTATTTCCAAGTGAATAGTTGGCTGAAAGATGGAGATCAGTGACTGAGATGTTAGAGTTTGTAGAATATTTTGATTTGGGGTAAAAGTAAACAAAACTTTGAGAATTGTAGATCTGAGACAGTCATCAATGTTTGTCCTCCCAAATATAGATCAAGATGGTGACTAAACAAGTACATTTTTCTCCTTTTCCTCCTGATCAAAATATTAGTAAGGGATGAAGCTCATTACAACAGAGAGGAGTTGGCGGGAGGATATTATCACCAGTAGGTTAAAGAATTTCATACTGTTTCTGGAAAATGAAAAACATGTGGGCAAATATTACGAGATTAAAGTATACTAGAAGGGGGCTTCCCTGGTGGCACAGTGGTTGAGAGTACGCCTGCCGATGCAAGGGACACGGGTTTGTGCCCTGGTCCGGGAGGATCCCACATGCCGCCGCGGAGCGGCTGGGCCTGTGAGCCATGGCCGCTGAGCCTGCGCGTCCAGAGCCTGCGCTCCGCAACGGGAGAGGCCACAACAGTGAGAGGCCCGCGTACCACAAAAAAAAAAAAAAAAAAGTATACTAGAAGGGAGCTGAGGCCTAAGTGGAACCCTAGAGACTCCTGATGCAATTTGCCTTTGTCTGCTCTACACACACACGCCTCCCACATAACACACACCAAACACCTTTAAGCAAAGCTACTGTATTTACTGCATTTACTTCCAGGCAGAAAACACATCTCTTAGATATTGAAGAAAATGGCCAGGAGAGATTTAATACTCCAGAGTAAATCCTTCTCATTTTTGAAATCACACTGGTAATTCTAAAGCAAAACCTGCAAGGTAAACAGGCCCCATCCATGTTTACAGGATTCCTACTCATCCTTCCCAATTAAAGAGACTCAGCAATAAAACATACACAAGGCTATTCAATGCATACTATGAATATTATTGAACAAAACAGGCAAAAAAAATATTCTGCCCCCATGGAACTTACATTCTAGTAAAGCAAGAAAGAACAAATAAGTGTGTGTGTGTAAAAGACAGAGAGATGATTATGACATAAGTGCTAGGAAAAGAGTAAAACGGGAAGAGATAGTGCTGGCATAAAAGGATTATTTTCATGTTAGAGTTCTGTATCCAGCTAAGCTACAGTTGAGTGTTAAGAGCAAAATAAAGAGTCTCAGGTATGCAAAGATTTTTAAAAATCATGTTCCATCCATCCTATCTGAGAAAGTTACATAAAAATGTGTTTTAGCAAAACAAGGGTGATAACTAAGACAAAGGGTCTTAGAAGATAATGGGATTACCAGAAATTTTAGAACCGAGAACTTGAGAGTAAAGGAATCCCCAGATGACACCTGTTCATCAAGACTATTTCTTTAAAGAGAAGTACTTCTTTATAAAAAAGTAGCTTCATTGTTTTCTACTGCACCTAATTTGTTTACTGCCTCTATTGGATTCTTTTTTAAGTTAGGAATATTATTTTTTTAATGAAAACAGCCTTTCTTAATCCAAGATTTTTCATTCAGAAAAATTAAAATACCTTCTTTAATCTTATGACTATGCCCTAGAGATTTTTCTGTTTCCTCCTTTTTCTTGTGTTTCAAAAGGAGACATTTGTTCAGATTTGTCATAGTCTTCCTGTTTGATCAAAGTCTTTATGTCTGATGGGTTTTTGTTAAGATTAATTACGTCAGTTTGTATTAAACCCCTTTTCAAATCTTTCTGATTCAGAGAGGGTAAAAGTAAACTTTATGATCAACTAATTTGCTTTGCCATGTTGGAGAAGTATTTGCTTGTGGAGATAAGGATGGGATCCATAACTAGAGAAAGCAGGTAGCAAGTTGCTTTAGCAAAATTCAGAGGATGTTAGTTACTGCAGCTCTAAATTAGGGGGGAAACTGTCTTCCTTTTCTAGTTGTCATGGCGCTCTCAGTAAAAGCCAGCTGAGGCTTCATTATCTGTTTTACCTGGAATGTTTTCCTCACAGAGTTTAAGCTTGGCTTGTTGCTCTATGTGCAAGCTTCCAGTATTCTTCTAAAGCAGAATTTGCCTCCTTACTGCTCCATGATTCTTGCCTCCACTCAGCCATGAGGTAGAGAGTTGACTGGGGTCCAGCAGGGGACTCCTTCTACTTACTCTCCAGGTGGGTTTTTCCTTCTTATGCAATGACTTAGATGGCCTTTCCTCAATCCATTCCCACTTTTACCATGTCTTTAAAGCTTCCAGTATAGTGATTATATCTAGATTCTAATATTGACTCAGATTTCTTTTGGTCCCCATTTTATATTTCTTTGGTAAGGTCAAAGGGTAATTTGGATGCTGCAGGAATTCTGAATTACTAATTTTTTTTTTTACTGATCTCACTAGCTGAGAGTTTAAGTCAGCTAGCCTTACAGGATACTCATTATACATTGTAATTTATTGAGCTGGGAGTTTGATTACTTCTTCATGAACAAAGCTATTCTGGTAATTTATCAGTCTTTATTAGATTTAAGCATGAATTAGTTAAATCACAATTAAATGCAAGTTGACCCCTTAGGAAGTCTTTGAAGTTTCACATGTATGTTTTAATTTGATACGTATATTGTAATATGATTACCACCATAGCGATAGCTAACACCTCCATCACATCACATAATTAACTTTGTGTGTGTGGTAAGGACATTTAAGATCTAGTCTCTTAGCAGTTTTTTATTATATAATATAGTATTGTTAATTATAATCACAATGCTGTACACTAGATCCCCAGAACTTGTCTTCAAACTGCACATTTGTACCCTTAGACCACCATCTCCCAATTCCCGCACCCTCTGGTAACGACCTAGTTCTGCTGTATCTAGAGTTCAGTCTCAGAGTATTTGTAAGTGATATCATACAGTATTTGTCTTTCTCCGACTTATCTCACTTAGCATAATGCTCTCAAGGTCCACCCATGGCAGGATTTCCTTCTTTTTCACGGCTAAAAAATATTGCATTGTGTCTATATATATTACATCTTCTTTATTCATCCATTGGTGGACACAGATTGTTTCCAGCCTTTTTATGACTCACTGCAAAATTTAAATCATATCATTGCTAACATAAAAATAAATGATGTAAAAAAAAAATCAAATGGTATGTATCTATGCTTAAATCTAGACTATAGCTAATTTTCACAAATATGTAGAACAATCTAATTAGGCTCAGAATATGCATCTTAACTGAGATTGCGCAGTATTTTTATCTGTCCTTTTCCATTAGACAGGAAGCTCTATGAAAATAGGGACAACGTTTTAATTTTTATACTCAGCCATTAGCACTGGCTATGAGAGTTCTTTTAATAATTACTATGCTTACTTAATAATTTTAAAAATTGCTTGCTTGTTAGAGATGGAAGAAGCTTTAAAAATTCTATATAATCCAGTGGTTTTTAAAATCTGTATTCCCAAATCCTAGACTACTGAGGTAGTACCTCAGGGTCTTCCACTAGAGTGAAGTGGAAAAAAAGTGAATAAATCTACACCACTTGAACCAGAGAATTTGTGCTTTTACCTGCTTGATACTTCTCTGACTCCCAGGCACTGTGTCAGTTGGGAGTATAGGATGTGCCCTTCTCATATCTGTGGGTCTCTGACTCACCATGCACAGTATTCCAGGTTCCTCTCCTTCATGCTTTAGTCAGCATGTTCATTCCATGCTGGCTAAAGAACAGTAATATATCCCTAAACCTGCTCTCTCTGTCCCTAATGACTTTATTAACAGAAGCTTTATCTGAGAAGGTTCACTGATTTAATGAAGTTGACCTCAGATATCAACTTTACATCTCTTGGTAGGCAGCGTGGTGTCTGCAAAGATGAACTTTGGAGACAAATTACCCTTTCGCTTACTAGCTGTGAATGCTGGAAAGGTGTACCTTATCCTCTTTGCACTTGTCTACTCATTTATAAAATTATCAACCCTTCTTTACAGGTACTAACATGCCTGGCATGTAGTAGGTACTCATTGTATTCTTCCAACCTGATCCTAACTCTGTTTATTATTAAAGTTCAGTATCTTTGAGATGCCTGCCTCATTTTTCTTATTCCTTTTTAGGCAGTTTTGTACAACGACAGATCTGTTCTGGAAAATCATCACGCTGCATCAGCCTGGAATCTGTATCTTTCTCGTCCAGAGTACAACTTCCTTCTTAATCTTGATAATGTGCAATTCAAGCGCTTTCGTTTTTTAGTCATTGAAGCAATCCTTGCCACAGATCTTAAAAAGCATTTTGATTTCCTTGCTGAATTCAATGCCAAGGTTTGTTATGCAAATTAATTCCTGGTTTCAAAAGCAGAAATTATTGTCAGTGTTACTGACAAAAGTTATTTTTTGTTTTGTTTTAAATTTTGAGAGTTTATTTGATCAAAAGCTGATTTGAATCGGGCAGCATCCAGTCTAACAGAAAGGAGCTCCAAGGACCAGTATAAAATGAAAGACTTTTATAGGCACAAGGGGACAGGAAGTTATACTGGGCAAAAGAGCGGGTTGGTAATTGAAAAGTTACTTTTCTTTGGGGGATGGCCAGGTTCTATCAGTCAGATTACCTAACTGATTAGGCCATTCCAAAAGGTATTTTTTTAACATTAAGTTAGAATAAATCTGAAGTCATGAAGTCATGATAAGTCTGACATAATACAATATATATGCCAATATTTTTTAAAAATTATAACATGTCCAAAAATACTATTGCTTGCTACATTTCCAATTATGTCAATTGAAGCTTTTAGGGACAGATTTGAGAATGTTGTGCACAGTGCCAAGTAAGGCATTTTATGAAGTTAAAGATGTGTTTCTAAGAAGCCAGTTATGCCTACTTTGCTTCACCTGTTTCCCTTTATATTATGAAGTGTTTAACTGGCTGGTGTGGGTCTGGAGAAGTACGTGAGAATAAGGCACTCATTGAACTACTGTTTATTGGGATTGCCCACTGCATGCAATCGTCCTAGTGAAGAATAAGGAATGAGCAGATGGAAGTCCCTGTCCTCACTGAGCTCACATTCACTGTGGAATTGAGAATCACTGCCCTTGTGTGATGGTACTAATGGGAGCACGTTCTATCCCTCAGAAGTTGGGGTGAAAAAATGTTGAGAACCACTGCTTTAGATTCCTGAGGGAAGGATGCCCCACCTTCTGCAGGCAGGAAATCGTTTTCTTGATAACATTTGTGCCCTAAAGGAAGGTGTACCTTCAGGGCAGAGGAACAGGTATCAAAGGAGTACTAGATTCAACCTCCTGGAAGGAGAGCTATATATGTCACTGTTGTGATATTGATAAAATGTTTATAAAAATCAGCAAGAAATTTGAAATTTCTTTAAACTTATTTCATCGCTGTATAGCTCTATTAACTTTTTATTTAATAAAAATTCACTTAAGTGCTTAAGTCAGAGTAAATAGAAGTTTTTATAGGTGAAAGATTATCTAGCCCAAAACTTTTGAATCTGTGTTCCTCAGAGATTTCTATTCTGTAGTCTCTCAGAAAAATGTCACATGAGTGGGGCTCTAGACTACACAATTTCTTTCTTTTCTTTCTTTTTTTTTTTGGCCATGGGGCGAGGCTTGCGGATCTTAGTTCCCGACCAGAGGTTGAACCCGGGCCACGGCAGTGAAAGTGCAGACTCCTAACCACTGGACAGCCAGGGAATTCCCTAGACTACACAATTTCAATCTGAAGAGCTCGCCTTTCTTGTAACTGTTTTCTGTAGTGGTGGTCTACATAACAGTTCCTTTAACAAAAGGGGTGGATGCCAGGGAGTTCCCTGGTGGTTCAGTGGTTAGGACTCAGGGCTTTCTCAGCCATGGCCCTGCTTCAGTCCCTGGTGGGGGGGAACTAAGATCCTGCAAGCTATGCAGCACAGCCAAAAAAAAGAAAAAAGAGGGGGGTAGATGCCAAAAAAAAATCTACCATCACAATAAAGTTCCAAAGCCACTGATCTGGCCTATTCACTTTATTTCTTACAAGAGGAAATTTGAGTTCTTGAAAGGCATGTTAATTTGCCTGATAACTAGCATTTATTTAAATAACAATGTTAGCATTTACTATGAACTGTGAATTTTTCTTTGTTAATCCTCATGGCAATATGGCTAGATTGATATTTTTCCTATTTTATAGATGAAGAAGGGTGGACTCAAGGAGCTTAAGTAATTTTTCCAGCATTATGCAATGAATTAGTAAATCATTCTGAGTCAGGATTTAAAACCATAGAGATTAGCTTCTAAGACTTGTGTTCTTTCAGCTATATAGCATGTTGTCTTTTACAGTTAGATCCTTAAGTGTTCCCAGAAATAGTTATAATTCTTATATGATTTGGTTTTGCATATACATATATATTTTATATTATATCATATTATATACGAATGTGTTAATATACACAAATTACAATTTTCTCTGGTAATCACAAATATTGAAACCCATGGTTTGTTGTTCTGCTTGTACAGTGCTCTACTTCCATTGAAACAAAACCGTAAATGACACTTCAAAGGGAAATTTAACCCATAGAGGTACATGTTATGGCACAAACCAATTAAAAGAAGCATTTATTGAAATTCCTTCCTGTCCTTTGGACAGGAAACAGTTTTAAGACAATTTGGTAAAAACAAAAAACTGGGGAATTCCCTGGCAGTCCAGTGGTTAGGACTCCACGCTTTCACTGCCGAAGGCGTGGTTTCAAACCCTGGTTGGGGAACTAAGATACCACAGGCCGTGCGGTGTGGCCAAAAAAAACCCCCCACAACAAAAAACTCCTGTGCCCTCAGCACCTAAAATAATTCTGTTTTTCCAAACTAGGCCAATGATGTAAACAGTAATGGTATAGAATGGAGTAATGAAAATGATCGCCTGTTAGTATGCCAGGTGTGCATCAAACTGGCAGATATAAATGGCCCAACAAAAGTTCGAGACTTGCATTTGAAATGGACAGAAGGCATTGTCAATGAATTTTATGAGCAGGTAAGTTGAAACATTAGATTGGTGGGACTTTTAGATTGGTGGACTTTTCTGCCATCTGAAGACACTACCCTTTGGGTTTGGATAGCTACATTAAATGCTTGAAATGAGTTGCTTTAACCAAAAATGGGTTGCATTTGCTCTGGTCTTAATATTTTCTCAGCTCCTTTGCCTTTGTTTCTAAAATTTAAAAACAGGGAGTTCCCTGGTGGTCCAGCGGTAAAGAACCTGCCTTACAACGCAGGGGACGTGGGTTTGATCCCTAGTCAGGGAACTAAAATCCCACATGCCACAGGGCAACTAAGCCTACACGCCACAACTACTGAGCTCGTGCTCAGTAGAGAGAGAAAACCCACACACTACAACCAGAAAGAAGCTCACACGCCACAACGAAAGATCCCGCATGCCTCAACGAAGATCCCATGTGCCACAACTAAAGACCCAACACAGCCAAAAATTTTAAAAATAACAATAAATATACAAATTAATCTTTAAATTTTAAAAACAAAAATAGTTTATTGCCAATCTGGAGTGGGTTGAATGTACTCCAGTCTAGAGCTAAGGAAAGACTACATATTGATTCCAAGGTCCCTTTCAATCCTGAAAACCTATAGCCTAGGATAATTTATTTCCAGAAGAAGTTGTTTAAGTGATTCAGGGTATACTTAGATTGTATTTTTAAAGTATCAACCCATTTTCAACTCTGCTATAGAAAGACTGCCTTAGATACATCAACTACGTAAAAGTGCTGGCAGAGGGTAAGAAATTAGCACTAGAAATGGGGACAAAGTAGACATTTAGTGGCTTTCAAGTTTCAAAAATATAAACATGCTCTTTTCTCATATGTTTTTAATCTTGTCTTTAAAATAATCCTACCACTTTGCAGTCTTTACCGCTTTTCTGTCCAATCTTGAGGCTCCCTACAATGTAGAAAAATACTGATTTCCCCAGAAGCCTAATATTTCATTATCTCCAAAATAACAAATACATCCTCTTGACTGGAACTGCATTCCTTGGGAATCCTTACTAGACCTACTAATCAGGAAAGATCAAGATGTTTACCAAGTGAGACTTCTGTGACAGGGCTTTCTTTACCAAGAGTTGCTACTCTAGTAGGAATGATGAAGGTGAGCCTATAAACTGCACACTTATCCGTTATACCTTGTCACACCCAGATTGTATTGAATGACCAGTAAATGTAGTGTCTTTCATCCACCTTAGCTGAACATCCCAATACAATAGTGTATACTCTGCTGTTTACAAGTCAACAAAATACCATACTGTGTAATCATGAAAATAGATTAGTAAAATCTTAACAATAATCTTAGAATACTTTTCACTGATACATTTGAACTAAATTATATGTAATTTGGGGTAATAAATGGTTATAAATATTTTCCCTAATTTGTAGACTGCAATATGTATAGTAGTGTTTGCATATTCCCATCCTCATTCTCAAAGATAATTGAAGACTGCCTCAGGCTTCAGTTCAGGTTCACAAAAGAATTTTATGCTAAGGAGAATGCTGTCTTTATATTATCTGTACAAACAGTGGTAATAAGAAAGTGGTAGTATATGCCAATTTTAGAAAACCCACTAATTCAGTGAAAGAACATTAGAAAATTTCATTTAGACCCATTTTATGATATATTTTTAAAGTATAGAGAATTAATTCTTATTAAACAAACTTGGAAGCCATGCCTGAGGTTGAATCCTGGCTCCTCTTCCTTGCCAGCAATGTGACCTCGGGTAAGTTCTGTGCCTCAGTTTCCTCATTGAGAAAATAGGAATATTGATGGTACCTACCTTATAAGGTTGTGTGAGGATTAAATGAATTAATTTATGTAAAGTTCTTAGAACAGTTCCTGACACATAAGTGCTCAATAAACTATTATAATTCCAGATCACTAAAAACAATATAATATTTCAGACAGTTTCACTTAATCTTTCTATTCATTATTCTTATGTCAAAGGAGAAAAATGCCATCTGATAATCCTACCACACAGTGGTCATGAAGGTTAAATGTACTAACCTATAGGAAAGTCAACCCTCATCAAAACCATCAGAATTCCTTCTCAGTCTTGTTCTGCTATTCAGCCTTCTTCAGATATGGATGCAAATTTCTAACCTGGCCCAACCTTTTACCTTTTTATTACCTTAGTTATTCTATCTTTATGTATACTCCTATAGCCATTATGTGCCATGGGCTTAGAAAAGCCTAACTCCTATTTAAAAGTCAAATGTATGAAACTGTAGAATCCTGTGGATAAACCCACCTGGATATTTTTTGTAAATATTAATAATTTTCATCCTCACAGAAGATAAAGCCATATAAGATTTTTCATCATGGGACAGTTAATCATGGGACAGTTTCTGGTTGTCTCCTTAGGGCTCTGTTGGCTCAGCGCAGATAGACACTGCCTGCTTGCAGAACTTGTGCACTGTGGAGAGTATTCACCCTCCACCAGTTCAGACAGTAGGCACTAAAATGTTAATAGGACCATTTGGGGACTGCTCAGCCCTGTGCTCAACATTTTATATAATACTGCTTTTCATCCTATAGCAACCCTGTAGATTATTATTCACATCTTACACATGAATTGGGCATAGAGCTTGCCCAGCACCACACAGGTAGTAGGTGGCAAAAGCAGGTTTTGAAACCACATCTGTCTGATCTCCAGTTGTGCTCTCCAGAACCCTAGGGACCACAAGTGGGAGGGTATCACAGGGCAGGCAGCTGGGGTGAACCCTCACCTCAACCACAATAGCTCTACTTTTGTCTGTTTTACATATTGAGTTTTCTGATTTAGATTCATTAAAGGGTTCTGCTGTTAGAAAAAAAAGGGAGGGCATTGAAAAGCATTTGCAAAATTCAGCTCTGTACTTCTGAGGTACAACTACAACAAAAATGATTCCATTATATCATCTCCCCATAGGAGAAAGAGGATCTATATTTGATATTATAGAATTTTGGTAATTTATATAGAATTTATATATTCTATTAATATAATTTTGGTTTGTTAGCAAATTTGCTGTATTTATTTATTTATTTATTTTTGCGGTACGTGGGCCTCTCACTGTTGTGGCCTCTCCCGTTGCGGAGCACAGGCTCCGGACGCACAGGCTCAGCGGCCACGGCTCATGGGCCCAGCCGCTCCGCGGCATGTGGGATCTTCCCAGACCGGGGCACGAACCCGTGTCCCCTGCATCGGCAGGAGGACTCTCAACCACTGCGCCGCCAGGGAAGCCCTGCTGAATTTATTTTAAAAGATGTATATTTTTCTTGCTACCTGAATATCAACCGTACTGGTTGACTGGGGGTGTGAGAATAAAGTCTTGTTAAGGATTTCTCAAATAGTAGAGAAATTCTTTGAGTTGGAATGACAGAGTAATTTCACTGATACTTCTTTGTAAAAATTATTTTGAGTTAGACTGTGCTTATTAAAAAACCTCAAGATAATTTTAACAAAGCTCAGTGGTTGTTCTTTCAACAGTTAAATGTATACTTTTCTTTTTAATATGATCAGGGAGATGAAGAAGCAAATCTTGGTTTGCCCATCAGTCCCTTCATGGATCGTTCTTCTCCTCAACTAGCAAAACTCCAGGAATCTTTTATCACTCACATAGTGGGTCCCCTGTGTAACTCCTATGATGCTGCTGGTTTGCTACCGGGTCAGTGGATAGAAGCAGAAGAGGATGATGATACTGAAAGTTGTTATGAAGAAGAAGATGGTGAAGAATTAGATACAGAGGATGAAGAAATAGAAGACAACCTAAATCCTAGTAAGATATAAGGATACTGTCATTTCTTTAATGTTATTAATTACCTGTAAATGTCCATTTAATTTGGATTTGTTTTTAAGATACAGATTCAGTAGTTATATCTTAAGTAAGTACTATCTAAATGTTCAGCCTGAATAGTCTCCTTTTGAGTAACTACTGCTTGGGTACCACGCAAATGCTGTCACACAACAAGCATTCTTAGTTAAAGTAGCATCTCTGGAAGTGCTGTCCTCCAGCCAGTGCACTTCAGCAGTCTCTACCTGTGCACACATGATGGGGCTGTCGCCAAATCTGAACTTACGTGAGCTGGCTGGTCCTAGTGGCTAGTCCTCCTTTGCCTAACCCCTCTTCACACCACCCTCCCCTGTTAACATGCCCTTCATATAGACTTGGGAAATAGTTCATTCAACACAGTTGGGAGAGGAGGAAAATACACATTATCTGACTCTAAGAGGAAAACCAAGTTTTGTGGCATTATGGCTTTGAACTACCAAACCGTAATGCGTAGTTTTTCTATATAAATCAGTGCGTATAAATGGAAGATGAAAAAGACATTTGTCATCTTTGTAACTAAAAATGAAATCAGTTATTTGCTCTTTAAAGTAGGATTTAAATTATATCTAGCTAATTTTTTTGTTTGTTTCCCAAGCATGCTATAAATCAGAACAGATAAGACAGCTTGAAACAAGATAACAAAGTACTACCCCCACCCTACCTTGTATTCAGGAGTAGCATAGTGAAGAGTAATCTTATGGCATTTTGGCATTACCATCTGATGTCATCTTGGGAAAGTTGATTGGCTTCTAAAAATTATTTGTACTCACCAAAATTTTGATAATTGTGTTTAATTCAATACATTAAAAAAAATCCCTAAAAAGGATGGTTTTTAACTTTGCATTGTTATTTATCATTTGAAATTTCAGTACCATCCTCCCTTCTCCTTGAAACTCCCACCCCACCCCATCTTCCCTAATCCCCTCTCTTCTTTATTTTTATCCAGTAACACTTAACACCATCTAACACACAAGTGTCTTGCTTCTTTGCTTATCTTGGTTTTCCCACTAGAAAGAGAGCCCCATGGTGCAAGGATTATTTTAATCTTATTATAACTATAACCCCAGTGCTTAGATAAATGCCTGGAATATATCAAGCACTCAGATACTTATTGAATGATTGAATCATATTGCTATGATTAGAATACACGTGTGTTAAATTTCACAGAACCACAAAGAAGGAAAGGCAGACGGCGAATATTTTGTCAGCTAATGCACCATCTCACCGAAAACCACAAGATATGGAAGGAAATCATAGAGGAAGAAGAGAAATGTAAAGCTGATGGGAATAAACTGCAGGTGGAGAATTCTTCCTTACCTCAAGGAGATGAGATTCAGGTCATTGAAGAAGCAGATGAAGAGGAAGAGAGACAGTTGGAATAAAAGAAAAGGCATATTGAAGAAGCCCTGAGGGCCGTGCTCAGTGCCGACATCATTGCCTAGTGCTCACCACGCTGGCTTGGAACCGACTGCACCTAGGTGGACAGGCGCTAACACTGTGAGAGGATCCCTGCTGTGCCGGCAGTTTCCCACTCCCATGCACTTTCACCACACGGACTAAAAGTATCCTTGGAGCTTGGTTTCAGTTGACTTGTGTTGCCAAGCCCTTACTTAATGCCTTTACTGGTGTATAAATATTAATACTTTGTCATAATACTGCTTTGCTGGCTAGAAGGCTCTTATTTTTCATGAGGGGGGAGCTATAACTAAAAACTCAAGTGACTCACTTTAGTTTCCTAAGTGGCCAGAACCTTTTCCTTTCTTGAAGACAGGATTAAAAAACAACAACAAAAAACGGGAATTCCCTGGCGGTCCAGTGGTTAGGACTCGGAACTTTCACTGCCATGAATCCCTAGTAGAGTTCAATTCCTCATCAGGGAACTAAGATCCTGCAAGCTGAGCAGCACAGCTGAAAAAAAACCCAAAAACAAAAAACGCCACCAAAAAACATGATTCATATTGTACTTCCAAATGTGTCTTTTATGTCTTTGAATGTTTGGGGGGGAAATGTCTGTGCCTATCTATAAAAAAGAAATCCAGCGTTGCCTTTCTGAGGGATCTGTTCAATGCAGTATACCGTTCAGTGCTGTTCTCCAGCTAGGTTTATCCATGAAGGACTGAGTAACCTTTGTTATATTTAACAAAATCCAGGTGCATCAATTTTTGATGCTTTTTACTGTTTTTTTTTTTAATCTACTATGTGTGTGTTCTTTCTGCTCAGAGCATTCAGGTTTGCCGTGGACATCAGAAGTCTGAATTCCAGTCTTACTGACTTTATATCCCATGGTTGAATTTTAAAGCTGTTTAGATTTAACAATGAAGGAATTTTATTCTTTAGTCAAAACTGTTCTTATTTTAACTCTTGCTCAGGATTAGTATTTTCAAACATTTATTTTAATATAAGCACAGCACAGATTTGTCAGAAGAAAAAAAAATGTCCTAATATCAATGTTAACCTTTTATGAAATGAGCATTATTCTCTCTTCTTAAATTTGAGACTAATTAAAGCCAAGGAAAAGGAGATGTCTGTCTTTCGCCTTAATACAAAAATCAAATGCAATTAATCCTATCAAAGATAAAGAACAAATGAAATAGCATGAGCTCTAAAGGTCACATACATTGAATAAATAATTGAATATGTGCTTAATCTTTAGATCCGTATCTTGGGTGTTGTGTGTTACTGTAAAACTGATGCTCATCTTTCTGTTAGTTTCCTTCTGCCTTGAGACTACATGAAATGACCTGTGACTACTCAATACTTCTAGAGCTCAACTGCAAGTCTAGTTTCTGAGATAAAGTAAATGGTGGGAGTACTTATTTAATTTTTATATTTTAAAAACCTAAATATTTTAGTAAATCATTTTACACAAAAGCACATTAAGATAATTACAAAGAAAATGGGCCATATTTACAATGTTTATAAACTTGTTAGGGTCCAGATATATACCCTAGTTGTGAAAATTTTTTTGAAGATATAAAATGCAGCCAGAATGACAGCAAGACGGTAGACCAATATTTTCCATTATTTTTGGAGACTGTATTATATTTTGGATCTGTGCAGCTCTTATGAAGCTTTTTCAGTTTTCCAAGGTAATTCTTTTTAAATTAATTTTTACTGTATAGTTGATTTACAATGTTGTGTTATAGTTTCTGCTGTACAGCAAAGTGAATCAGTTATACATATACATATACCTACTCTTTTGGATTCTATTCCCATATAGTTCATTACAGAGTATTGAGTAGACTTCCCTATGCAAGGTAATTCCTTTAAAATATGATGTCAGCAGGCAATTTCTTACCTACCTAGATTATTTAGCTTATCTGAAAGATATCAATTAAAGATCTACATAAGTGTTGAAAGTTTTGATCCTATACAGTATCATAATATTTAATGAATCACTAAGCTTTATTTATTAGATACGGTGAGTGCTAGCTCCTTCCTACTACTTTTGCTACCATTGCCACATCACTGTAAACTGGCCTCTCATTACTGAGTGATAAAATTTTAACTAATTTATTGAGTTTGCCCTTATAATGTCTATATCCTGTGCTTCTCGTTCTCTTGAGTACATTTTACATCCTGCAGAAGTATATTTCTGCTATTGCAAACTACATATATATATATATATATAAATTCACACACATGCATGTGTGCATAATGACTCAAATTTCCTTACTTTCTATTTTATTAAAATTTTGTATTGGGTTGTTTAGTGTATATTTTTATTTTCTCAAAAGAAGCATGTTTTTATTCTGTTAAAAATGCTATTACTGAAGATTCACTTAAGTAATTTAACCCTGAAATTATTTAGCCTTTACAAAATAATTGGCATATATTAAAATAACCCAAACACTAAAAAGTATTCTTGCTGAAACTTAAATTCATAAATTGTAAGAAATGAATGTGAGTGTATGTTAAGTATAAACAGTACTATTAGATGGAATCTTATTTGAGAAATTGTGGAAAGTCATATTGCAGATCCTATTTTGGTTATTACTGAATCAGATTAATTTTCTAATTAGAATCATTTTCATCATGAATTTGCTGTTGTTTTAAGTCACTGGTCTTAGAAATAATCTTGTAGTGCTATAATATCTGTGTGCTTACTGACATTTTTCTCCATAAAAGTCTACTTTTTAAAGTTATTTCATGATTTGAAGGCTGTTTCCTGCTATTCTCACTCTGCTGGTGCTGTTGGATTTTTCTACTTATTTTTACAAGAATCCTAGGAATTCTGGCACTGCTTAGGTTTCTGTCTATATTGCATGATCTCATAGGAACAACCTTCACAATAGAGACGAATAGAATGAACTCTGGTTTCTTCACTGTAATTGCCAAGCCAGTCAGCAGCTCTAGAGGGTGTGTGGGGATGACTGGTATATGGAGCAGGGATGAAAGCTTCCCAGAGACTTTAATGCTGAGAACTGAAGACTTAATGAGTTAGCTTGGAGACGATGGCTTGTGGCCAGAGAATAACAGCATGTGTAGAGGCCAGGAGAAAAAGCATCCCACCTTGGAGGAGCCGAAAGAGACTTAGGATGGCTGAAACTTAGAGTGCAAAAAGAGGGGATGGTAGAGAGAGAGTGGTTAATGAAGGGACTTGTAAAGCATGACATGCCACTTAAACTTTATTCCAAAAGGAAATGAGGAAAAATTGAAAGAGTTTTAATATGAAAGTGACATAATTAGATTCACATTTTATGAGGATCATTCAAATAACGTATCATGTTGAGTGGAAGAGTAAGATTAGACATGGGGAGACCTCAGTGCTCTAGGATAGATTGTAGGACAACAGGAAAGTGAACGGACTTGTGATTTAAGGTATACAATAGAATCAATTTACCCTGATTAACTGGGTATGGTGGTAAGAAAGAGATGATGACCTTTCACAGCCTCCTCACCTGGGAAGCTTCCTAAACCTGATGTGCAGGCCACAAACCAGACCAATCTAATCAGAACGTGGAAAAGAGGGTGGAAGTTGGGTATCAGCATTTTGCAAAAGTCCCTTGAGATTCCAGTGAGCATCCAAGGTTGAGAACCAATGTATTAGAAGTCCCTGAGGGGCAGGCATGAGTGAGGGCCACGCAGACTGCCTTACTCTGCCTCCCACTCCATCCTCCATCACCTACTCCTCAGGTGCCTCCTCCCTGTCTTAGGGCTGCTGCTGAAGCTCCAGCCAGGCCACGCCCCTTAACTGCTTTCCCCTATATTTGCTGTCCCCTCCCTGTTGATGGCCCTAATGGATTCTGCAGGTTAAACATTCACAGCCGGGAATTCCCTAGTGGTCCAGTGGCTGCCTTTCCATTGCAGGGGGCAGGGGTTCGATCCCTGGTGGGGAATCCCACAAGCCCCATGGTGCAGCCAGAAAAAAACAAACAACCTTCACAGCCATGTCTAGCTGCCCTGAGATTAGCCTGTCAGACAATGGCAGAAACCGCTCTTACTCCTGATTCTAATGGAATAATTTACAGTAAATGGTCTCCCTTCCCCCACCAAGGAGCCCAGTCTCCTTAGACAAATAGATGTGAGCAAGGGCTGCCTCTAATGGGATGCAGGAGCAGAAATGAGCTGTCCAAATGGAGTGGCTGTCACAGCAGCTGCTGTATTAAGTGAGAGACACTGAAGGCTTCAAATCCTTCTTGTAAACTAACCACTCCTGGTGAGAGATGCAGCCAAGAGTCGTACAGAACCCAGGCTACAGGCTCCAGGGTGGGATTTCCAATTAGAAAGGGCCCCAGGGGAGGTGACTAGGGGGTGGGGGTCCCCCTCTTCCCTGTTGACTTCCTACATCCTTCTTCCTCCTCCCCTTCTTCCCACCCCTTCACACCCTCACCCCTGCTCTGCCCTAGTGTTTGAAAGGATTCCTTGGAGCCTTATTCCTACTCACTTTAAGAGAGAAGTTCCGTTCCAAACCCTTGCTCTGGGCTCAGGTGTCCTCCACTAGTGTGTGGGGGGGAGCCGAGATTAAGATGCCTGATACCACCTGGCACTGGTGCCTTCCTGGGAACCACGACTCTGAGGACTCACTGATCAGGGAACATTTTCCATGCCCATAAACTTTCCATCAAGAGAGATGCTGCTCAGCATTGATTATCCATTATTAATTCCCTCATTCAATAAATATTTATTTTTAACACAAACAAGGTGAATCCCATGTTTCTTCTACAAGTTGTGTACAGCCCAGCAGCAGAGAGAAATATGTGCACATGGCGGGACACTCACTGGAGCTGTAGCTCAGATGCCACAGAGGTGGCACTGACAAGATCTCCTTGTCAATATGCTCAAGTTCATGTTCATTTGGTCATTGGTGACCACATAAGTTGCAGTATGCAAGGAGGAGACTTCTGGAAGGAAAGAGAATTAGACTGTGGCCATTCCCTTGGTTGATGTTAACTAGACTTATTGTGGTGATCATTTTGCACTATATACAAATATCTAATCATCGTGTTGTACACGTGAAACTAATTAATATAGCAATTATATCTATTAAAAAAAAACCTTAGTAAGTGGTGAGGGGAGACCAGCATGGTAGACAGACACTTTTCGCTTACAGCTAATTTCTAGACTCCACCTGCTGGCAGACATAGGACACTCCTCAACGTACTGCTAACACTGTGTACATTGATTCAGAAATGGGCGGGACAGAGCTTGCCTGTGAAGGTCCCCCCAACGCCTACAGTTGAGCTTGGCAGGACAAAGGTAGATAGTAATACCTGCAATGCCTTAACCTTCTGAAGACAACACTAAGACAATTTAAGGATTGAATGGGAGGTAGAAGATAGGTTTGATGGCCTACCTCCCCTTTCTGGGAAAATTTCTATCTCCATGTGGTTCAGACGACCTTGTTGGAACCACAAGGGTCTGACCCACCCCTCAGGCCAGAGTTGATTGATCCAAGAATTACACCGAACCCAAGTTCCAACCCATAGACTAAGCTTAGTCCGCCACATTCCGCCTAAGAATTTGAACTAGTAAACTAAGAAACCAAGATTAAGAACCACACTATCAGATAGTAGAGATATTGGACTTAAAAGGTCATTACAATGGATCAAATTTTTGTGTTCCCCCAAGTTCATATGTTGAAACCTAATCCCCAATGTGACAGTGTTTGGAGGTGCGGCCTTTGGCTGGTAATTAGGCCAAGAGGGCAGTTATGCAAGGGAGGATTAACATTAGAAATTGAATAATGGGAAATTCCCTGACGGTCCAGTGGTTAGAACTCAGCGCTTTCACTGCCCTGGGCCCAGGTTCAATCCCTGGTCAGAGAACTCAGGTCTCATAAGCCACATGGCACACCCCAAAAAAATTTTTTTTGATTAATGTAATTAAACACATTAACCAATTAAAGGAGAAAAAAAGAATTATCTCAATGGATGCAAAAAATAATAAAAGTCACTCATTTAAGAAACAAAAGAGGAATGAAAGAAGGATGGATGCATGGGAGGGAAAAAAAGAGATAAACCTAGAATATAGGGAACTTAGGTTTGTGGGGTATGCACAAAAGAAATAACAGTCGATGACCTATTTAACGATGAAATGTTAGTCATTCCCTTAAACAGACAAGAATGCTCACTATTATCACTTTTCATCAACATGCTACTGGAGGTTCTAACCAGAGTGGTAAGAAATAAAAGCCATAATAATTGGAAAGGGAGAAACAAAATGGTCGTTATTTATAGACGATATTATTGTCTAATGGAAAATCCCAAAGAATTGAGAAAAAGAATTATATTTTTCAAAATAGAAAGTTTAGCACTATTGTCATATGCTATCAATACACAAATTTCTACTGCATTTTCAGAGAACAGCATCAAATTCTGCTGTCACCAATTTTAGCTTAGAAATGATCCCCAAGTTCAGGGTCCCAGGCACACTTTAATTCTCTTGAGTCTTCACACATAGTCAAAATTCCCTGCTGGGGGCTCCCTGCTTGTTTTTAAAGGAAAGTTTTTAAAGAGGATATTCACAGTTAAACGTCATCAGGAAGACAGACAGTGTAAGTGCCATCCAGCTGCTAACACTTTGTCTCAGTCTATTTTCCCTTAATAGCCCTTTCAATACTATCAGCCTAAATGAAGACAAAGAAGATCCAAAAAGATATAAAATATCCACCACTAGAAGAGTTAGTATGATTCATTGCATTTAAATTCAAATAACTGCTTTTGAAAAAGGATAAATGGAGAAGGGCTGGTTTAATCAGCCCTCTAATGATAATAGCCCTGGAAGCTGTTGTCAATTACCTATGTTTCTCTGGTTAAGAAAAAGAAAAAAGGCAAAGGGGGTCATAAATTGCATTCGTCAGAATATACTGTCTGCGTCCACCCCATTCTGAAATAGCCAGATAAAATAAATGGAACATTGGTAAATTAGAAGTCCAGAGAAGAGTGATAAGAGCCAAATCAGATAAAGAACGTATGATAACTACCCTGAACTTGGTGTTTATTTTTCCCATCTAGGACTTTACACTTTTACTACATAAGTATGTTTCTATTACAAACATATGCACTTTTTAAACTTTAAATAAACAGCACCATACTTCACACCTTCTTTGCAAGTTTCTTCTTGCAAAAAATTTTTTAGGCTTATTCATGTTTACATGTGTAGCTCTATTTCATTCATTTAAATTTCTGAATTGTATTACATTGTACTTATCCATTTCCTCTTGAGGGACATTTAAAGATTTTTTAATATATGCTATTGTAATAAACATTGAACTTAAAGGGAAATTTTAAAACATACAAATCCTATGACCCATCTTCAGAGCTTTTGACTTAGTAGGTCAAAGACAACCATATAAAAACCACCATTACCACCTGTGATTCTAATGTTCACGTCAGTATTTCAACCATTGAAGGTTGACCCCATCTCCACTCACCACCTCTCTCCCTACACCACTTTACAATTAAGTCCCTGGAAGTTTACAAAGTCCCTAGAAGTTTGGACATGCTCAAGGTCAGAGAAAGATTCATGGGTTTTGCAGCCATCATGTGCTAAACTTTAGATAGGTCCTGTGGATATAAAATAATGAAGAAGACAGAAAAAACCCTGCCTTCCTTGAGCTTATCATCTAGACCAGCGCTTTTCAAACTTTTATGTGCATATGAATCACCTGGGGATCTTAAGGCATAGATGCTGATTCACAAATCTAGGTGGGCCCGAGATTCTGCATTACTAATCAGCTCCCAGGCAATGCTGCTGGCCCATGGACCAGACTTTGCATGGCAAGGAGTGGAACAGCTTCAAGGCTGAGACTAGAATGCAGGTTTCCTGACTCTGATAACCTGAAGCCAGGGTCTGATTCCCAAGCAGCTCCCCAAAGACAAAGTTACTGGTTACCTGAGGGTGAATATTCTGCAAGCGTTTGATGGAATTCCTTTCAAGACCAAAATTAAGGAAACAAAAAGATAAATAAATTTAAAAAAAGAACCTATGATATTTTAGCCTGGAGAAGCAAAGACTCACAGGGGAACCCAAGTGAAAGCTTTCTTTCAATGTTTGAAGTGGGGGCCACATATTTAAATACCTACAAGACCAGATAGAACATTCAAATTAATGTGGACTTCGTGTAGTACACATGTATATATCACGTAAAAAGCCACAACTCAGCTCTAATTGTTTTTTGCTAGTCAAAAGGCCAGCCCAGCATTTATGGAATATCATATTTTTTAAAAAGAAACGCTGAAAATATGGATTTTACAAGAAATTTAAATTGTTTTTAAATGTTAACTTTTATTTTTTAAATTAAACCTAAATATTCTGGAACCAATACCTATGTGGTTTCCCCCATATCACAAACGAGCAATTCTCCGACAGCAACTGGGTGTCCTACAAGTCAACTCTATTCTGACACTATTTACCCAGAGATAGCATCAGATTCCACAAGGGCTCAGTCCCACAAGACGGCCCCCACTCAAATACCAGCCTCAAGTCCATGTTGTTCTGACCAACTGGCTATAAATCAGAGGCTCCTGCTACCCTCTCTTTGGGTTCAATTAATTTGCTAAACCAGCTCACAGAATTTAGAAAATCAATTTACTCACCAGATGAGTGGTTTATGACCGAGGTTATTAAAGCACAGGAATCAACAGCCAGATGAAGAGATTCACAGGGTAAGGCTGAGAACAAAGAAACTTCAGTCCTCTTGGAGTTTGGAGCCCAGCACGGCGGCACGTAGAGGCATTCTGCTTCACCAACCTGGACGCTCTCTGAAACCCCTCCTTTTGGATTTTAATGATGGCTTCACTACACAGGCATGGTTGATTAAATCCTTAGGCATTGGTGATTAATTCAACCTCCAGAACTTTTCTTCTCCTCCTGGGTAATCAGGGAGTGAGGTTGAAAGTTCCAACCCTCTAATCAAGGTGGTTCCCCTGATAACCAGCCCCCATCCTTACTTACTTTCCAAAATCACCTCATTAACATAAACCCAACTGTTGTGGAAAGAGGCTTGTTACGAATAACAAGGCACCCATTTCACTTCTATGGCTCTGAAGCATTTTTTCAGGAATTGAGGACAAGAGACAAAATACTGTAACAAAACATGCTCCATTGGTCTTACAGTTTAGGAAACTCCCAAGGGTTTGGGAACTGTGAGCCAGGAACTGTGGATGAAGACCAAATATATTTATTGTGAATTTTTATGAGTCAGGAATTTAGAAATGTCTTGTCTGAGCAGTTCTAGCTCAGGATCTCTCTCATGAGGTCACAATCCGATGCTAGCTGGGTCTGCAGTCATCTTAAGGTTTGAGAAGAATCTACTTCCAAGGTGGCTCACTCACGTGGTTGGCAAGTTGATCCGGGCAACTGGTGGGAGGCCTCACTTTCTCTCCATGTGGGCCTCTCCACAGGACTGCTTGAGTGTCATCATGACATGGTGACAGGTTTCCCCAGTCAGGGAGACCAAGGTGAAAAGCTGCAACGCTTTTAGACAAGCCTTAGAATTCACGCACCACCACTTTCATCGCATGCTATTCATTATACAAACTAGCTGTGATTAACAAGTTTGTGTGTACCAGGTGAGGATAATTAAGGGTATTTTTGGAGGCTGGCTATCACAGGCTGTACGTTGCTTTTCCTTGTTTTTGTTTTGTTTTGTTTAGCGTGATTTATCCTGGAGATCTCTCCATATCGCTACATAGAAAATTCCTGACTCTTTAGAAAGCTGTAAAATATTCTATGGCAGAATATACTATTCCTCTATTGATAGATATGTCTTTTTTGCTTCGTTTTGCTATTAGAAATAACACATCAGAGAATAATAACCTGGCACTTATGTCTCTTCATAAGTGTTCAAGTGTATCTGCAGGAGAAATTCCTAAGAATTAGAACTGTTCAGTCAAAAGGTGAATACATCTATTATTTGATAGATAATGCCAAATTCCCTTCCGTAGTAAATGTGTGTAAATTTGTACTTTCATCACCCATGTATGAAAGTGCATGTTTCAGCACAACCTTCTCAATAGTGATTACAGTCAAGTTCTAGGATTTTTGCCAATACAATAGATGAGATATGTTATCTTAGTAAAGTTTACATGTGCATTTCTTTTCTTGATTAAGGTTTAGTTATCTTTTTAGATGTTTACAATGTGGTGTATGTTATGTGAACTGTCATAACTGGACTTTTGACCAATGTTTTCTAATGCATTATTGAGACTTTTTCTCCTGTGTTCTTGTATTAAGGAGATTAGCCATTTGTTTGCAATAAGATTTGCGTATTTCTTCCCAGGTTGTTTCCACTTATAGTGTTGTTTGCCTTGTAGAGGATTTATGTTGTTTTTATGTTGTGTTTTATGTTTCTATAGTATATCCTGCAATAGAATATTGTACAGCTATATAAAGAATAAGGAAGTTTTCTATGTAGCAATATAGAGAGATCTCCAGGATAAATCATATTAAACAGAACAAAAAAAGAGTTTACAGAATGTAAACAAAGAATCTTAAAATTTGTATGGAGACACAAAAGACCCTGAATAGCCAAAGCAGTTTTTAGGGTAAAAAAATGGAGCTGGAGGAATCAGACTCCCTGACTTCAGACTATACTACAAAGCTACAGTAATCAAGACAATATGGTATTGGCACAAAAACAGAAATATAGATCAATGGAACAGGATAGAAAGCCCAGAGATAAACCCATGCACCTAAGGTCAACTAATCTATAATAAAGGAGGCAAGGATATACAATGGAGAAAAGACAGTCTCTTCAATAAGTGGTGCTGGGAAAACTGGACAGCTACATGTAAAAGAATGAAATTAGAACACTCCCTAACACCATACACAAAAATAAACTCAAAATGGATTTGGGACCTAAAGGTAAGACTGGACACCATAAAACTCTTAGAGGAAAACATAGGAAGAACACTCTTTGACATAAATCACAGCAAGATCTTTTTTTGATCCACCTCCTATAGTAATGGAAATAAAAACAGTAAACAAATGGGACCTAATGAAACTTCAAAGCTTTTGCACAGCAAAGGAAACTACAAACAAGACGAAAAGACAACCCTCAGAATGGGAGAAAATATTTGCAAACGAATCAATGGACAAAGGATTAATCACCAAAATATATAAACAGCTCATGCAGCTCAATATTAAAAAAACAAACAACCCAATCCAAAAATGGGCAGACATTTCTAAATAGACATTTCTCCAAAGAAGACATACAGATGGCCAAGATGCACATGAAAAGCTGCTCAACATCACTGATTATTAGAGAAATGCAAATCAAAACTACGAGGTATCTCCTCACAGCAGTTAGAATGGGCATCATCAGAAAATCTACAAGCAACAAATGCTGGAGAGGGTGTGGAGAAAAGGGAACCATCTTGCACTGTTGGTGGGAATGTAAATTGATACAGCCACTATGGACAACAGTATGGAGGTTCCTCAAAAAACTAAAAATAGAATTACCACATGACCCAGCCATCCCACTACTGGGCATATACCCAGAGAAAACCATAATTCAAAAAGACACACGCCCCCCAATGTTCATTGCAGCACTATTTACAATAGCCAGGTAATGGAAGCAACCTAAATGCCCATCGACAGATGAATAGATAAAGAAGATGTGGTACATATATACAATGGAGTATTACTCAGCCATAAAAAGGAACGAAATTGGGTCACTTGTTGAGACGTGGATGGATCTAGAGACAGTCATACAGAATGAAGTAAGTCAGAAAGAGAAAAACAAATATTGTATATTAACACATATATGTGGAACCTAGAAAAATGGTACAGATGAACCGGTTTGCAGGGCAGAAACAGACACAGATGTAGAGATCAAGCATATGGACACCAAGGGGGGAAAGTGGCGGGGAGGGTGGGGGGGGGGTGGGATGAATTGGGAGATTGGGATTGACATATATACACTAACATGTATAAAATGGATAACTAATAAGAACCTGCTGTATAAAAAAATAAAATAAAATTCAAATATTCAAAAAAAAAATAATGTAAACAAAGGACGTTGCAGCCATTCAACCTTCAGCCACTGCAGCAGTTTGCCCTCACCCGCACAGCGCACCCTGAGGGGGTTCAGGATGGAGAGAAAACAGGATACTGGCCATAGATAGTTAATGTACATGTCAAAGGAAGAATTTAAATAAGCCCAAACTCTTGCATCTTCTCATACACAGAAAAGTGCTAAATTCATTAACTTGGGATGTCTGGTTTTTCCTTAATTAGCAGTAATATTGATATTTTGATGTTGGACTACCTTTTTTTTTTTTTTTTGCAAAAACTCCTATATATCCTGACTCCTCCCTTAGGATGTATCCCAGGCTTAAATCCTCATAATGTCCCTAAATAAAGCATAATCCTCAACTTTTAGTTGTGCATTTTTTTTTCAGTCGACAGTAGTATATCAAGGCATATGCTATGAGATATGGGTTCAAATTTTTAACTGGTTTCAAATAACTGAAAAGAACTCCCAATACTATTTATTAAAAGTTCCATCTTTGTTCCACAGACTTGATGTTCTTCTATGTATTTGAATTTATTTCTGACTTTCTTTTCAATTCTATTTGTCGGTCTGTTCATGCCATTATTACAATATTCTAATTATTCAAATTCTATAGTATATTTCAATACCTGATGGGGCTAAAACCCCCATACAGCTATTTTTTTGTGGCTATTCTTTTACTTTTCATGTAAATTTTAGAAACAGCTTGTCTGGTCTTATGGGGAAAAATACCTGATCTCATTAAATTCATACCTTAGCCAAGGGAGAACCAACATCTTTGTGTTGTCTTCTTATCCAAGAACATATCTATCCATTTGTCAAAGTCTCCTTTTGGCTCTGTAGGGGAGCAGAATTTGCCACCCTAAAATATGTCTCTACAGCATATTGCTTTAGGCTGGTTATTTTCTGAGAAAAGGCAGACTTTACATGTTATTTAATTTTTGTTTGATTTTCTGTTACTCTGTCAATTAAATTCTTAGATCAGCCAGAGGAACTTTGAAATGAAGAGGAAAATTTCTTCCTCCTCTACAGCTCCTTCAAGAATGTTTTAATGTTTTCCCCACTCATCTATTTCTATTGATTTTGTAAAAAGGTACTTTCTCTTCCACGTATCTAATGGTTGCTGTACATATAATAACTATTGATTTTTTGTATTTTAATTTTATATCCTATTACTTTATTAAATTATCTATTTATTCTCATGGGCTGTACGGGAATATAGTCATATTTTCTGCAAATAAAAAGTTTTACTCTTTTCAAGTCTTGCAATCTAATGTTGTCATTGTGCTAGCTAATACCTTTGATACAAGAAAACAGTATGGCGAAAGTGGACTCATTTTCTTGTTCTTAACTTTAAAGGGATACCTCCAATATTTTCACATCAGTTTTGGAATGTGTATATATAATACACATTATATATACACATATTTACATATGTACACATTGTATGTTTTAGAGGTGTATATATACATGTATTCATTCTATCAATTTGTATTTTATTAAATGTTGAATTTTGTCAAATTCCTTTTTAACATCTACGAGCTTGTCCATGAGTTTTCTCTGTAAATGATTAATGTTTTCTAATACTGAACCATTCACATATTCCTGGAATAAACTCTACTTGATCATAATGTATTAATTTTTAAATGTAGTGTTGGATCTTTTTTTTTTTTTGCAGTACGCGGGTCTCACACTGTTGTGGCCTCTCCCACTGCAGGGCACAGGCTCCGGACGCGCAGGCTCAGTGGCCATGGCTCACGGGCCCAGCTGCTCCGCGGCATGTGGGATCTTCCCAGACCAGGGCACGAACCCATGTTCCCTGCATCAGCAGGCAGACTCTCAACCACTGCGCCACTAGGGAAGCCCTGGATCTTTTCTTAATAATTTATTTAGGACTTTTAAATTGATATCCATGTTTGCTGGTGTTTTGATTCTAAAATAGCATTCAAAATTTTCCTTTTGTTTCTATGCTCTAGAACAGCTCAAATAGTTTTCTGAGGGTCACATCTTTGGCAACTTTTTTTTTAATGAAATCTGGTCTGTTAAGACTTTGTCTTCCTAGGGTCATCTTTGGTAAATTATATTTTCATAGAGATTATCCATTTCAGGTCTTCAAACTTCTTTGCATTTAATTGTATAAATCAATTTCTTATGATTATTAAAATTCTATTTCTGGATTATTCTTTGTTATTTTGTATTTTGAGTATTTATGCTGTCGCCCCTAGCTACTAGTTTTTCTAACTCCAAACTCAGCAAACTTTTTTGTACAGGGGCTGATAGTAAATATTTTAGGCTTTGCAGACCAAGCACATTATGTAGGTACTTATATAAAAGAGAAACAATTTTCTACAAGATTTTTATTGATGACATTCATAATATAATATAGTAATACTATATTAAGTACTTTTTTAAAAAAAGTAATATTGATCCACTAATGAGAAAAAGGGAATTCTTTTTTAGGAGATAAAATTTCGCTTAATTGGGGTTCAAAGTGTGTGTTTCCCGTCATTCAAAACATTACAAATGTTCATCTGTTAATGCTGATCTGTAATGAGATTTACATGTTTCATATTTGAAAGTGCCTTTTTACACAGATGGGTACTGCCAAATTCTGATATCAATCCATGAGCATCTGATTTTAATTAAGTATATTAATCACTGGGAAGGCATTTATAGAATTCTATTAAATTCTCTGATATTTGCCTTTTAGCATGTCATTACTTTGCAGACTAAACACTTGCAATTGAAGGTTAGGTGGAAGCTCCTCAACTACACAGTTAAATAAATTTTGAAATAAGGATTTTTTTTTGCATTTGCATCGAGGTCCAAAAAAGAGCTTCTGGAACTTTAGTTTGAGCTCACAAAATTTATCTGCTGAAAGGCTGCATGGGGATGGAGGCCTAACTTCTTGTTTTAACTGTTGACACCACAAGAAGTATAGAAAGTGTTAGGTTGTTGTTGAAATGATTTTACCTGCTCTAAAGGCCAATGTCCAGAGTCATTCAGTACTTGATAACAGTAGTTAAAGGTGGTTCTCCTCATTCAGAAATATTTCAATCTTGGCCCTGAGCTCAAAAAAATTTGCAATAAAGTGTTATCACTGCTAAATCATTGAAGTGTGGTAGAGCAGGTCAGGATATTCAGCTCCTATTTCTGACAAAAATTCACAAAACTGATGATGGTTAAGTTCATAAGAATAAATGAAGTTCACTGTTGACACTACTGGTTTTATAACACATGATAGATTCAAGCACTTTCTGCAAAGTACCTGCTGATAATACAATTTGTACAACTATGCCTTTTAATGCTCCACATATATTTTTACTATCAATTGTAACACATCATAGCAGATTTCATCTTAGGTTGTGCTGAATCTGTGTTTTCTCATCGTCTTTGAAAATAACCTTTTCCGTACTTGTCATAGGCAGACTATTCACAAAGGCTAAATCTTCAAACTTCGCACTGACTCTGAATAAACAACTGAACAGTATTGGTAATATTTATTTACTCACTGAGAGAGATGGAAGACCACTCAATCTTCTGCCTTGTTTTTTTTTTTTTTTTTTTTTTTGCGGTATGTGGGCCTCTCACTGTTGTGGCCTCTCCCGTTGTGGAGCACAGGCTCCGGACGCGCAGGCTTAGTGGCCATGGCTCATGGGCCCAGCCACTCCGCGGCATGTGGGGTCTTCCCGGACTGGGGTACGAACTCGTGTCCCCTGCGTCAGCAGGCAGACTCTCAACCATTGCGCCACCAGGGAAGCCCCATATGTGTCATTTTTAAATACCTTATTGTAATTTCCCATCTACTTAACTGCTGCTATGAGGGTCACAGGGACCCTCGTTTGTAGGAAGAATGACGCCGCAACTCTTATGAAGCTATAATAGGAAGCAAGATTTGAAAGCACTGGCAGGTTTTACATTAAATATACTGTATAGCTATCTATTCTACCATCTGCCACCATGTCTAAAATACCTCTGTAGTCCAAACTCATTTATTCGGGTTTTAATTTCTTCTTTAGTCCACTATTAAACTGGACTAGTACCACACAATCTATTAATGGCAATACCTGATAAGAAAGGAGCTGGCATTGACATTTGGAAGCAAAGAGCCCAGAAAAGAGCAAATTGCAGTCAAGAAGGGATGAGGGGTACCTGGTGCTCAACAACAGGCTGAAAAGTCAGGTCATCGATGGCACTTCTTAGTATCTTAAGCAACAACTGTCATTTGTACCTCTGTTTTCCTCAGATAATTCCACCTTATAAGTCATAAAAAGTTGGAAAAAGTAATAGCTAATGCTTATTATTACAGTCTTTAAAGACACATCTGTGTTCATTTGGTTTTTATGATGCTGTGATCCTTATACAAACACACACACTGTATAAACAAGGTTCAGGGGTGAGGCAAACACCTTGTTCCACAAAACAGCCAGGCACTTTCAGCGTCTTTCTGTACAGATGAGGTAGGGCTGGGGTTGCAACGTCATGCCTAACCTGGGCTTCAGATTTGGAACCAGTTCATGTGGAAAATGCAAGTGAAATCGCTGAAGCAATGTTGTAAAAAACAGGAACATTTCCATCCGAGCCAGCTGTTCTCCAAGACAATGTCTTCTCCCTCAACATAAAAAACAGGCATAACAATTTTTCTAAATCCACAATATTTACCAAAATTTATGTCTAATATGTACCATTCAGGAAACCTGGAATTTAAAGAAACGTAGAGAAAGTTATGTTTATTTTATTCATTTCTTTTTAATAAATTTATTTATTTATTTATTTCTGGCTCCGTCAGGTCTTCATTGCTGCTCATGGGCTTTCTTTAGTTACGGCAAGCGGGGGTTCCTCTTCATTGCAGTGCGCAAGCTTCTCATTGCAGTGGCTTCTCTTGTTGCGGAGCATGGGCTCTAAGCCCATAGGCTTCAGTAGTTGTGACTCGTGGACTCAGTAGTTGTGGCTCATAGGCTCTAGAGCACAGGCTCAGTAGTTGTGGCAGATGGGCTTAGTTGTTCCACGGCATGTGGGATCTTCCCAGACCAGGGCTTGAACCCATGTCCCCTGCATTGGCAGGCGGATTCTTTTTTTCTAACATCTTTATTGGAGTATAATTGCTTTACAATGGTGTGTTAGTTTCTGCTTTATAACAAAGTGAAGCAGTTATACATATGCATATGTTCTCATATCTCTTCCCTCTTGCGTCTCCCTCCCTCCCACCCTCCTATCCCACCCCTCCAGGCGGTCAAAAGCACCGAGCTGATCTCCCTGTGCTATGCGGCTGCTTCCCACTACCTATCTATTTTACATTTGGTAGTGTATATATGTCCATGCCACTCTCTCACTTTTTCACAGCTTATCCTTCCCACTCCCCATATCTTCAAGTCCATTCTATACTAGGTCTGTGTCTTTATTCCTGTCTTACCACTAGGTTCTTCATGACTTTTTTTTTTCTTAAATTCCATATATATGTGTTAGCATACGGTATTTGTCTTTCACTTTCTGACTTATTTCACTCTGTATGACAGACTCTAGGTCCATCCACCTCATTACAAATAGCTCAATTTCGTTTCTTTTTATGGCTGAGTAATAATATTCATTGTATATATGGGCCACATCTTCTTTATCCATTCGTCCGATGATGGACACTTAGGTTGTTTCCATCTCCCGTCTATTGTAAATAGAGCTGCAATGAACATTTTGGTACATGACTCTTTGAATTATGGTTTACTCAGGGTATATGCCCAGTAGTGGGATTGCTGGGTCATATGGTAGTTCTATTTGTAGTTTCTTAAGGAACCTCCATACTGTTCTCCATAGTGGCTGTAACCAATTCACATTCCCACCAGGAGTGCAAGAGTGTTCCCTTTTCTCCACATCCTCTCCAGCATTTATTGCTTCTAGATTTTTTGATGATGGCCATTCTGACTGGTGTGAGATGGTATCTCATTGTAGTTTTGATTTGCATTTCTCTAATGATTAATGATGTTGAGCATTCTTTCATGTGTCTGTTGGCAATCTGTATATCTTCTTTGGAGAAATGTCTATTTAGGTCTTCTGCCCATTTTTGGATTGGCTTGTTTTTTGTCATTGAGCTGCATGAGCTGCTTATAAATTTTGGAGATTAATCCATTTTCAGTTGCTTCATTTGCAAATATTTTCTCCCATTCTGAGGGTTGTCTTCTGGTCTTGTTTATGGTTTCCTTTGCTGTGCAAAAGCTCTGAAGTCTCATTAGGTCCCATTTGTTTATTTTTATTTCCACTTCTCTAGGAGGTGGGTCAAAAAGGATCTTGCTGTGATTTATGTCATAGAGTGTTCTGCCTGTTTTCCTCTAAGAGTTTGATAGTTTCTGGTCTTACATTTAGGTCTTTAATCCATTTTGAGCTTATCTTTGTGTATGGTGTTAGGGAGTGTTCTAATCTCATACTTTTACATGTACCTGTCCAGTTTTCCCAGCACCACTTACTGAAGAGGCTGTCCCTTCTCCACTGTACAGTCCTGCCTCCTTTGTGCATGGGTTTATCTCTGGGCTTTCTATTCTGTTCCACTGATCTATATTTGTTTTTGTGCCAGTACCATATTGTCTAGATTACTGTAGCTTTGTAGTAGTCTGAAGTCAGGGAGCCTGATTCCTCCAGCTCCGTTTTTTGTTCTCAAGCTTGCTTTGGCTATTCAGGGTCTTTTGTGTTTCCATACAAATTGTGAAATTTTTTGTTCTAGTTCTGTGAAAAATGCCAGTGGTAGTTTGATAGGGATTGCATTGAATCTGTAGATTGCTTTGGGTAGTAGAGTCATTTTCACAATATTGATTTTTCCAATCCAAGAACATGGCATATCTCTCCATCTATTTGTATCATCTTTAATTTCTTTCATCAGTGTCTTATAATTTTCTGCATACAGGTCTTTTGTCTCTTTAGGTAGGTTTATTCCTAGATATTTTATTCTTTTTGTTGCAATGGTAAATGGGAGTGTTTTCTTGAGTTCACTTTCAGATTTTTCATCATTAGTGTATAGGAATGCCAGAGATTTCTGTGCATTAATTTTGTATCCTGCTACTATACCAAAATCATTGATTAGCTCTAGTAGTTTTCTGTAGCATCTTTAGGATTCTCTATGTATAGTATGTCATCTGCAAACAGTAACAGCTTTACTTCTTCTTTTCTGATTTGGATTCCTTTTATTTCCTTTTCTTCTCTGATTGCTGTGGCTAAAACTTCCAAAACTATGTTGAATAAGAGTGGTGAGAGTGAGCAACCTTGTCTTGTTCCTGATCTTAGTGGAAATGCTTTCAGTTTTACACACTGAGGACAATGTTGGCTGTGGGTTTGTCATATATGGCCTTACTATGTTGAGGAAAGTTCCCTCTATGCCTACTTTCTGCACGGTTTTTATCATAAATCGGTGTTGAATTTTGTCGAAAGCTTTCTCTGCATCTCTTGAAGTGACCATATGGTTTTTCTCCTTCTATTTGTTAACATGGTGTATCACGTTGATTGATTTGCATATATTGAAGAATCCTTGCGTTCCTGGAATAAAGCCCACTTGATCATGGTGTATGATCCTTTTAATGTGCTATTGGATTTTGTTTGCTAGTATTTTGTTGAGGATTTTTGCATCTATGTTCATCAGTGATATTAGCCTGAGTTTTCTTTCTTTGTGACATCCTTGTCTGGTTTTGGTATCAGGGTGATGGTGGCCTCATAGAATGAGTTTGGGAGTGTTACTCCCTCTGCTATATTTTGGAAGAGTTTGAGAAGGATAGGTGTTAGCTCTTCTCTAAATGTTTGAGAGAATTCGTCTGTGAAGCCATCTGGTCCTGGGCTTTTGTTTGTTGGAAGATTTTTAATCACAGTTTCAATTTCAGTGCTTGTGACTGGTCTGTTCATATTTTCTATGGCTTCCTGATTCAGTCTTGGCAGGTTGTGCATTTCGAAGAATTTGTCCATTTCTTCCAGGTTGTCCATTTTATTGGCATAGAGTTGCTTGTAGTAATGTCTCATGACGTTTTGTACTTCTGCAGTGTCAGTTGTTACTTCTCCTTTTTCATTTCTAACTCTATTGATTTGACTCTTCTCCCTTTTTTTCTTGATGAGTCTGGTTTATCAATTTTGTTTATCTTCTCAAAGAACCAGCTTTTAGTTTTATTGATCTTTGCTATCATTTCCTTCATTTCTTTTTCATTTATTTCTGATCTGATTTTTATGATGTCTTTCCTTTTGCTAACTTTGGGGTTTTTTTTCTTTTTCTTTCTCTAACTGCTTTAGGTGCAAGGTTAGGTTGTTTATTCGAGATGTTTCCTGTTTCGTAAGGTAGGATTGTATTGCTATAAACTTCCTTCTTACAACTGCTTTTGCTGCATCCCATAGGTTTTGGGTCGTCGTGTCTCCATTGTCATTTCTTTCTAAGTATTTTTTGATTTCCTCTTTGATGTCTTCAGTGATCACTTCGTTATTAAGTAGTTTATTGTTTAGCCTTCATGCGTTTGTATTTTTTACACATCTTTTCCTGTAATTGATATCTAGTCTCATAGTGTTGTGGTTGGAAAAGATACTTGATACATTTTCAATTTTCTTAAATTTACCAAGGCTTGATTTGTGACAAGATATGATCTATCCTGGAGAATGTTCCATAAGCACTTGAGAAAAATGTGTATTCTGTTGTTTCTGGATGGAATGTGCTATAAATATCAATTAAGTCCATCTTGTTTAATGTATCATTTAAAGCTTGTGTTTCCTTATTTATTTTCATTTTGAATCTGTCCATTGGTGAAAGTGGGGTGTTAAAGTCTCCTACTATGCATGTGTTACTGTCGATTTCCCCTTTTATGGCTGTTAGTATTTGCCTTATGTATTGAGGTGCTCCTATGTTGGGTGCATAAATATTTACCATTATTATATCTTCTTCTTGGATCGATCCCTTGATCATTATGTAGTGTCCTTCTTTGTCTCTTCTAATAGCCTTTATTTTAAGGTCTATTTTGTTTGATATGAGAACTGCGACTCCAGCTTTCTTTCGGTTTCCATTTGCATGGAATATCTTTTTCCATCCCCTTACTTTCAGTCTGTATGTGTCTCTAGGTCTGATGTGGGTCTCTTGTAGACAGCTTATATATGGGTCTTGTTTATGTATCCATTTAGCCAATCTGTGTCTTTTGATGGGAGCATTATTCCATTTACATTTCAGGTAATTATCGATATGTATGTTCCTATTCCCACTTTCTTAACTGTTTTGGGTTCGTTATTGTAGGTCTTTTCCTTCTCTTGTGTTTCTTGCCTAGAGAAGTTCCTTTAGCATTTGTTGTAAAAGATGGTCTGGTGGTGCTGAACTCTCTCAGTTTTTGCTAGTCTGTAAAGGTTTTAATTTCTCCATCAAATCTGAATGAGATCCTTGCTGGGTAGAGTAATCCTGGTTGCAGGTTTTTCTCCTTCATCACTTTAAATATGTCCTGCCAGTCCCTTCTGGCTTGCAGAGTTTCTGCTGAAAGATCAGCTGTTAACCTTATGGGGATTCCCTTGTGTGTTATTTGTTGTTTTTCCCTTGCTGCTTTTAATATGTTTTCCTTGTATTTAATTTTTGACAGTTTAATACGTGTCTTGGCAAATTTCTCCTTGGATTCATCCTGTATGGGACTCTCTGTGCTTCCTGGACTTGATTAACTATTTCCTTTCCCATATTAGGGAAGTTTTCAACTATAATCTCTTCAAATATTTCTCAGTCCCTTTCTTTTTCTCTTCTTCTTCTGGAACCCCTATAATTCGAATGTTGGTGCATTTAATGTTGTCCCAGAGGTCTCTGAGACTGTCCTCAGTTCTTTTCATTCTTTTTTCTTTTTTCTGCTCTGCAGTAGTTATTTCCACTATTTTATCTTCCAGGTCACTTATCCGTTCTTCTGCCTCAGTTATTCTGCTATTGATCCCTTCTAGAGTATTTTTAATTTCATTTATTGTGTTGTTCATTGTTGCTTCATTTTTAGTTCTTCTAAGTCCTTGTTTAATGTTTCTTGTATTTTGTCTATTCTATTTCCAAGAATTTGGATCATCTTTACTATCATTATTCTGAATTCTTTTTCAGGTAGACTGCCTATTTCCTCTTCATTTGTTAGTTCTGGTGGGTTTTTATCTTGCTCCTTCATCTGCTGTGTGTTTTTCTGTCTTCTCATTTTGCTTATCTTACTGTGTTTGAGGTTTCCTTTTTGCAGGCTGCAGGTTCGCAGTTCCCGTTGTTTTCAGTGTCTGTCCCCAGTGGCTAAAATTGGTTCAGTGGGTTGTGCAGGCTTCCTGGTGGAGGGGACTAGTGCCTGTGTTCTGGTGGATGAGGCTGGATCTTGTCTTTCTGGTGGGCAGGTCCACGTCTGGTGGTGTGTTTTGGGGTGTCTGTGGACTTACTATGATTTTAGGCAGCCTCTCTGCTAATGGGTGGGGCTGTGTTCCTGTCCTGCTAGTTGTTTGGCATAGGGTGTCCAGCACTGTAGCTTGCTGGTCGTTGAGTGAAGCTGGGTGCTGGTGTTGAGATGGGGATCTCTGGGAGATTTTCGCTGTTTGATATTATGTGGAGCTGCGAGGTCTCTTGTGGACAAGTGTCCTGAAGTTGGCTCTCCTACCTTAGAGGCATAGCACTGACCCCTGGGTGCAGAACGAAGAGCCTTTCATCCACATGGCTCAGAATAAAAGGGAGAAAAAGAAGAAAGAGAGAAAGAGAGAAAGAGAGAGAGAGAGAGAGAGAAAGAAAGAAAGAAAGAAAGAAAGAAAGAAAGAAAGAAAGAAAGAAAGAAAGAAAGGAAGGAAGAAAGGAAGGAAGGAAGGAGGGAGTGATGGAGGGAGGGAGGGAGGAAGGAGGGCAGGAAGGAAAGAAAGAAAGAAGATAAAATAAAGTAAGATAAAATAAAGTTATTAAAATAAAATTAATTATTAAGAAAAAAACAAACAAAATGGACGGATAGAACCCTAGGACAAATGGTGGAAGCAAAGCTATAAAGACAACATCTCACACAGAAGCATACACATACACACTCACAAAAAGAGGAAAAGGGGAAAAAAAATAATTCTTGCTCTCAAAGTCCACCTCCTCAATTTGGGATGATTCGTTGTCTATTCAGGTATTCCACAGATGCAGAGTACATCAAGTTGATTGTGGAGCTTTAATCTGCTCCTTCTGAGCTTCTGGGAGAGATATCCCTTTCTCTTCTTTGTTCTCACAGCTCCCGGGGCTCAGCTTTGGATTTGGCCTCGCTTCTGCGTGTAGGTCGCTGGAGGGCGTCTGTTCTTCACTCAGACAGGATGGGGTTAAAGGAGCAGCTGCTTCAGGGACTCTGGCTCACTCAGGCCGGGCAGAGGGAGGGGTACAGAGTGTGGGGCGAGCCTGCAGCGGCAGAGGTCGGCATGACGTTGCACCAGCCTGAGGTGCGCCATTCTGCGTTCTCCTGGGGAAACTGCCCCTGGATCCCGGGACCCCGGCAGTGGCAGGCTGCACAGGCTCCCCGAAAGGGGGGTGTGGACAGTGACCTGTGCTCGCACACAGGCTTCTTGGTGGCAGCAGCAGCAGCCTTAGCATCTCATGCCCATCTCTGGGGTCCGTGCTTTTAGTCGTGGCTCATGCCCATCTCTGGAGCTCCTTTAAGCAGCACTCTTAATCCCCTCTTTTCACACACCAGGAAACAAAGAGGGAAGAAAAAGTCTCTTGCCTCTTCGGCAGGTACAGACTTTTCCCCAGACTCCCTCCCGGCTAGCCATGGTGCACTAACCCCCTGCAGGCTGTGTTCATGCCGCCAACCCCAGTCCTCTCCCTGCGCTCCGACCGAAGCCCGAGCCTCAGCTCCCAGCCCCGTCCGCCCCAGCGGGTGAGCAGACAAGCCTCTCTGGCTCGTGAGTGCCGGTCGACACCAATCATCTGTGTGGGAATCTCTCCACTTTGCCCTCCGCACCCCTGTTGTTGTGCTCTCCTCCGCAGCTCCGAAGCTTTCCCCCTCCGCCACCCGCAGTCTCTGCCTGCGAAGGGGCTTCCTAGTGTTTGGAAAGCTTTCCTCCTTCACAGCTCCCTCCCACTGGTACAGGTCCCATCCCTATCCTTTTGTCTCTGTTTATTCTTTTTTCTTTTGCCCTACTCAGGTACGTAGGGACTTTCTTGCCTTTTGGGAGGTCTGAGGTCTTCTGCCAGCGTTCAGTAGGTGCTCTGTAGGAGTTGTCCCACGTGTAGATGCATTTCTGGTGTGTCTGTGGGGAGGAAGGTGATCTCCGCATCTTACTGTTCCACCATCTTCCCTCTGTTTCTAGCTTTTTATATGATGGCCATTCTGACTGGTGTGAGATTATATCTCATTGTAGTTTTGATTTGTATTTCTCTAATGATTAATGATGTTGAACATTCTTTCATGTGTTTGTTGGCAATCTGTATTTCTTCTTTGGAGAAATGTCTATTTAGGTCTTCTGGAGGGTGGATTCTTAACCACTGCGCCACCAGGGAAGCCTGGAAGTTATATTTATTAAAGGATTTTCTTAAGCCGCAAAGAATAGAAATTGGCACTCTGGTTCCCAGAGGCCATTTCTTCATCTTCTTTTGTAAGGTCATGTACTGTTGTAAGCTCATTAGTTCTATTCTCCACTTCCTTTGCATGTGGCAACAGAGCCTGAGATATGCCACGAAAGATGTGAGGTGTGACACTTTGTTCTCTTGACCCAGGAGAAGTCCATTTCATTTCAAATGACTGCATGTGTACCCTTCCCCAGTGAAAGGATTTTTCCAGTCCATCTTCCATGGGTCTCGTGATCTGTGTACTTGTTCACAGGAGATGCAATATTTTTGGAGATGAGGTATAAGAATTGAGAGCCAAGAGAGCTAGATTCTAGTTTCACTTCAAGTTATGATGCCATTCCTGTCCCTGGGTCTCAGTCTCTCAAGCTGCCTGTTACTGATTTCTAGCTCTACAAGTTTTGATTACAAGCCAAAATCCACAAGCAAGAAAGTTTCAGAAAAAGCCAGAGCTTCTCATCAATTTCTTTCTAGCTGCTAAATTATGGCTTATTTTGAGTAGAAAGAGGTGTTAATGAGCTCTAATTAAACCATTCTCTCCTGTAAGATTCAATACTGTTTTCAGAGTTGGGATATTAACTCTACAAGAGAATGCTTCAGATTAAGGTATTATACATGATAAATCAGCATTATACTTTTTCCTAACGTTATGCCCCTTTGAAAGTTCTCTTACCTATGGAAAAGGGAACCAAAGCTTCCTTCTTGGCAAAATATCCATTGCTGTCCAGAAATCGGTCTGGATAGAATATTTCTGGGTCTCTCCAATACTTTTCATCGAAGTGTACAGAATAAAGATTTGTAATTACTGTTGTGCCCTTAGGAATGGAATAACCACGTACAACTGCATCCTCAGAGGTTGCATGGAAAATCCCTAACGGCACTATATTACAGAATCTTAAAACTTCATGTAAAACTGCCTCGGTATAAGGCATTTTGCATTTGTCATCCCAAGAAGGTGTCCCACTGGGTCCTATAATTAAATCAATCTCTTTCTGAACTTGTCCTGTAAGAGAAAAAGTGTTCAAGTTATTATGCACTTCTTAGAATTATATCTAAAGTAATTTCCCTTTAGGATAAAACAAAAGATAACCTGTAGTAAGCCAACAAGGTATGGGTACACCCAGATTCAGATTTTTCATTATCTGGGAGTTCTATTTAAATATGTGCCACATATCTTATACAACCAGTACCCAACGCTCTAAGTAATTTTGTTGTGAAAAACACATTATAAGTAATAAAAATAAAAATTAAACAAATCTAGAATTAGAATAACAACACTCTCAGCAAGGAAAAGAGTGAAGCATAAAAACTTAAATTAAAAAGAACTAGGGTTGGGACTTCCCCGGCAGGCCAGGGATTAAGACTCCATGCTTCCACTGCAGCAAGCATGGGTTCAATCCCTGGTTGGGGAACTAAGATCCTGCATGCAGCATGGTGCAGCCGAAAAACAACAACAACCACCACCACCAGGGTTCAGGTCCCAGCTCAGCACTAGAAGGGAGTGAGCAAATCAGTCACTCAGCCTTTTTCCCTCATTTATGAAATAGGTATTATAAGACATCTCTGAGGTTTTTATACGAATTTAGATAACAGTTTTGAAAACCTTATAGCTATTCAATGCTTCTCTTTTTGGATAGCACAGCAGGAGTTCCTAAATAGAATGCCTTGTACAAGGCCAAAGACTCTAAAACATGTGTGAGCCTTAAATGTAAGAACAGACCTTGAGATCACTGGAATCCTTACCTTGAATGTTAGGATAAAGGGCCATGAAAAGAATTGCCCACCGTAGCACATTGGTTGTAGTTTCAGTTCCAGCAATGATGAGTTCACCCACAGAGAAAATCAGGTTTTCTTTGGAGAAAGTAGATGATGGGTCATTTTTACCTTGATCCATCTCATCTAAATAAGCATCAACAAAATGCTGAGGTAACTGAGGCTTTCTGTTGATGGAAACTTTTTCAATAAGCCTGGAGAGAAAGTCATAGACCACAGCTGCATTTCTAAACAGTTGCTGATGTTTTCCAAAAGGTAAGATGCCAATCCATGGAAAGGCATTATAGAGGAAGACTGAGGCGTCGGTGGCTAGTTCCACATTTTCACTAAATAACTCAATCATGTGCTGAAAATCAGTGTCTTCATAAGTGAATCGTTCTCCAAAAATTATCAGATTGGTTATGTTTGAAACGGCATTTGTTATTAATTGTTTAAAGTCAAAAGGGCTACCATTGTATGTTTCAATAGCATCAATGAAAAATTTGGTTTCTTCTAAGATTTTAGATTCAAAAGACTTTTGACCATATCCAAAACAGCGAAAGCTGTTTACAGCTAATTTTCTGTGATCAACCCATCCTCGGCCATATCTGGAATTGAGTAAGCCTAAAAAGAAAAAGGGATGGTTAGTCATTCTTCTCCAAATTATCTTTCTATGATACTATTAAAAAATTTTATCATTCCTACATCCCTGTATCTAACAGCTAAAAATACTATGCAGGGAAGAAAAAAAAAAAAAAAGATGGTTATTCATTCTTCTCCAAATTTCCTATAAAACTAAAACTAGACCCAGTAGTTAAGCCCTATTCTTTACTCCTCATTAGCCATGGAATATTATAAACAGATAAAGCTTATCCATACTTCTCATCTGGGCACAGGCAAAAAAGACCTATAATCTCCCACCACAAGAAACTGAACTGTCTTCTGTAATTCAACCTGGGTGAGCAAGGCCTTGGGTGACCTTATTATCCAACTTCTATTATAAGCCTAATTTACAAAAGACGAATGACTGTGTGTTCTATGGGCAAAATTTTATCCTGGACTAAACACATACCTGAGAAATCATCCTTCTTGAATTAGAAATTTCCTGCTTTAAGAGACTAGATTTTAGAATACAAATTTCCTCCCATTAAAGGCATATGTTACCTAATACTATAACTGGAAGTGGCAAGGATGGCCTGAATGAGGTGTCAACGTAGTGGAAATACTCAAGCCAAAAGCAAGTGCTAGGGACTGAATGTTTGTGCCACCACAACATTCAAATGTTGAAGCCTAATCCCCAATGTGATGGTATTAGGAAATTAGGTATTTGGGAAATAATTATGTAATGAGCCCTTATGAATGAGCTTTAGTGCCATTATAAGAAGGGATGTAGGAAGAGATGACTGCTCTTGGTTATGTGAGGATACAAGGAGAAGACGGCAGTCTGCAAGCCAAGAAGCAGGCTCTTTCCAGACACTGTTCTGCTAGTACCTTGATCTTGAATTTCCTAGCCTCCAGATCTGATAGAATAACTGTCTGTTGTTGAAGCCACTTAGTCTATATATTTTTGTTATAGCAGCCCAAACTAAGGGGACAAACATGAAACTCAAACTTCTAATATTGATATTGCTTGCCTTGAAATCTCAGTCTCCACAGTATACTCTGCTGTTCTGATATGTCTACTATGGAATATTTTCCCTTTAAATCGATTATCAAGAAAAAAACTTCTTCAGCATATATATTTCTGTAACGTGTAGTTTACTTGGAATTTCATTCATAATTGGTACATAGGTATACCTATGATGAAAAATGTCATGTTCTCTTGTCTACATGAAGTACCTATGTAATTTACATTTCAACAACTTTTGTGCAACAGTTTTTGAATTTGGAACTTATGATGAAATTAACCATACATAAGGGGGCCTTTAACGCTGTGCAGCAATTTTTTTTTTTTTTTTTTTTTTTTTTTTTTTTTTGCGGTACGCGGGCCTCTCACTGCTGTGGCCTCTCCCGTTGCGGAGTACAGGCTCTGGACGCGCAGGCCCAGCGGCCATGGCTCACGGGCCCAGCCGCTCTGCGGCATATGGAATCTTCCCGGACCGGGGCACGAACCCGTGTCCCCTGCATCGGCAGGCGGACTCTCAACCACTGCGCCACCAGGGAAGCCCATGTGCAGCAATTTTATATGCCATATTCCATTCTCTTTTCTATACTCCCAGATGACTATTCATTCAACATAATGTATTTCTGGAGCTAAAGTGTCTTAGATATATCAGTGAACAAAAGAGGCAAAGATGGCTATTTCTCATGGACCTTACAGACTAGTGAGGAGAGACAAACAAATTATAGAGCAAGGAAGGAGACATAGGGTGGTCAGGAAAAGCCTCAGTGAGAAGGTGACATAAGTAAAGACACAGGAGATGGGAGTGAGTCAAGCAGATATTCAGGGAAAGATCACTGCAGGTAGAGAGAACCAGTGCAAAGGCACTGAGATAAAAGCAAGCCCAAGAGAAATGTATGCATATGGGATACATGTGCATAATATATGCATACAGTTACACACAAGAAGGTACACAGGAGCCTGATTATAACCTTATACTGGCCAGTCTGTGTGCCCAGGCATGGGCTGAACCCGCCTAAAGGGCCACTTTTTCCTATTCAAACAGTGGGTTTATGGTGGCTCTGATTTCCCACTTCCAAGTTCAGTGCATATGCATCTTAAAATAACACATCTAGGGAATTCCCTGGTGGTCCAATGGTTAGGACTCCACGCTTTCACTGCTGAGGGCCCAGGGTCAGTCCCTGGTTGGGAACTAATATCCCGCAAACTGGGCAGTGCAGCCAAAAAAAAAGAGAAAGAAACCACATCTAATTTTCTTTCTGTTTTAAAAAAATAATAAATTTATTTATTTATTTATGGCTGCGTTGGGTCTTTGTTGCTGCACGCGGGCTTTCTCTAGCTGCGTCAAGCAGGGTCTACTCTTCGTTGTGGTGCACAGGTTTCTCATTGTGGTGGCTTCTCTTGTTGCGGAGCACAGGCTCCAGGAGCACAGGCTTCAGTAGTTGTGGCACGCGGGCTTCAGTAGTTGTGGCTCATGGGCTCAGTAGTTGTGGCTCACAGAAAGCATGCTCAGTAGTTGTGGTGCACAGGCTTAGTTGCTCCATGGCATGTGGGATCTTCTCGGACCAGGGCTCAAACCCATGTCCCCTGCACTGGCAGGCAGATTCTTAACCACTGCCCCACCAGGGAAGCCCAACACATCTAATTTTCTACTTATTTTTAATCTTACTATTTCTTTAAAAGTCTTAAGTTGAATGCATGTTTTTTCTTTCTTTATGATAAAAACAGTCTAAACTATAAGTTTATAGCTTCAAAAAACATACAGTTTATCCTAAATATTACTCTGATCACATCATACATTTTCATAATTTCTTTAAAGGTCTTCTATTATAATTGTGGTATAATTTCTTCTTTGGCCTAATTATTACTTGGAAGAGTATTTAAGAAGCTGGAGATTTGCTTTTTATTTATATTATTGCTTTCAAGTGTCATCATGCCCTGGCCTAAGAATTTGGCCTTTAAAACTGGTGTTTTCTTTGCATTAATTGATTTGCTTTGCAATTTAATATATGGTTAATTTTTATTTTGTTCCTTTTCAATCAATGTCTTCTTTAGTCTATGTAACCAAGATACTGTTGAATTTTTCTTTCAAATGAAGAGTGAAGCTCTCATTGAACTGGAAAATTTTGGAGATAAAAACTCTTATACTATTAAGTATGAAAACGGATGTATCTGACGTCAACATTCTATTTTAGGCTTTCTGTTGCTGCTTTCGTCTCATCCGTTCTGTTAACTTTCAGCCTTTCTCCCTTGTTGAATATGCAGTCATCCGACACTGATCAACACTAAACCATAGAGAATACTAGTCCTTTACACAAACCCACAATTCTTCATTTACATATCATATTAATTAGTAAAGAAAGGCTGTTTCAGGGTCTATAAGCTTATAAGTAAAATAATAGTAAAATGTCACCAAGCGCTCAAGACTAGCTTCAAAGATACTTTTGATTCAAGTATGTGTGCATGTGTATGTATTCTTAACCTGTTTCACAAAACCTGCACATATTATTAAGTGCTAATTCTTTAAAACATTATTTACAATATTTATTAGAACTGGATTACAACAGTAGAATTAGTATGTACTGGCCTAAAATATGAATGTAATGCAGCCTGAAAGGTTCTCAAATATTAGGGTCTGTAACCTAAATTAACTAATTAATACTTTCTTGTTAATCAGTACAACAGAATCCAACCTCTATGTACTAAATTTACATAAAATAAGAAATGTGGGGACTTCCCTGGTGGCACAGTGGTTAAGAATCCGCCTGCAAATGCAGGGGACACAGGTTCAAGCCCTGGTCAAAGAAGATCCCACATGCCGCGGAGCAACTAAGCCCATGTGCCACAACTACTGAGCCTGCACTCTGTGAGCCACAACTACTGAGTCCATGTGCCACAACTACTGAAGCCCGTGTGCCTAGAGCCCATGATCTGCAACAAGAGAAGCCACTGCAATGAGAAGCCCGGGCACCACAACAAAGAGTAACCCCCACTCACCGCAACTAGAAAAAGCCCGTGCACGGCAATGGAGACCAAATGCAGCCAAAAATAAATAAATAAATTTTTTTAAAAAAGGAAATGTGACTTAAAATAGTTTAGTAAATCATTAGGTAGGTGAAAATAAACATACCTCCCATTTTTGTCATCTTCATGAATAAAGGAAGGCATGGTCTGTCTGCAAAAATTTCACTTTGATGAACAAGGCATTCCTTTACTACATCATAGCCATTTAGAACCACTGCTGATATACCTCCAAGATCCAAACTGAAGATCTTTGAGAAGAAAAGAAAAACATTTAAATGGCAAAATATATGGAGAAATATAACCATAGAAATCCACATATACTAAGTCCAGCTCTCCCAGTATTTGTTACTCCCTGAAAATGCTGGCATTTATTACTCAGCTGACAATGTTTAGAGTGCCTTCTCTCTACAAGGCACGTCAAAGACCATGATTTCATTACTCATTCAGTGGCTCAAGACATAATCTTATAAATGGTGTAATGAAAAGAGTACCAGACTCAGGAGGCCTGGGTTCTAGTTTAAGCTTTGCCATTAAACAGATACAGGACACCTGGCAGAACCCTTAAACTTTTTGGGCTTCAGGGCTGCCACAGAAAATCAAGAAATACTTGATATTTATGCTCTTTTAAAATTCATTCCAACTCAAAACATTCAATGATATCTCAGAATCTGTTTACTTCCAAGATGAATGAGGAAGTGGCTCCATCTACACATCATTTATTATTCCAGGTTTAGGTGGGGGAGGGGATTGTCAAAGGCCTGAGAGACAACTTTTGAGGTATAAAATGTTGGGGCCCAGGATATGCAACCCCAAAATATGCCTCAATGGCATATTAATTATTTTGAATTAAAGTTACTGAAGAAATGGCCAACGCAAGAGGGATGCTCTAGGGAGTTCCCTGGTGGTCTAGTGGTTAGGATTTGGTGCTGTCACTGCTGTGCCCCGGGTTCGATCCCTCGTAGGGAACTGAGATCATGCAAGCTGCTTGGCACAGCCAAAATTTTAAAAAAAGAGGGACACTTTCTCTTTTTTGTCTCCCTGAAAGCAGGAAATAAATCTCTCATGTGAAAGGTATACTCCATGCATCTGGAGGTAGGACACCCTTATTGCCAAAGATAGGGAATTTGGGGGTGAGAATCCTTTTTTAAACAAATCTTGGTACTTCTTTAATGTACTGCCCAAGCACAAACTCTCTTTAGATTCTTCACCAATTGGGCACCCAAAACCAAAGTTTCTTTGTCCTGTCAATTCTTTGCAAATTTATTGGTTCTTTGTCTAAGAAGTAGAAAATCTGCCTGCTTTGGCCACTTCCTCCATCCCATGTCTGTGAAACCACCGTGTGCATGGAGTCAAATGTGTTTCTTTTTCTCCTGTTAATCTGTCTTGTGTCAATTTTATTATTAGTCCAGCCAAAAGTACTCAAGAGGGGCAGACGGGAAAATTTCCCTCTCCTCAGCAAAACATACTGAAACTCACAGGCTTATTTATTTGGGCCCCTGAATTCCACGAAGTTAACAAAGAGGGCCCTATGGGAATTTGACCTTGGAGGACTGGCATCCACACATTGGCACAGGTGGCTGCCCCTCAGCTAAAAGATGGAATACCCATCCTATTCCTTGCTGAAGCTTCTCATGTGCTTCCCCACAGGTTCACTTACAACGTCACACCTCCTGCAGTCTATTCTAGCTAGCCCTATATAAAGGCCTAGGGAACAATGCTGCCGTATTAGTGGGATGCAAAGATTGCTTATCCCCATCCTCTCAGTGGGTGGCTGAGAGCTTTTAAGAGCCAAAACACTGAGTCAAGCCTCATCTCTGGGCAAACAGGTAGAACAGATTTAGCTATGATTCACACTACTTTGGGGGGTGGGGTGGGAGGTACCAGGAGACTTAGCAGAGAATTGAAGTTCAGCAGAAATAGTTACAGTAGCAAAAGTGATGAAGACCTCCAAGTAGTAAAGAATCAACCAGCTGAGAAGGGTCTTTGGCACAAGGATGGGCCCTGCCAACTGAGCAGCAGGTACATCCAGAACTTTGGGAAGCAGCATGGACTGCCTGCCACAAGTAAAGGTATTAGTCAAAAGTGGCAGTGTAAGAGTTTCAGCACAAAGGAAGTGGTTACCAGCTGAGCAAAGATGGGGCTCTTTCTTTCAGTTCCCAAAGCAGTAATAGGATGGTCTTAAAATCTTTTCACAGAAGTGTAATTTTAAGCAGATATAAAGGAAAAATTCCTCCTCCTGTGTGTCTCCTCTACTCTCAGTACTCCACTACAACACCTATAACACCAGATGTGTGCAATTCTGGGACACCAGCTGGGTGTCCTACAATTTAACTCAATTCTGACATTATCTACCAGGAGAAAGTGTCAGATTCCGCAGGTTAAGGGCTCAATAACACAAGAGTGCTCCTCCACTTCAGACTCCAATCACAAGTCGAGGTTGTTACCTGTGCTTCCGATCAAAGGGCTACAAATCAGAGGTTCCCATGACCTCCTCCTCAGGTTTGATTAATTTGATAGAGTGGCTCACAGAACTCAATAAAATATTTTACTTACTAGATTACCGGTTTCTTAAAAAAGGATGTAACTCAGGAGCAGCCATATGGAAGAGATGCATAGGGCAAGTGTATGGTCAGGCCACTCAAGATGGCTGTTCTCTTGCTCTCTGTATATTCCCTGCTCAACCAATGCCTGCTTCACCTATACCCTACTCACAGGATTGACCTTCCTACATACTTGCCCCAGGCTCCAGCTACTGACTGTTCTTATCAAAGGGGCAGCGAGGGGCGTGCCCCTCTGCTAGTGTACCTGATAACCAATGAAGCAACCTGAATCAACTCCCCTGTAACTGGTAATCCCCCGCCCCCTTCCCCTGCTGCCAGGTCCTGCCTTCCACCTGCCATACACGATGGGGTATCACTCCAGGACCTTGCTTCAGTTATGTAAGATCCCTATCCACTGATGTCTCTGTTGCTGACTCCAGGCTCTTTCTTCAGTCTTGGAGCTGGGCAAGTACAGGCCTTGCTGGCCTGTGGGGTGCAGCCCAACAGCAAGGTATGAGGAAAGGGGTGTAGAGCTTCCATGCTCTCCCCAGGCATGCTAGCCTCTGCTCACCTCCACGTGTTCACCAAATCACCATGGAAGCTCTCAGAGCCCTATAATTCAGGGATTTTTATGGAGGTTTTATTACCTAGGCATGATTGATCAAATCATTGGTCGCTGGTGACTGACTCAACCTCCAGCCCCCCTCCCTTCCCCAGAGGTAAGATGAGTAGAACTGAAAATTCCAACCCTCTAATCCTGGTTGGTTCTCCAGGCAACAAGCTCCCATCCTTAAGGGCTTTCCATTAACATTCACATAAACGCTGAGGTGGGTGAAAGGGGCTTATTATGAATAACAAAAGATGCATCTACCACTCTCAACACTTAGGAAGTTCCAAGGGTTTTGGGAGCTTGTGCCAGGAAAGGTACAAAGACCAAATACACATTTATTAAAAATCACAGTATCACAAGCAGAGACAATAACGAAGGGTATTAGTGAATAGGCAGTGGTCCTGACGCAGGAAAAAAATCCCCAACTTTGTGATTAAATCAACTTTGTGATCGATTTCACAACGATGGGATTACAAATTCTGTTAATAGGAAGGCAGAACAGACAGGGGAGTTAATTTCAGGGTAATGCTGTCAGGTTGTGGACACTAGAGATTGCAAAAACCAACTAGGAGCCATAACTTGAGAAAACTGTTATACAATCCACCTTTACTCAAAAATGAGATGGTCCTCTATTTCACGGCGAAAACTGGGGAAACTGTTACTTGAACTAGCATCTATTCAGGTACATGCTCTTTTCAAGGACTTTTGGTAGAAGTTTGTAAATCAAATTGTGAAAATTCATCCTTATGCTGCTTTAATCTATGGAAGTGTCCAAGATTAGTTTTATATATTTTTAAATTTATTCAATAATTTTTATTATTATTATGGGGTAGTTATGATGCTGGCAAAGATGGAAACAGGTACACATGAAACAGCTTCTAGAAGTCAGTCTATGATCTTCAAGTCTTTTGCCCTATTCCCAAACTAGCTCTACCCACGATTTTTCACTATCTCAGTTAATGACCATTCCAGCCATCCTTCAAGCTATATTCTGGTCCCAAACTGCCCATGGTTTTTGTTTTTTGGGGTTTTTTTTGGCCACACTGCAGCACGTGGGATTTTAGTTCCCTGAACAGGGATTGAACCTGCACCCCCTGCAGTGGAAGCTCGGATTCTTAACCACCAGACTGCCAGGGAAGTCCTGAGCTGCCCATGTTGACTCCATTTTTCACCCAAGCCCCACATCACTGCTTAGCAGTCACGATGTTTCAACTTTAACAATACAGACAGAATATGACAATTTCTTACCACTTCCGTCACTAACACTCTAATCCTTCATTTCTCCCCTATGTTATCTCAACAGCCTCTTAACTTGTCTCTTTATAAGTGATTCTCAGCATGGCATACTCCTGCTTCATGGCCTTTGTACTTGTTCCCTTGGCCTGGAATGTTTTTCCCCTAGATACTCCCACACCTTGCTCCTTCACTTCATTCAAATATTTGCTCAGATGCCTTTTTTACAGTGAGGCCTGCTCTAACCCATTTAAATTTCACCCCCTAGCATTCTCCATTTTCCTTACCCTAATTTAGTTTACTTCTTACTCTGTACTCTAACATATTATATACTTATTGTGTTTATAGTGTCCCTATCCTGCTCCCCACCTCCCCTCCACTGGTAGAGTGTAAGCTACACGAGGGCAGGGATTTTCACCTGTTTTGTTCATTGCTAAATCTTCACATCTAGCATAGTATTAATACATAGCGTATGATAACAACTGATAAATATATGCTGAATTAAAGACTAGTGGGGGAGACACACATTTAAGCATATTATTACAACACTATGGGCTAAGTGCTAATAACAGAGGAATGTAAAAAGTGCTGTTGATGAAAACTGATAAATAATTGCCACACACTTTTCAGCATTTGCTTGGGCTGTTTTCTCATTTGGAATGCCTACCTTGACTGCCATACCGTCCAAACCCCACCAAGTCTTTAAGGACCCACCTCCATGAAGCCTTTCTCGGTGCACTCTCTTTCTCTTTCTCCCTTGAACCACCACAGCACATGCTTAGAAGCTCCCATGGCACTTACTTAATACTACCTAAAACCAGAAGCATTCATATTCCTGTCTTCTGCTTGCCTGCTAAATTATAAACTCTTTAGATTCAGTGATTTCATCTCTTTCATCTTTGAACGCTCCACGGAATCTCATTCAATACCTTGCTTAAATCTCAATAAACGCTTACTGTATAAATAAATTATAGGTTGTCAACTCCACATGCCTCAAAATAATTATTTTATTATCCTTACATGCATTACCTGAAAATAATCTGTAAAAACTCCTTGTGCTAGCTTTGCTAGCTAGGGAATGCTTCTCGAAATCTGGGTTAAGATTAGTCACTGCAGAAGCTTACGCATTCAGAGTGAATCTCCAAGGAAATGCTAAGTCTCAGTGTGATACATTTCTGTAAAAGATTGTCTTTAAAATGACTGTATAAGTCTTGAGCACCGGTTGTCTTCCTTTCAAGAATTATGAAGGAGAACTGAATTCACAGACTTCATAAAAGTAGGTGTCACTTGAAGGGACTGTCATTTCTTATAAGCAATTTTAAAGTCCAGGGCTTGCTTTCTCTGAGCACACATCTCCAGATCATCAAGTAAGACAGTGGAAAAATAAGATTCTATATTTATAAGTACGACATATAAACAACTTTCCACAACCTTCTAGAAGTACAGGAGATAATAATTTCCTTCCACTTCCAAAAAAGGCATAGTATTTTAACAACTAACATACTGTTAGCGGAAAAACTGACTGAAACTGCCCGCCCTGGCCAGGCAAAGACAGTAACAATTTGCATGAGTTATTTTATGACAGGAGATCCTGGTAAGGAACATAGAACTAACAAGCCACCAACCGGAAGAATACAGAAAAGGTCAAACGGAGAGAGGAGATGCCAGTCGACATGTCCTACCAACCTCCCAGAATCCTCCTCGCTGGAATCCATCTTGGCTGAGCAGTTGCGCGCCCACCAGAAAGGAACCTGAGTCAGAATGATTGGCCAGAGACAACCGGGAAACTAATCCCATCACCATAAAACCCGAGACTGCGAGCCACATGGCAGAGCAGTTCTCCTGGTTCCCTCACCCTCCTGCTCTCCACCCAGGCACCCCTTTCCAATAAAGTCTCTTGCTTTGTCAGAACGTATGTCTCCTCAGACAATTCATTTCTTAGTGTTAGACAAGAGCCCACTCTGGGGCCCGGGAAGGGGTCTCCCTTCCTGCAACAATACCAACTTTGAGACTTTGTCAGAATTGGAAAATACCTCTGAGACAATGGGAGAACCGTAGGGGTGTTTCACAACTAAGATAAAGAGCAAGTAGCTTAAAGGGTTAATACATCAGGTGGTTTTCAACTTAAGTCTAAAACAGAGTTACTCAAACCATGTCTACTCTTCAATGCATACATCCTTTCCATTTCGGCTCCTTTTTCTTTTTCCTCTGCTCCTCTTATACCTAACAGCACAGGTTAGCCCTACTTAATTTTACCACCTTCAGTAAAAAGACCTTGTAAAGAACCAAGGTTGCCTCAAATATATAGTTGTACCAGCAATAAAACTGGTTACTCATGCCAAATTCTTATCCAATGTACCAGATCTACCTATGCCAAGATGACAGTCTTCCAGCACATTTATAATTTGCAGTCTATTATAAGACTAAATTACCCCTCTCCCGAAAGAATGTTCATAGTAAATACAGAGTTCCTTTCAGTTCAAATATCTACGTATGAAAAACAGTTCCCTATTCTGCATGACACCATTTCACATAACTGGTCTAAAAACACTTTCTACTTTGTAGGCCTAATAAGTTGTTCTGTAATTAATAACTAACATTTACTCAAAGAACATTTGAGTAGCACTTAACTGTGTTCAGTTATTATTATTACCATTACGCATATCGCGAAACCTTAAGATTCAGACAAGTAAAGGTCAAGTTTTACCTGACGAAAGAGGACTCAACCTCTCGTCTTGCGCTTTCACATCTTACGATTTCTCTAAATATTAATGATGCTTTGTACACCAGAGATCAAATATATTCAATGGAAATCATGGAAATACACTCAATTCCTGAGAACTGGAGAGTGGAAAACAGTATCTAAGAATTACACAATTTGCTTTATCTAAGCCCAGCCTCCCTTTAGCGACATATACCATCAGAGAACTGCAGAAACCTAGAATAATTATTGTAAAAGCTGGTTTAAATACGGATGTAAGCCCAAACCTTTAACACCGCAATTGCCAGACAGCCCTGCGGTACTTTTCCTTCAAAACACAATTTGTGGTCGATCGTTAGATTAATTTTTTTCTCTGGCTAGACTGTAACTACCTAAAATTGGGCTGTGACTGCCTTCTTCATCTCTCTATCCCCAGCACCTGGCAGAGCCTGGCTGGTCGTTTCCTATAAAAGAATGGATTCAAAAGGAAACAAGTGAGCCATGTTAGTGCCAGTGTTCTGGAAACTTCTGCCTCCTCGAGGTCAGGACACCCTTCCAAACACAAGCTAGCGTTTTGGCCTTTCCCCTGCTAGTTCGCAGGGCGTGGCTGCCTGCAAGTCACTCAGCTGGTCCATGCCGCAGTTTCCTCCTCTGTAAAACGGGGAGGACCAGAGGACCTGCCCCCGGGCGCCCGCACTGCAAGGGAGGCTGGCCCACGGCCGGCGCAGTCTCCGTGTTTGCTGCAGGACGCTCCTGGCTCCGGGCAGACAGGACTGCACTGCGACTCCGCACTAATTTTCACTCAGTTCATTCTCTCTTTCACGGTCATTTCCCAGAGGCCTTCACCTGCGCTCTCTCAGCCTCTCGGCAGACGCCTAGACCAGCCGTTCTCAAACGCAAACATCCAGCGACCTCCTATTAACCATTAACTCGGTCCTAGATTTCGGACGCCTGGTTTTCTCGAGAAGCCGTGGGTGGAAGCTAACCTACGCACTTCGTGCAGCTCCGTGGGCGCTATAAGCTGGTCGCGCTGAGGGTAACGCCCGTCACTCCCGACCGGGCTTCCGGCGCGGGACCCAGGCCCCACTGCGCAGGCGCGGGAGCGGCACCTCGTCGCCCTCGGGGGCGGGAGAATCCGGCCAGTACCCCGCGGGCGTCAGGTGGGAGGGGCTCGCGGCTTGGCCGGGCTCTCCCTCCCCCAGCGGCGCCGCTTGAGTACCTCGACCCCGGGCCTGGGAAGCCAGCTTCCCCTCCACGCTGCCGACACACAGAGAGGGGTCAGACAGCTCGCACCCACGAGCGTGGGTCATCCCCTCACCCCGGGAGGAAGGCCCGAGCTTTCCCTGCCCGAGGCCCGTCGGCTGTACCTCGCCGTACACCTGGCTCTGCTTTTTCATGTAGACGTGGGGGAGCTCGGCCGAGGCGCCTAGCGAGTAGATGTTGCCGATAAATGGCAGCCCCGACGGTCCCGGGGGGAAGCCCGACGGCCGTCTCTGCTTCAGCAGCTGGCGGACCCCCAGCGCGAAGAGCAGCAGGAAGAGGGCGCCTCCGAGGGCAGCCGCGAACGCCTCAGCACCGTGAGGCTCCCACATGGCCCGGGCTGGGGCTGCGAAACCCCACCGCCCCGGGACCCGGCGAGCGCTCCAACCCCGCCGCATCGTATTGGCCCGGTACCCCGTGGTCCCGCCCCATTTCCATGGCCATTGGCTGGCTGAGCGTTGGGCCCTCGGGCCAGTTACTCTTGCCTTTGTTCTGGTCAGAGTCCGCCCTGCGGAGGGCGGGTGGCCCTATGGATCTGGGCGCGGCTCTAGGCAAGCCCCGGCTGGTTGGGCACAAATCCTGGAGGCCTCTTCCAGGGTGTTGACACTTGGGGCTGGAAGACGTGACAGCACCGCCTACCTCACTGGGTCAGGCGGATCCTGCATCCCAGGCAGCCAAGCCTTTTCTGTGGGTATCTTTTTAGGAGCCAGGTCTGCTTATTTCAGACTGGAAAACTGGGGAGATTATCAGTACTGCAGTCTTTAGCAAAACCTGGTAATCTTAAGAATCTCCGTTAAAGAATTGACCCATCAATATAAAAAGAAAATAATCTCACTATCCTTTTTTTACTCATCTATTCTTTTGTCCTATGTTATGAGGTATTTTTACATGTGATCCCTTATGAATTGTAATTGCACAATATTTAGGCAACCTGAGTTAATTACATATCTTTTCACAGCTTTCTGGTCGTTCCCAACTGGTTACTTCTTGGCACTCACAGAAGACTCTCTGGTCTACAGTTGCCCAGGGATAGTGATTGCCTACTTGGAAATTTCCATTTGCTGTTTCTGTTTCTATTCCTGTTTTGTATTGGGTAGTTCCTTGCAACACAGGACCTACTGGGCATGGGACTCTTTTTAACAGCTGCCTTTTGTGATTGAGCAGTGGCAAGAGTGTTATCGTCCTCATTAGCTTAAGGCTTATTCACACTGCAGGTGTTTTTTTTTTTTTTTTACATCTTTATTGGAGTATAATTGCTTTACAATGGTGTGTTAGTTTCTGCTTTATAACAAAGTGAAGCAGTTATACATATGTTCCCATATCTCTTGCATCTCCCTCCCTCCCACCCTCCCTATCCCACCCCTCTAGGTGATCACAGTGTACCGAGCTGATCTCCCTGTGCTATGCGGCTGCTTCCCACTAGCTATCTATTTTACGTTTGGTAGTGTATATATGTCCATGCCACTCTCTCACTTTGTCACTGCAGGTGTTTTTTAAATGTCCACCATGTAGTGCTATCCAAAGCAATGGAGATAATATGTGAAAAGAGCAACAAAGTCCCTACCCTCCTAGAACTTACATTCTTGTGAGGGAGGAGGAATAAACTCATAAAATAATTTTAGACAGTCATTAGCGACGAAAATAAAAGTGTGTTATAGAGAATGCTTGGGCATGGGGAAATCCTTTAGCGGGTGAGAGATGTCAAGAAAAGTCTCTTTAAGAAGATGACATTTGAGCTTAGATCAAATGATAAGGAGTTATATTAGTTTTCTACTGCTGCCGTAACAAATTACTACAGTGCCTTAAAACCACAAATTTGTTATCTTATAGATTTTGTGCTCAGAAGTCCAAAGTGGGACTTACTGGCTTAAAAGCTAGGTGTTGGTATAGCTGCATTCCTTCTAGAGGCTCTAGAGGAGAATCAGTTTCCTGGCCTTTTCCGAATTTTAGGGGCTACTTCCTTAACTCGTATTCCCTTATCTTCAACTTCAAAAGTAGCAACATCTCACATTGGATCTCACTGACTCTTCTGCCCCGCTCTCTGTCTGCCTTCTGCCTGCCCCTTCTACTTAGAAGGACACTTGTGATTACATTGGGCCTACCTGGATAATCCAGGATTATCTCCCCACCTCAAAGTCAGCTGTTTAGCAACCTTAGTTCCATTTTATTGCTCCATGCTGTGAAACCTAACATACTCTGTTTCTGGGAATTAGGATGTGAACATATTGGAGGTGAGAGGTGGGGGCAGGGGCGACCAGGGGGAGATATGGGGGAAAATATTCCAAAGAGGGAATAGCGAGAGTAAAGGCCTCCATGTACTAAGCAAGCCTTGTCCTCTGGGAGTGTTTCCAGTCTCTCACTTTCTATATCTCTGATGCAAATACACTGGATCGGAAGCCAGGCAGTGAGTTAACCTTAAGTTTTGCTGTTTAACTGTTTTGAGCTCACTATCTGGTATATGGACATCTCCAGTGTCCTGTACGTTTCACAGGATCTCCAGCCACGGAATATCTACCTACTGCCTATCACAAATGCCTAATATATTACCTTTAGGGATTCCTTTAAACTCTTATTAATCAAGAATCTTCTAGTAAAATGGAAAAATAATATGATAGATGATCATTGCTAAACTTAGTCCTCAATGTCTAACCAAAGGTCGATGGAGATGGCCTAGGATGGATATTGGCATTGCAGCTGGAGCACAGTGATGCCGAGGCACTAGGAGTGGAGTGATATCACCTACTGGGTGTCTGAGGTCACCCCTGCCTGCCTTCCCCAACATCATTCAGCTTGCATTGTCTGGCTGGCCACAGCTGTTACGCAGTATGGTACTTGGTTCAAGAGTGGCCCCTTTCCATTATTTATTTTCAAAAATGATTAATTTCCATTTCAAAAATATCCTCCCATTCACTTAAGGTAAGGAGCATTTCTCCTTTGGCATTCTCCCCCTGCCTACATTAGCGGAGGAGGGCTGTAGCCTTGACAGCAGCCTGACTCACTAACGGCACCGATGAGATGCCTCATCTCCACCTCCACTGCCCCTTGGGGACAGTGTGTGTGGGAGGTCTTCACGACTCACTAAAAGTCTCTCAGAACACAGATCCTTCCCTGTCATCATTTTCATCATTTATGTTCTCTCAGCGCTCAGCAAAGAGAAGTAGCTCTCTTTGTTCCCCCTCCCTGCATTTGCTCCTAGAGTGATAGAAAACAACCAATATTATGTTTGTCTGTGGACTTTATCAGGACAGGGATGTTTGGTAGAACAGGAAATGAAGTATTTCGCTGTTTCATGGTAGAGAGCCCATCTTCAGTATGCAGGGCTGAATGGGTGCCTGGAGAAATGTGAAAACCCTGTACATGGCTCTGATATTTCTGTGTGCAGACAGGTAATGGTTTCAACAGAGAGTCTGTGCTCCAGTGAGAGCCTCTTTGTTGAGCTTTGGGAGCCTCCCTCCAGGACGCATTCTGAGGGCTGCATGCCGTTCCTGGATGGCTGCTCCCCTGGCCTGAGCCCTGGGTGCTCTCCCAACCCCCCACCCCAGCACACAGCGATGCAATCAGCAATCAGCACAAGGTGCCTCCTTGGCACATTTCATGATGTGCACTCACAGTTGCATTTCATCAGAATGGAAGGGAGTGAGAGTCAAGGAAGTGCCTAGCCGAGCCATATTGGAGCCTGAAGCAAAAGAAAAAAATCAACAATACTGATGTTGGCTCATTAAAAATTTGATATCTTGTTCATCATGGATTTTTTGCATTAATTTTGATTTTAAAGTGTTACATTAGAATATTATCTTGATTACTAAGTATTTCAGTACCCTCTTATTTTGCTCCCAAGGTTAGTGCCTCACATGCCTCACCAGAGTCCCAGCCCTGGGATGTAGGGAACCTAAATGATGATTTTAATGGCAAAGTGGTATGTAGGAACTGGGTTTGTGCACTTGGATTTTCCTGACGCTCCTAGGAGCCAGGTACTGAGGTGAAGCTGGTGGAGCGTGGCACCTCTGCATGGGATTTGAGGAGCCTTATGAAAGTCTCCCTTTGACCACTACAAAAAAGTCCCCACCTTGCCTGAAGTTCAATCTTTATCATTTAATTTATATGAGTTAAACATTCCCCCAAAGAGGCTAAGTTGGAAAATGTAAACCCTGATGGCAGCAAAGTGATAGAAAGTTCCTAAAACTGCGCTTACACGTGAATGTGTTTATTCCAGCATTTTCTTAGAGGCAGGACAGAATGGGAGGCGTGATGACACTGATTTGTTGGAGTTATTGGCATGGTCATGTTGGTAGGTGTGGGGACTTAAGAAAGGGATACAGAAAGAAAATAGAGGTTTTCAATGAGAAACTTCTTTCCCTTCACAATTTTCCAAAGGCTGCAGACAGATCACACTTCTCCCAGGAGTCATTCCTGCCGTTTCCTGGGGATACTCAGCCAACCACCCTCTGCCACTGCCTCTCCTCCAGCACCCTACTGGTCCATCATCTAATCTTGACATCTTTTGTTTCTTTTCTTGTATTTAAAGAGATTAGAAGTCTAAAGTGGATGAACACTTAGTCACCATCTTGTTGAGACCCTCTTCCAAACGTGGTATCTGAGACTCAGTGGAAATGTAATTCTCTGTCCAGGGTCACACAAGGCAGCACCAGTGGAACCAGAAGTCTGGGCTCTGGACTTGCCACATGTTTCTTCAGTCATTCATCACAGAATTACTGAACACCTACTAGACTAGATGCTGGAGATGTAATGGTGAGCAAAACCAGTCATGGTCCCCACTTTCCTGGGATTTACAGTCTACTGGGGGATGTGTACATAAATAATCACAAATAGATATATCATTACAAATAGTTAAGTTTTCTACCGGTATCAGTGTTATACCATTTTGATGGAAATGTAGAAACCATGCTACATTTGGGCATCTTTGCCCTTCTCTCTCTTTAAATATTGGATTGGCCAAAAAGTTCGTTCGGGTTTTTCTGTAATGTGAAATGCCTGAACGAACTTTTTGGCCAACCCTAAATATAGTTTTTGGTGTTTCCCCTATATGCGTTGCACACCATGTCAGATGGTGTAATAATTTTTGCTTCAACCATCAATTTTGCCCATTCTGATGTTTTTTTTCCTAAAGTTCCAGACTTTCTTCTTTTGTTTCCTTCTCTGATTAGAGAACTTCCTTAAGCCTTTTTTTTTTTTTTTTTTTTTTTTTTTTTTGCGGTACGCGGGCCTCTCACTGTTGTGGCCTCTCCCATTGTGGAGCACAGGCTCCGGACGCGCAGGCTCAGCGGCCATGGCTCACGGGCCCAGCCGCTCCGTGGCATGTGGGATCTTCCCAGACCGGGGCGCGAACCCGTGTCCCCTGCATCGGCAGGCGGACTCTCAATCACTGCGCCACCAGGGAAGCCCCCTTAAGCCATTTTTTAAAAATTATTTCTTATTGGAGTATAGTTGCCTTACAATGTTGTGTTGGTTTCTGCTGTACGACCAAGTGAAGCAGCTATACGTATACATATACCTTGAGCCATTTTTAAGAGTAGATTTACTGGCACAGATTTCTTAGTTTTCCTTCATTTGAGAATGTTTTTATTTCCCCTTTCATTTCTGAAGAATATTATCTCCAGATATGCAATTCACAGTTGACAGTTTTTTCTCTCAATTAAAAAAAAATAGTTAAGTTTTCTGATGTAAAGAAACAGTTTTATAAGCCTGTATAACACAGGAAATGGGATCAGTGTTGGAGGTCAGAAATTGCTGCCTGGGGCACAGAACTAGCTTATACCCAGGGACTTGTCTTCTCCACAGTCATGTTGACTGCAAGGTTTACTGTTCTTCTCAAGCAACTGGACTTCTATGGGACTTTGAGCACCAAGTAGGAAGAGAAGGGAAAGTGGATGTGACAAATCCATTCTTTAAGTTGTGAATATCGCTCAGAGAGCCACTTCAGTCCTAATTTGAAGCCTTTTTACTCTTGCTCTGCAAAAGATTTTGATAAACATTCTTATACTGTGCTTCTAAAAAGGGTAACTTTGAAGAAGCAAAGTAAACAGCAGGTTAAATTGAACATGCTCATTAAAGAACATTAAAGTTATTTTAAGAAGATTCTAACTTAAGTGTGCAGGGGAAATGTGTGGTGTATTTTTGGAAGATTTGGCTAAGTTTTGTTTTTTTTTTTTTAAATCAAGAGTTTGGTTGCCATTTAGTAAACATTGTCAGGGCTTCTCTGGTGGTCCAATGGTTAAGACTCTGTGCTTCCACTGCAGGGGGCACGGGTTCGATCCCTGGTTGGGGAACAAAGATCCCACATGCCGTGAGGTGCGGCCAAAATAAATAAATAAACAAAAATAAATAAATAAACAAAAGCATTTAAAAAGCATTGTCAGATATGTTATCACTAAAAGATCTCACAATCAAAAAACTTATAAGGACAAAACATGTCTGTGAAAACTAAGTTAGTTTGAATCCATGATGGATGTAATACCCCTTGGCAAGGTTGGCTGACAGGGTCCTGATTTGCTACCAGATAAGCCAATGAGACATGAGTTATATTTATTGAACACGGAATCAAATATTAAAAAGATGCACACTAGATAACTACAATGATTTATTCTGCATTGAGCTTTAGTTTATTTCAAGGAAAAGAGTGTTTTCAATATCAAGAAGCATGTGTATATATGTGTCTTCCATGCTATTTTTTCTGCAAGTTGCTTTCACTGCAAATTAAAGAAGTAGAGTTCAGCTGCTAACATGTATCTACTATAGTTGCCTTCAAGTTATATGGGGAAACTGAGCCTCAGAGAGGGTCTGGCCCATGGTGACATAGTTAGCAGAGGACAAACACAATATTTGAACCCAACTCTATGCTCTGAATCCAGATGTACATAACATTGTAAGGAATACTTCCAAAGGGTAGAGTCTTGCCTTTCAAACTCAAAAACTAGAAGATCACAATTATAACTTCAGGGAACAGCGTTTTAAGTGAAGAGGTTCTATATTTCCTGGCAGATGATCTTAGTGTCACCAGGAGACACTGGAAAAATAAAAATAAACCCAAGTTAGAGGGATTTCAGTTATTGAGACTCTCTGTTATATATCCAGCCACTACAGATTTTTTTATGATACATGCCCAGGGAGGGTTAGAGTGTGACCCGCACCCCTGCAATAATACCCAGCCACCAGCCATGCCATTCAAAGTACTAGGGCGGTCACCTTCCTGGAGTCATTTCACTCTTCAGGCCTGCAGGTCCCTGTGGTGGTGGCCAAAGGCTTTGGAGCCCACGTTGGTGGGCATGTAGTTCCTCTTAATCACGCTCCCAGATCTGCTCAGCCAGCCTGCCATCTTATGGGTCACGCAAGTGGCAGTGTTGCACGAACTCTTCTGGGCAGTGATGCTGATTTGTAGGATGGAGAAAATGAGAAGGCCTGTCAGTGAGAGGTTGAGGGCAGATGCTGCCCTATGGGATCATCAGTGGAAAATTACTACTCTGAGAGGCACCAGTGAACCTTAAATGTTTCTGCTAAATACAATCATCACAGCAGAAAATCAAAGGGTTTTAGGGAAAATGCCACAATCACTCCCTGTAGACATTTTCAGGGGTGTCAGAAGACCAAAGATGTCTCCGGGTTAATGTTCTTGGAACACAGAACTGTAACAGCCAATCTTTCATGTGTAAATTAAACACCAACCAAGGCTTATGAGATGAGAGAGAGATTTATGGCACTATACCCAATCTCATTCTTAAGTATACCCCTTCCTGGTAAGCTGGGGGAAGGGTAAGCCATGTTCTGGGAGGGGTGCAGAGATTTACCTGAAGCTCTCTTCCTCATGCTCCAGCTCACTGGCCTTCATCTGCACATAATACTTCACCATTGCAGCCAGTAGGAGGCGCGATTCCTCCTCAGTGAGTGTAGCAGGTACAAAGCCACTTTCCAAGGCCGACCTAGGGAAGGGAAGGAAGCCCAACTCATGCTCTGAGCCCCTGCCTACCCGCACACCGCAGGATAAGCAGCCAGCTTTCTTGGTTTCTGGGGCTTCCACTGAGGATGTGGCCAACCCAATTCTCTCTCTCTTTTTAATTTCTTTTTTTAAGGTTTTAAAAATAACATTTATTTCTTAAAGGTTAACATGTGCAGGGCTTCCCTGGTGGCGCAGAGGTTGAGAGTCTGCCTGCCGATGCAGGGGACACGGGTTCGTGCCCTGGTCCGGGAAGATCCCACATGCCGCGGAGTGGCTAGGCCCGTGAGCCATGGCCGCTGAGCCTGCGCATCCGGAGCCTGTGCTCGGCAACGGGAGAGGCCACAACAGTGAGAAAAAGTTAAAATGTGCATAATAAGAAACCAAAAAACACAAGAAACAAAAAACAAAGTCATCCATCATCACAAGCAGTATACTGATGTGTCCTTCTAGATCTCATTTGTGTATTTACACAATTAAGCATCCATTTTTATGTAATTAAGATCATACAGTTATGTATCATGCTTGTTCACACATCATTTCAAAGTCCTAAAGCTATGAGTATTTTGATAACCAAGAATACACTACACCAACTCAATCTGGAAGGAGAAAAATGTAATCCTGCCTTTCTTGGTGACAAAAATTTCAGAAAAGACAAAAATGGCAACAGGCCTCTAGACAAAGATATTGGCAAAGTTATGATTAAAATACTACATTCCCTTAATGTTCAATTAAAAATGAGACATAAAGAAACAGAGTACACAAAGTATAATGCTTTTAAGAGGATTCATTATCCAATCTAAACTATTAAAGTGTTAGCAAGGAGGTATGTTTCCATTGAATTACTTAACAATATATTCCTATAGTACAGCCAAGAGATGCACACACATCAATGGTTATCATCAAGATATAAATATGAACATGTCCACATACATCCCTCCCTTTATACTTCCTTCTGCCCCTCTGCTGCCAACCTAATGAACACGTCCTGACATACATTTCTCAGAGACGGTTTAACAATTCCATGTCCAAGATGCTGCTTTTTCATGAATTATAACAAACATATTTACAAGTTGGTTAATTCACTAGCTCTACATTTTACCATATATTGTCACTTCAGGACATCTAAAAAAGCCTAGATGTTGCAAAATAATGAATGAACCTTGTCTATAATAAACATTGGTACTTTACAAAAATGCACATATAGACCTATGGTTATAACCTAAAATTGTTTTCTATACGGAGATATTAGCCAAGAGCCCTTTCCCTTCACCCTTCCTCTTACCCCTTCTCCAGCATTTCAACGACTAAGTACAAGACTACATCTAGCTCCAAGATGTGGATTAACATAGACACTCCCAGAAGATATAGCCCTTCCTAAAAACCAACAAAAGGGCATTTATTAAGGGATTATTTTACTACTCTATTTTTAATATACTTTGGGCATTAGGACTTTCTTATTCTTTAATACACAGCAATATTAACTAAAACACACAAATAGAACAAGGGTTAGACAATCTGAACTTGTCTAAAGACTCATGGGCACAGATCCCTTCTCTGCATTTCCTTCCCTGTCCCCTCTTCCCTCCCCGACTACCCAATGAACAGTCAGCCTACTCTCCAACACTCAAGTTTAACAATTCCACTCCCCAAATATAACCATTTCTATGAATTAACAGAAAAAAGTACGTAAAATGTATTACCTTAACTCTCTACTTTCAACATATGTTGTGCACTTTTACACATCTAGAAAGACTAGATGATTCAAATAAGGATTTCAGTTTGTCCACTATCTATACACATAGTAGCAATGAATAAACTGCACACAAAGGCTTTAATCTCAAAGTGTCTTCTAAACAGGAAAACTCTGGCCTAGAACCCTTCCCCTTTTCATCTCTATCAACCCAGCCCAGTTCTCAATGGACAGGGCATGAGGCATGTATCCATCCAAAAATGCCACTTCACCAGGATTTAGGTTCTGGTGTGACCTAAAAGAAGTGGTTTGCTCCAAGTGGATTATATAGACTTGTGAAAGGTGATGGTTAGATTTTCAAGAATTTTATGAGCTTAGTGTAAATACAGCCATTATTAAAAATTAAATGATAATGATTTGAATCTGAAAATGATTTCAGTTTAATATAATTTGAATAAAGGTGAGAAATTAGATGAAAACATCACATAGATATAATAACAAACTTATTGGGAAAGTAATTAGCAGATTAGGATGCAATTCATTGATCAAATTATGGTAAAAGTAGTAAACAGGTTTGCTAAAGATAGAAATGTTTGGTAACAATCAACAAAAGCATGCTGTGAGGTTCAATGAGTTACAGTATATGAAATTTACAAGGAGTATCCTGTATCTTATGTGTGTTTGTAAACTGTGTGATACACATCTTTGTATCACAAAAAATTTATGATAAACTTATATACATGTTTACATTCATACATTACCCGCCACCCCATAAGAGCCAGATTCATCACAGCACAACTTAGAACACAGAATTATAAGATTGGGAGTTGGGAGTGCTCCTGGCAGGGCTGTCTCACCTGAATGGCGCTGAGTGCAGCACACCTGCCTGGTACAAGACCAGGATGCTGAGGACCAGGAAGGGGGGGAACTTCCAGAAGACCATGATGACTCTCTGCAAGGGAAGAATAACATCAGCACCTGGAGAATAACAACTTCCATGAGCCCACAGACCCAGGCTCTGCTCCTGCCTCTGCCCCTAACTCCCTTGCCTTCTGGTTTCATGCTAGTCATGTCAATCAAATTCACCATCATTTCCTGCTCAGCAAAATGGACTGCTGGAAAATCCAGTAAGGCTGCGGCATGCTTGGTTTAGCAAAGAAACCTAGTGGGACAACTGGGTGAGGAGGTCTTAGTCTATAGCCCCCGCCCCATCACTCCACTCACTCTCACATACAACCTGTTGGCCAGGACTCCTGGAGGACAGAGTCCGAGTACCTGTCACCACAGCTTTTCCCACTGTGCAACCCAGAGCTGTCCTCCTGGTGCCGGGCTTTTGCACATACATGGAGGGGGGAGGGGATTACCGAGGACAAATTTCTGCCGTTGGAATCCCTGAGAAACTGAAGAACCACATTCTACTGCTCAGCTGCTCCACACTTTGGTAGAGAATGCCCTGTAAGAATCAAGCTGGAAGGGTCTCAAATTGGAACCCAGGACTTAAACTGGGAAAAAAGTTCCCAGAACCCACAACGGGGGCTTGCGTTTAAAGGCTGCCTGCCCCTCAGTCACTGCACCTATTTGCCTCCCGCTTGCGCTGGCCCAGGTTCTGAAGCATTTCCCGCGGTCCGCTAGGCACAAGACGTGATCCGTGAGAGCATCATCTGCACAAAACTATTCCTGCGTCCAGATCTGCTTGCAGTGCCAGGGGAGCTCCAGCATCCCAAACTGACCTAAGCACATGTGCTTCGGGAAAGGAAACTGGAGCCCGCCTCAGCGCGGGGAGAGTGAAGCAGGGAGTGCGTGAACTGAGACCATCCAGTGTTACCTGTGGAAGACGCCTGGGATGCATTGCAGAGTAATGCAGGTTGTGTGAAATGACCTAGACAGAAGTGGACAGAGCCTTTGAGACTGGAAGAGATCAGCTAAGAAAAAGTAATGGAGAGAGAGAAGGAAGAGAGGGGAGAGAGAGAAAAACAGAATCCCAGCTAAGCAGGAATCTCCAGGCTTACCTGGCAGCAGGAGCCAGGTGGCTTGGAGCAGAGGAGGGAGCAGTGGCAGTAGCTTTGGCTTCAGGCGATGGCACGGTGGCAGAAGTGGCAGTGGCACTCGAGCTGGGCAGTGCGTCTGATGCCTCCCAACACCAGCAGCTGCTCTTATTCCCGCTGCTCTGGGTCTGGGGTGGTCCAGGAGCTCTGGGCAGCCAATGAGGGGAAGGATCTGAGCCCCAGAAGGATTGTGTCATCACTTGGCGTCCAGAAGCTGGAGCATCCAGAAGGACCACCCCACTTGCATTTGCATTGAGGTCACTGATGGCGGGGGCGGGAGAGGGACGTGGGGGGGTTGGTGAGGACCAACGAAAAACACAGGAAAAGTGAGTAGGAATTTGAGGACAGTTTAACGTCATGGTTAACTTCACCTGTTCGGTTTCACGGGTTTTGAACACGCACGTGTCCCACTGCATCCCCAGCTGTGCGATCTTGTCGGGCAGAGTCCAGCATTACAAGGAACGCTGTCTCCCCTAGGTCTGACCGCAGACCTCCGTGCAAGTGCAGCTTCGAGGGTTAATGCACAGTAGAGTTGATGATTCTGTGCCCAAGCAGGGGGTCTGATTTAGGCAGCTGGAATCACGAAAAGGAGGGCAGGGCTTGTGGGTTTCAGACACAGATGATCAAGAACTTTGTCACACTGGAACTCTGCTGCAGCTGTGCCTTTTCCAGGTGGAAACATCGTGGGCTAGTAACTTCTAGTGCCTCAGTATACTTATCTATGAAATGGGGATCATATTCTCATCTTGAAGGAATGTTATCATTACTAAGTGTGTACCTGTTATCTGCCCAGGTAGGGATCTAGAAGTGCTTACCAGGGAAGTTCATAGGGGATTCTGTGGGATCGCAATCCATCTTCCCAATCAGCACCCTGTGCAGCTGCCTGGAGTCATGCTGGTTGGTCCATCATGAGAGTTAAGGAGGGGCTGGATGCCCTGCTGGGCCTGAGCACGGAAGTGCAAGGCTAAAAGCTTCCAAGCGGACCTCTAGCCCCACGCCTCCTCCCCCACCATTCATCACCTAAAGTTCAGCCTCCTCGAACCATTGGCCCAGCTGCCCCTTTCTTCCGGCTGCTGTTTGCCAAGATGTTCTAGTGACCTGTGATTCCAGCCCTGCACCCACGTCTACTGCAGTTCAGTCCTCTGCTAGAAAGCCCGCCAAGCTTGATGGTGCTGAAGAGTCCAGCGGAGTTCAATCCTCGCTCTCACTTCAGTCATACACTGCACACACACAAACTCAGTACTTTCTCCAAACATGTGCCCAGTCCCAAGCCACAGGCACTCACAAAATGACACTGGCGCTCAGCGGCATCCAGGTGATGTGCTCAGTCCCGCCCTAAGTATGCGCAGAGCGGCATGATTAGGACCTGCATCCTCGAAACCTGCACCGACTCTCAGTAAGTGTGCTCTGTAAAGCACAATTACCCAGCAACCTCGACTCTCCTACACCCTGCCCAGCACGTTTCTGGATCTCTCTGTCAGAGCTCCTGCTCTAAGCCTTCCAGGAAGGTCTGAGGTGCTGACTTGCCGTCCTCAGCAGATAGAATGCAGAAAACGAAGCTTCTCACTGTCCGCAGTATCGCTGGGTCTGAGCACATAGCGCAAGATCCAAGCAGCCTGTACAGACCCTCCAGCGCGGCAAGCACTGCGGCGGCATCGCGGGGCGGTGGAATAAAACACGGATCCCAGGTAGCTGGTTTTCTCAGGCGGAACCGAAACTAGCCGAAACGAGCCACGAGTGACCCTAGCCACAGGTCCACGCCCCAAACCTCAGTGTCAAGAAGCTTCAGTGTTTTGTTCGACACGGCAGCTGCCTCGCGGCACATCTCTTCCCCTTGCAGGTTGGTGGTCCCCGGGCTCAGGACACCTAACTTCCAAGATGCCCTTATTCCAATTTTCTGCTTCTTAACCGCAGCGGTGGCACTGATGCAAGCGAATAAAACCTTGGGGCAGGGGAACTGGATATCTGAAACTGGCTCTCCTCAGGCAGGGCGGTGGGGGATCCGGGGATGGAATAACCGGTTGGAAGTGCGCAAGTGCGCTTGGGCGCGGAGCCGGGAAAGGCAAGATGTGCAAGGAAAGGATTCAGGATGGCGGATCGTGGGTTCAGCGCATCTTGGAGTCTCGAGGCAGAAATCGGGGGCTGAGACCCAGACCGGGGTTAGGGAACTCAGCAGCAAGACTAAATTGGCGAACGCGGCAAAGCAGATACTGTGCGGCATGTAAATTGGGCTCTGCCACTTAAGACTGTTGTAGGCGAGGCATTAAAACTCAGGTGCAAGACACTTCTGCCGACATGACTTCCAAGACCTGAGGTTTCTGACATATCAATCTTCTGAAATCATTTGTAAGTACGTGTGTACATGGATTGCCTTTTCCTTTTTAAAAAAAAAAAAACTTATTCATTCATTTGGCGGCGCCGGGTCTTAGCTGCGGCAGGGGAGATCTTCATTGCCGCGAGCGCACTGTCACTGCGGTCTGCGGAATCTTTAGTTGTGGCCTGCGGGAGGTATGCGGGATCTATTTCCCTGACCAGGGATCGAACCCCAGTCCCCTGCATTGGTAGCTCGGAGTCAAGCACTGGATCACCAGGGAAGTCCCGCCTTTCCCTGGGGAAGTCCTGCCTCTTCCTATTGAGAGAACCATGGCTTTCACCAGTGGAATGGTGATGACAAAATGGTTAAGAAATGACTATTTTAGAAGCCGAATTTGTAACCATGTCTCTTTGTGAGCTCAGAACTCCACCCCTGGCTGTCACGTGTGCCATCAACCTTCAAAGCCTACATTCATTCCCCCTCTGAAATCTTTGGTGGCTACGAAGGGCTAGCAGTGTGAAGCAGGACACAGGGTCTGTACCCAGAGGGTGCTAACGTAGCCTCCTGCAATTTCAGCTTTTCCTGAAAAGTCAGTCTCTCAAGATAGGGAGGGACTGTCATGAACTCATCCATCAAGTACTCTGAATTTCTAATGAGTCCTGGTGCTGAGCTGGGGGCAAGGTTTTAAAAAAAAATCTTTGGGGCTTCCCTGGTGGCGCAGAGGTTGAGAGTCCACCTGCCGATGCAGGGGACACGGGTTCGTGCCCCGGTCCGGGAAGATCCCACATGCCACGGAGTGGCTGGGCCCGTGAGCCATGGCCGCTGAGCCTGCGCGTCCGGAGCCTGTGCTCCGCAACGGGAGAGGCCACAACAGTGAGAGGGCCGCGCACCGCAAAAAAAAAAAAAAAAAAAAAAACCTTTAGTACTTAGCAGCATGTGTTGCATACCAGGTGGCACTCACCCAATGTTTATTAAATAAAGGAAATTAATTTACTGTGGAAGATTTACCAGCCAGTCTCACCACTCTTATAGGACTCTAATCTAATCCCAACCAGCAGAGAATCCGGACCTAGCTAGGTAGTGCAGCTTTTCAATTGGATTTCAAAATTGTGAGCTCAAACATTTGAGACACTCCTCTCATTTCATCTGACGTGCAGAGTTGGTTTCCCCATGGAAGTTTCCAGCAACAAGACAGGGAAAGGAAGGTTAACCCTAGGGTTCTTTCGGAAGTCTAGAGTCTCCTAGTATGAAACACAAAACTATTCTCCTCTGAGCCCATCCCTGATTTACCAAGTGAACTCAAAGTTTAGACCTTACCATGTGCACATTGCTTATGTTGCATCCAGCCCTACCTGAGACTTCTTTTAACTGAAGCACTAAATGGAAATCGATCTTGAGAAAGTCAAGGAAAATACTGATTTAAAAATAGTTACCTGATTATTTGGCATTTGATTGTACAGTCTTATTTCATAACTTTTAAACCTGAAAACCAGGTTTAAAAGTTTAAAAGGTTTAAAAGGGGGAAACAATCTAGTTTGGAGAAAACATTTTTTACAACATTCTGATAAACTCTAACTGCAGTGTTTATTTCCATACTTTTAGCTTAGATTCCTGTGCTTTGTTTCAAAAGTTTTTTCAATTGAGGTATAGTTGATTTACAATGTTGTGTTCATTTCTTCTGTGGAGCAGTATTCAGTTTTATACATATATATATTCTTTAAAATTTTATTTTCCAATATGGTTTATCTCAGGATATTGAATAATCTATAGGACCATCCATATTGCTGCAAATGGCATTATTTCATTCTTTTTAATAGGTGAGTAATTTCCCACTATATATACATCTTTTTAAAAAAATTATTTTAATTTTAAGTATAGTTGATTTACAATGTTGTGTTAATTTCTACTGTATAGCACAGTTATTCAGTTATACATATATATATACATTCTTTGTCGTATTCTTTTCCATTATTGGTTTACACAGGATATTGAATATAGTTCCATGTGCTATACAGTAGGACCTGGTTGTTTATCCATTCTATATATAATAGTTTGTATCTACTAATCCCAAACTCCCAATCTATCCCTCCCCCACCCCGCCTCCCCTTTAGCAACCACAGATCTGTTCTCTGTGTCTGTGAGTCTCTTTCTGTTTCATAGATAAGTTCATTTGTGTCATATTTTAGATTGCACATATAAGTGATATCACATGGTATTTGTCTTTCTCTTTCTGACTTACTTTACTTAGTGTGATAATCTCTAGGGCCAGTTGTGTTGCTTCAAATGGCATTATTTCATTCTATTCAATGGCTGAATAATATTCCATGTTATATATGTACCACATCTTCTTTATCCATTCATCTGTTGAGGGACATTTAGGTTTCTTCCATGTTGGCTATTGTAAATTGTGCTGCTATGAACACTGGGGTGCATGTAACATTTTGAATTATAGTTTTCTCCAGATATATATCGAGGAGTATGATCATTGGATCATATGGTAACTCTATTTTAGTTTTTTAAGGAACCTCCATACTGTTCTCCATGGTGGCCCCACCAATTTATATTCTCACCAACAGTGTAGGAGGGCTCCCTTTTCTCCACACTCTTTCCAGCAATGATTATTTGTAGACTTTTTGAAAAAGCCATTCTGACCAGTGTGAGGTGATTCCTCATTGTGGTTTTGATTTGCTTTTCTCTAACAATTAGTGATGCTGAGCATCTTTTCATGTGCCTGTTAGCCATCTGTATGTCTTCTTTGGAAAAATGTCTATTTAGATCTTCTGCCCATTTTTTGATTGGGTCGTTTGTTTTCTTGATGTTGAGCTGTATGTGCTGTTTGTATATCTTGGATATTAAGACCTTGTCAGTGGCATTGTTGTAAATATTTTCCCCACTTCTATAGGCTGCCTTTTCGTTTTGTTGATGGTCTCCTTTGCTGTGCAAAAGCTTTTAAGTTTGATTAGGTCCCAATTCTTTATTCTTGCTTTTATTTCTTTTGCCTTGGGAGACTGATCTAAGAAAATATTGCTACGATTTATGCCAAAGAATGTTTTGCCAAAGTTCTCCTCTAGGTTACTCCTTTAATTCTATATAATTTGTGTGTGATACAGAGTCAACAACAACAACAAAACCACAACAGTAACAACCTCAGCAGCAGTAGCAACAACAACACAAATTCATTCTCTTCAGTCTGGGTGAAATTTGGAGCTGCTAAATTAACTGGAGAATTTTAACTGAAAATTGACTGTACAGGGTTCCACTTACAAGGAATTTAGAAATCACAATAACAAAAAGCTGAACATACCGAAAAAAATCAACAACTCTTCTAGGAGCCCTATGAGAGATAAGGACTGAATGGGCAAATTTCTGCCCCTAAGACTGGGGAGACAGAAAGGTGAATACAGAGAGTAATGGCTTCCCAGAGCAGGCACTCACAAGGGCAAACTCACCTGGAACCAGCAGCGGACAGAGTTAGAAATCCTGAACTATAACCGACGAATTGCTAGAGCATCAGTGTGGACAACTTCTGAAACTTAAAAACCCACCTTCCTGCCCTGCACGTGTCTGAGATTTACCTCCAGTAGCTCAACCAGGTTCTCACAGTAAATAGGGGAGAAAAATCCCCTTGTGCTTTCAGCTGGGTAAGGAGAAAAGGAATCATTCTGAAATACACCACAGCAATCTGTATTTCTTAATAAGGCCTGCCCTTATTAACTCTTTTTAACCAGAGCCTAGCTTTACTGCTATATTATCAGAGACTAAGTGACCTGGGGGAAGGGAAATTCCCAATTAACTTCCTTCCTAGGCTTTCAGGTGGGAGTAGGGAAACACCCAACTCTAGGACCCACTAGTCCCCTCTGTCACCTAAGTGGGGAGTAAAAAAAACTGAGAAACACCTGTGAAAAACTGAGAAACACCTATTCACAGTCCGGTAGAATACTCTCACTAAAAGACTGAGACCTAATTATAGGGCTATGGAAATCTTTCCCTGTCCCCAGACCTCACCACCACATTACTAAAGGCCTATTTCTAGCGTTTCCCTTGACCTGGTGTACTAAATGTGTATTAAAAGGCAACAAAACAATATGAATAGGCATCAGGTATCCGATCAATTTACTTTTCTTATACTTACTTGATCTAACAGATAACAATTTGTTCAAAATAATAATAGCAATGGTGTATTCAATAACATACAGTTATATATATCATATATCTATATAATTAGGTATATATATGCCTGGAGAATGTTGCTAAACATGAGGAACAGAGAATTTTCAAAATACATAGGAGGAAGAGGGGGACAGATACCTTGCCCTTGTATCCCTGACACTAAAATAGGTAATAGTGCTCTCTGAGACGGGAAAGAGAACTGGCCACCTGGATGGCAGCACCAAATTCCTTTGTCATAAAAATGGATCTACAACTGACTCCTAGTCCTTGCCTGGATGCCACGCTTTCTGCAAGTTGTCAGCAGAAGCTTTGTAATATGACTGCTTAGTGAGTTCACCTAGAGCCTAAAGCACATATATAATTGAGCCTGAAAAAGAAAGAGGAATAAGACCAGTCTCCTAAGAATGATTATGGTCTCTTAGGGAGGTGAGATTCAACAAATGAAATAATTAAAGAACAATAAAAGAGAAGGAGTTAGTACTTGTTCCCTATTGCTGCTGTAGCAAATTATCAGTACTTTAGTGACATAACGCAAGTTTATAAACTTACACTTCTGTGACTAGAAGTCCGACGTCCATCACAGGTCTCACTGTGCAAAAATCTTGGCAGGCGTTCTGGAAGTTCTAGAGGAGAATCCATTTCCCGTTTCTAGTGGCCACCCGTGTTCCTCGCCTCGTGGCCCCTTCCTCCTTTTTCGGAACCAGTAATGGCGACTTGAGTCCTTCTCACATCGCCTCACTCCAATCTCCTCTTCTGCTTCCCTCTTCTACTTGGAAGGAGCCTTTTGATTTTACTGGGCTCACCTGGATAATCCAGGATAGTCTCCCATCTGAAAGTCCTCAATTTAATCGCATCTTTAAAGTCTCTTTTGCTGTGTAAAGTAGCAAATTTGCATTTCCAAGGATTAGGATGTGGATGTCTGGGGGCAGGGGTCCTTATTGTACCTACCATAATAAGTAAATGTTGGGCTGACTGGCAAGGACAGTGAATGCTGGGGCTTGGAGAAAGAGGCAGTCGTGGGCTGGAGCACTGAGGAAGTCGCCCAGAGCAGGTGGGCCAGAGCCCAAAAGTGGCTAAATAGAGGGGAGGTAACAGAGTGCCTGAAAAGAGAGTGCATCTAGTGGGGTGTGGGGCAGGGGGTGAGGAGACCACTCTTTATATCATGTGCCATCCTCTGTCCCTCTTCTTGAGAATGGTGCCTCCCTGAATCTACAACCTGTATGGCTGGCTGCATCGAAATCTCAAGTATCAGATGTTCCTCCTCTAGCAACTTCCAGTTTGCGTTCTTCAATATTCCTGTTCATATGTGCTACAGAGCAAGGGGGGCTATTGAGCGAACTGTTGTCACATTTGGTGAAACTCCAGTAGAGGTGGGAAACGGACTGCTTTGCATCACATAACTCCAGGCCTTGACAGGTTATTGGTTAGGATGCAGTTAAATCCTGAAGTTGGTGCTTGAACTTTGAGCCCCATCCCTTAGATACTTCTACTAGATCCCTTTGACAATAACCAAACAACAAAGCTTTTAATTAAGTGAGGATTGTATTAAAGCCCACCTGAAAAAAACTCACTTTATTTTTATAACCTGTATCCAGTATTTAATGATGCATGCAGGTTGGGCAGGCAATAGGGAATTGTTAACACATGGAAGATGCACGTGAGCCCCGGGACTTCACTGCTCGAACTTGGAGAAACTTTCTAATGTGCCCGTGCTCCCAAGAGACGTGATCATTATTTAGGCATCAGGCTTCTGGAGCTTTGATGTATGATTCCCTGATCCCTCGATGGGAATGCCAACTGCCATAAGAGCCTAGAACCAAGAATACAACATCAGTGGATTTTTAGGTTAGGCAAGGAATGAGAAAGGCATTTATGGCAGAAGGAAGGAATGGGATATCGTGTCCATGGGGTTTTCCTGGCCTCTCATTCTTGGAAAATGAGAGGTCCTAGCTTATTTTCCTGTAGCATGGAGGTGACTTGCCCTGGAAGGCTACTTTTTTGTTTTGTTTTGTTTTTTGTTTGTTTTTTGCGGTACGCGGGCCTCTAACTGTTGTGGCCTCTCCTGTTGCGGAGCACAGGCTCCAGACGTGCAGGCTCAGCGGCCATGTCTCACGGGCCCAGCCGCTCCACAGCATGTGGGATCTTCCCGGACCGGGGCACGAACCCGCGTTCCCTGCATCGGCAGGCAGACTCTCAACCACTGCGCCACCAGGGAAGCCCTGGAAGGCTACTTTTAATCTTTTTCATCTCTTAATCGTATATGTGAAAGGATCATATAATAAACCTCATAGAAAAATATCAATTTCCCAACTCAAAAATTAGTAGATACTACTTTCTCAAACCTCAGTGCAAAACCTGGAACTGAATAAGTGAAGCATAGTCTTAAAAGCTATTCTAAATTTTAAAATACTCTTCTATATAACTTTTGAGTTAAAGTGAAAATCAAAACAAAAACTATAGACTATTTTAAATATGCAATCTTTACATCTTGTAAACATGTCAGTGGTTACAGATGAACTCAGAGAACGAAATCCTAGCATTACATAGTTTCATAATTTACTTATTAACTCAACAAATGTTTATTGAGGGCCTATCATGTTCTATGGAATTTTCTATGTTCCAGGGATACAGCCAAGGATACATGTAACTTCCCTCATAGAGTTACATGCTGGTGGAAGGACATAGACAATAAAAGAAAAAATAATAAATATATAATATTTTAGATAGTGGTAAGTTCCATGAATAAAAAATTAAGCTGAATAATCAAGTGACAGAGAGTAATTTGAGAAGAATGTACTTTTGTATATGGTGGTCAGGAAAGTCTTCTCTGAGGTGGTTCATCAGAAAGAAGGAATCGGATATTGTGTCTGTGCGGTTTTCCTGGCCTCTTATTCTTGGAAAATTAGAGGGCCTAGCTTATTTTCCTGTAGCATGGAGGTGATTTGGTTGGGACTGCTTTCCCAACCCCGCAGGCTCCCTCCTTCCAAAGCCGCAGGCTCCTTCTTTCTGTAGACACTATGAGAGGTTCCTTCCAAGGTCACAGTATTATTTTTAGAGTGACTTCAACTTCCAGGGAAAGAACTGTGTGTGGTTGAGGAGGGCCAGGCTGGTCACTCAGGGAGGTGGAAAGACTCAACTTGTCATGTTAAGGAGTTACTCTGGATGGGTTCCTCTTAGATGATTAAAATTCTGCCTTAGCTTAGACTTACCAGATACACAATGTCTCTCTTCTCCCAGGCAGCATCTCCCATGTTGCAGCATCACTGCCCAGCAGGTTAATGACAATTTATATTAAACACCTGGCATATTGTCTGGCATGCAGCAGGCACTCAAGAGTGGTGGCTATTACTGTCATTAAAACAAAAACTTAAAAAAAAAAAACAAAAAACAAAAAACAAAAACTTACCCCTACCCCATCAAGTTCCAAATTATATCAACTTCTATGGGAAATTAGATAAAATGCACTGTATACTCCTCTTCATTCTTAAAAGGATATAACAAATATAATTTTAATCCTTTCTTGATTTCATCAACACCATGATAAGAACATTGCTTAAGGTGCTGGACACTTATACTATCCACTCTCAGGGACTATAAGACATGTAGGGCCAATAGCCTTGAACTAGTTGATCTCACATTATCTTCCTTTTTGAGGTTTAAAATTAATATAATATTATAGTTATTTTATTTCATTTCTTGTCATCAGGTTGTCAACTATCACTTCTTGCTGGTGTCACTGTAACTGTCTTTTGCAACAGTCTACCCACTCCCATTTTCATTTGGTGTGCAGTGAAATAAACAACAAAACAAAAACAAAACAACAAAAACCATGCTTAATGGTTTTGTAGAATGGTAAGGGACCAACAAGCCTATCTACAGACAATGAGTGCAAAATATTTATTGAGTGTAAATATAAATATGTATTTGTAAATTAATTATATATATTTATTTTATATAATGTATATTTTATAAATTTATTGTTATATATTTCTTATATATTTATCAAGAACTATAAAAAGCCTCTTTTTGGACATTTACTGCATTAATCTGTACTAGTGAACAGAAACAATCCTTGTCCAATTTATGGGTAAGCTTAGAGTAAATAGATACCAAGTGAGTATTTATGAGTAATGATCAGGAATTTCATGATCTTTTTAAACAACAGCTTTAACGAACTTGTGCTCAGGGGAAAAACAGAAAACAGCCAAACAAGTGAGAGCTGTGTGTGAATGAAGAGCCTACATTCACTGAGTGAGAACTTAGTAATGGTCAGGATGGGGGTAATGAATTGCTGTGACGCCTATTTCAGTTATCCAGAGCCTATTGGTTTCTTCTTCTCAGCTTTGTCTGGTTTAAGGGAAGTCTGCAGTCAAGGGATACCTGATGAGCGGGTGTTTTTTAGTTTCTTTCAAGGGACACAGTCATAGTGAAGACAAGACAAAGTCTGTGATGTGGGAAGGGCTTGGCCATCCAGGCTGCAATCTTGGGAGGAGTGTGTCCCTGGATAACAGGATTCTGAGGACATCAGCAGAAACTGTGTTTCGTTTTTGGCAAATATGTAATTGGCTCTTGGAGCTGATGTGAGATCAGTCAGCTTTCAAATGTCCAGATCAAAGTCACTCTTTGGCATAAAAAACCCAGAGGATCTTAAAGGTCCTTTGAAAGCTCCTCAGCCCTGGGCCAGTTGTCCTTAGCACACCTTCACCAGTAGTCAAACAGGCTTAAGCAATCAATGCCTAACTTCTCTTTAGCACCAATAAGTACCATCACAGTAAACTTCCAGTTAAAATGAGAATGTGAAGAATAAGTTCCCTGAGGAGCCCAAAGGCTGAAGAGAGAACATGGGTTAGAGAAGGGTTGGTTTCTCCTTTTCCTACTTTGCCTTGTGGTCAACATGTGATGACTTCTACCTCTTCCCTTTGTCTCAGGAGCGCAGGAATTTTCCCTGGCCAAAATACTACTAAGAAATCCGTTTTGTTCTCTCTCTAGCAAGATAGAGAACCAGTTCCTACAGGTGATGAGGTAGAATAAGTGGGATGTTGTTGAGAAAGCGTATTCCTACTTCTGCTTGATATAATTACAACCCTTATCATATAATTATCTGTTTCACATCAGACTGTAAGCCCCATTAAAACCAGAATGATATCTGACTTGTTCATCCTTTTTTAAAAAAATTAATTAATTAATTAATTTTTGGCTGCATTGGGTCCTCGTTGCTGCGTGCAGGCTTTCTCTAGTTGAGGCGAGTGGGGGCTACTCTTCATTGCAGTGCCTAGGCTTCTCATTGCGGTGGCTTCTCTTGTTGCGGAACATGGGCTCTAGGAGTGAGGGCTTCAGTAGTTGTGGCATGTGGACTCAGTAGTTGTGGCTCACAGGCTCTAGAGTGCAGGCTCAGTAGTTGTGGTGCCCGGGCTTAGTTGGTCTGCGGCATGTCTGGGATCTTCCCGGACTAGGGCTCGAACCCGTGTCTCCTGCATTGGCAGGTGGATTCTTAACCACTGCGCCACCAGGGAAGCCCCCTGTTCACCCTTGTATCTAGTGCTTAGAGCATAGTATATGCTCAGAAACCTTTTGAATTAATAATTTTTTTCCCCCGGCGCGCTTCACAGAGTGTGGGATCTTAGTTCCCCAACCAGGGAACAAACTCACACCCCCTGCATTGGAAGCGCAGAGTCTTAACCACTGGACCTTCAGGGAAGTCCCAATGAATGAATTTCTATTAAATTTAAAGAATATAAGAAGGCAAATATGAAAATTCTCATTCATAGGATTTTTGGGAAACCTGCTTAGCGCACTATTGGTTTGGGGAAGACATGAGCTAAAAGCTTTCTAGATATTCCTAGGAGGTTCTGAAAAATGCCAAATAGTAACAAATCAGTCTTTGGAGAAATCATCCTTTCAGTAAGTCATTGTAGTATCCATCCAGTTTTCAAAGTTGTACCAAACACTGAAAGAAAGAAAGCTGATTTAGGAGGCAGTAATTTCTGCACTAAAAAGAAAAGATCAACCAAATACTACTGGTCTTGTTCAGTGGCAATTCATGTTGATATTTAAAGGAAATACAAATATTAAAATACCAAGTACCTCATAAGCATAGGAGTCTTATTCCCCCTCTTGTTTTTTTTTTTTGGCCGCACCCCATGGCTTGTGGGACCTTAGTTCCCTGAACCCAGGCCCTTGGCAGTGAGAGCGCAGAGTCCTAACACCTGGACCACCAGGGAATTCCCATCTGTTTTTTAATTCGAATGAAAACATGAAAATGGAACTTCATCAGATTCAGCTCAAAGGACATTACAATAACCTAATACGATAATTGCAAAAGAATGTATCAGAATTTGGCTTCTACTAAAGAACAGACATTACCTAGTAGGTATTCCACCCCCCAAAAAAGAAAGCCAGGAAAAAAAATCTGATGAGGCAAGTGACATCAAAACATTTTTCAGGACTTCCCTGGTGGCGCAGTGGTTGGGAATCTGCCTGCCAATGCAGGGCACACGGGTTCGATCCCTGGTCCCAGAAGATCGCACATGCCTCAGAGCAACTAAGCCCGTGCGCCACAACTACTGAGCCTGCGCTCTAGAGCCTGTCAGCCACAACTACTGAAGCCTGTGCGCCTAGAGCCCATGTAACAAGAGAAGCCACAGCAATGAGAAGCCCAGGCACCACAATGAAGAGTAGCCCCCGCTCACGGCAACTAGAGAAAGCCCGCACACAGCAACGAAGACCCAACACAGCCATAAATAAATAAATAAATAAATAAATAAATAAACAAACAAACATTGGTGATCATGCAATTGCCACAGTTTCTAGCCATAATGGGGAGTAGATTGAGTATTACATCTCCAGAAAGGATACAAACTGCTGATTATAGTAAAATATTTTTAAGAATATGATCAAAGGAAAACCCACAAAATATATCCTTGTTTTAAAAGTCAGCAATACCATTTTATTATGAACTATCTATCTGTAGTTGAAGAAGGTGTCTTTTGACTGTGGCAGACTGTATTTTCCAGTATTGGCTGAGATAATATTTCCCATCCCACATGTTTGGTTTTGTTTTTTTAAACCTTGTCATATTCCCATTAAGTGTTAGGTGGCCAGGTTGAAGGTAGGTGGTGCGAAAAGTCAGCATAGGGAATGAAATTAGCATCGTATTTTCTGTGGGTCAGATGGAAATACCATAGATAATTAGGCATTTAATATTGTCAAACCATGTCTCTCAGTATAGATTTGACGTTTTCATGTTATTGTACCGTGTTTCACAATAGAAATTTTCTAATTTGAAAACTTGACTAAACAATCACTCTGAAGAAATTATCATGAAAAATAAAAACAAATCTCATTAGTAATAATCCTAAATACTAATCAACAAAATATAAAGAAAGCCACAACCTCAATGAGCTTGTATGAAATCCTCAGAGATTAAACTTTCAGTTCATACCGTTTTCCTACTCTGTCCTCTGAACTCCCAGAGCATGCATTCATTTGGTTAGGACGTCTGTGTTGATGTCCACTGTGCCACTTATTTTGCCTGATGCTAAGGACAGAGAGGTAAAGGATGCTGTCCTTGCCCTCTGACCGTTGGCTCATGTCATCACTATAGTTCATATCAGGTTGCAGCTCACTGTACATGTATTAAGGAAAGGCCCAGGTCTTATTCACATTTGTTTACTGTGCCAAGCACAGTAGTCAATTTTAATTGTAGTAGAAAGTTTAAATGGTAATTTTTTTCTCCAAAATATGGTCAGAAGAATAAGGAGAAAATGAGATTAGGTGAAAAAGAATCAGAATTATTGGACTGAACAAGGCACCAATATTTCCTGATTGACCACCATGCACCAAGTATCATTCCAGGAAATTTGTATGTGTTTCCTTGTGTAATCCTTACCCCAGTCCTATAAGGCACGAAGGAAATTAATCTCACTAAGACTTACAGAAATTGATTCCTTACACCCTTCTGACTCATCCTCCCCACTGCAGCCAGTGACCTGGTCTGGTCACTCATTGGCTTAGCAGCCTTTCATGACTCTCCCATGCCCTTGGAATAATGTCTAAAAACCTCAACTGTCTAAGAAGCTATGGGACCTGGTGTTTCCCCAAGTCTCCAGCCTCATTTCTTGCCTCTCTTTCTCCTACTCCCTTCTCTCTTGATACAATGCTTTTCTTTCAGTTCCTTGAGCACACCTACCATGGCTTTTTTCATATTTTGCCTTTCCACAGGCTGTTCTCAAATTTGGAATGCTGTTCATTAACTGCTGAATGAATGAGTGAGTGAATGAGTGAATGAATGAATGATTGAATAAGGGATATTGGAGAGAGTCAGGATAGGATCCTGTTCAGGGGAAAGATTAGGAGTAGGAAGGGGATTAGGGAATTAATCACAAAACTATGATAATAGATGAGTTCTTATTGATCACAGATGCAGCACATCTAGCACCCAGACCTTGATTTCTTCCCTTTACTAGTTCCTGTTCTTCTTTTAAGCATCAGTATAAGCGCCACATTCTCTAGGAAGCTTTGCTACTCCCAAGGTAGTGAAAACCCCTGCTATACGGCATAGAACTAGCTATATGCACTTCCCTTCTGTAATGCTCATCACACTTTGATTACACACACTTTCATGTCTTTCTTGTTTGCTTCTCTATCCCCAGAGCATAACATGGTAAACACTACTGGTGGGTATTCTCTCTCTGTATTTACTGACTTAAATTATACACAATTACTCCAGGACATATAGTTGAATTGTTTTTCTCATTGGTTTGGTGTTTTATTTGTTTGGCCATTTGTTTCTTTCATGTAGCGTTATGGAGTAGTTGGAGATTTTATAAATTCCCTACCTTCTCTTCCAGGGTGAGTACAACTGATTAGGGATTGGGGCTACTCTCAAGTATAAAATGATATTATCTAATTAAATAAGAGAATTAAAATAACAATGATTCTGATTCTCTAAATGTCCCTCTGGGCACGTGCTCTGCTGGAGCACATGTCTTTATTTTCCTTTCTTTTACCTTCTCAGCTCTTCACTCTTTTATGGCTAATTCCTATCCATCTTCTAAATGTCAGCAGGGCTATCACTTCAGACAATGTGCACCTAGGCTATCTAAATGACAATCATATTCCCAGTGTTAAGTAAAAGGGTACTTGACAAAAGGTAGGAGCTCAATAAATGCTGTTGAATAAAAGAGTGAGTGAGTAAATGAAGGTGTGTCGGGGAGATTTGGGGTAGGATATTGTTCAGGGGAAAGATCAGGAGTAAATAGATGAGGAAATCAATCACAAAGTGATGTTGTGTTTTTTTTAAATTTTATTTAGTTTTTTATACAGCAGGTTCTTATTAGTCATCAATTTTATACACATCAGTGTATATATGTCAATCCCAATCGCCAAATTCAGCACACCACCATCCCCCGCCCCATGGATTTCCCCCCTTGGTGTCCATATGTTTGTTCTCTACATCTGTGACTCAACTTCTGCCCTGCAAACCAGTTCATCTGTACCATTTTTCTAGGTTCCACATACATGCATTAATATACGATATTTGTTTTTCTCTTTCTGACTTACTTCACTCTGTATGACAGCCTCTAGATCCATTCACGTCTCAACAAATGACCCAATTTCATTCCTTTTTATGGCTGAGTAATATTCCATTGTATATATGTACCACATCTTCTTTATCCATTCATCTGTCAATGGGCATTTAGGTTGCTTCCATTACCTGGCTATTGTAAATAGTGCTGCAATGAACATTGGGGTGCATGTGTCTTTTTGAATTATGGTTTTCTCTGGGTATATGTCCAGTAGTGGGATGGCTGGGTCAGATGGTAATTCTAGTTTTAGTTTTATAAGGAACCTCCATACTGTTCTCCATAGTGGCTGTATCAATTTACATTCCCATCAACAGTGCAAGACGGTTCCCTTTTCTGCACACCCTCTCCAGCATTTGTTGTTTGTAGATTTTCTGATGATGCCCATTCTAACTGGTGTGAGGTGATACCTCACTGTAGTTTTGATTTGCATTTCTCTAATAATTAGTGATGTTGAGCATCTTTTCATGTGCTTCTTGGCCATCTGTATGTCTTCTTTGGAGAAATGTCTATTTAGGTCTTCTGCCCATTTTTGCATTGGGTTGTTTGTTTCTTTAACATTGAGCTGCATGAGCTGTTTATATATTTTGGAGATTAATCCTTTGTCCATTGATTCGTTTGCAAATATTTTCTCCCATTCTGAGGGCTGTCTTTTTGTCTTGTTTGTAGTGTCCTTTGCTGTGCAAAAGCTCTTAAGTTTCATTAGGTTCCATTTGTTTATTTTTGTTTTTATTTCCATTACTCTAGGAGGTGGATCAAAAAAAGATCTTGCTGTGATTTATGTCAAAGAGTGTCTTCCTATGTTTTCCTCTAAGAGCTTTATAGTGTCCAGTCTTACATTTAGATCTCAAATCCATTCTGAGTTTTTGTATATGGTGTTAGCGAGTGTTCTAATTGCATTCTTTTACATGTAGCTGTCCAGTTTTCCCAGCACCACTTATTGAAGAGACTGTCTTTTCTCCATTGTATATCCTTGCCTCCTTTGTCATAGATTAGTTGACCATAGGTGCGTGGGCTTATCTCTGGGCTTTCTATCTTGTTCCATGGATCTATGTTTCTGTTTTTGTGCCAGTACCATATTGTCTTGATTACTGTAGCTTTGCAGTATAGCCTGAAGTCAGGGAGTCTGATTCCTCCAGCTCCATTTTTTTCCCTCAAGACTGCTTTGGCTATTCGGGGTCTTTTGTGTCTCCATACAAATTTTAAGATTATTTGTTCTAGTTCTGTAAAAAATGTCATTGGTAATTTGGTAGGGATTGCATTGAATCTGTAGATTGCTTTGGGTAGTACAGTCATTTTCACAATATTGATTCTTCCAATCCAAGAACATGGTATATCTCTCCATCTGTTGGTATCATTTTTAATTTCTTTCATCAGTGTCTTATAGTTTTCTGCATACAGGTGTTTTGTCTCCCTAGGTAGGTTTATTCCTAGGTGTTTTATTCTTTTTGTTGCAATGGTAAATGGGAGTGTTTCCTTCATTTCTCTTTCAGATATTTCATCATTAGTGTAGAAGAATGCAAGAGATTTCTGTGCATTAATTTTGTATCCTGCAACTTAACCAAATTCATTGATTAGCTCTAGTAGTTTTCTGGTGGCATTTTTAGGATTCTCTATGTATAGTATCATGTCATCTGCAAACAGTGACAGTTTTACTTCTTCTTTTCCAATTTGTAATCCTTTTATTTCTTTTTCTTCTCTGATTGCCGTGGCTAGGACTTCCAAAACTATGTTGAATAATAGTGGTGAGAGTGGACATCCTTGTCTTGCTCCTGATCTTAGAGGAAATGCTTTCAGTTTTTCACCATTGAGAATGATGTTTGCTGTGGATTTGTCATATATGGCCTTTATTATGTTGAGGTAGGTTCCCTCTATGCTGACTTTCTGGAGAGTTTTTATCATAAATGGGTGTTGAAGTTTGTCAAAAGCTTTTTCTGCATCTATTGAGATGATCATATGGTTTTTATTTTTCAGTTGGTTAATATGGTGTATCACATTGATTGATTTGCATATATTGAAGAATCCTTGCATCCCTGGGATACATCCCACTTCATCATGGTGTATGATCCTTTTAATGTGCTGTTGGATTCTGTTTGCTAGTATTTTGTTGAGGATTTTTGCATCTATATTCATCAGTGATATTGGTCTGTAATTTTTTTTGTAGTATCTTTGTCTGGTTTTGGTATCAGAGTGATGGTGGAATCATAGAATGAGTTTGGGAGTGTTCCTTCCTCTGCAGTTTTTTGGAAGAGTTTGAGAAGGATGGGTGTTAGCTCTTCTCTAAGTGTTTGATAGAATTCACCTGTGAAGCCATCTGTTCCTGGACTTTTGTTTCTTGGAAGATTTTTTGTTTTTACATCTTTATTGGAGCATAATTTCTTTACAATGGTGTGTTAGTTTCTGCTTTATAAAAAAGTGCATCAGTTATACATATACATATGTTCCCATATCTCTTCTTTCTTGCGTCTCCCTCCCTCCCACCTTCTTGGAAGATCTTTGATCACAGTTTCAATTTCATTCCTTGTGATTGGTCTGCTCATATTTTCTATTTCTTCCTGGTTCAGTCTTGGAAGGTTATACCTTTCTAAGTATTTGTCCATTTCTTCCAGGTTGTCCATTTTATTGGCAGAGTTGCTTGTAGTAGTCTCTGAGGATGCTTTGTATTTCTGCGGTGTCTGTTGTAACTTCTCCTTTTTCATTTCTAATTTTATTGATTTAAGTCCTCTCCCTCTTTTTCTTGATGAGTGTGGCTAATGGTTTATCAATTTTGTTTATTTTCTCAAAGAACCAGCTTTTAGTTTTATTGATCTTTGCTATTGTTTTCTTTGTTTCTATTTCATTTATTTCTGCTTTGATCTTTATGATTCTTTTCTTTCCTTCTGCTAATTTTGGGTTTTTTTATTCTTCTTTCTCTAGTTCCTTTATGTGTAAGGTTAGATTGTTTACTTGAGATTTTTCTTGTTTCTTGAGGTAGGCTTGTATAGCTATAAACTTCCCTCTTAGAACTGCTTTTGCTGCATCCCATAGGTTTGGATCGTCGTGTTTTCATTGTCATTTGTCTCTAGGTATTTTTTGATTTTCTCAGTGATCGCTTGGTTATTTAGTAACATATTGTTTAGCCTCCATGTGCTTGTGTTTTTTACGTTTTTTCCCCTGTAATTCATTTCTAATCTCATAGCGTTGTGGTCAGAAAAGATGCTTCATATGATTTCAATTTTCTTAAATTTACTGAGGCTTGATTTGTGGCCCAAGATGTGATCTATCCTGGAAAATGTTCCATGCTCCCTTGAGAAGAAAGTGTAATCTGCTATTTTGGAATGGAATGTCCTATAAATATCAATTAAATCTATCTGGTTGATTGTGTTATTTAAAGCTTCTCCTTCCTTATTTATTTTCATTTTGGATGATCTATCTATTGGTGTAAGTGCAGTGTTAAAGTCCCCCACTATTACTGTGTTACTGTCGATTTCCTCTTTTATAGCTGTTAGCAGTTGCCTTATGTATTGAGGTGCTCCTATGTTGGGTGCATATATATTTATAATTGTTATATCTTCTTCTTGGATTGATTCCCTGATCATTATGTAGTGTCCTTCCTTGTCTCTTGTAACATTCTTATTTTTTTTTTTTTTGCGGTACGTGGGCCTCTCACTGTTGTGGCCTCTCCCACTGCAGAGCACAGGCTCTGGACGCTCAGGCTCAGCAGCCATGGCTCACGGGCCCAGCCGCTCCACAGCATGTGGGATCTTCCCGGACCAGGGCACAAACCCCCATCCTCTGCATCAGCAGGCGGACTCTCAACCACTGCGCCACCAGGGAAGCCCCTAACATTCTTATTTTAAAGTCTATTTTATCTGATATGAGAATTGCTACTCCAGCTTTCTTTTGATTTCCATTTGCATGGAATATCTTTTTCCATCCCCTCACTTTCAGTCTGTATGTGTCCCTAGGTCTGAAGTGGGTCTCCTGTAGACAACATATATATGGGTCTTGTTTTTGTATCCATTCAGCGAGGTTGTGTCTTTTGGTTGCAGCATTTAATCCATTCATGTTTAAGGTAATTATCGATATGTATGTTCCTATGACCATTTTCTTAATTGTTTTGGGTTTGTTTTCATAGGTCCTTTTCTTCTCTTGTGTTTCCCACTTAGAGAAGTTCCTTTAGCATTTGTTGTAGAGCTGGTTTGGTGGTGCTGAATTCTCTTAGCTTTTGCTTGTCTATAAAGCTTTTGATTTCTCCATCGAATCTGAATGAGATCCTTGCCAGGTAGAGTAATCTTGGTTGTAGGTTCTTCCCTTTTCTCACTTTCAGTATATCATGACACTCCCTTCTGGCTTGTAGAGTTTCTGCTGAGAAATCAGCTGTTAACCTTATGGGAGTTCCCTTGTATGTTATTTGTCATTTTTCCCTTGCTGCTTTCAATCATTTTTCTTTGTCTTTAATTTTTGCCAATTTGATTACTCTGTGTTTCGGCGTGTTTCTCCTTGGGTTTATCCTGTATGGGACTTGCTGCACTTCCTGGACTTGGGTGGCTATTTCCCGTCCCATGTTAGGGAAGTTTTCAACTATAATCTCTTCAAATATTTTCTCGAGTCCTTTCTCTCTCTCTTCTTCTGGGACCCCTATAATGTGAATGTTGTTGCCTTTATTGTTGTCCCAGAGGTCTCTTAGGCTGTCTTCTTTTCTTTTCATTCTTTTTTCTTTATTCTGTTCTGCAGCAGTGAATTCCACCATTCTGTCTTCCAGGTCACTTATCCGATCTTCTGCCTCAGTTATTCTGCTATTGATTCCTTCTAGTAGTTTTCATTTCAGTTACTGTATTGTTCGTCTCTGTTTGTTTGTTCTTTAATTCTTCTAGGTCTTTGTTAAACATTTCTTGCATCTTCTTGATGTTTGCCTCCATTGTTTTTCCGAGGTCGTGGATCATCTTCACTATCATTATTCTGCATTCTTTTTCTGGAAGGTTGCCTATCTCCACTTCATTTGGTTGTTTTTCTAGGGTTTTATCTTGTTCCTTCATTTGGTACATAGCCCTCTGCCTTTTCATCTTGTCTCTCTCTCTGTGAATGTGTCTTTTTAAAAAAAAAAATTAATTAATTAATTTATTTTTGGCTGTGTTGGCCTTTGTTGCTGCACCCAGGCTTTCTCTAGTTGTGGCAAGTGGGGGTTACTCTTTGTTGCAGTGCGTGGGCTTCTCATTGCAGTGGCTTCTCTTGCTGCAGAGCACAGGCTCTAGGTGTGTGGGCTTCAGTGGTTGTTGCATGCGGGCTCAGAAGTTGTGGCTCATGGGCTCTAGAGTGCAGGCTCAGTAGTTGCGGCACACGGACTCTGTTGCTTGTGGCCTGTGGGATCTTCTGTGTCCAGGGCACGAACCCGTGTCCCCTGTACTGGCAGGTGGATTCTTAACCCCTGCACCACCAGAGAAGTCCCATGTTGTGTTCTTTGACATTTAAACTTTTCAAAAGATGCAACACACCTAGCACCCAGATCTAGTTTTCTAAATACCATTTTCCAATAAAATGTAGAAGAAATCCTTAGAGAAATGGCTGATTTTAAGGCTGGGGCAGGTAAAATTTAATATGAGTCTGGAGTATCATTTAGGGCTAGAAAATAAAGAGGTGCTCAAGTGGCTGTTAAATGTAGGCTGAAATTAGTGACTTGCATCTAACAAACAGAATATGGAAAATGAACCTGAGTAACTTTAATAGGAGGAGAAACCTGGCAGATGCTAACCAAGCAGATCGCTAACCAAGCAATCAAGGTTAACATCACCATGTTGACATCATGAGTGCCCTGATATGATGAGATGAGAAACATACCTTTCTTCTGAGATATTCTTCCAAAGAACATGAACCCCAAGAAAATATCAGATAACCTCAGTTTGTGGGAAGTGTAAGAAATATCTGACCAGTTAATCAAAAGTGTCAAGGTCATGAAAAACAAGGAGTGATAGAGAAGCTGTTAAAGAATCAAAGGGGACTAAGGAGACATGACAACTAAATGCAACATGGTATCTTGGACAGAAGAAGGGTAATAGTGGAAAAACTGGTGAAATCTGAATAAATTCCCTAGTTTAGTTAATTTCACTATACCAATGTTAATTTCTTTGTTTTGATAAATGGGTCATGGTTATGTAAGATCTTAACACCACGTGAAGCTGGGCAAATGGTATATGGGAATTCTGTACTATCTTTGAACCTCATCTGAAAAATCTAAATTATTTCAAATAAAATTTTCAAAAAAAGAGGTCACACAAGGTTTCACTGCAGTGTCCATTTAGGGGAGTGCAGTGAGGAGTTCAGGGAAGCTTGTTTGATTTGACGTTCATGAACTCTTGGCTGTCTAGCAGTGTATACAAGGCTAGCCTTACCTGCATAGTGATTCTAATTTTATGGGAGAATTTCACTCTTTTTTTTTTTTTTTAACATCTTTATTGGGGTATAATTGCTTTACAATGGTGTGTTAGTTTCTGCTTTATAACAAAGTGAATCAGTCATACATAAACATATGTTCCCATATGTCTTCCCTGTTGCGTCTCCCTCCCTCCCACCCTCCCTATCCCACCCCTCCAGGCTGTCACAAAGCACCGAGCCAATATCCCTGTGCCATGCGGCTGCTTCCCACTAGCTATCTACCTTACTACGTTTGTTAGTGTGTATATGCCCATGACTCTCTCTCGCCCTGTCACAGCTCACCCTTTCCCCTCCCCATAACCTCAAGTCCGTTCTCTAGGAGGTCTGCGTCTTTATTCCTGCTTTACGCCTAGGTTCTTCATGACATTTTTTTTCTTAAATTCCATATATATGCGTTAGCATACGGTATTTGTCTTTTTCTTTCTGACTTACTTCACTCTGTATGACAGACTCTAGGTCTATCCACCTCATTACAAATAGCTCAATTTCGTTTCTTTTTATGGCTGAGTAATATTCCATTGTATATATGTGCCACATCTTCTTTATCCATTCATCCAATGACGGGCACTTAGGTTGTTTCCATCTCCGGGCTATTGTAAATAGAGCTGCAATGAACATTTTGGTACATGACTCTTTTTGAATTTTGGTTTTCTCAGGGTATATGCCCAGTAGTGGGATTGCTGGGTCATATGGTAGTTCTATTTGTAGTTTTTTAAGGAACCTCCATACTGTTCTCCATAGTGGCTGAACCAATTCACATTCCCACCAGCAGTGCAAGAGTGTTCCCTTTTCTCCACACCCTCTCCAGCATTTATTGTTTCTAGATTTTTTGATGATGGCCATTCTGACTGGTGTGAGATGATATCTCATTGTAGTTTTGATTTGCATTTCTCTAATGATTAATGATGTTGAGCATTCTTTCATGTGTTTGTTGGCAGTCTGTATATCTTCTTTGGAGAAATGTCTATTTAGGTCTTCTGCCCATTTTTGGATTGGGTTGTTTGTTTTCTTGTTATTTAGCTGCATGAGCTGCTTGTAAATTTTGGAGATTAATCCTTTGTCGGTTGCCTCATTTGCAAATATTTTCTCCCATTCTGAGGGTTGTCTTTTGGTCCTGTTTATGGTTTCCTTTGCTGTGCAAAAGCTTTGAAGTTTCATTAGGTCCCATTTGTTTATTTTTGTTTTTATTTCCATTACTCTAGGAGGTGGGTCAGAAAGGATCTTGCTGTGATTTATGTCATAGAGTGTTCTGCCTATGTTTTCCTCTAAGAGGAGAATTTCACTCTTATACTCATTTGACCCTCTCCAAGAAGAGAAAGGATGGGGAAGGAAGGTGTTTACATTCACGGGGACTAGAGTGAGCTTCTCCCAAGCCCTTGTGTTAAAATGCATAATCTCACATATAATGTTTGAGATCAGGCATCTGTAGAGACCAAAGTGTAGACCCTAAAAGGAACTGATCTGAAAGAAGGCTGTGACATCGTTAATTAACACACTAATGACAGAATCACACAGAGATGGCAAGCAAACAAGTCCAGAAAAAGGACCAGCCAGACTGAATTAGTCAGCATGTTTGCAGCAAGGACCAGGGGGATATAGGTGCAAGCTGTGTCTCATAAACCAAGATAATAGGATCTTCTCTTCAGTAAAGATCAATGACTCAGGCTGTTATAGCTCCTGTGCCCTGATTCTGTTCTCTCTAAAAAAGTTATTAAAGCATGAAGAAAGAAAATTGATTACCAACGTACTCTGCTAGATAATTTAAATGCTTAATGTTTTTTAATTCTCTCAAAACACTATGAAGTAGACATTACTGTTCCCATCTTACAAGTGGGAATCAGAGACCCATAGAGAAATTAAGCTACACACTTGGTTACAAAGTAAGTAAAAGAGCTGGGATTCAAACCCAGGTATACCTGATGCTCTGACCCAGTCCCTTTCTAAGACCAGAGGGTAGGTATAGAGAAAATGACCCTCAGCCCCATTGTGCTCTTTAATCATCCTACCTGATGGGGACTCCTGGCAAAAAATTGGATCACTGTTCTCTGGGGTTATCTTTTGGAGCACTTATTGTTTAAAGGCAGAAACCTCACTTGCCTTTTGAAGACAACAATCTCTACAGTGAATGGACAAGAGGGTGACTCCCCAACATCCATTTCCCTTTCTCTTTGTACTTACCCTGCCCAGCCCAAGTACTTTGGCTGAAGCTCAGTCCACCCCTGGCCCTTGGGGAAGGACATCTGGTTCAAACTAGTGTGACCTTATTCTCTGGCCACAGATTTTGGTGACGGGATGTGCAGGCAGGCAAAATTAGGTGAAGGAGCACAAGGATTCCTTTGCTGGGAGCCTCTGAGAAATATGCCTCTTTGCTTTTATTTGGGGGAGCAGCTCAGAGATTTCTTTTCTCTCTTCTGGGAATGGAATGAGGAATCATGTAGCACAGGGTATGGATGAGGAAGAAGGTTATAGCTATTTACTTTGCCCCAGTGAAGTGGAGTCAGCTTTTGGAGAAAGTGCCTTGTGCATCAGACAAGTCAAAATAAACCAAGCCTTTTTTTGTTGTCTCCACCTTCCTCATGAGCTTATAAGTCCCTTTAGTTATTTAATAGTTTCAGTTTGTTTTTCTCTTGCTTACAACTGAACTCATCTTCACTGACAACTTTCAAAGTAACTTTTTTGAAAGTTGGTCAGTGAGTAGGGTGACCATATGATTTATCATGCAAATCAGAACCACTTTTGATAGAGTAAGGGAGAGCTATTAATCATTACATGCTTGCAACAGGTGGCAACTGGGACCATCCTGGACAAACTGGGATGGGTGGTCCCTCTACCACTAAGGCATATGCTACTTGCAATTCTACCAGTGAATAAACTGTAAAACTTTGGATGATTACTCTGTTCTCTAGATAGCAGTTTGCTGTATAAAAATGAAATATGACGTTTTGTGAATCTAGGTAGTTTCTCCATAGTCTGTAATATACTGAGCTCCATCCTGCTGGGAGTCCAAAGATAGAAATGTTCCTTACAGCAGAGATCATCATCATCACCACCACTTTATTAGTCAGCTATTGCTACAATAATGCTACTCACCTAAGAACCACAAAATTCACAGTCACTTACAATATCATTAATCTTTCTTGCTGATGACTCCGCAGAGAAGCTGTGGTTTGGCTGACTGCTGGGCTTGGTTGGCCAGGCTGCACTCCAGACTTTGGCTTGGGTTAGGATGCTCCACTTGTGTTCATTCCTGTTCCCGGGCTGAAAGAGAATGACCACCTGAGACATTTTCCTCTCATGGCACAGGGTAGGAACCCCAAGAGACCAGAAAAAAAACCTGAAGTACATTTAAAGTCTTTGGTCTGACGTGCCATGTGTTATATCCACTCACATTCCTTAGATCAAAGGAAGTCATATGGCCAAGCTCAGTGTTAGTGGGACTGGGCCATGAATCCACTTCAAGAAGGAGGCACTAAAAATCACATGGCAAAAAAAGAAAAAAACTCACAGGGCAAATGGCTTATATATAAAAATCTATTACAGGGTAAAAGTGAGGAATTGGTAACAATAATCCATTCTAACATCTACCACTCATTGGGTACTCACTATGTACCAGACACTTAAGTATATTATATCATTAAACCACACAACACTTACATGGGACAGATATGAGTATTTTTTGGATGAATGAATGTCTATTGTATGCCTATTGGGCTATCCACTGTGGTTACTGTGTAAACAGGTCTGATATTCAGTTTGCTGGAGAGCAGGCAAGGTAGCTGTAGGGGTCAATTAAGCATGGAGAGAGATATGCAGTTATTTCCTAAGCTGAGATCAGCAAGATGCACATTTGATCCTAGGGAAGCCAATGAATAAAGACCTTTCATTTAGGTTGGAAGAGAGCTTCCAGTGTGGATGCCTCTTTCCCCTCCCCATCCACCTCAGCACCCTTGAGCTTCATTCTTCAGAATTACTTCCTTATGGTAGTATTAAGCTATGTCCCTTCCTTTTCCCCAGACATTGTGAAGCTGCCACTGCGCTGAAGCACAGTGTTTGCTAATTGGAATTTGCTATTCTGCTATTTTCATAGAAACTCTTACATGAATATAGAAAAGCACCAATAAACAAAAATGATAAATCATAAAAGACTTTAATAAACAGAAAACTGCAAGATGGTATACTTGATGTCTAGGCATTCTAATGAGGGAGTCCTAAATCAAGGAACAGCTGAATGGGGGAAAATCTAGCACAAGGGTGACTTCCAGTCAATGTTCGAGTAGTTTCTCTTCCCACTCACTCCCCCAACCATTTTGATATCATGGTCCGAGCTACCAATTCTGAGTCTATTGCCAAGTCATTATCCTTTAAAGGATGGGTGAGAAAACCCATTTTTCTACTTTATAAATAACACACTCTAACACAATAAAAGATGTCAGGCCACACAATTTTATTTCGTTCAACATTTACTGAATATCTACTATATGCCAGGCATTAAGTTACATGCAAGTGATAATACTGCCGTTAGGGTCACACATAGTCCAGTATGGAAATAGCACATAGATACAGATTTAACCTTTGAGGTGTTGTCAGTCTTTTGAGTTATGAACAGGTACTATGAGACACAATAGAGGGATCATTTCTTTTGGACAAAGGAAGAAAGAGTAGGTGCCATCTAATCTCAGCCTTGGATATAAGAGAGAAGAAGAGGGAGGGCATTTTGGGAAAAGGTTCAGAATGTAAAATGGTACAGATGAATAAAAATACAGTGTCTCCTGCAGAGCCCTGGTCAGTGTCCTGCATGGCCTCCTCAAGTACTGCTGTGGGCTAGGGAGTGTTATGGATTGAATTATGTCTCTGAAAATAGATAAGTTAAAGTCTTAATGAGAACGTGACTTTATTTGGAAATAGGTTCTTTATAGAACTAATCAAGGTGAACTGAGGTCACTAGTGTGGGCCCTGGTCCAGTATGACTGGTGCCATTATAAAAAGGAGAAATCTGAATACAGACAGACAGGCACAGAGGGTACACAATGGAAGGAGACATAGAGAGAACCTGTAAAGCCATGTGAAAATGGAAGATTGGAGTGATGCATCTATAAGACAAGGAACACCAAAGACGCCACCAAACCAGCAGAAGATAGGAAGAGGCAAGGAAGGATTCCCCTACAGGTTTCAGAGGGAGCAGCGTGCTGCTGACACACTGATGTCTGATTTCGACCCTCCAGATCTAAGAGACAATAAATTTCTGTTGTTGTAAGCCACCCGTAGTTGGTGGTACTTGCATACAGCAGCCCTAGGGATCAAATACAGGAGTTAAGATGTTGGTCTCAGGATTCTGGGCTGCCCACTCCTACTTGAAACACATTTTTCTTTCATTTTTTGCTTCTGCTTAAGGTTTTGTTTGAAAAGCAGGGTTTCATTGGTGAAATGAACATGAAACTACAGATCTTTGAGAGTTTATCAGTTGGACACTTTCAATTGCAAATAAAGCCGAGGTCAAATGTCCTAAATAACCAAAGGATTTATGACTCCTATAATTATAAAAGTCTAGAGAAGATGTGAGGTTCCAGTGCAGTTTGACAGAGACATTGACCAAGGCTCTGACTCCATTTCTCTGCAGTTTTCTGGAGAGTCGTCGTGCAAGGGTTTCATCCTCGGGCTGCTCCTGGTGGCAAAATGGCTGCATAGTTCCAGCTTCACCTCACAGCACACTACGCAGAGTAGGCAGGAACAACGTTGACCAGGTATCCCCAGCCAAGGCCTTGAGGTTCTCACTGATTGGACCACACCTGAGCCTGCATTGATCATCCGACCTGTGTCTGGATCAGCTGTGACAGGAGGGAACGATTCACCCTGATTGGCTTAGCCCACTCTTTCCATTAGCCTTTTTTACATAAAAAAATACTCCAAAATTTAGGTTCTCAAAACCACAACAATTTATTAGTTCATGAGTCTGTGGGTCAGGAATGGGGCAGGGCTCAGCTAGGATGGCTCACTCGCTTCCATGTGGCGTTGGCTGGGCTCACTCATGCATTTAGGGTCACTTGGCAAGTCAGCTCGGGGCCAGCCGGTCCTGGATGGTGTCGGTCATGGTCATACGTCTGCTGGTTGTCCGGGCTGCCTCAGTTCTCTTCTGTGTGTCCTCTCCACCCAGCCAGCTGGGGCACGTTCTCATGCACACAGCACCTCATGAGGGTGAGAACAGAGGCTCAAGGACCCTTGACATCCAAACATGAGACCTGTGCGACATAATTTCTGTCACATTATATTGGTCAAAGCAAGTCCCCACCTCTTGGTGGGAAGATCTGTAAGAATTTGTGATGGTTTAAAAACATCACACCCACCCTTAGAGCTGGGGAAGGGGGAACCAATTTCACCAAACCACAGAGCTCCTGAACAGAATGGACATTAGGGGGAAAACTGGCCGGAGGCTGGAGAAGAGGCTAAAAGGTAGATTGAAATTAATTGTGAGGGGCTCTGTATGCCTTGCTAAGTGGACTTTATCTTTTAACTTGCGGTTCTCACCCTTTTTCTGTGACAACATAATTAATGATTCTGATGCATTCTCATTAGGAAACATGACTTAAAAGTAAGTCACCACGGCTGTTCTTCTCAACCTGAAGATTGGGCATGAATAATGTTTTTTTAGGGGGGGCTGCATGCTTCTTTCTCTTGGGGAGTGGGGCTGCCTTGGTTGTAACTCACTGTTCCAGGCACTGGGGAGCCACTGATGTCTTGTTCCTAAGTGCAAGGGAGATTTCTGCTCTGAGACTCAGTCTTAAGCTGCTCCGGTAACAGCTCTGAGTTATACTCACACACCTTTCTTCATTTTCCCCAGTGTGCACATAAGCCGCTAGTTTAGGATTTTCCTCTTTCCAGCAGCACACGATTCCCAGAAGCAACATTTCTTCCTGCTGGCCAAGTTCTTGGGGCCCAGTCTGCTTTTTCCTGCTTTCTGGCCTCGACTAGGAGAGCCCCACTGCATACAATGTGTTTGGACAACAACCAGCGGAATGGCCACCATCCAATTCTCTTTCCTCCCAGAAATCTCCTTCTTGCAACTGATGTGGTCTCCAGTGACCAAGCAACATGAGCTTGAGCATATTGACAAGGGGATCTTGTCAGTGCCATCTCTGTGGCATCTGAGCTCCAGCTCCAGTGAGTGTCCTGCCATGCGCACATATTTATCTCTGCTGCTGGGCTGTACACAACTTGTAGAAGAAACATGGGATTCACCTTGTTTGTGTTGAAAATATTTACTAAATGAGTGAATTAATAATGGATGAATAAAAAGGATAACGCTGAGCAGCATCCCTTTTGATGGAAAGTTTATGGGCATGGAAAATGTTCCCTGATCAGTGAGTCCTCAGAGTCGTGGCTCCCAGGAAGGCACCAGTGCCAGGTGGTATCAGGCATCTTAATCTCGGCTCCCCCCACACACTAGTGGAGGACACCTGAGCCCAGAGCAAGGGTTTGGAACAGAACTTCCCTCTTAAACTGAGTAGGAATAAGGCTCCAAGGAATCTTTTCAGACACTAGAGAAGAACAAGGGTGAGTGTGCGGAGGAGGAGTGGGAACAGGGGGAAGAGGAGAAGGATGCAGGAAGTGAACAGGGAAGAGCAACCCCCATCACCTCCCCTGGAGCCCGTCCTAATAGGAAATCCCACCCTGGAGCCTGCAGCCTGGGTTCTGTAGGGCTCTTGGCTGCACCTCCTGACCAGGGGTGTTTAGTTTAAAAGAAGGACTTGAAGCCTTCAGTGTCTCTCACTTAATACAGCAGCTGCTTTGACACCCACTCCATTTGGACAGCTCATTTCTGGTCCTTCATCCCATCAGAGGCAGCCCTTGCTCACATCTATTTGTCTAAGGAGCCTGGGTGCCTGCTGGAAAGGGAGGGTATTTAGAGTATGTTATTCAGTTAGAACAAGGGCTTCTGCCTTTGTGTGACAGGCTAATCTAAGGACAGCTCAAAATGGCTGGGATTGTTTAATCTGCAGGATGCATTAGGGCTGTCAACAGAGAGGGGACAGTAAATATTGCAGAAAGCAGTTAAGGGGTGTGGCCTGACTGGAGCTTCAGCAGCAGCCCTAGGACAGGGAGGAGGCACCTGAGGAGTAGGTGATGGAGGATATGGTGGGGGTGGAGCAGAGTAAGGCAGATCTGGTGGCCCTCATTCATGCCTGCCTTTCAGGGATTTCTAACACATTGGTTCTCAACTTTAAATGCTCATTGGAATCTCACGGGACTTTTGCAAAATGCTGATACCCAAGTTCCACCTTCTTCTCCACATTTTGATTAAATTGGTCTGGTTTGTGGCCTGTGCATCAGGTTTAGGACGCTCCGCAGGTGAGGAGGCTGTGAAAGGAAATAGAGAGATCTTATCATTTCTTAGTGGACAGCTGGAAGGACACCTCCAGAGCAAGGTTCTCAGGTGAAGCAACACGCCAAGAGGGAAAGGTCACCTATCCAGATTAGTGACAAAGAAAGGGCCGTAACTTTTATCGCTTGAGTTCCCAGGTGAGTTAATTTTTTCATCTACACTCTTCTTTCATTTACTAGTCATAGTCTTGGTGAAATCTCAGTTTCCTTACCTATCAAATGGGTATTATTATCTAATCTACTCATTTCCTTTTATTGCCATGAAGATCAGGGTTCATGAAGATGCTTTGCAAACAATATAGAGGTGAGAGAAGAAACAACAGAGATGTTTCTCCACTCCATGGCTTCCCATGCCACCCATGTGCACTTAGAATAAAGTGCAAACTTTACTCAGGCCTACAGACCACCCCTCCGCCCCAACCCCTCTGCTCCCAGCTGCCGCCCGCATCTGCAGGTTCAGCTGCTGCCACTCCCCACTGTGTTCACCATGTCTAGACATACTGGCCTCCTCTCTGGCCTGGGACACACTGAGTCCATCCTTCCCTGTGCAGTTTCTATCTCTTCCACCTGGATTGCATAAGCCCTACATTTTGCTGTGTAATCTATCTTTTATTGTGGTTTTGTCACAACTAATGTTAATGGCTGTGGGCAAAGCAGTGACTGGTCAGTATGGAATTAGAAACAAGAAGTATGGGGTTGTGAGTAACGAGGCAGGAGAGCTATAGAACAGATGGTAAGAGGGGAGTGTGGAGTCAAAACTTAATTTTTGCCATGGAAGAGAGACTTGAGCACATGTATGTCTCTCAGGTAGGAGATAAAAAAGGGACATACGTGATGTGGAGGAAAGTGGGATAACTACAGCAAATTCCCTAAGTCCTTTTAAATGTAATATCCCTTTAAAGAGATAAGATATTTGACTCCTTAGGATTCAGGTTTCCACTTAGTTTCCTTTCTTTGTTTTCTTACCACTTTGTGAGCTTCTATAGTGTAGTGCAAATATCTCCTTATCTATCTGTGTGTAGACTGTGAGCTCACTGGGCAGAAGGGAGAGGTCTTAATGATGATTGTATCCCAGCACTGAATACAAAATAAAGCCTCCATAATTAATGAATCAATTTATCTGTTGCCTTTCCATCTAAGTGACATGGGTACCCTGAAGCAGCATGGATCCTCAGTAAATGGGTAAGAAGACACTATGAAAAAGAGGTGGCAATTAAGTTAGAGGGATGTGTATATGCCAAAAAGAAACTGTACCAACTTCATATTTTGAAGAGAAGAAGGAGGAGCAAACGTAATCTATTTTTCTCCCCTCTTGTAGTCCTTGTCTACATTCTGGTATATTTTACAGAGTTAAAATCAAAACGTCTACATAATTGGATGTTTTCTTTTATGAAAGAGTGTTTTGAACAGCTCCTTGCTGTATCTCACATTCTTTATAATTATTATTGTGAGACAGGCAGAACATTCTCCAGTTAATGTACTGAAATATACTTCACTGTTTTCCCTGTTCCTATTGTTGAACATTTAGATTGTTCTCAATTTCTGCTATTTTAGAGAATGCTACAGTGAAGAGCGTGACACAGGGATTTGCCCTCCTTTAGAATTAACTCCTCAGTTTAAATTACAATGAGGGACTTCCCTGGTGGTGCAGTGGTTAAGAATTGCCTGCCAATGCAGGGGATGTGGGTTTGAGCCCTGGTCCGGGAAGATCCCACATGTCGTGGAGCAACTAAACCTGTGCACCACAACTACTGAGCCCACGTGCCACAACTACTGAAGCCTGCACGCCTAGAGCCCGTGCTCTGCAACGAGAGAAGCCACTGCAATGAGAAGACCACGCGTTGCAAAGAAGAGTAGCCCCTGCTCGCTGCAACTAGAGAAAGCCCATGCACAGCAACAAAGTCCCAACGCAGCCAAAAATAAAAATAAATAAACAAATAAATTTTTTTAAAAAAGGAATCCGCCTGCCAATGCAGGGGACACGGGTTCGAGCCCTGGTCCTGGAAGATCCCACATGCCGGAGAGAAACTAAGCCCGAGCGCCACAACTACTGAGCCTGTGCTCTAGAGCCTGCGAGTCACAACTACTGAAGCCTGTGCGCCTAGAGCCTGTGCTCCGTAACAAGAGAAGGCACCGCAATGAGAAGACCATGCAACGCAAAGAAGAGTAGTCCCTGCTCTCCACAACCGGAGAACGTCTGCACGCAGCAGCGAAGAGCCAACATAGGCAAAAATAAATAAATAAAAATAAATTTATAAAAAAAATTCAATGAATCAAATTACTGGGTCAAATGGTGTGAATATTTTTATGATTCTCAATACATCCTGCTATGTTCCTGCTTTATATCCACTGTCAAAGGTATTTATCAATTTCACTGTTAACCCTGGCGCTATTATTACATTTTCTTTGCCAAGTTAATTGGTATAAAAACATACTTTGACACTTAATTTGAATTTTGTACAGCCTGAACATTTTCCCTTGTTTGCTTACTATCAGCATTTCATTCTATTTATATCATTTGCCATTAACTGGACATCTGTGATATTTACATACATTAGAATAAACTTTTTATATTTTATACGTAATAATTCATTTCTCTGCTATTTGAGACAAATACTTTTCCTGCTGTTTTCATTTTCACTGTGATTAGTTTGTTCTTGTACATAAGTTTTCTATTTATTGATCTTTTCGTTTTTGAATTCTTTCAAAGATTTGAAGTTCCAACACTCAGTGTAACAAGTGACAAGGAAGGCAGCAACAGGAAACTTTCTCTTATTGCCTCTGTGGCAACCAAATTCATAGTTTTCTTTCTATTTTTCCTCCAATGGTGTGCCTGTTTCTCCCTTCAGGATGGCTAGACTTCTACAAGTTCTCTCTCATGTATGAATGCCTGCTTGGTCAGCACTTACTCAATCTTTGCCTGATAACAACTAGAGGGGTCTAGGCAGTTTCACTAGCCTCACTTGTTCTGCAGCCTGTACCTGTACGGAGGTTTGTCTCTTACTAGCTGCAGTGGTGGGTGAGACTCCTCCTGGGTCCCTTGGAGTAAGGTTCTAGGATCCAAAAGACTGGCCAAGGGCTTCCCTGGTGGCGCAGTGGTTGAGAGTCCGCCTGCCAATGCAGGGGACACGGGTTCGTGCCCCAGTCCGGGAAGATCCCACATGCCGCAGAGCGGCTGGGCCCGTGAGCCATGGCCGCTAAGCCTGCGCGTCCGGAGCCTGTGCTCCACAATGGGAGAGGCCCGCGTACCGCAAAAAAAAAAAAAAAAAAAAAAAAAGAGAAGGAACATCTTATGCTGCCACACTGCTGATGTTGCTCCTCTATTGCTTTTAGTTGTCATGTCTCCTTAGTCTCCTCAGCTTCTCAGTCTCCTAGTTCTTTCATGACTTTGACACTTTAAGGTCATGAAAATACACTAGTCAGATATTTCTTACACTGCCCCCTAATATAGGTTATCTGAGGTTTTCTCATGATTACATAAAGGTTATGGATCTTGGAGAGGAACATCCCAGAATAGAGGTGACTTTTTCTTTTCATTTTTTAAAATTGAAGTATAGTTGATTTACAATGTTGTGTTAGCTTCAGGTGTACAGCAAAGTGATTCAGATTATATATATTCCTTTTCAGATTCTTCTCCCTTATAGATTATTACATGATATTGAGTATAGTTCCCTATGCTATACAGTAGGTCCTTGTTGTTTATCTATTTTACATATAGTAGTGTGTATATGTTAATTCCAAACTCCTAATTTATCCCTCCCACCCCCCCCCTTTCCCCTTTGGTAACCATAGTTTGTTTTCTATGTCTGTGAGTCTATTTCTGTTTTGTAAAGAGGTTCATTTGGGGCTTGCCTGGTGGCGCAGTGGTTGAGAGTCCGCCTGCCGATGTAGGGGACGCGGGTTCGTGCCCCGGTCTGGGAAGATCCCACATGCCGCGGAGCGGCTGGGCCTGTGAGCCATGGCCACTGAGCCTGTGCGTCCGGAGCCTGTGCTCCGCAACGGGAGAGGCCACAACAGTGAGAGGCCCATGTACCGCAAAAAAAAAAAAAAGTTCATTTTTAAGATTCCATATATTAGCAATATCTATGATATTTGTATTTCTCTGTCTGACTTCACTTAGTATGATAATCTCTAGATCCATCCATGTTGCTGCAAATGGCATTATTTCATTCTTTGTTATGGGTAAGTAATATTTCACTGTGTGTGTGTGTATACACACACACACACACACACACACACACACACACACACACACACCATATCTTCTTTGTCTATTTATCTGTTGAGAGACATTTAGGTTGCTCCCATGTCTCAGCTGTTGTAAATAGTGCTGCATTGAACACTGAGGTGCATGTATCTTTTTGAATTATAGTTTTGTCCAGATATATGCCCAGGAGTGGGATCGCTGGATCATATGGTAGTTCTATTTTTAGTTTTTTAAGGAATCTCCATACCGTTCTCCATAGTGGCTGCACTAATTTACTTTCCCACCAACAGTGTAGGAGGGTTCCTTTTTCTCCACACCGAGAGGTGCCTTTTTCATTACATCGTATTAGGGAGTCCTTGATTAGGGAGTCCTATTTACTACTGGTGATGTTAACTTGATCCCTTGGTTAAAGTGATGTCTTCCAAGTTTCTTCTGTTACAAAGTTACTATTTTCCCCTTTTCATAGTCTATCTGATAGATGAGAATCACTAAGTACACCCCACACTTCGGACACTTGAGCCTCTTCTTACTTTTTAGCACTACAAGATGTTCCAGACTCATCTTGTATAATATTTTCCCTGCCCCAGCCCTAGAATCACTTATTTCTGCAACGATTCCTGCTTCATTTTATTGGAAAACATTATATAGAAATATATAGAGAGTAACCACTAGTGATGTTCTCAACACTTTTTGAGAATAGAGGAAGGAAAAGCAACCTGGGTAGAAAGAACAGTCTGTGGGAAGTCCAGGATAAGAAAAAGGGCATGGTGTGCTCAAGGAACTGAAGGAAGTGCATTATACCAAGAGAGAAGAGAGCAGGAGAAAGAGACACAAGAAATTAACCTGGAAACTTAGGAATGCACCAGGTCTCATAGATCCTGAAAGGTTAGTTAAGGGTTTTGACCATTATTTCAAGGACAGTGGAGAGCCATGGAAGCTTTTGAAGCCAATGAGTAACTAGACTATGTTACTGGTCAGCAGTGGGAAGGATAGGTTGGAAAGGATTAAGTCATTAACCTCTGTAAGGCTTAGTTTCCTTCCTGCCTCACAGGATTTGGGTGAAGATTAAACAAGGGAACACATACAAGTTCCCCAGAATGATGTTTGGCACATGATGGGCAATCTGGAAACGTTGGTGCCTTGTTCAGTCCAACAATTTTGCTTTCTTTTTCATCTAATCTCATCTTTCTCATTATTCCCCTGACCGCATTTTGGGTAGAAAATTATTCTTTAAACGTTTTGCTGAAATTAAAATTATTGTGCTAGACACAGTGAACAAATGTTAATAAGACCTAGGCCCTTCCTTAATACCTATTTACAATAAGCCATAACATGATGTGATATGAACTATACTAATGACACAAGCGTAAGCTCAGAGGGCAAGGATGACATCCTTCACCTCTCTGTCAGGCAAAATATGTGGCACAGAGGACTTCAACACCGACTTCTTGACCATATCATGCTCTGGGAGTTCAGAGGACAAAGGCAAGAAACTTGGCTATTGAACTATAAGTTCAATATCTTGGGAATTCATACCGTCTCAGTGACGACTGTGGCTTTCTTTCTTTATACTTTGTTAGTATTGTTTGGGATTATTGTTAGTAGGCTTTTTAAAAAATTTTTCATGAAAAAAATTTCAGAGTGATTGTTTATAGTCACATTTCCAAATCAAAACTTTCCTACACTATAGGAATCACATGAATCACACTATAATAACATGAAAACATCAAATCTATACTGAGGTGCTTGGTTTGATAATATTAAATTCAAAAGATACCTTCTTCAATTTCAGGTAGATAGTTCATAATATAATAGTATCGTTGATTTTTGAATTGATGATATCCAAATTTTATTGTCTTTCCTTTGATCTGATTCTGAAAATTTCTTTTATTAGAATTGTAAGTTTGGGCATGTAATACTCATGGTAGTCCCAATTATGACTAAAAGCTCTTATAGTTGCATGATCACCAATATTTATTTAATGGATGAGAAACTATTTAGTTTTCCCTTTTATTTTCTACTTAGCACAGCATCCAGGTATTATTAGTTATTCTTCTTTTTATTATTCCATATAATATATTGTATTTTCACTTTACTGATGAGGAAATCTAGAATTGGAAAGGTGATGCAACTTTTCTAAAAACACATTAGTGATACAGCTGGGATTTGAACCTGTATCTTTGCTCTAAGCCTAGATTTTTTTAATTGAAGTAAAATTGATTTACAACATCTTGTTAGTTTCAGGTGTACAGTGCAGTAATTCAGTTATACATACATATATACTAGGTTCTTACTGTTAATTAAACTCTGTCTAATGCTTTGGGTCAAGAATTACATGTCAAGCTTATAAGTAGGAAAATACTTAATCTAAGTGAGCTGTGATACCCTCCCTGAAAACCATATCTTATCTTTTATGCCGGGGATATGGGTTACATACAGATTTGCATTTGAATATTAATATGTCTATTGTTTTGGGAGATTACTTGAACTAATATAACTAAGCAGAATCTAAAGATCCAATGTGGAGAGAACTAAAATATTGTGTTGCTTCTTCTCCATTCTTCTCCTAACTCAGTTTCATGGTTCTACAAGATAACACACTCTGACTAAATGCCATATTAAGATAAAGAATTAAAAGAAAAGATAAAGAATTAAAGAATTAAGATAAAGAATTAAAAGAAAAGATAAAGAATTAAAGAAAAGAAAGCAAAGACATTTTGCCAGTAGGCAGAAGAAATCATAGAAAACTTCCTACAGAAAGCTGATCTTGACTAGTGTGATGAAGGAAAAAAAGGATATATTATGAAGACTTTGACAGTTTAGAGTTTGTTCCCCAAACTGGCTGTGTATCAGAATCACCTGGGGAGCTTAGTAACTATTCAATGCTCAGACTTGACCCCTGCAGATTCAGATTCAGTTTGCATAGAGTGGGACCTAGGAACAGTGTCTTTATCAATACTCAGATGATGCTGATGTAATAAGCCTTCAGTCTCTTTTTTGGGAAAACATAGGTTTATAGCACAGTTCAGGAGTTTTTCTTTTTTAAAACTTCAATCTTTAGCACTTTTTTAAAGTTTTCATGTCATTCTCTCTTGTCATCAGATTTTATTCTGGCTTTAAAAAAAATCTACAAGGTAATATCTTTTCTTTAATAGAAGCCAACATTCTGACTCATTCTTTTGCTGTTGTCGTATTAAGTTTTTGTAATATCTCTTGAGCTGAAACAGATAAAACTCTATTTTCTAGTTTCATTGGAATTAAAAATGGAATAAGACTCCTAGAGTACACAATTATGGGCTAGAGATAGATTATATTTACATTTCCTTTAAATATCAAAGTTTACTGCCCCTGAACTACACCTGTAGTGTTTGGCTGAACATTCCTTTTTAGTACAGAAATGACTGCCTCCTAGAATCAGCTTTCTTTCTCTCAATGTTTTTTACAACTTTGAAAACTGGATATATACTCCAGTGACTTATCAAAAGGATATTTTCTCTGAAGACTTTACTGTTACTATTTGGCATCTGTCAGAACTTCCCAGAAGCATACAGAAGTCTTTTAGCCTCTTCCTTCTTCAATCCTATAGTGTACTAAGGAGAGTTCCCTATAGCTGTATTGAAGATTTTTATATTGGGCCTCATATAATCTTTAATCTTAGTAGGGAATTCATTCAATCATTCAATAATATTCTGAGCATATACTATCCTCTAGGCACTAGAAACACAAAAGTAAATAAGACAGATACCATTCCTGTTTCAATGGTGCTTATAGTCCGATGGGAAAGAAAGATAATCATATAATCTGATATAGTAATTGTACTAGGTAGTGTTCCATCAGAGAAACAGAACCAGCAAGAGATACATATATATATGTGTGTGTGTGTATGTCTGTGTATATATGTGTGTATACATACATACACATATATAGTATATGTATATTATATGTGCGTATATACTATGCATATATAATATATATAGGATGTGTATATACATATATAATATATATATATGGAGAGAGATAGGGTGGGGTTGAGAGATTCATTGCAAGGAATTGGTTTATACAATTGTGAGGGTTGGCTAGTAAACTCCAAGATTCCTAGGGTGGGTGGATAGGCAGTCAAGAAAGGAGGGCTGGACATTCTCAAGCAGGAGGTGACACTGCAGTTCACAGGCAGAATTTCTTATTCCTCAGGGTAACTTGGGTTCTGTTCTTAAGCCCTTTGAACTACTTGGAAGGTCTACCCTGATTATGGAAGATAATCTCCTTTACATAAAGCCAATTAATTGTAGATGCTAACCAAATCTATAAATTACCTTCACAGCAACACCTCAATTAGGGTTTAATTGAATAACTTAGCACTATAGCCTAGCCAAGGTGACACATAAAACTGACTATTACAGCAATGTTTGAAAAATGCTATGGTGGAGAAAGTATAAAATGCCAAAGACCAACATAGCGGGGGCATCCATCTTAGTCTATGGGGAGTCAGATGACTATTAAGGTAAGACCTGAGAGATGAGTAGGAATAAGCTAGATAAAGAGGTGGACAGAGAATATTCTAAGATGTAGGAAGTGTAAGCAAAGGTCCAGAGACCAGAGAGAGAGCACCAGAGATGTAATCTTCTCTTCTCATCAGATGTTTTTTCCCGGCTTTCTTTTTTCAGAACACCCTGAGGTGATGGTTGTTCTTTAACAGAAGCTGAGATTTAATTTTTTTGGTAATTATTATATTAGCTTATTGTAATGCCTTCAATACTGAATCAGATGAAACTTTATATTTATGTTTTAATTAGCACTTTCAATTGCTGGTGAGATGAAGCACCCTTTCATGTTTATTTGACATTCAGGTTTCCTCCTCTATAGATTTCCTGTTTCTAACCTTTGCACATTAGGGTAGTTTTCTTTTCCTTATTGATTACATATGATTTGGATATTACCAGAAATCCTTTGTCTTTATATGCATTGCAGATATATCTCCCAGAGAATACCAGTCCAGACTGGGAGGTACTTTGTAGACTACAGTTGCAGGTGAGTGCAAGGAGAGCTTGTTAAATCAGAGAGTGCTGGTGTTACCTTAATGCCAGGCTCAAGTCTCACTTCTAGGACAGAGCCACCACACGGAGCAGGAACAACAGGGGCACAGGAAAGGAAAGGGGAAAGAGACAGCCCATCTCACAAGGCAATGTATTTTTTAACAAGTCAAATAAATGACAGAAGAGGGAGCTCTAGAATCCTTACACTAGGAAATCTACACTGACTGTCCTTCCTTCTAGTACAGGCAAACTCATCTCGCTGAAATATAAGCAGTAGGAAAGAGAGGTAGTCAAACCCACTCCAAATTATTTTCAGAAAAATAGGAAAACTAGTATCAGAGTAACATTCTTTCAAACAATGAAAACAAGCCAGAATGACATGCCTGCAAAATAAAGGAAAACTATATACTATTTTAAACAAACAAGATTAAACAAATTAAGAAAATGATAAAAGGTATAAAAGAACAACTTAAATTAGAATAAAAATAACTCAGACATAATATTATTGGAAAAAAACAGGAATATTTGAAAATGCAGTTTATAAAACCAAGGAAAGTTAGCAATAAAAGAAGTAATATTTTAGAAATGGAGAATGAAGTAGAAGTAATACATTAGTTAATAAATATGATGGGTAGTACATAAAGAGAAACATACAATGAAGGGAGGAAAGTTTTAGCTTAAAAATATGAAAGAAATGAAAAAGGATTTAAGAGAAAGTGACATAAAATATCCTCAGAGTGTGTGTGTTTATGTGTGTGTGTATGTGTATGTGTGTAAATTCCTGAAGAAGAAAGCCAAAGCAACTGAAGAGAACAGAACAAATACTAAAAAATAATCAAACAACCCAATCCAAAAATGGACAGAAGACCTAAAGAGACATTTCTCCAAAGAAGAAATATGGATAGCCAATAAGTACATGAAAAGATGCTCAACATTGCTAATTATTAGAGAAATGCAAATCAAAACTACAATGAGGTAGCACCTAACAGCCGTCAGAATAGCCATCATTAAAAAGTCTACAAATAACATATGCTGGAGAGGATGTGGAGAAAAGGAACACTCTTACACTGTTGGTGGGAATGTAAGTTGTATGGCCACTGTGGAAAACAGTATGGAGGTTCTTCAGAAAACTAAAAATAGAATTACCGTATGATTCAGCAATCCCACTTCTGGGCATATACCCGGACAAAACTATAATTCAAAAAGATACATGCACCCCTATGTTCATAGCAGCACTATTTACAATGGCCAAGACATGGAAACAACCTAAATGTCCATTGATAGATGAATGGATAAAGAAGATGTGGTACATATAAACAGTGGAATACTACCCAGCCATAAAAAGAATGAAATAATGCCATTTGCAGCAACATGGATGCAACTAGAGATTATCATACTAAGTGAAGTAAGTCAGAAAGAGAAAGACAAATATCATGTGATATCACTTATATATGGAATCTAAAATATGACACAAATAAGCCTATCTACAAAACAGAAACAGACTCATGGACATAGAGAATGGACTTGTGGTTGCCAACGGGGAAGGGGTTTGAGGAGGGGTTGGGGTTAGCAGATGTAAGCTTTTATATACAGAATGGATAAACAACAAGGTCTTACTGTATAGCACAGAGAACTATATTCAGTATCTTATGATAAACCATAATGGAAAATAATATTAAAATATATATATACATGTATAACTGAATCACTTTGCTGTACAGCAGAAATTAACACAACGTTAAAAAAAAGGAAAAAAATCATTGAAGAAAAACATACTGAAATAAAAGGCAACTTGAAATCCTATATTGAAAGAATATACTGAGTACCCTGGAAAATCAACCCAGAATAACTGACTCCAAGGCATATTCTAGTAAAATAATGAGAACTTAAAGAAAAAGAAAACTGAATTAAAAATATATACTCAGTAATAAAATTTTTTTTAAACTAATTAATTTCTTTAATTTTGGCCACACTGGGTCTTCGTTGCTGCGTGCGGGCTTTCTCTAGTTGCAGCGAGAGGGGGCTACTCTTCATTGCGGTGCACGGGCTTCTCATTGCGGTGGCTTCTCTTTGATGAGGAGCACGGGCTTCAGTAGTTGTGGCACGTGGACTCAGTAGTTGTGGTGCACGGGCTTAGCTGCTCTACGGCATGTGGGATCTTCCCAGACCAGGGCTCGAACCCGTGTCCCCTGCATTGGCAGGTGGATTCTTAACCACTGTGCCACGAGGCAAGTCCCAATAACAAATATTTTAAGAGTCTCTTTCATCTAGAAATTAAAAAGTCATGCTGGCAGACTCATCCCAGGGGCAGGGGTGTGGGGGTAGGGTCAAGTGAGAGTGTCTCACGGGCTCCTGCCAGCTCTTGGCTTGAGTCCTATTTGCTCACTCTACAGCGCTCTCCCTGTGAAGAGTAATGCAACCAGAACAAAACTTCCCCCTTTGCACATTCCGTTATGTGTACTCATGTGTGTTTCATCACAGTGGAGGAGAGTGAGGGCCTGTAACAGGACAACCCAATTCTTGATCTCAATGACAAAATTATACATGAGAATACACTGCAGTCTTGGTAGGAAGAAATGAAACATTAAGTGAGATCTTTGCCTTCTATTGGATAATCATAACCATAGGCACCAGTAAGCCAGAGGTAAAACTGTTAGAAATCATTTGTGTGTTAAGATCTGAAATGCCCTTCCAGCACTAAGAGAAAGAAGAGTTTCTCCTACTAATGGATGAAGTTCCATTATTAGACTTTCATTCCTTTGGCTTAAGCCTTATCCTTAGCACTCTGGAAATATTTAAAGCACTTAGCTGTGTCGATGGAAATCATATCAGCACACTCAGGATCCTTTCAACTTGCCTAGTTAGCTGGAAAACTAAAGCATAACTGTCCCCACACTTCCTTAAACCTACTGTCTTAGGGTATTTTTTTTCCAATTATATGTCTCATGTGAGAATTGGAAGGCAGAGTTGGACAGTTCTATATTCCTGCTCTTCTGTTTTCTGCTGGCAAGTGGTCGAGAAACCAGGTGTTCAACAGCAGCATTCCAGGGCCCAGCATTTCGTAGGTGTTGAAAGGTAGTTGTGGCAGCACCAGGGGCAGTGTCCTGATCCCTAGATCACAGGCTCCATGGGATTTTCTTCATGTCTACAGTTCAAGTTTGTGGACTTCTGAGTCCCCACCTTTTGGTTATGGTAACTGTAGCATCTTCCAGAACTACTCACATTATTACTATTACTTTTAATTTATTAATTTTATTTATTTTTGGCTGTGTTGGGTCTTTGTTGCTGCGTGCAGGCTTTCTCTAGTTGCAGTAAGCGGGGGCTACTCTTCATTGCGGTGCGTGCGCTTCTCATTGCGGTGGCTTCTCTTGTTGCAGAGCACGGGCTCTAGGAGCTCAGCCTTCAGTAGTTGTGTCTCGCGCACTCTAGAGCTCAGGCTCAATAGTTGTGGTGCACAGGCTTAGCTGCTCCGCGGCATGTGGGATCTTCCTGGACCAGGGCTCGAACCCATGTCCCCTGCATTGGCAGGCGGATTCTTAACCACTGTGCCACCAGGGAAGTCCCACACATTATTTTTTAACATCTAGTTCCCTGTATGAAATTTCTTTACATTATTTTTTAACATCTAGTTCCCTGTATGAAATTTCTTTCTGTTAAAATACCTAAAGTAGCTTCTATTTCTAAAACTGAATGGGGGCTGTCTCATGTGAATAAGCGTGCTTAATGGAGGAGAATGGATGAAGTAATATGAGGGAATAAATCTCCTTATGAGGGCATGAGCTTTAAAACATGAGGAGAAAACAAAGCTCACAAGAAAAGCAGTCCCATTTCAAACTGGACTGAAAGATGCCTTCCTGGAAATCGGCTTCTTCCAGAAGAACTCACCAGTAAGTCTGGCTGGGATTCTCCACAGAAATAAAATAAATAGTATTAATCAGTGTCTCCCAACTAACCTCCAAGTAAATCTCATTGCCATCACATGGTGTCCTTCATTTGTTCTTCTTTTTTTTTTTAAATTGGGGTATAGTTGCTTTACAATCTTGTGTTAGTTTCTTCTGTACCATGAAGCGAATCAGCTATATGTATACATATGTCCCCTCTTTTTTGGATTTCCCTCCCATCCAGGTCACCACAGAGCAGTGAGGAGAGTTCCCCATGCCACACAGCAGGCTCTCACTGGTTATCTATTCCACACACAGTAGTGCATCCATGCCAATCCCAATCTCCCAATTCATCCCACACCTGCACCCCCTTGGTGTCCATGTGTTTGTTCTCTACGTCTGTGTCTCTATTTCTGCTTTGTTCATCTGTACCATTTTTCTAGATTCCACATATATCTGTTAATATATGATATTTGTTTTTCTCTTTCTGACTTACTTCACTCTGTATGACAGTCTTTAGGTTCATCCACTTTTTTGTTCTTCTACATCCACCTCCTTCACTCCTCCCCTTTCTCATTTTAGTAAAATAAAAGAATTAGACGGCAATGTGCCTCACAGCTATTTTCATTAAATGCTACTATTTTCTAGACTTATAAAAAAGCAAAGTCAGTAGAATGACTTACAGAATATGATCTATATGTGATCTAATGACTACATATGCTCTAACTTTACCCTGTACCTCTTAAGACTGTAGAGAAGTAAAATGAATGGAAGAGGGCTAGTCAAAACATTTAATGCTGAAATACATCATACAGGTAGCAATAAAATTTCTAACCACTCCACCTTATCTTGCTCATCACCGGCAGGACCTGATGTCTATCTTCCTACAGAGAGAGCAAAAAGGATTTCATAGCCTTACTTTGACCAATGAAAACTCCTTAACTTCTGAGGCAAAAGAAACAGCTTATTCAAGGTTGACCACAAGGCAAAAGAGGAAAAGAAGAAACCAACCCTTCTCTAACCTGTGGTCTCTGCTCAGTCCTTGGGCTCCTCAGGGAGCCCATTCTTCACATTCTCATCTTAACTGGAGGTTTGCTGTGGATGGCACTTATTGGTGCTGAAGAGAAGTTAGGCACTGATTGCTTAAGCGTGTGTAACTACTGCTTAAGGTGTGCTAAGGACAACTGGCCCAGGGCTGAGGGGTTTCCAAAGGGTCTTTAAGATCCTTTAGGTCTTTGATGCCAAAGAGTGATTTTTGCATTATGGAAATCAATACAAGATCTGACATCTGAAAGTTAGTTGATATCACACCAGCTACAAGGATATTTGCCTAGTAATAGGAACACAATTTCTACTCATATCCTCAGAGCCCCATTATCCAGGGACACACTCCTCAAGATTGTGGCCTGGATCACTGAGTCCTTTCCACATCACGGACTTTGTCTTCACTATGATTGTGCCTCATGAGAGAAACTACAAAACACCTACTCATCAGGTGTCCCCTGCCTGATGACCTCCATTAAACAAGATAAGGCTGAGAAGAAGAGACCAAGAAAACAGCCTCTGGATCATTGAAATAGGTATCACAACAGTTCATTACTGCCATCCTGACCATTACTAAGTTATCCTTCAATGTCTGTAGGCTCTTCATTCACACCCAGCTCTAACTTATTTGGCTGTTGTTACAAAAGACCATGAAGGAGGATTCTGGGAAGAAGGCAGAGTAGGAAGTACCAGGTATCTCTGTCCCCACATAGCCAACAACTGTGCTGGTAAACCTGTCTAATGTAATTACTCTGGAACTCTGGAGTCTGTTGAAGGCTTGCAACTCTAAAGGGAAGACTTGGACTGAAAACTGCAGTTTGTGTTAGCCAATTCCAGCTCTTAGCACCATCGCAGCTACCAATCTCCCATCCCCAGATATAAGGCAGTCAGCTGTGCATGTGTTCCTGAAGTAGGTTGCAAACAGCTTGTGGGAGCTAGAGTGGACCGAAAGGACCCTGTCGTCTGAGTATCAGGGATCTGTGCTCTGATTGCTGATTGCAGAGGTTCAGGCAAGGAGGTGGATCTGAGGGGCATGCTGCACCTCCTCTCATCCTTGCAAGCCTTTCTCCTCTGCCTGTAGTGACTGCCAAGGAATTTAAGGGCCAGCACCCATTTTCTCTCCTCTTCAATTTTCTCTTTTTCCCATGCGAAAACAGATTAAAGACTAGGCTATTCGAAAACAACTGCATATATAGGGGAAATTAGAAAGTGACCACACATGCACAGGGGAAAAATTCAGAAGAGACCTGAGAAGACCTTAAGTTTACACATCAGGTTGATCCTCAGCAGAGAAACTAATGTCTTGGAGCACAAAAGGTATAAAGATGTAATTTTTGACATCAACAACTGAAAGGAGTGGGGATAGAGATGTAATGGAGCTGAGTTTTTTTGTTTTTTAAAATTTTTTGGCCACCTCACGCAGCATGTGGGATCTTAGTTCCCCAACCAGGGATCAAACCCATGCTCCCTGCAGTGGAAGCACAGAGTCTCAACCACTGGACCGCCAGGGAAGTCACTGGAACTGAGTTTTTGTATGTTATTGAATTTTAGCAGGTAGAGATTCAAATTAAAGTGTATAACTTTAGGGTATTAAATTTAATCCCTATGCCAGCCACAAAGAAAATAGCTATAGAATTACAAAAAGGAAATGAGAAATGTATTTAAACATATATTACAAAAAATCAACTAAACACGAAAGAAGGCAGTAATACAGGAAATGAGGGACAGAAAAACTATGAGGCATATAGAAAACAAATAGCAAAATGAAAGTTCAATTACTTTAAACATAAATAGATTAAGCTCTCCAATCAAAAGACAAAGATTAGCAAAATGGATAAAAACACATGGTTAACCTATATACTCAGAAGAATCCCCTTTGATCCAGAGACACAAATGTGTTAAAAGTAAGAGGATTAAAAAAAAAGATACTGCATGCAAATAGTAACCAAAAGAGAGCAAAGGTGGCTATATGAATATCAAACAAAACATACTTTATTTTTATTTTATTTTTTAATTGAAGTATAGTTGATTTACAACGTTGTGTTAATTTCTGCTATATAGCAAAGTGATTCTGTTATACATATATATACATTCCTTTTTAATATTCTTTTCCATTATGACTTATAGGATATTGAATATAGTTCTCTGTGCTACACAGTAGGACCTTATTGTTTATCCATAGCTTACATCAGCTAACCCCAACCTCCTGCTCCATCCCTTCCCCAACCCCCTCTGAGTCTGTTTCTGTTTCAAAGATAGGTTCATTTGTGTCATATTTTAGAGTCCACATATAAGTGGTATTATATGGTATTTATCTTTCTCTTTCTGACTTACTTCACTTAGTATGATAATCTCTAGTTGCATCCATGTTGCTGCAAATGGCATTATTTCACTCTTTTTATGGCTGAGTAGTATTCCATTGTATATATGTACCACATCTTCTTTATCTATTCATCTATTGATGGAAATTTAGGTGTTTCCATGTCTTGTGAATAGTGCTGCTATAAACGTAGGGGTGCATGTATCTTTTTGAATTATAGTTTTGTCCGGGTATATGCCCAGGAGTGGGATTGCTGGATCATATGGTAATTCTATTTTTAGTTTTCTGAAGAACCTCCATACTGTTTTCCACAGTGGCTGTACCAACTTACATTCCCACCAACAGTGTAGGAGGGTTCCCTTTTCTCCACATCCTCTCTAGCATTTGTTGTTTGTAGAGTTTTTATTTAAAAAAAATTTTTTTTTTGGCTGTGCCACATGGCTTCCCTGACTGGGGATCAAACCCGGGCCCCTGGCAGTGCGAGAGTGGAGTCTTGACCACTGGACTGTCAGGGAATTCCCTGTAGAGTTTTTAATGATGGCCATTCTGACCGCTGTGAGGTGGTACTTCATTGTAGTTTTGATTTGTGTTTCTCTAATAATTAGCGATGTTGAACATCTTTTCATGTGCCTATTGGCCATCTGTATTTCTTCTTTGGAGAAATGTCTACTTAGGTCTTCTACCCATTTTTTCGATTTTTTTTTTTTGTTGTTGTTGAGTTGTATGAGCTGTTTGTATATTTTGGAAATTAAGCCCTTGTGGGTCACATAGGTGGCAAATATTTTCTCCCATTCCATACGTTGTCTTTTCGTTTTGTTTATGGTTTCCTTTGCTGTGCAAAAGCTTGATTAGGTCCCATTTGTTTATTTTTGTTTTTATTTTTTTTCTCTATTGCCTTGGGAGACTGACCTAAGAAAACACTGGTACAATTTATGTCACAGAATGTTTTGCTCTTGATCTCTTCTAGGAGTTTTATGGTGTCATGTCTTATGTTTAAGTCTTTAAGCCATTTTGAGTTTATTTTTGTGTATGGTGAGAGAGTGTGTTCTAATTACATTGATTTACATGCAGGTGTCCAGCTTTCCCAGCACCACTTGCTGAAGAGACTGTCTTTTTCCCGTTGTATATTCCTGCTTCCTTTGTCAAAGATTAATTGACCATAGGTGTGTGGGTTTATTTCTGGGCTCTCTGCTCTGTTCCATTGATCCATATGTCTGTTTTTGTGCCAGTACCATGCTGTCTTGATTACTTTAGCTTTGTAGTATTGTCTGAAGTCTGGGAGGGTTATGCCTCCTGTTTTGTTCTTTTTCTTCAGGATTGCTTTGGTAATTCTGGGTCTTTTATGGTTCCATATAAATTTTGGATTATTTGTTCTAGTTCTGTGAAAAACATCATGGGTAATTTGATAGGGATTGCATTAAATCTGTAGATTGCTTTGGGTAGTATGTTCATGTTAACCATATTACTTCTTCCAATCCAAGAGCATGGGATATCTTTCCATTTATTTGAATCATCTTCAACTTCCTTTATTAATGTTTTATAGTTCTCAGCATATAAGTCTTTCACCTCCTTGGACAGGTTTATTCCTAAGTATTTTATTTTTGGGGGTGCAATTTTAAAAGGTATTGTCTTTTGACATTCCCTTTTTGACATTTCATTGTTAGTGTAAAGAAATGCAACCAATTTCTGTATGTTAGTCTTGTATCCTGCTACCTTGCTGAATTCTTTATCAATTCTACTAGTTTTGTGTGGAGTCTTTAGGGTTTTCTGTATATAGTATCATGTCATCTGCATATAATGACAATTTTACCTCTTCCCTTCCAATTTGGATACCTTTTATTTATTTTTTTCTTGTCTCTGATTGCTATGGCTAGGACTTCCAATACTATGTTGACTAGAAAAGGTGAGAGTGGTCATCATTGTCTTGTTCCAGATTTTAGCAGGAAGGCTTTCGGCTTTTCACCATTGAGTATTATATTGGCTGTGGGATTGTCAAAAACAGCTTTTATTATGTTGAGGTATGTTCCCTCTATATCCACTTTGGTAAGAGTTTTTATCATGAATGGATATTGGCTTTTCAGACAAAATAGACTTTAAATCAAAAAAAGTTACAAGAGAAAAAAAAGACATCCTATAGTAATAAAAGGCTCTATACAGCAAGAAGATATAATAATTATAAACATTTTCACATGTACTAACAGAGCAACAAACTATATGAAGCAAAAGCTGACAGAATTGATGGTAGAAATAGACAGTTCTACAATAATAGCTGAAGACTTCAGTACCCCACTTCAAATAATGGATAGAACAACCAGACAGACCATAAGTAAGGCAATAGAGTACTTAAGACAATAAACCAACTAGATATAACAGACACCTACAGAACACTCTACCCAAGAACAATAGCATACACGTTCTTCCCAAGTGCACATGTACATTTTCTAGGATAGACCATATGTTAGGCCACCAATTAAGTCTCAATCGATTAAAAAGATAGATATCATAAAAAGTATCTTCCCCAATCACAATAGGATAAAGTTAGAAATCAGTAACAGAAAAAAAAAATCACAAACTTGTAGAAATGAAACCACACTTTAAAACAAGCGATGGATCAAAGAAATAAGGGAAATTAAAAAATTCTTGCAGATGAATGAAAATGAAAATTCAACATACCAAAACTTATGAGATGCTGTGAAAGCAGTGCTAAGGGGAAATTTACAGTCTCAAATGCTTATGTTAAAAATCAAAAAAGGGCTTCCCTGGTGGCGCAGTGGTTGAGAGTCCGCCTGCCGATGCAGGGAACACGGGTTCGTTACCCGGTCTGGGAAGATCCCACATGCCGCGGAGTGGCTGGACCCGTGAGCCATGGCCACTGAGCCTGCGCGTCCGGAGCCTGTGCTCCGCAACGGGAGAGGCCACAACAGTGAGAGGCCCGCGTACCGCAAAAAACAAAAAACAAAAAACAAAAAAACAAAAAAACTATGAAAAATCAAAAAAGATCTCAAATCAACAACCTACCTTTACAACTTAAGAAACTAGAAAATGAAGAACAAACTGAATCCAAAACTATCAAAAGAAATGAAATAATAAAGATTAGAGCAGAGATAAAGAAAAGGGAGCTTAGAGAAACAGTAGAGGAAATCAATGAATCCATAACAGGTTCTTCAAAAACATTAACAAAATTAACAATGTTTTAGCTAGATGGACTAAGAAAAAAAGAGAAAACGAAATTACTAAATCAGAAATGATAGTGGGGACACTAGTACCAATTCTATAGAAATAAAAGGAACAATAAGTGAGTACTATGAAAAATTGTACACCAACAAATTGGATAACCTAGATGAAATGGACAAATTCCTGGAAACATGAAACCTACCAAGACTAAATCATGAAGGAATAGAAAATCCAAATAGACCTATAACTAGCAAGGAGATTGAATCAGTAAACAAAAATCTTCTAATAAAGAAAAACTCTGAATCTGATGGCTTCAACTGGTGAATACTACAAAACATTTAAAGAAAACTTATACCAATCCTACTCAAAATTTTCCTACTAGAGAATGAACTTGAGGATATGGGGAGGGGAAGGGTAAGCTGTGACAAAGTGAGAGAGTGGCATTGACATATATACACTACCAAACGAAAAATAGATAGCTAGTGGGAAGCAGCCGCATAGCACAGGGAGATCAGCTCGGTGGTTTGTGACCACCTAGAGGGGTAGGATAGGGAGGGTGGGAGGGAGGGAGACGCAAGAGGGAAGAGCTATGGGAACATATGTATAACTGATTCACTTTGTTATAAAGCAGAAACTAACACACCATTGTAAAGCAATTATACTTCAATAAAGATGTTAAAAAAATTTTTTTTTCCAAAAACGTGAAGAGAAAGCACCACATCCTAACCTATCCTACAAGTCCTGATACCAAAGTCAGAGAAAGATTTTGAAAGGAAAACAAAAAAGCAAAACCAAAACCCTACCATTCAATATCCCTTATGAACGTGGATATAGAAACCCTCAACAAAATACCATGAAATTGAATTCAGCAGCATATTAGAAGGATTCTATAACATAACCAAATGAGATTAATTCCTGGAATGCAAGAATGATTCAAAATATGAAAATTGATCAATGTGTTAGTCCACAATAACAGAATAAAGGGGAAAAAATCCACACATGATTATAACCAATGATACAGAAAATGTATCTGGGAAATTTGAACACCTTTTCATGATAAAAACTCTCATAGGAATAGAAGGAAACTGACTCAATATAATAAAAGCTATATATGAAAAACCAACAGTAACACCATACTCAAGGACAAAAAACTGAAAGCTTTTCCTCCAAGATTTGGAATAAGATGAGACTTCCCTCCTGAAACTATGAAACTCCTTGAAGGAAACATACTCAGTAAACTCTTTGATATTGGTCTTAGCAGTATCTTTCTAGATATTCCCAGGTTAGGGAAACAAAAGCAAAAATAAACAAATGGGACTATATTAAACTAAAAAGCTTCTGCACAGCAAGGTAAATCATGAATAAAATGAAGAGACAACCTACTGAAAGAAAGAAAATATTTGCAAATCATATATCTGATAGGGGTTAATATCCAAAATCTATAAAGGCTCATTCACCTCAATAGCAAAAAACAAAAACAAACAATTCGATTAAAAAATGGACAGAAGATCTGAACAGATATTTTTCCAAAGAAGACATATAGATGGCTAATAAGTACATGAAAATGTGCTCATTATCCCTAATCAGGGAAATGCAAATCAAAACCACAATGGGATATCACCTCACACTTGTTAGAATGCCTATGACAAGAAGACAAGAGGTAACAAGTGTTGGGCAGGATGTGGAGAAAAGGGAACCCTTGTGCACTGTTGGTGGGGATGTAAATTGTTGCAGCCGCTATGGAAAACAGTATGAAGATTCCTCAAAAAAACAGATACTAGAACTACCAGCAATACCACTTCTGGGTATTTATCCAAAGAAAACAAAAACACTAACTTGAAAACATATATGCATCCCTTTGTTCATTGCAGCATTATTTACAACAGACAAGATGTGGAAAAAACCTAAGTGTCTATTGATAGATGAATGGATAAAGAAAATGTGATATATATATGACATATATTTTTATATTTATAAATATATACATATTTACATATATAAAAATATTTATCACACACACATATATATAATGAAATATTATTCAGCCATAAAAAGGAATGAAATCTTGCCATTTGTGACTATGGATGAACCTCAAGGGTATTATGTTAAGGAAAATATTAAGTGCAATAAATCAGGCAGCTCACAGATACAGAGAACATATTGGTGGTTGCCAGAGGTGGAAGGTGAAGGGTGGGCAAAGTGGATAAAGGAGGTCAAAGGTACAAACTTTCATTTATGAAATAAACAAGTTATGGGAATGTAATATACAGCATGGTGACTATAGTTAATAACATTGTATTGTATATTTGATAGTAGCTAAGAGAGTGGATCTTAAAAGTTGTCATCCCCCACCCCCCAATTTTCTGTAACGTTGTATTGTGATGAATGTTAATTAGACTTATTGTTGTGATCATTTTGCAATATATAAAAATATCAAAATCATTATTTTGTACACCAGAAACTAAGCTAAAGTTGGAACTTCCCTGGAGGTCTAGAGGTTAAGACTCTGCGCTTCCAATGCAGGGGGCACACGTTCAATCCCTGGTCGGGGAACTAAGATCCCGCATGCCACGTGACATGGCACACACACACACAAAAAAAGAAACTAAGCTAATGTTGTATGTCAACTATACCTGAATGAAAAAAGAAATCCTTAAAACATCATTTAAAAAAAAAACCTCTTGCAGATTTACAGTTATCAAAACAGTGTGGTAGTGGCATAAGGACAGTCATATAGAGCAATCATTTAGAATAGTAGAGCCCAGAAATAAACCTTTGAACATGAATGACCAAATGATTTTTGACAAAGACATGAAGACCATTCAATGGGGAAAGGACAGTGTTTTCAACAAACGGTGCTGAGAAAACTGGATGTCCACATGCAAAAGAATGAAGTTGGAGCCTTTAATTAACACTGTGCAAAAAATTAATTCAAAATGGATCAAAGACCTACATGTAAGACCTAAAGTGATCTACCTCTTAGAAGAAAACATAATACACAAGTTTTGCAAGATTGGCAGTTATTTCTTGGATATGATACAAAAGGCATAGGTATTAAAAGAAAAAAAGGACAAATTTGAATTCATGAAAATTTAGAATTTTTTTTCATCAACAGAAATAATCATCAGGGTGAACTGGCAATCCACAGAATGGAAAAAGTATTTGTAAATCATGTATCTGATAAGGGAATATTATTCACAATATACGGAGAATTCCTAACATCCACAACCAAAAACCAAACATTAATAATGGCCAAAGGAGGTACTTCCCTGGTGGTCCAGCAGTTAAGACTCTGTGCTCCCAATGCAGGAGGCCCGGGTTCGATCCCTGGTCAGGGAACTAGAGCCCGCAAGCCACAACTAAAGATCCTGTGTGCTGCAACTAAGACCCGGTACAGCCAAATAAATAAATAATAAAATAATGGCCAAAGGACGTGAGTAGACATTTCTCCAAAGTAGATATAGAAGTGGCAAATAAGCACATGAAAAAATGTACAATGTCACTAATCATTAAGGAAATGCAAACAGATGTATAAGGAGATACCACTTAACACCTATTAGGATGGCTACTATTAAAAAATCAGACAATAACTGGGAATTCCCTGGTGGTCTAGTGGTTAGGAGTCAGTGTTTTCACTGCTGTGGCCCAGTTTCAATCCCTGGTCAGGGAACTGAGATCCTCCAAGCTGTGCAGTGTGGCCAAAATGAAAAAAAACAAAAAACAAAAAAAACAGACTATAACAAACTTTGGCAAGAATATGGAGAAACTGTAACCCTTGCAACACTTTTGGTGCACAATGTAAATGTAAATGAATGTACAGCCACTGTATATGTATAGCCTGAACATAAAAAGGTACAGTCATTGTGGAAAACAGTAGGCCAGTTCATAAAAAAAAAAAAATAGAATTATCATTTGGTCCAGCATTTCTACTTCTGGGTATATACCCAAAAGGACTGAAAACAAGGTCTCAAAGAGATATTTGTACACTCATATATATAGCAGTACTATTCACAATAGCTAAAACATGGAAGCTACCCGTGTCCATCAATTGATGAATGGATAAGCAAAATGTATATACATATAGTGGAATATTATTCAGCCTTAAAAAGGAAAGAAATTCTGACATATGCTACAAGAGGGATCAACCTTGAGGACCTCATGTTAGGTGAAAGAGGTCAATAAAACAAGGCAAATACTGTATGATTCTCCTTATATGAGGTACTTAAAGTACTCATAGTCATAGGGACAGAAAGTAGAATGGTGGTTGCCAGGAATGGAGAGTCATAGTGTAATGGGTATAGAGTTACAGTTATACAAAGTGAAAAGACCTATACAGGATGAAAAGCACTCCTAAATGCTTATGCAGGACTTGTTTGCTCTGTGTTTACATATAATTCTGACAAGCTTTATTTCTGTTCTCTTGAGTACAGATTAACTGAGCAGATGACCACAGAGACTCTTATTATGTTGCTTGACCAGTATTTACCAGGTCTCACTTAATCCCTATAGGCTCTTTGTTCCTATACCAGTATACTTAGTTCGGTTTTTGGGTTTTATTGCTGTATTGTTAGTTTTGCTGCACACCAAATGAAAATGCACATGGGTAGACTGTTGCTAAATACAGTCACAATGACACCAGCAAGAAGGGATAGTTGACAACCTGATGGGAAGAAATGAAAGAGAATAACCATAAAATTATATAGCTATTAGACATCAAAAAGAACCGACACCTTGATTATATCTAGTCTGGGGCTATTTGCCCTACACATCTTATAACCCCGAGAGCAGCACTGTCTTTATGCAAGCGCATTAAGTAATAATTTTATGATAGTGTCAATAGATCCTCAAGAAAGGATTTAAATTATATTCAGTTTATTCTTTCTAAGAAAGTAGAGGAGTATACAAAGCATTATACCAGCTTTTCAAACAAGCTGATGTGATTTGGCACTTGAGGGGTAGGGGTGAGCTTTTGTTATAATGATGATTCCTAAGTGCCTGCTCCCTGCCAGGCAATGTGCCAGATGTTTAATATAAATTGTCATTAGTCCTTCTGAGCAATGAGCCTACATCATGACCAGGCAGGTATCTTCGAGGTTTGGGGAAGGCAGATTCATTCTGTTGTGGCTTATCAATTGGTTTTATTTTGAGAATGAAACACTTACAGATTGCCTTCCTCTTAAGAAGGCAGAGGAGTGTGTATTGATTTTACTTAATTTATCTTATTGAGCTGATATAGTCAGATAAGCTTTTGTTATATAATAATAGACACCACTCTTAAGTACCTCCTTCATGCCAAGCAATGTGTCTGGTGTTTAACATAAAATATTGTTACTCCCCATTTTACATGTTGAGAAACTGTGGCTCAGAGAGATTGTTATCTGCTCAAGGACATAAGTGAGTTACAAAGGCAGGACTCAAATTCAGTTGTTTAATACCTTACTCTTCCCAATCCCAGGAGACTTCAGCTACAGAGGAAGTCCCCTCATGTGCACAGTATGGTTCGCCAACAGAGCCCATAAAGGAGCTGTCTGTGTAAGGAACTTCCTCATACAGTGAGAAGATTCCTGTTTCTATCCCTCTTCTCCATGGATCACTGTTCTTACTCAGGGAGAGGAGAGCCATTCTGGATGGCTCTGAACCAAGGGAGAATTTGAGTCATCTCAGAGGAACCCACCCAGAGTAGTTCCTTGGTGTTACCTGCTGAGCCTGTCCACCCCTCAGAGTGACCAGCCTGGCCCTGGTTTACCACACTCAGCATTTTCCCTGGCAGCTGAAGTCACCCTAGAAATGGCCTCTGGATTTGGGAAGGAAACTCTCCTGGTACCTGCCGCAAAGAAGGTCCCTGTGTGGTTGGGAGGAGCACCCCAAGGGCAAGTCAACTCAGCTCTGTAGGAAAGTCAGCTAGGCCCTCTCATATTCAAGAACAAGAAGACAGGAAGTCCCCACGGATGTGGCATCCTCTTTGTTCCTGCTGCCATGAATGCCTTTCTGATTCTTTGTCTAAGCTAAAAATCCACTGGTCCCTGGTCCTAGACTCCTTAATGGCAGTTGGAAGCCTAGAGCTGCCTGTAGTTGGGGATTTCCCTTCCCCTGGTCCGTTGGCCAGGATGATATGCCTTCAGGTTAGGCTCTGGTTAAGTGGTGTCTCCTGAGGGCAGGCCTTCTTAGGAACATGGTGATTTGGTGTATTTCCAAATGGTTCCTTTCCCCTCCCTCTCTGGATGCACAAGGGGATTTTTCTCTGCTACCTATTGTGAGAACCAAGTGCAGCTTGTAGAGGCAAATCCCACCAGCGTATATTTCTCTCCTATGTACTGTGAGAACCTGTTGAGCACCAGGACTTAAAATTCACACAACTGTAGGGGACCCCTTATGACTGGGTGACGGAGTTTTTAACTCTCAGAGTTGTCCACGCTGTGTCTCTAGCAGTTCTTCAGTTACAGTTCAGGTTTTCCTACCACAGCACTGGCTCTAGGCACTTGTTCCCACTGAGGTTTCCCCTTGTGATCTCTGCTCCAGTAAGCCATCACCCACTGCCTGTCTCCTCAGTCTTGGGGGCAAAGGTTTGCTTTGTATTCACGTTTCTTAAGGATTCCAGAAGAGTTGTTTTTCCAGTCTCTTCAGCTTTTTACTTGTTGTTAGGACAAAGTAGTGACTTCCAAGTTCCTTACATGCAGAACCCAGTCCAGTGAATTTTCATTTGATATTCTCCAGTGAATTGGACTGCTCTGAACTTCCCCTAGTCTGAAGAGAATGAATTATTGTAGCTGTTGTTGCTACTGCTGCTGAGGTTGTTACTGTTGTGATTTTGTTGTTGTTCAGTCTATTTCATACACAAATTGTACAGAATTAAAGGAGTAAGCCTTTAGGTGTAACACTTTTAAACGCATGGAAATTCACATAATTCTCAACCAATGTATATGAGGTGACAGATGTTCACTAAAATTATTGTGATAATCATTTCATGACATCTAAGTCAAATCATTATGCTGGACACCATACACTTCAACAGAGCTGTATGTTAATTATATTTCAATAAAACTGGAAAATTTTTGAAAAAAATCCCAGAATTTCAACAAGATATGGGTCTCTGGCACACTCTGATAAATCATCTTCTAAAAATTTTTCAATAAAGAAAGCACAAGATACGCAGCTGAAAAAACAACGAAATAATGCTACTCCCAGGAACATGGATGGACCTAGAGGTTATCATACCAAGTGAAGTAAGTCAAAAAGAGAAAGACTTACTTCACTAGGTGAAGTATCATATCATACCATATGATATCACTTATATGTGAAATCTAAAATATGACATAAGTGAACCTATGTATGAAACAGAAACAGACTCACAAAGAGAACAGACTTGTGGTTGCCAAGGGGGAGGTGGGGTGGGGGTGGGATGGATTGGGAGTTTGGGGTTAGTAGATACAAACTATTATATACAGAATGGATAAACAACAAGGTCCTACTGTATAGCACATGGAACTATATTCAGTATCCTGTGTAAACCAATAACGGAAAAGAATATGACAAAGAATGTATTAATATGTATAACTGAATAACTGTGCTGTACAGTAGAAATTAACACAACATTGTAAATCAACTATACTTCAATTAAAATAAATTTTTTAAAAAGGTGTACATATAGTACAAAATTACTCACCTATAAAAAAGAATGAAATAATGCCATTTGCAGCCACATGGATGGACCTATAGATTATTCAATTACCTGAGATAAACCGTAATGGAAAAGAAAATTTAAAAGAATATGTACATATATATATATATATAACTGAATCACTGCTGCACAGAATAAATGAACACAGCATTGTAAATCAACTATATCTCAATTGAAAAAAGTTTTGAAACAAAGCACAGGAATCTAAGCTAAAAGTATGGAAATAAACACTGCAGTTAGAGTTTATCAGAATGTTGTAAAAAATGTTTTTTCCAAACTAGATTGTTTCCCCCTTTTAAACATTTTAAACTTTAAAACCTGATTTCCAGGTTTAAAAGTTATGAGGGACTTCCCTGGAGGCGCAGTAGTTAAGAATCCACCTACTAATGCAGGGGACACAGGTTCGAGCCCTGGTCCGGGAAGATCCCACATGCCGCAGAGCAACTAAGACCAGGTGCCACACTACTGAGCCTGTACTCTAGAGCCCACAAGCCACAACTACTGAGCCCGTGTGCAACAACTACTGAGGCCCATGTGCGTAGAGCCCGTGCTCCGCAACAACAGAAGCCACCGCAATTAGAAGCCCGCGCACGGCAAGGAAGAGTAGCCCCACTCGCCACAACTAGAGAAAGCCCACGCGCAGCAACAAAGACCCAATGCAACCAAAAATAAATTTATTTAAAAAAAAAGGTAATGAAATAAGACTGTACAATCAAGTGCCAAATAATCAGGTAACTATTTTTAAATCAATATTTTCCTTGGTGACTTTCTCAAGCTCAATTTCTGTTAAGTGCTTCAGTTAAAAGAAGTCTCAGGTAGGGCTGGATGCAACATAAGTAAGGTGCACATGGTAAGGTCTAAACATTGAGTTCACTTGGTAAATCAGGAACGGGCTCAGAGGAGAATGGTTTTGTATCTCATACTAGGAGACTCTAGACGTCCGAAAGAACCTAGGGTTAACCTTCCTTTCTCTGTCTTGTTCCTGGAAATTTCCATGGGGAAACCAACTCTGCATGTCAAATAAAATGAGAAGAGCGTCTCAAATGAGCTCACAATTTCAAAATCCTATTGAAAAGCTGCGCTACTTAGCTAGGTGCCTATTCTCTGCTGGCTGGGATTAGATTAGAGTCCTATAATAGCGGTGAGACTGGCTGGTAAATCTGCCACAGTAAATTATCTTCCATTATTTAACAAACATTGGGTGAGTGCCACCTGGTGTGCAACACATACTGCTAAGTGCCAAAGATTTTTTTTTTTTTACCTTGCCCCCAGCTCAGCACCAGGACTCCTTAGAAATTCAGAGTACTTGAGGGATGAGTTCATGTCAGTCCCTCGCTATCTGGGGAGACTTTTTCAACAAAAGCTGAAATTGCTGGAGGCTACGTTAGCACCCTCTGGGTACAGACCCTGTAACCTGCCTCACACCGCTAGCCCATTGTAGCCACCAAAGATTTCAGAAGGGGGACCGAATGTAGGCTTTGAAGGTTGAAGGCACACGTGGCAGCCAGGGGTAGAGTTCTGAGCCCACAAAGAGACATGGTTACAAATTCGGCTTCTAAAGTAGTCCTTTCTTAACCATTTTGTCATCACCATTGCACTGGTGAAAGCAATGGTTCTCTCAATAGGAAAAGGCAATTCCCCGGCACACGTACTTACAAATGATTTCAGAAGATTGATACGTCAGAAACCTCAGGTCTTGGAAGTCATGTCGGCAGAAGTGTTTTGCACCTGAGTTTTAATGCCTCGCCTACAACAGTCTTAAGTGGCAGAGCCCAATTTACATGCCGCACAGTATCTGCTTTGCCGCGTTCGCCAATTTAGTCTTGCTACTGAGTTCCCTAACCCCGGTCTGGGTCTCAGCCCCCGATTTCTGCCTCGAGACTCCAAGATGCACTGAACCCGCGATCCGCCATCCTGAATCCTTCCCTTGCACATCTTGCCTTTCCCGGCTCCGCGCCCAAGTGCACTTGCGCGCTTCCAACCGGTTATTCCATCCCCGGGATCCCCCACCGCCCTGCCTGAGGAGAGCCAGTTTCAGATATCCAGTTCCCCTGCCCCAAGGTTTTATTCGCTTGCATCAGTGCCACCGCTGCGGTTAAGAAGCAGAAAATTGGAATAAGGGCATCTTGGAAGTTAGGTGTCCTAAGCCCGGGGACCACCAACCTGCAAGGGGAAGAGATGTGCCGCGAGGCAGCTGCCGTGTCGAACAAAACACTGAAGCTTCTTGACACTGAGGTCTGGGGCGTGGACCTGTGGCTAGGGTCACTCGTGGCTCGTTTCGGCTAGTTTCGGTTCCGCCTGAGAAAACCAGCTACCTGGGATCCGTGTTTTATTCCACCGCCCCGCGATGCCGCCGCAGTGCTTGCCGCGCTGGAGGGTCTGTACAGGCTGCTTGGATCTTGCGCTATGTGCTCAGACCCAGCGATACTGCGGACAGTGAGAAGCTTCGTTTTCTGCATTCTATCTGCTGAGGACGGCAAGTCAGCACCTCAGACCTTCCTGGAAGGCTTAGAGCAGGAGCTCCGACAGAGAGATCCAGAAACGTGCTGGGCAGTGTGTAGGAGGGTCGAGGTGCTGGGTAATTGGGCTTTACAGAGCACACTTACTGAGAGTCGGTGCAGGTTTCGAGGATGCAGGTCCTAATCATGCCGCTCTGCGCATACTTAGGGCGGGACTGAGCACATCACCTGGATGCCGCTGAGCGCCAGTGTCATTTTGTGAGTGCCTGTGGCTTGGGACTGGGCACATGTTTGGAGAAAGTACTGAGTTTGTGTGTGTGTAGAGTATGACTGAAGTGAGAGCGAGGATTGTACTCCGCTGGACTCTTCAGCACCATCAAGCTTGGCGGGCTTTCTAGCAGAGGACTGAACTGCGGTAGACGTGGGTGCAGGGCTGGAATCACAGGTCACTGGAACGTCTTGGCAAACAGCAGCCGGAAGCAAGGGGCAGCTGGGCAAATGGTTCGAGAAGGAGGCTGAACTTTAGGTGATGAATGGTGGGGGAGGAGGCGTGGGGCTAGAGGTCCGCTTGGAAGCTTTTAGCCTTGCACTTCCGTGCTCAGGCCCAGCAGGGCATCCAGCCCCCCATTAACCCACATGATGGACCAACCAACATGACTCCAGGCAGCTGCACAGGGTGCTGATTGGGAAGATGGATTGCAATCCCACAGAATCCCCTATGAACTTCCCTGGTAAGCACTTCTAGATCCCCACCTGGGCAGATAACAGGTACACACTTAGTAATGATAACTTTCCTTCAAGATGAGAATATGATCCCCATTTCATAGATAAGTATACTGAGGCACTAGAAGTTACTAGCCCACGATGTTTCCACCTGGAAAAGGAACAGCTGCAACAGAGTTCCAGTGTGACAAAGTTTTTGATCCTCTGTGTCTGATACCCACAAACCCTGCCCTCCTTTTCGTGATTCCAGCTGCCTGAATCAGACCCCCTGCTTGGGCACAGAATCATCAACTCTACTGTGCATTAACCCTCGAAGCTGCACTTGCACGGAGGTCTGCGGTCAGACCTAGGGGAGACAGCATTCCTTGTAATGCTGGACTCTGCCCGACAAGATCGCACAGTTGGGGATGGAGTGGGACACGTACGTGTTCAAAACCTGCGAAACCGAACAGGTGAAGTTAACCATGACGTCAAACTGTCCTCAAATTCCTACTCACTTTTCCTGTGTTTTTCGTTGATCCTCACCAACCCCCCCCCACGTCCCCCTCCCGCCCCCGCCATCAATGACCTCAATGCAAATAAAAGTGGGGTGGTCCTTCTGGATGCTCCAGGTTCTGGACGCAAGTGATGACACAATCCTTCTGGGGCTCAGATCCTTCCCCTCATTGGCTGCCCAGAGCTCCTGGACCACCCCAGACCCAGAGCAGCGGGAATAAGAGCAGCTGCTGGTGTTGGCATCAGACGCACTGCCCAGCTCGAGTGTCACTGCCACTTCTGCCACCGTGCCATCGCCTGAAGCCAAAGCTACTGCCACTGCTCCCTCCTCTGCTCCAAGCCACCTGGCTCCTGCTGCCAGGTAAGCCCGGAGATTCCTGCTTAGCTGGGATTCTGCTTTTCTCTCTCTCCCCTCTCTTCCTTCTCTCTCTCCATTACTTTTTCTTAGCTGATCTCTTCCAGTCTCAAAGGCTCTGTCCACTTCTGTCTAGGTCATTTCACACAACCTGCATTACTCTGCAATGCATCCCAGGCGTCTTCCACAGGTAACACTGGATGGTCTCAGCTCACGCACTCCCTGCTTCACTCTCCCCGCGCTGAGGCGGGCTCCAGTTTCCTTTCCCGAAACACATGTGCTTAGGTCAGTTTGGGATGCTGGAGTTCCCCTGGCACTGCAAGCAGATCTGGACGCAGGAATAGTTTTGTGCAGATGGTGCTCTCACGGATCACGTCTTGTGCCTAGCGGACCGCGGGAAATGCTTCAGAACCTGGGCCAGCGCAAGCGGGAGCCAAATAGGTGCAGTGACTGAGGGGCAGGCAGCCTTTAAACGCAAGCCCCCGTTGTGGGTTCTGGGAACTTTTTTCCCAGTTTAAGTCCTGGGTTCCAATTTGAGACCCTTCCAGCTTGATTCTTACAGGGCATTCTCTACCAAAGTGTGGAGCAGCTGAGCAGTAGAATGTGGTTCTTCAGTTTCTCAGGGATTCCAACGGCAGAAATTTGTCCTCGGTAATCCCCTCCCCCCTCCATGTATGTGCAAAAGCCCGGCACCAGGAGGACAGCTCTGGGTTGCACAGTGGGAAAAGCTGTGGTGACAGGTACTCGGACTCTGTCCTCCAGGAGTCCTGGCCAACAGGTTGTATGTGAGAGTGAGTGGAGTGATGGGGCGGGGGTTATAGACTAAGACCTCACCCAGTTGTCCCACTAGGTTTCTTTGCTAAACCAAGCATGCTGCAGCCTTACTGGATCTTCCAGCAGTCCACTTGGTAGAGGAGGAAACGATGGTGAAGTGGAGTGACATGTCCAGCCTGAAGCTGGACGCCCGGGAGTTAGGGGCAGAGGCAGGAGCAGAGCCTGGGTCTGTGGGCTCATGGAAGTTGTTTTTCTCCAGGTGCTGATGTTATTCTTCCCTTGCAGAGAGTCGTCATGGTCTTCTGGAAGTTCCCCCCCTTCCTGGTCCTCAGCATCCTGGTCTTGTACCAGGCAGGCGTGCTCCACTCATCGCCATTCAGGTGAGACAGCCCTGCCAGGAGCGCTCCCACCTCCCTCTGTCCCTGGATCATAAAATTCTGTTCTCAGTTGTGCTGTGCTGAATCTGGCTCTTGGTAGGGTTGTGGGTGGGTGGGTGGTGGTGGTAATGTATGAATGTAAACATATATATAAGTTTATCATAAACTGTTTATGAGACAAAGATATGTAGCACACAGTGTACAAACACACATAAGATATACAGTACTGGTTATTGTAAATTTCATATAACATTGCTTTTTACCAAATATTTGTATTTTTAGCAAACCTATTTACTAATATAACCACAATTTGAGAAACAGATTACATCCTATCTTCTAACCTCTTTGCCAATAAATTTGTTATTTGTTATTAAATCTGATATGTTACCTATACATTTAATTTCTCACCCTCAAATTACATTAAAGTGAAATGATTTTCAGATTCAAACTATCATTATCACTTAATTTTTAATAATGGCTGTATTTAACACTAAGCTCATAAAATTCTTGAAAATCTAACCACCAGCTTTCACAAGCCTATATGATCCACTTGGAGCAAACCACTTCTTTTAGGTCACACCAGAGCCTAAATCCTGGTGAAGCAGAATTTTTGGATGGATACTGACCTCATGCTCTGTCCATTGAGAGCTGGGGCAGCCACATCCTCAGGGGAAGTTGCAGAAACCAGGAAACCTGGCTGCTTATCCTGGGGAGGGGGTAGTCAGGGGCTCAAAGCCTGTATTGGGCTTGCTTCCCCTCCCTAGGTTGGCTTTTGATAGTCATTTTGATCCTGCTACACTCAATGAGGAGGAATTCCGCCTCCTACTGGCTGCAATGGTGAATGACTATGAGCAGATGAGGGCCCGTGAGCTGGAGAAGGAGCAGAAGACACGGGGCTCCAGGTGAGACTCCCTGCCGCACCCAGCACAGGGCATCCGCTCCCTCCTTCATGCTCAGGAAAGCATATCCCAGAGGCACCTTTGGGTTTTCTGACACCCCTGGAAATGTGTATGGGGAGTGATTGTGGCATTTTCCCTAATGGCCTATGATTTTCTGCTGTGATGACCGTTTCTAGCAGAAGTACTTAAGGTTTATTGGTGCCTCTGAGAGCAGTAATTTTCCATGATGATCCTGTGGGGCAGCACCTGCACTCAAGCTCTCACTAACAGGTTTTTTCTTTTTCTCCATCCTGCAAATCAGCATCACTGCCCGGAAGAGAGCCTGCAACACTGCAACCTGCACGACCCATCGGCTGGCAGGCTTGCTGAGCAGATCTGGGAGCATGGTGAAGAGCAACATGCTGCCCACCAAGATGGGCTTCAAAGTCTTTGGTGGGCGTCGCAGGAACTTTTGGATCTGAGCAGCGAAATGATTCTAGGAAGAAGGTGACTGCCCTTTGTACTGTCAGGTGGGAGGATAAATGACTGGGTATTGCAGGGGTGCAGTCCACACTCTAATCCTCTGTGGGTTCATATGGGTGAAAAATCCACAGGGGAAGGCACCCACACCAGTGTCTGAAGAAGGAACCGACAGTCCCAACAGCTGAAACTCCTAAAACTTGGATTCATTTCTCTCTGTTTTTCCAGTTTCTCCCTGTGCCACTGAGATCCTTCAGGAAATATAGATCCTATTTATTTAAAACACAGTTCCCTGGGTTATAATTGTGATTATCCTAGCATTTGAGTTTGCAAGGTAATTACCCTATCCTTTTGGAGGATACTCTACAGTGTCATATACATCTGAATTCAGAGTATAGACTTGGGTTCAAATCCTGTGTCTGTCCTCTACTAATTATACGACATGGGCTAGACCCTCTCTGAGCCTCAGCTTCCACATCTAACTTGAAGGCAACAATAGTATCATCAATATAAAAAGTAATTGGGATAATACATGACAAGAGCCTCTTAACTAGTAAGTAATAGCTGTTACTTCTTTTTTCTCCTAGGTCGCTATGAAGCTGAACTCTACTTCTTTTAGTTTGCAATGAAAGCAACTTACAAAAAAAATAGCCTAGAAGACACCCATGTATGCATGCTTCTTGACATTGAAAACACTTCTTTTGTTTGAAATAAACTAAATGCAGAATAAAATCATTGCAGCTACCCAGTGTTCATCTTTTTTATCAATATATTTGATTCTGTATTCAATAAATATGACGCATATCTCACTGGCTTATCTGGTAGAAAATCTGGGCCCTGTCAGCCAACCTGTTGGCTGCTCTGCTAAACCTCAGGGGCACATGAAATCGCTGCCTTGTGGGTGTCTGGAGATGCCTAGTAATGCTGAGCCTCAATGGAACTCTCTCTTTAAAGAAATGTTCTCATTTGTGCACTTCATCAAGATAAAAAATGTATTTTCAATACATTTAAAAGGAGTGTTGCTGCTATTTATGCTGTTTATCCCATGAGAACCTCAGGGACCTGTGACATTTTGTTGACCAGGCGGGCTCAAACGAGGCAATGATACCATGTTTGGAGTGGATCCTCGGTATCCTGTATCCTCAGTGTCTAGTGAAACACCTTTACTGGAATTAGAACCCTGTGCATCTCAAAGAGATATTCACATTTATTTTCAGAGAGTGCCCTGGTCCCCAGCCCCAGAAGTTATCTGTTCTCTTCTCCTTGACTCAGGTTTGCCCTTACCCATCCCTGCCTTTCCTCCCAGCAGCACCCCTTCATACACCCCATAGCCTGAAAAGCCCGTTAGAACAACGGCTCACAGTTTGAAAGGGAATCACACACTGGCAGACCTGGAAAGATAATCAGATGCCATCTAATCCAACTTTTTACTCTCTGTTGTGCAGAGAAGAAAAGTGCGTTGCTCAGGTCCTGCAATAAGTTTAACAGAGACATTCCTATATTTAACAAATAATCATTGAGTGTCTGCTATATGCTTGACCCTATTTGAGCTCCAGGACCAGAGCAATGAACAGAACAGACAAAACCCCCTGCATTCATGGAGCTTATATTCTAACTGGGGGAGATTGAGGTGATACATGCTGTAGAATCGGAGATGCTTAGTATTAGAAGGAATCTGGGATATCATAGGATGTAAAGGCTTATTTGATATAGGAATTTCACAGCATCAACATCCCTGGCATCTGTTGGAAATGCCGGTGACCAACTGCTGACTATAACTTCCAAGGTTACTGGGCAGCCAGTTTTACTGGTGGACAGTCAGTTAAGTGGGATTCTTTAATTGGAAAAGTCATCCCCTTCTACTCACTGACTTTATTATTTCCTCAGAAGCACACAGAATTATGACCCTTGCTTCCATTCAGTCTGTATTCAACACAGTAGCCCAACTTTAGTTGCAAAGGTAGATCAGACCATATCTCCCTTAGGTACAGAATACTCCACTGAGTCCCCATCTCACAGAGTAAACACCTGGGGCATTGCAATAGCTTACAAGGTCCAAGTTCATCTTCCCTTCCTCTCCTCTCACCACCTCACACTGGCCTTCTTACTACCCCTCATTCTGTATCCACCAGCACCGACCCCCTCAAGTGTTTGCACCTGCTGGTACCTCTCTGCAGAATGCTCTTATCCCATGGCCCCACCTCCTCCAGATATTTATTCAAATATCACCTACCCTGGCTAACCTTTCTGATACTGTCCCTCACCTGCCAAGCCACCCTAACCCTTCTTTGCTTTTTTTCTTTTTACCTCTTTGCTACTTACTACCTACTATCATAGCATATATTTTAGTTAATTTATCATATGTATCCCATCCTATGTAAACAATGTTAAGTTCCACATAGATAGGAATATGGCTATTTTGTTCATTGCTGAATCCCCTACACACTGAACAGTATGCCTGGCACAAGGCAGCATTCAGTAAATATTTATTAAATGAGTAGTTAAGTCTTCTTCTCTTTTGTGTTTGTAGTCAACTCTCTGGTTCCCTCTGGGTCTGAGGTACTACATGATCTGAGTCATATCATGTCTCTGCTCTCTTGCAAAATAACCCATCGCTTGTTTCACTCCCAGCTTCCTCAGGGTCTTTGCACTTATTTATTTTTAATTATTTTTTTGCTTAAAATGCTGTTCCCCAAAAGTCTGCATGCCTGATTCCCTCCCTTCCTTTAGAACTCTGACGAACCACCTCAGAGAAGACTTTCCTGACCACCATATACAAAAGTACATTCCTTCTCAGATTACTCTCTATCACCTGATTATTCAGCTTAATTTTTTATTCATAGAACTTACCACTATCTAAAATATTATATATTTATTATTTTTTCTTTTTTTGTCTATGTCCTTCCACCAGCATGTAACTCTATGAGGGAAGTTACATGTATCCTTGACTATATCCCTGGAACTTAGAAAATTCCATAGAACATGATAGGCGCTCAATAAATATTTGTTGAGTTAATAAGTAAATTATGAAACTATGTAATGCTAGGATTTCATTTTCTGAGTTCATCTGTAACCACTGACATGTTTACAAGATATAAAGATTGCATATTTAAAATAGTCTATAGCTTTTGTTTTGATTTTCACTTTGACTCAGAAGTTGTACAAAAGAGTATTTTAAAATTTAGAATAACTTTTAAAACTATGCTTCACTTATTCAGTTCCAGGTTTTGCACTGAGGTTTGAGAAAGTAGTATCTATTAATTTTTGACTTGGGAAATTAATTGAGATTTTTCTATGAGGTTTATTATATGATACTTTCCCATAAATGATTAAGAGATTAAAAAAGATTAAAAGCAGCCTTCCAGGTCAAGTCACCTCTATGCTACAGGAAAATAAGCTAGGCCCTTTATTTTCCAAGAATAAGAGGCCAGGAAAACCCCACAGACACGATATCCCATTCCTTCCTTCTGCCATAAATGCCTTTCTCATTCCTTGCCTAACCTAAAAATCCACTGATGTTGTATTCTTGGTTCTAGGCTCTAATGGCAGTTGGCATTCCCATCGAGGGATCAGGGAATCATACATCAAAGCTCCAGAAGCCTGATGCCTAAATAATGATCACATGTCTCTTGGGAGCACGGGCACATTAGAAAGTTTCTCCAAGTTCGAGCAGTGAAGTCCCGGGGCTCACGTGCATCTTCCATGTGTTAACAATTCCCTATTGCCTGCCCAACCTGCATGCATCATTAAATACTGGATACAGGTTATAAAAATAAAGTGAGTTTTTTTCAGGTGGGCTTTAATACAATCCTCACTTAATTAAAAGCTTTGTTGTTTGGTTATTGTCAAAGGGATCTAGTAGAAGTATCTAAGGGATGGGGCTCAAAGTTCAAGCACCAACTTCAGGATTTAACTGCATCCTAACCAATAACCTGTCAAGGCCTGGAGTTATGTGATGCAAAGCAGTCCATTTCCCACCTCTACTGGAGTTTCACCAAATGTGACAACAGTTCGCTCAATAGCCCCCCTTGCTCTGTAGCACATATGAACAGGAATATTGAAGAACGCAAACTGGAAGTTGCTAGAGGAGGAACATCTGATACTTGAGATTTCGATGCAGCCAGCCATACAGGTTGTAGATTCAGGGAGGCACCATTCTCAAGAAGAGGGACAGAGGATGGCACATGATATAAAGAGTGGTCTCCTCACCCCCTGCCCCACACCCCACTAGATGCACTCTCTTTTCAGGCACTCTGTTACCTCCCCTCTATTTAGCCACTTTTGGGCTCTGGCCCACCTGCTCTGGGCGACTTCCTCAGTGCTCCAGCCCACGACTGCCTCTTTCTCCAAGCCCCAGCATTCACTGTCCTTGCCAGTCAGCCCAACATTTACTTATTATGGTAGGTACAATAAGGACCCCTGCCCCCAGACAACCACATCCTAATCCTTGGAAATGCAAATTTGCTACTTTACACAGCAAAAGAGACTTTAAAGATGCGATTAAATTGAGGACTTTCAGATGGGAGACTACCCTGGATTATCCAGGTGAGCCCAGTAAGATCACAAGGCTCCTTCCAAGTAGAAGAGGGAAGCAGAGGTTGGAGTGAGGTAATGTGAGAAGGACTCAAGTTGCTATTACTGGTTCTGAAAATGGAGGAAGGGGCCATGAGCCAAGGAACACGGGTGGCCACTAGAAACAGGAAATGGGAAGGACATGGATTCTCCTCTAGAGCTTCCAGAACGGACACAAACCTGCCAAGATTTTAGAACAGTGAGAGCCATGTTGGACGTGGGACTTCTAGCTACAGAAGTGTAAGTTAATAAGTCTGTATTGTTTTACGCCACTAAAGTAGTGATAATTTGCTATGGCAGCAATAGGAAAACAATGCTTATTCTCTTTTATTGTTCTTTATTTTTATTTATTTATTTTAAAATTGAAGTATAGTTGATTTACAATGTTGTGTTAATTTCAGGTGTACAGCAAAGTGATTCAATTATACATATATATATATTTTTTTCAGGTTTTTCCCTTATAGGTTATTACAAAATATTGAGGATAGTTCCCTGTGCTATACAGTGGGTCCTTGTTGGTTAATTATTTCATTTGTGTGATTCTTACCTCCCTAAGAGACCATAATCATCCTTAGGAAATTGGTCTTATTCATTTCTTCTTTTTCAGGCTCGATTAGATATATGCTTTAGGGTATAGGTGAACTCTCCAAGCAGACCCGTTACAAAGCATGTGCTGACAACTTGGAGAAAGCATGGCATCCATGCAAGGACTAGGAGTCAGTTGTAGATCCATTTTCATGACAAAGAGAAAAATATCGTTCTGCCAGTCCAGGCAGCAAGCTTTCTCTCCCCTCTCCGAGGGCACTATAGCATCCTTTAGTGTCAGAGATAAAAGGGCAAGGTATCTGTCCCCCTCTTCCTCCTATCTATTTTGAAAATCCTCCCCTCCTCATATTGAGCAGCTGGTGGTGGGAGAAGCCTTTTCTAACTGCATCACTTAAATAGAATGACTTTCCTTACTCCTTCATGTTGACCCCTTCAGCTGTTCTTTCAGTAGACAATGCTACCTTCCAGGGCAAATGGAGGAAGCCAAATAGTAAGTATCTTGGTGTTAAATAAAGATACTATTAAAGATAGCATGAAGTTTACAGCAAGTTTGTAGAATGTCAGAATTAGAAAGAAACTTCAAAACCTCTCAATCCAAGAGATTTGTTTGACAAATGTGGAAATAGAGGTCCAAACGATTTTCTCAAAATCACATCATTTAGGGTTACAGGTAGGAATTAGAACCTTATCTCCTGAATCCCAGCACTCTCCCCCTTCCCCTTTCCTCCACTGCATCCACTGGCAAAATAAAACACTACTGAAACAACCACAATTTCAGACAAGGTGAAACAATGCATAATACCAACTTAAGAAGTTATTAGAATTAATTCTAAGAAGTTATTAGAATTTTGTTTCTTTGAACTTTGAGGCATTTAAAATTGTTATTTTACGAATTTTGTTATGGGTCTGATTTGGTTTTAATTTTTAGCAATTTACTTAAGTGGCAGCACTGACATTTTCCTGCTGCAAAGTTGTCAATCTCCCAAATGTTGGTACAGGAACTGTAAATAATTCATGCCTGGTACTACAAACCACATTAGCCCTGAAGCAGGAAGACATGCCTGTGTCCTCCTCTGACTCAATGTCATGGCCGGAGGACCAGACCTCTTACCTGATGTTACAGCAGATTAACCATGTTCCAGCATCTCAGAGCCTCAATGACACCTTGGAAATACAATCAATTCAAGCCAAATTCTCTTGTTATTTCCTCACCTATAAAACAAAGATAATGATATCCATCTTATTAAAGTGTTGAGAGTATAAGAGAGAACATATACATAGTGCTTGACACACAGCTGGATCTCAATTGTTCGTAGTTTTAATATTAATAACTTTTTGCTTTGTTCTATTTCAATATGATTTTTATATAATTTTCATACTCACAGTACATGCAACATTTTTCAGATAATTTTACCTCCAGCATAATTAAACATTGATGTTTCCCCTCCTCCAGTGTTGCACAGATCCACCTGCATAGATCACTGATGGAAAACTTGGGCTTCTCCCCTTCTTTACACAGTACAAACAATTAAAATAAATCACTTTATGTTTTTAGTGCAGTCTTAGATTCACAGCAAAATTGGGAGGAAGGTACAGAGATTTCCCACATACCTCCTGTGCCCACACATGCAGTCTCCCCCATTACTAACATCCCTCACCTGAGTGGTACATTTGTTACCAGTAGCTTTCTGTTAATGATTTTTAGTTTAATTCCTGTGGTCTGAGAGCAAAGATTGTATGATTTCTTTTCTCTTAAATTTGTTAAGGTTTGTTGTGTGGCCCAGAATGTGATCTATCTTGGTGAACATTCCATGTGAGCTGGAAAAAACTGTGTGTTCTGCTATTGTGAAAGTAGTCTATAGATATTAATTATATACAGTTGATTGATGTTGTTGCCTAGTTCAACTATGTCCTTACTGATTTTTCTTTTTCTAAAAATTATATTATTTTGAACATCTTTTTAAAAAATTAATTTATTTAATTTTTTAAACATCTTTATTGTAGTATAATTGCTTTACAATGGTGTGTTAGTTTCTGCTTTATTAACAGAGTGAATCAGTTATACATATACAAATATCCCCATATCTCTTCTCTCTTGCGTCTCTCTCCCTCTCTCCCACCCTCCCTATCCCACCCCTCTAGGTGGTCACAAAGCACCGAGCTGATCTCTCTGTGCTATGCGGCTGCTTCCCACTAGCTATCTATTTTACGTTTGGTAGTGTATATATGTCCATGCCACTCTCTCACTTTGCCACAGATTACCTTCCCCCCTCCCCCATATCCTGAAGTCCATTCTCTAGTAGGCCTGTGTCTTTATTCCCATCTTGCCCCTAGGTTCTTCATGACCCTCCTTTTTTTTTTTTTAAGATTCCATATATGTGTTAGTATACGGTGTTTGTTTTTCTCTTTCTGACTTACTTCACTCTGTATGACAGACTCTAGGTCCATCCACCTTACTACAAATAACTCAATTTCGTTTCTTTTTATGGCTGAGTAATATTCCATTGTATAATATGTGCCACATCTTCTTTATCCATTCATCTGTCGATGGACACTTAGGTTGCTTCCATCTCCTGGCTATTGTAAATAGAGCTGCAATGAACATTGTGGTACATGACTGTTTTTGAATTATGGTTTTCTCAGGGTATATGCCCAGTAGTGGGATTGCTGGGTCATATGGTAGTTCTATTTTTAGATTTTTAAGGAACCTCCATACTGTTCTCCATAGTGGCTGTATCAATTTACATTCCCACCAATAGTGCAAGAGGGTTCCCTTTTCTCCACACCCTCTCCAGCATCTATTGTTTGTAGAGTTTTTGATGATGGCCATTCCAACCAGTGTGAGAAGATATCTCATTGTAGTTTTGATTTGCATTTCTCTAATGATTAATGATGTTGAGCATTCTTTCATGTATTTGTTGGCAATCTGTATATCTTCTTTGGAGAACTGTCTATTCAGGTCTTCTGCCTATTTTTGGATTAGGTTGTTTGCTTTTTTGATATCAAGCTGCATGAGCTGCTTGTAAATTTTGGAGATTAATCCTTTGTCAGTTGCTTCATTTGCAAATATCTTCTCCCATTCTGAGGGTTGTCTTTTCGTCTTGTTTATGGTTTCCTTTGCTGTGCAAAAGCTTTTAAGTTTCATTAGGTTCCATTTGTTTATTTTTGTTGTTATTTCCATTTGTCTAGGAGGTGGGTCAAAAAGGGTCTTCCTGTGTTCTGCAAGAGTTCTGCCTGTTTTCCTCTAAGAGTTTTATAGTGTCTGGCCTTACATTTAGTACTTTAATCCATTTTGAGTTTATTTTTGTTTAGGGTGTTAGGGAGTATTCTAATTTCATTCTTTTACATGTAGCTGTCCAGTTTTCCCAGCACCACTTGTTGAAGAGGCTGTCTTTTGCCCATTGTATATTCTTGCCTCCTTTGTCAAAGATAAGATGACCATATGTGCGTGGGCTTACCTTTGGGCTTTCTATCCTGTTCCATTGATATATATTTCTGTTTTTCTGCAAACATCTTTATTGGGGTATAATTGCTTTACAATGGTGTGTTAGTTTCTGCTTTACAACAAAGTGAATCAGTTATACATATGTTCCCATATCTCTTCCCTGTTGCATCTCCCTCCCTCCCACCCATACCATATTGTCTTGATTACTGTAGCTTTGTAGTATAGTCTGAAGACTGAGAGCCTGATTCCTCCAGCTCCGTTTTTCTTCCTCAAGATTGCTTTGGCTGGGCTTCCCTGGTGGTGCAGTGGTTGAGAGTCCGCCTGCCGAAGCAGGGGACACGGGTTCGTGCCCCGGTCCGGGAAGATCCCACATGCTGTGGAGCGGCTAGGCCCGTGAGCCATGGCCACTGAGCCTGCACGTCCAGAGCCTGTGCTCCGCAAAGGGAGAGGCCACAACAGTGAGAGGCCCGCATACCGCAAAAAAAAAAAAAAAAAAGTCAAGATTGCTTTGGCTATTTGGGGTCTTTTGTGTTTCCATACAAATTGTGAAATTTTTTGTTCTAGTTCTGCGAAAAATGCCATTGGTAATTTGATAGGGATTGCATTGAATCTGTAGATTGCTTTGGGTATATAGTCATTTTCACAATATTGATTCTTCCAATCCAAGAACATGGTATATCTCTCTATTTGTATCATCTTTCTTTCATCAGTGTCTTATAGTTTTCTGCATACAGGTCTTTTGTCTCCTTAGGTAGGTTTATTCCTAGGTATTTTATTCTTTTTGTTGCAGTGGTAAATGGGAGTGTTTTCTTAAAATCACTTTCAGATTTTTCATCATTAGTGTATAGGAATGCAAGGGATTTCTGTGCATTTATTTTGTGTCCTGCTGCTTTATCAAATTCAATTGATTAGCTCTAGTAGTTTTCTGGTAGCATCTTTAGGATTCTCTATGTATAGTATCATGTCATCTGCAAAGAGTGACAGCTTTACTTCTTCTTTTCCGATTTGGATTCCTTTTATTTCTTTTTCTTCTGATTGCTGTGGCTGAGACTTCCAAAACTATGTTGAATAATAGTGGTGAGAGTGGGCAACCTTGTCTTCTTCCTGATCTTAGTGGAAATGGTTTCAGTTTTTCACCATTGAGGACGATGTTGGCTGTGGGTTTGTCATACATGGCCTTTATTATGTTGAGGTAAGTTCCCTCTATGCCTACTTTCTGGAGGGTTTTTATCATAAATGGGTCTTACTGATTTTTCTGCCTGCTGTATCTGTCTATTTCTGATAGAGGGGTGTTGAAGTCTCCAGCTGTGTAGTGGGTTTATCAATTTCTCCTTGCATTTCTATCAGTTTTCCCCTCGCATATTTTGTTGCTATTTTTTTTAGGCACAAACATGTTAAGGAGTATTATGTCTTCTTGGAGAATGACCCCCTTATTATTATGTAATGCCCTTCTTTATCCCTGATACCTTTCCTTGAAGTCTGCTCTGTCTGAAATTAACGTAGCTACTCCTGTTTCTTATGTTAGCATGGTATATTTTCTCTACCCATTTACTTTCAATCTGTGTCTGTCTTTATATTTAAAGTCAGTTTCTTGCAGACAACATACAGCTGGGTCCCGATTTTTGATACACTCTGACAGTTTCTGTCTGCTAATTGGTGCATTCAGACCACTGACATTCAAAGTGTTTATTGATATAGCTGGATAAATATTTACTACATTTGTGACTGTTTCTTATTCGTTGCATTGTTCTTGGTTGCTATTTTTATCTTCCACTCCTTTTCTGCCTTTTGAGACAGAAAGTAGAATGGTAGTTGCTAAGAATGGGGAATTATAGTTTAATGGGTATAGAGTTACAGTTATACAAAGTGAAAAGACCTAATACAGGATGAAAAGCACTCCTAAATGCTTACTCAGGATCTGTTTGCTCTGTGTTTACACATGATTCTGACAAGCTTTATTTCTGTTCTCTAGAGTACAGATTAACTGAGCAGATGACCACAGAGACCCTTTTTATATTGCTTGATCAGTATTTACCAGGTCTCACTTAATCCCTATAGGCTCTTTGTTTCCATACGTGTATATTAAGTTTTTCTTTTGTTGCTTTTACTTTGTTGTTAGTTTTACCACACAGCAAATGAAAATGCAATGGGTAGCTTGTTGCTAAATGCAGTCACAATGACACCAGCAAGAAGGGATAGTTGACAACCTGATGGGAAGAAATGAAAGAGAATAACCATAAAATTATATAGATATTAGACATCAAAAAGAACTGACAGTTTGATTATGTCTAGTTTGGGGCTATTGGCCCTACATATCTTATAGCCCTGTCAGCGGCACTGTCTTCATGGTAGCGCACTAAATAATAATTTTTTGTTAGTGTCAATAGATCCTCAAGAAATGATTTATTTATTTATTTAACATCTTTATTGGAATATAATTGCTTTACGATGGTGTGTTAGTTTCTGCTATATAACAAAGTGAATCAGCTCTACATATACATATATCCCCATATCTCCTCCCTCTTGCGTCTCCCTCCACCCTCCCTATCCCACCCCTCTAGGTGGTCACAAAAAGGATTTAAATTGTATTGTTTATTCGTTCTAAGAAAGTAGAGGATTATGCACTGCATTTTACTAGTTTTCCATACAAGTTGATATGATTTGGCACTTGCAGGAGCAGGGATAAAGTTTTGTTATAATGATGATAGTAGCCACCACTCTTGAGTGCCTGCTCCATGCCAGGCAGTGTGGCAAATATTCATTATAAATTCTCATTAGCCCTGCTAGGCAATGAGCCTGCATCATGGCCAGGCTGGTATGTAAGAGGTTTGGGGAAGGCAGATTCATTCTGCTGTGGCTTTGGCAATTTGGACTTATTTTGAGAATGAAACATTTAGAGATTGCCTTCCTCTTAAGAAGGTAGAGGAGTGTGTACTGATTTTACTTAATTTATCTTATTGAGCTGATATAGTCAGATAAGGTTTTTTTTTCATTTTAACATCTTTATTGGAGTATAATTGCTTTACAGTGGTATGTTAGTTTCAGCTTCACAACAAAATGAATCAGTTATATATATACATATGTTCCCATATCTCTTCCCGCTTGCGTCTCCCTCCCTCCCACCCTCCCTATCCCACCCTTCCAGGCGGTCACAAAGCACCGAGCTGATCTCCCTGTGCTATGCGGCTGCTTCCCACTAGCTATCTACCTTATGTTTGGTAGTGTATATATGTCCATGCCTCTCTCTCGCTTTGTCACAGTTTACCCTTCCCCCTCCCCATAGCCTCAAGTCCATTCTCTAGTAAGTCTGTGTCTTTATTCCTGTTTCACCCCTAGGTTTTTCATGACATTTTCCCCTTAAATTCCATATATATGTGTTAGCATACGGTATTTGTCTCTCTCTTTCTGACTTACTTCACTCTGTATGACAGACTCTAGGTCTATCCACCTCATTACAAATAGCTCAATTTCGTTTCTTTTTATGGCTAAGTAATATCCCATTGTATATATGTGCCACATCTTCTTTATCCATTCATCCGATGATGGACACTTAGGTTGTTTCCATCTCCCAGCTATTGTAAATAGAGCTGCAATGAACATTTTGGTACACGACTCTTTTTGAATTATGGTTTTCTCAGGGTATATGCCCAGTAGTGGGATTGTTGGGTCATATGGTAGTTCTATTTGTAGTTTTTTAAGGAACCTCCATACTGTTCTCCACAGTGGCTGTATCAATTTACATTCCCAGCAACAGTGTAACAGGGTTCCCTTTTCTCCACACCCTCTCCAGCATTTGTTTCTAGATTTTTTGATGATGGCCATTCTTACTGGTGTGAGATGATATCTCATTGTAGTTTTGATTTGCATTTCTCTAATGATTAGTGATGTTGAGCATTCTTTCATGTGTTTGTTGGCAGTCTGTATATCTTCTTTGGAGAAATGTCTATTTAGGTCTTCTGCCCATTTTTGGATTGGGTTTTTTTTTTTTTTGTTATTAAGCTGCATGAGCTGCTTATAAATTTTGGAGATTAATCCTTTGTCAGTTGCTTCATTTGCAAATATTTTCTCCCATTCTGAGGGTTGTCTTTTGGTCTTCTTTATGGTTTCCTTTGCTGCGCAAAAGCTTTTAAGTTTCATTAGGTCCCATTTGTTTATTTTTGTTTTTATTTCCATTTCTCTAGGAGGTGGGTCAAAAAGGACCTTGCTGTGATTTATGTCATAGAGTGTCCTGCCTATGTTTTCCTCTAAGAGTTTGATAGTTTCTGGCCTTACATTTAGGTCTTTAATCCATTTTGAGCTTATTTTTGTGTATGGTGTTAGGGAGTGATCTAATTTCATAGTTTTACATGTAGCTGTCCAGTTTTCCCAGCACCACTTATTGAAGAGGCTGTCCTTTCTCCACTGTACATTCCTGCCTCCTTTATCAAAGATAAGGTGACCATATGTGCGTGGGTTTATCTCTGGGCTTTCTATCCTATTCCATTGATCTATATTTCTGTTTTTGTGCCAGTACCATACTGTCTTGATTACTGTAGCTTTGTTGTATAGTCGGAAGTCAGAAAGCCTGATTCCTCCAGCTCCGTTTTTCATTCTCAATATTGCTTTGGCTATTCTGGGTCCTTTGTGTTTCCATACAAATTGTGAAATTTTTTGTTTTAGTTCTGTGAAAAATGGCAGTGGTAGTTTGATAGGGATTGCATTGAATCTGTAGATTGTTTTGGGTAGTAGAGTCATTTTCACAATGTCGATTCTTCCAATCCAAGAACATGGTATATCTCTCCATCTATTTGTATCATCTTTAATTTCTTTCATCAGTGTCTTATAATTTTCTGCATACAGGTCTTTTGTCTCCTTAGGTAGGTTTATTCCTAGATATTTTATTCTTTTTGTTGCAATGGTAAATGGGAGTGTTTTCTTGAGTTCACTTTCAGATTTTTCATCCTCAGTGTATAGGAATGCCAGAGATTTCTGTGCATTAATTTTGTATCCTGCTACTTTACCAAATTCATTGATTAGCTCTAGTAGTTTTCTGGTAGCATCTTTAGGATTCTCTGTGTATAGTATCATGTCATCTGCAAACAGGGAAAGCTTTACTTCTTCTTTTCCAATTTGGATTCATTTTATTTCCTTTTCTTCTCTGATTGCTGTGGCTAAAACTTCCAAAACTATGTTGAATAAGAGTGGTGAGAGTGGGCAACCTTGTCTTGTTCCTGATCTTAGTGGAAATGCTTTCAGTTTTTCACCATTGAGGACGATGTTGGCTGTGGGTTTGTCATATATGGCCTTTATTATGTTGAGGAAAGTTCCCTCTATGCCTACTTTCTGCAGGGTTTTTATCATAAATGGGTGTTGAATTTTGTCTAAAGCTTTCTCTGCATCTATTGAGATGATCATATGGTTTTTCTCCTTCAATTTGTTAATATGGTGTATCACGTTGATTGATTTGCGTATGTTGAAGAATCCTTGCATTCCTGGAATAAACCCCTCTTGATCATGGTGTATGATCCGTTTAATGTGCTGTTGGATTCTGTTTGCTAGTATTTTGTTGAGGATTTTTGCATCTATGTTCATCAGTGATATTGGCCTGTAGTTTTCTTTCTTTGTGACATCCTTGTCTGGTTTTGGTCTCAGGGTGACGGTGGCCTCGTAGAATGAGTTTGGGAGTGTTCCTCCCTCTGCTATATTTTGGAAGAGTTTGAGAAGGATAGGTGATAGCTCTTCTCTAAATTTTTGATAGAATTCACCTGTGAAGCCATCTGGTCCTGGGCTTTTGCTTGTTGGAAGATTTTTTTTTTTTTTTTTTACTGAGGTGTTAGGACTTCAATATTTATCTTTTTTTTTCTAGTCCCATTACTTTATTTATTTATTTATTTTTTAACATCTTTATTGGGGTATAATTGCTTTACAATGGTGTGTTAGTTTCTGCTTTATAATAAGGTGAATCAGTTATACATATACATATGTCCCCATATCTCTTCCCTCTTGCGTCTCCCTCCCTCCCACCCTCCCTTGTTGGAAGATTTTTAATCACAGTTTCAATTTCAGTGCTTGTGATTGGTCTGTTCATATTTTCTATTGCTTCCTGATTCACTCTTGGCAGGTTGTGCCTTTCGAAGAATTTGTCCATTTCTTCCAGGTTGTCCATTTTATTGGCATAGAGTTGCTTGTAGTAATCTCTCATGATCTTTTGCATTTCTGCAGTGTCAGTAGTTACTTCTCCTTTTTCATTTCTAATTCTATTGATTTGAGTCTTCTCCCTTTTTTTCTTGATAAGTCTGGCTAATGGTTTATCAATTTTGTTTATCCTTTCAAAGAACCAGCTTTTAGTTTTATTGATCTTTGCTATCATTTCCTTCATTTCTTTTTCATTTATTTCTGATCTGATTTTTATGATTTCTTTCCTTCTGCTAACTTTGGGGGGTTTTTGTTCTTTCTCTAATTGCTTTAGGTGCAAGGTTAGGTTGTTTATTCGAGATGTTTCCTGTTTCTTAAGGTAGAATTGTATTGCTATAAACTTCCCTCTTAGAACTGCTTTTGCTGCATCCCATAGATTTTGAGTCGTCGTGTCTCCATTGTCATTTGTTTCTAGGTATTTTTTATTTCCTCTTTGATTTCTTCAGTGATCACTTCGTTATTAAGTAGTGTATTGTTTAGCCTCCATGTGTTTGTATTTTTTACAGATCTTTTCCTGTAATTGATATCTAGTCTCATAGCGTTATGGTCAGAAAAGATACTTGATACAATTTCAATTTTCTTAAATTTACCAAGGCTTGATTTGTGACCCAAGATATGATCTATCCTGGAGACTGTTCCATGAGCACTTGAGAAAAATGTGTATTCTGTTGTTTTTGGATGGAATGTGCTATAAATATCAATTAAGTCCATCTTGTTTAACGTATCATTTAAAGCTTGTGTTTCCTTATTTATTTTCATTTTGGATGATCTGTCCATTGGTGAAAGTGGGGTGTTAAAGTCCCCTACTATGAATGTGTTACTGTCGACTTCCCCTTTTATGGCTGTTAGTATTTGCCTTATGTATTGAGGTGTTCCTATGTTGGGTGCATAAATATTTACAATTGTTATATCTTCTTCTTGGATCGATCCCTTGATCATTATGTAGTGTCCTTCTTTGTCTCTTCTATATAATAATAGACACCACTCTTAAGTACCTCCTTCATGCCAAGCAACGTATCTGGTGTTTAACATAAAATATTTTAACATAAAATATTGTTACTCCCCATTTTACAAGTTGAGAAACTGTGGCTCAGAGAGATTGTTATCTGTTCAAGGACATAAGTGAGTCACAAAGGCAGGACTCAAATTCAGTTGTTTAATACCTTACTCTTCCCAATCCCAGGAGACTCCAGTTATAGAGAAAGTCCCCTCATGCGCGCAGTATGGTTCACCAACAGAGCCCATGAAGGAGCTGTCTGTGTAAGGAACTTCCTCATACAGTGAGAAGATTCCTGTTTCTATCCCTCTTCTCCATGGATCACTGTTCTTACTCAGGGAGAGGAGAACTGTTCTGGATGGCTCTGAACCAAGGGAGAATTTGAGTCATCTCAGAGGAACCCACCCAGAGTAGTTCCTTGGTGTTACCTGCTGAGCCTGTCCACCCCTCAAACTGACCAACCTGGCCCTGCTTTACCACACTCAGCATTTTCCCTGGCAGCTGAAGTCACCCTAGAAATGGCCTCTGGATTTGGGAAGAAAACTCTCCTGGTACCTGCCGCAAAGAAGGTCCCTATGTGGTTGGGAGGAGCACCCCAAGGGCAAGTCAACTCAGCTCTGTAGGAAAGTCAGGCCCTCTCATTTTCCAAGAATGATGAGACAAGAAAATTCCACAGACATGATATCCCTTCCTTCATTCTGCCATGAATGTCCTTCTGCTTACTTGTCTAACTTAAAATCTACTGAAGTTGTGTCCCTGGTTCTAGGCTCTTAATGGCAGTTGGAAGGCTAGAGCTGCCTGTAGTTGGGGATTTCCCTTCCCCTGGTCAGTTGACCAAGATAATATGCCTTCAGGTTAGGCTCTGGTTAAGTGGTGTCTCCTGAGGGCAGGCCTTCTTAGGAACATGGTGATTTGGTGTATTTCCAAATGGTTCCTTTCCCCTCCCTCTCTGGATGCACAAGGGGATTTTTCTCTGCTACCTATTGTGAGAACCAAGTGCAGCTTGTAGAGGCAAATCCCATCAGGGTATATTTCTCTCCTATGTACTGTGAGAAGCTGTTGAGCACCAGGACTCAAAATTCACACAACTGTAGGGGATCCCTTATGACTGGGTGCCCCCAGAGTTTTTAACTCTCAGAGTTGTCCACTCTGTGTCTCCAGCAGTTCTTCAATTACAGTTCAGGTTTTCCTACCATAGCACTGGCTCCAGCACTTTTTCCCACTGAGGTTTCCCCTTGAGATCTCTGCTTCAGTAAGCCATCATCCACTGCCTGTCTCCCCAGTCTTGGGGGCAAAGGTTTGCTTTCTCTTCCCTCTCTTAAGGATCCTAGACAAGTTGTTTAATTTCCAGTCTCTTCAGCTTTTTACTTGTTATGACAAAGTGGTGACTTCCAAGTTCCTTACATGCAGAACCCAGTCCAATGAATTTTCATTTGAAATTCTCCTGTTAATTGGATGGCTCTGAACTTCCCCTAGTCTGAGGAGAATGAATTATTGTAGCTGTTGTTGCTACTACTGCTGAGGTTGTTACTGTTGTGATTTTGTTGTTGTTGAGTCTATTTCATACACAAATTGTATAGAATTAAAGGTATAAGTCTTTTAAATGCATGGAAACTTAACAGAATTCTCAACCATCTGTATGAGGTGATAGACATTCACTAAACTTATTGTGATAATCATTTCATGATATGTAAGTCAAATCATTATGCTGGACACATACACTTATACAGTGCTGCATGTTAGTTATATTTCAATAAAACTGGAAAAAGTTTGGGGAAAAAACAGAATTTCAACCATATTTGGGTCTCTGGTACACTCTGATTAATCATCTTTCTAAAAATTTTTCATAAAAAAGCACAGGATACTCAGCCAGAAAAAAACAAACAAACAAACTGAAATAATGCCATTTATAGCAACATGAATGAACCTAGAGTTTATCATACTAAGTGAAGTCAAGAAGAGAAAGACAAATACCGTATTATATCATTTATACATGGAATCTAAAATATGACACAAGTGAACCTATCTATGAAACAGAAACAGACTCACAGACACAAGGAACAGACTTGTGGTTGCCAAGGTGGTGGGGAGGGATGGACTAGGAATTTGGGGTTAGCAGATGCAAGGATTATATATAGAATGGATAAACAACAAGGTCCTACTGTATAGCAGAGAGAACTATATTTAATATCCTGAGATAAACTATAATGAAAAAATAAAAAAATGTATACATATACATATATACTTATATGTATTTATATAGATAACTGAATCACACTGCTGCCTGCAGAAATGAACACAACATTGTAAATCAAGTATAATTTAATTGAAAAAAAGTTTTGAAAAATAGCACAGGAATCTAATTTGTTTATTTAGTTCTTTTCTTTTTTAAATTTTATTTATTTTTTTATACAGCAGGTTCTTATTAGTTATCTATTTTATACTTATTAGTATATATATGTCAATCCCAATCTCCCAAGGAATCTAATTTAAAAGTATAGAGATAACCACTGCAATTAGAGTCTATCAGAATGTTGTAAAAAATGTTTTCTCCAAACTAGATTATTTCCATCCTTTAAACCTTTTAATCTTTTAAACCTGCTTTCCAGGTTTAAAAGTTATGAAATAAGACTGAAAAATGAAATGCCAAATAATTAGGTAACTATTTTTAAATCAAGATTTTCCTTGCCAACTTTCTCAAGATCGATTTCTATTTAGTGCTTCAGTTAAAAGAAGTCTCAGGGCTGGATGCAACATAAGCAATGTGCACATGGTAAGGTCTAAACTTTGAGTTCACTTGGTAACTCAAGGATGGGCTCTGAGGGGAATGATTTTGTGTCTCATACTAAGAGACTTTAGACTTTCGAAAGAACCCTAGGGTTAACCTTCCTTTCTCTGTCTTGTTCCTGGAAACTTCCATGGGGAAACCAACTCTGCATGTCAAATAAATTGAGAGGAGTGTCTCAAATGTTTGAACTCACAATTTTGAAATCCCATTGAAAAGCTGCACTACCTTGCTAGGTCTGAATTCTCTGCTGGAAGGATTAGATAAGAGTCTTGTAACAGCGGTAAGACTGGCTGGTAAATCTGCCACAGTAAATTATCTTCCATTATTTAACAAACATTGGGTGAGTGCCACCTGGTGTGCAACACATGCTGCTAAGTGCCAAAGATTTTTTTTTTATCTTGCCCCCAGCTCAGCACCAGGACTCCTTAGAAATTCAGAGTACTTGAGGGATGAGTTCATGTCAGTCCCTCGCTATCTGGGGAGACTTTTTCAACAAAAGCTGAAATTGCTGGAGGCTACGTTAGCACCCTCTGGGTACAGACCCTGTAACCTGCCTCACACCGCTAGCCCATTGTAGCCACCAAAGATTTCAGAAGGGGGACTGAATGTAGGCTTTGAAGGTAGAAGGCACACGTGGCAGTCAGGGGTAGAGGTCTGAGCCCACAAAGAGACATGGTTACAAATTCGGCTTCTAAAGTAGCCCTTTCTTAACCATTTTGTCATCACCATTGCACTGGTGAAAGCAATGGTTCTCTCAATAGGAAAAGGCAATTCCCCGGCACACGTACTTACAAATGATTTCAGAAGATTGGTATGTCAGAAACCTCAGGTCTTGGAAGTCATGTCGGCAGAAGTGTTTTGCACCTGAGTTTTAATGCCTCGCCTACAACAGTCTTAAGTGGCAGAGCCCAATTTACATGCCGCACAGTATCTGCTTTGCCGCGTTCGCCAATTTAGTCTTGCTACTGAGTTCCCTAACCCCGGTCTGGGTCTCAGCCCCCGATTTCTGCCTCGAGACTCCAAGATGCACTGAACCCGCGATCCGCCATCCTGAATCCTTCCCTTGCACATCTTGCCTTTCCCGGCTCCGCGCCCAAGTGCACTTGCGCGCTTCCAACCGGTTATTCCATCCCCGGGATCCCCCACCGCCCTGCCTGAGGAGAGCCAGTTTCAGATATCCAGTTCCCCTGCCCCAAGGTTTTATTCGCTTGCATCAGTGCCACCGCTGCGGTTAAGAAGCAGAAAATTGGAATAAGGGCATCTTGGAAGTTAGGTGTCCTAAGCCCGGGGACCACCAACCTGCAAGGGGAAGAGATGTGCCGCGAGGCAGCTGCCGTGTCGAACAAAACACTGAAGCTTCTTGACACTGAGGTCTGGGGCGTGGACCTGTGGCTAGGGTCACTCGTGGCTCGTTTCGGCTAGTTTCGGTTCCGCCTGAGAAAACCAGCTACCTGGGATCCGTGTTTTATTCCACCGCCCCGCGATGCCGCCGCAGTGCTTGCCGCGCTGGAGAGTCTGTACAGGCTGCTTGGATCTTGCGCTATGTGCTCAGACCCAGCGATACTGCGGACAGTGAGAAGCTTCGTTTTCTGCATTCTATCTGCTGAGGACGGCAAGTCAGCACCTCAGACCTTCCTGGAAGGCTTAGAGCAGGAGCTCCGACAGAGAGATCCAGAAACGTGCTGGGCAGTGTGTAGGAGGGTCGAGGTGCTGGGTAATTGGGCTTTACAGAGCACACTTACTGAGAGTCGGTGCAGGTTTCGAGGATGCAGGTCCTAATCATGCCGCTCTGCGCATACTTAGGGCGGGACTGAGCACATCACCTGGATGCCGCTGAGCGCCAGTGTCATTTTGTGAGTACCTGTGGCTTGGGACTGGACACATGTTTGGAGAAAGTACTGAGTTTGTGTGTGTGCAGAGTATGACTGAAGTGAGAGCGAGGATTGCACTCCGCTGGCTCTCCAGCACCATCAAGCTTGGCGGGCTTTCTAGCAGAGGACTGAACTGCGGTAGACGTGGGTGCAGGGCTGGAATCACAGGTCACTGGAACGTCTTGGCAAACAGCAGCCGGAAGCAAGGGGCAGCTGGGCAAATGGTTCGAGAAGGAGGCTGAACTTTAGGTGATGAATGGTGGGGGAAGAGGCGTGGGGCTAGAGGTCCGCTTGGAAGCTTTTAGCCTTGCACTTGCGTGCTCAGGCCCAGCAGGGCATCCAGCCCCTCCTTAACCCACATGATGGACCAACCAACATGACTCCAGGCAGCTGCACAGGGTGCTGATTGGGAAGATGGATTGCGATCCCACAGAATCCCCTATGAACTTCCCTGGTAAGCACTTCTAGATCCATACCTGGGCAGATAACAGGTACACACTTAGTAATGATAACATTCCTTCAAGATGAGAATATGATCCCCATTTCATAGATAAGTATACTGAGGCACTAGAAGTTACATGTCCACGATGTTTCTACCTGGAAAAGGAACAGCTGCAACAGAGTTCCAGTGTGACAAAGTTTTTGATCCTCTGTGTCTGATACCCACAAACCCTGCCCTCCTTTTCGTGATTCCAGCTGCCTGAATCAGACCCCCTGCTTGGGCACAGAATCATCAACTCTACTGTGCATTAACCCTCGAAGCTGCACTTGCACGGAGGTCTGCGGTCAGACCTAGGGGAGACAGCATTCCTTGTAATGCTGGACTCTGCCCGACAAGATTGCACAGCTGGGGATGGAGTGGGACACGTGCGTGTTCAAAACCCGCGAAACTGAACAGGTGAAGTTAACCATGACGTCAAACTGTCCTCAAATTCCTACTCTCTTTTCCTGTGTTTTTCGTTGATCCTCACCAACCCCTCCACGTCCCCCTCCCGCCCCCGCCGTCAATGACCTCAATGCAAATACAAGTGGGGTGGTCCTTCTGGATGCTCCAGCTTCTGGACGCAAGTGATGACACAATCCTTCTGGGGCACAGATCCTTCCCCTCATTGGCTGCCCAGAGCTCCTGGACCACCCCTGACCCAGAGCAGCGGGAATAAGAGCAGCTGCTGGTGTTGGCATCAGACGCACTGCCCAGCTCGAGTGTCACTGCCACTTCTGCCACCGTGCCATCGCCTGAAGCCAAAGCTACTGCCACTGCTCCCTCCTCTGCTCCAAGCCACCTGGTTCCTGCTGCCAGGTAAGCCTGGAGATTCCTGCTTAGCTGGGATTCTGTTTTTCTCTCTCTCCCCTCTCTTCCTTCTCTCTCTCCATTCCTTTTTCTTAGCTGATCTCTTCCAGTCTCAAAGGCTCTGTCCACTTCTGTCTAGGTCATTTCACACAACCTGCACTACTCTGCAATGCATCCCAGGCGTCTTCCACAGGTAACACTGGATGGTCTCAGTTCACGCACTCCCTGCTTCACTCTCCCCGCGCTGAGGCGGGCTCCAGTTTCCTTTCCCGAAGCACACGTGCTTAGGTCAGTTTGGGATGCTGGAGCTCCCCTGGCACTGCAAGCAGATCTGGACGCAGGAATAGTTTTGTGCAGATGGTGCTCTCACGGATCACGTCTTGTGCCTAGCAGACCGCAGGAAATGCTTCAGAACCTGGGCCAGCGCAAGCGGGAGCCAAATAGGTGCAGTGACTGAGGGGCAGGCAGCCTTTAAACGCAAGCTCCCGTTGTGGGTTCTGGGAACTTTTTTCCCAGTTTAAGTCCTGGGTTCCAATTTGAGACCCTTCCAGCTTGATTCTTACAGGGCACTCTCTACCAAAGTGTGGAGCAGCTGAGCAGTAGAATGTGGTTCTTCAGTTTCTCAGGGATTCCAACGGCAGAAATTTGTCCTCGGTAATCCCCTCCCCCCTCCATGTATGTGCAAAAGCCCGGCACCAGGAGGACAGCTCTGGGTTGCACAGTGGGAAAAGCTGTGGTGACAGGTACTCGGACTCTGTCCTCCAGGAGTCCTGGCCAACAGGTTGTATGTGAGAGTGAGTGGAGTGATGGGGCGGGGGCTATAGACTAAGACCTCCTCACCCAGTTGTCCCACTAGGTTTCTTTGCTAAACCAAGCATACGGCAGGCTTACTGGATCTTCCAGCAGTCCACTTGGTAGAGGAGGAAACGATGGTGAAGTGGAGTGACATGTCCAGCCTGAAGCTGGACGCCCGGGAGTTAGGGGCAGAGGCAGGAGCAGAGCCTGGGTCTGTGGGCTCATGGAAGTTGTTTTTCTCCAGGTGCTGATGTTATTCTTCCCTTGCAGAGAGTCGTCATGGTCTTCTGGAAGTTCCCCCCCTTCCTGGTCCTCAGCATCCTGGTCTTGTACCAGGCAGGCATGGTCCACTCAGCGCCATTCAGGTGAGACAGCCCTGCCAGGAGCGCTCCCACCTCCCTCTGTCCCTGGATCATAAAATTCTGTTCTCAGTTGTGCTGTGCTGAATCTGGCTCTTGGTGGGGTTGTGGGTGGGGTGGTGGTGGTAATGTATGAATGTAAACGTGTATATAAGTTTATCATAAACTGTTTATGAGACAAAGATGTGTTGCACACAGTGTACAAACACACATAAGATATACAGTACTCATTATTGTAAATTTCATATAACATTGCTTTTTACCTAACATTTGTATCTTTAGCAAACCTATTTACTAATTTACGCACAATTTGTGAAATAGATTGCATCCTATCTGCTAAGTACTTTGTCAATAAATTTGTTATTAAATCTGATTTGTTACCTATACATCTAATTTCTCACCCTCATTCAAATTACATTAAAGTGAAATGATTTTCAGATTCAAACTATCATTATCACTTAATTTTTAATAATGGCTGTATTTAACACTAAGCTCATAAAATTCCTGAAAATCTAACCATCAGCTTTCACAAGCCTATATGATCCACTTGGAGCAAACCACTTCTTTTAGGTCTCACCAGAGCCTAAATCCTGGTGAAGCAGCATTTTTGGATGGACACTGGCCTATGCCCTGTCCATTGAGAGCTGCGTCGGCCACATCCTCAGGGAAGTTGCAGAAACCAGGAAACCTGGCTGCTTATCTTCGGCAGGGGTTAGGTAGGGGCTCAGAACTGGTGTTGGGCTTGTTTCCCCTCCCTAGGTCAGCCTTTGATAGTCGTTTGTGCCTGCTACATTTACTGGGGAAGAGTTCCGCCTCCTACTGGCTGCAATGGTGTATGACTGTGAGGACAGGAAGGCCCTTGAACTGGAGAAGAAGCAGAAGACAGAGGACTCCAGGTGAGGCTCCCTGCCTCATCTAGCTCAGGGTTATTGGTATCACTCTGCAGAATTGTTATCCTATGGCCCCATGTTCTCCAGATCTTTTTTTTTTTTTTTTTGGCCCTGCCAAGCGGCACGTACCACGTGGCATGTGGGATCTCAGTTTCCAGACCAGGGCTTGAACCCGTGCCCCCTACAATGGAGTTGTGGAGCCCTAACCACTGGACCACCAAGGAAGTCCCTCTTTGTTTTTTTCTTTTCACCTCTTTATCACTTATTAGCTACTATCATAATATATATTTTATTTAATTTGTTATGTGTATCTCATCCTGTAAACAGTGTAAGTTCCATATGGGCAGGAATATGGCTCTTTTGTTAATTGCTGAATCCCCTACACACTAAAGAGTATGCCTGGCACGAGGCAGTACTCAATAAATATTTTTTGAATGAGTGGAATTAAGGCTTCTTCTCTTTTGTGTCTGTAGCCAACTCTCTGGTTCCTTCTGTGTCTGAGGTATTACATGATCTGAGTCATATCATGTCTCTGCTCTCTTGCAAAATAACCCATCGCTTGTTTCACTCCCAGCTTCCTCAGGGTCTTTGCATTTACTTATTTTTATTTATTTTTTTGCTTAAAATGCTGTTCCCCAAAAGTCTGCATGCCTGATTCCCTCCCTTCCTTTAGAACTCTGATGAATCATCTCAGAGAAGGCTTTCCTGACTACCATATACAAAAGTACATTCCTTCTCAGATTACTCTCTATCACCTGATTATTCAGTTTAATTTTTTATTTGTAGAACTTACCACTATCTAAAATATTATATATTTATTATTTTTTCTTTTTTTGTCTATGTCCTTCTACCAGCATGTAACTCTATGAGGGAAGTTACATGTATCCTTGACTATATCCCTGGAACTTAGAAAATTCCATAGAACATGATAGGCCCTCAATAAATATTTGTTGAGTTAATAAGTAAATTATGAAACTATGTAATGCTCTGATTTTGTTCTCTGAGTTCATCTTTAACCATTGACATGTTGATATGTAAAGATCTCATATTTAAAATAGTCTATACTTTTTGTTTTGATTTTCACTTTGACTCAAAAGTTAATATAGAAGAGTATTTTAAAATTTAAAATAACTTTTAAAACTATACTTCACTTATTCAGTTCCAGGTTTTGCACTGAGGTTTGAGAAAGTAATATCTATTAATTTTTGACTTGGGAAATTAATTGAGATTTTCTATGAGGTTTATTATATGATCCTTTCCCATAAATGATTAAAAGATATCAGAAAATAAAGTATTTTCCCTCATGTATAAAATTTGGTAGCTGTAACTATCTACACATATATCTTTGTTTATATGTAATTAAAGTGATTATGTTATTCATATATTTTTTTTTTGTCTCGGTAGAGGGCAATAAAGTTTCCAAGTATTATTCTATCTCTGTGACCTATCCCTCGCAATTCTAAAAATTGTTAGTTTACACATTTTGAACTTTTTTCTTATTTTTAAAATCAACTTACATAAGGTATAAGTTACTTGATCATAATGTATGATCATTCAGCTTGCTCTGCATATCCTTGACAATGCTTGGTATTTTTAGTCTTTTAATTTTAACCATTCTTATGACTCTGGAATAGTATCTCATTGTAGGTTTTACTTTTTATTTCCCTAATGACTAGTGAAAATTAAATATCTTCTCATGTGTTTATTGGTCATTTGTTTATCTTCTTTTGTGTAATTTTCGTTCAAATACTTTGCCCATATGTTCTTGGGCAGCTTTTGTTCTTTTTACTCAGTTGTAGGAAATCTTTTATATTCTAGGTAATAGTCCTGCTTCCTTTATGGGTACTGTTTCACTCACCTGCTCACATTTCCCTCTCCTGGATTACTTCCTCTGTGGGCTGCCAGATGCCATGTCATGAGGCCATTCAAGCAGGCTATGGAGGGGTCTATGTGTCTAGGAATGAAGGTCTCTGGCCAATAGCCCGCGAGGAATGGAGTCCTGTCAACAAATGAGTGAATTTAGAAGTGGACTCTCTAAAACCATAATTTGAAAAGATACATGCTACAATGTTCACTGTAGCACTATTTACAATAGCCAAGACATGGAAGCAACCTAAATGTCCATCAACAGATGAATGGGTAAAGAAGATGTGGTACATATACACAATGGAATATTACTCAGCCATAAAAAGAAATGAAATTGAGTTATTTGTAGTGAGGTGGATGGACCTAGAGTCTGTCATACAGAGTGAAGTAAGTCAGAAAGAGAAAAACAGATATCATATGCTAACACATATATATGGAATCTAAGAAAAAAAAAAAAGAGGTCATGAAGAACCTAGGGGTAAGACGGGAATGGAGACGCAGACCTACTAGAGAATGGAGTTGAGGATGTGGGGAGGGGGAAGGGTAGGCTGTGACAAAGTGAGAGTGTGTCGTGAACATATATACACTACCAAATGCAGAACAGATAGCTAGTGGGAAGCAGCCACATAGCACAGGGAGATCAGCTCAGTGCTTTGTGACCACCTAGAGGGATGGGATAGGGAGAGTGGGAGGGAGGGAGATGCAAGAGGGAAGAGATATGGGAACATGTGTGTATGTATAACTGATTCACTTTGTTATAAATCAGAAACTAACACACCATTGTAAAGCAATTATACTCCAATAAAGATGTTAAAAATAAATTAATTAATTAAAAAAAGATGTGGTACATATATAATGGAATATTACTCAGCCATAAAAAATAATAAAATGATGCCATTTGCAGCAACATGGATGGACCTATCATACTAAATGAAGTCAGACAGAGAAAGACAAATAGCATATGACATTGCTTATATATGGAATCTAAAATAAAAAGTTACAAAGGACCTTACTTACAAACAGAAATAGATCCACAGACATAGAAAACAAACTTATGGTTACCAAAGGAAAATGGTAAGGGAGAGGGATAAATTAGGAGTTTGGGATTAACATATACACACTACTATATATAAAATAGATAACCAACAAGAACCTACTGTATAGCACAGAGAACTCTACTCAAGATTCTATAATAGCCTATATGGGAAAAGAATCTGAAAAAGAATAGATATATGTAAAGGTACAACTGAATCACTTTGCTATAACCCTGAAATTAATACAAAACTGTAAATAAACTATACTCTAGTATAAAATAAAAATTGAAAAAGTAAAATAAGTGGATTCTTCAGCCCCATTTGAGGCTGGAGATGACTGCAGACCTAGCTGACAGCTGGACAGCAACCTCAAGAAAGACTCTGGCTGCATAGCACAGGGAGATCAGCTTGGTGCTTTGTGACCACCTAGAGGGGTGGGATAGGGAGGGTGGGAGGGAGGGAGACGCAAGAGGGAAGAGATATGGGAACATATGTATATGTATAACTGATTCACTTTGTTATAAAGCACAAACGAACACACTATTGTAAAGCAATTATACTCCAATAAAGATGTTAAAAAAATATTTAACAGCAAAAAAAAAAAAAAGAGACCCTGAGCTAGAACCACCCAGCTGAGCCTCTTCCAGATAACCTGCCCTCAGAAACTGTGTAAGATAATAGATATTTGTTCTTCTGAGCTGCTAAGTTTTTAGGTGATTTGCCCCACAGCAATAGATAACTAATATCCATCCAAACCCTGATAACTTTGGTTCAGTCGCAAAATCTGGAAAGCACTTTCAAGATGAGCAGACCTGAGTCAAGTTGGAAGTCACAGTTCCCAGAAAGGATGCATTGTCAGACTTCTTTCCCCTGGTTCCCAAGCCCAGATCATATTAGGTGCAACGGCATAAGCTGCTTCCACTCCGAACAAAATTAAGTTCTTCTGTTCCTCCTCATTATTGAATGCTTTTTACCAGCAGCCTATTTCTCTCTCTGAGTTCTCAATGCTCTCCATCCTATAGCTACTCTTTCACATCATTCTTTCTGCCTCTAAGATTCTTATGGTGGGAAGAAACCATTAAGATTATGTAGAACAACCCTCATGTTTGAATTATTCTATAACATCCTGAGTGGTCTACTAGCTTATTTTCAAAAATTGGATGTCACTATCTCCTGACGTAGCTCAGTCTATCTTTGGATCACTTTGACTCTTAGAAAATTTTTCCAAGTGTGAGTAGAATTCACATTCTCTTCTCTCTTGATTCATCTGGCGAAGAGAAGAGATCAAGAGATTCATACTTGGGCTGACTCCCCAGGGAGAACTGGCTATGAGTGAGACCACATTTCTGCAGCCAAGACTAGGTATTAATTGTTGGGGTTTTAAAGAAATCATATTTTCTTTACTATGAAGTCCCTAGCTGGACTTCCCCCTTCTTCATCACAATCAGATTCCCAGCAGTCAAGCCCCACAGATTCCCCCATAATCCCTGTGGGAAAGACCAGAGTAGGGGCTCCCAGGAAGGGACCCCTAATGCCAGGAGATCTGGATGGCCACGGTGGGCTCTCTTTTCCACTGGAGGAACTGCAGGCTTAGAGGAGACCTCTCAGCATGGTGCTGCCCCAGCCTGGGTGAGGGGTAATGCAGTTGGCATGTAGCCATTCCTCTTACCCTTCTGATGTCATGTGTCCTGGTCTCCATGGCACAGTGTGGGTGCATCAGCCTCACCCCCATGTTCTGGGATTCTCTCAGTGGTGTCTTTGTTCACAAATAGTTGTTAGTTTTTCTTCTTGTGGGGGTAATGAAGTCAGGAATGACCTATGTCGCCATCCTGGTGATGTTACTCTCATCAGCGCTGCAGTCTGGAGGAAGACTTTCTTCTTCCTCAGGGAGATATCAGTGTTTACTTTTAAGGCCTTCAAGTGACTGGGTGAGGCTGACCCACATTATTGAGAATAATCTTTGCTTAAAGTCATCCTATTATAGAACTATAAAATATACCTTCCCAGCTAAAACCTAAATTAATGTTTGATTGAATAACTGTGCATTATATCCTTTCCCAGATGACACATAAAACTAAACATCACAAGAGGCTATTATCCCAGGGCATGAGTTGCAAGCCCCAAAGTTTGGACATTAGGCATGAATGATGTGACTTGCCAAATAGTAAAATTATAGACATAACACAGTAGATTTATGATTTCTATCTGCTGTTGTGGCTGAGGGTAAAAATGTTGTGAGCTCACAGTTCAGTGCTCCTTTCTCCTATTGGACATCTCACTCTATCAAGCTAGCCTTGTGCAAAAACAAGAGAGGTAATAGGCTGCTAAGTCCCCCAACTTACATCCTTATCTCTTGTAAACCTCTGGCATTTCTTATTCACAGCCTCAGGAGTAACACAAAGTTAGAGGAAGCTGGAACCAAGGACTTGAGCCCAAGTTATCATTCTCATGAATTCTCAAACCTGGAGCAGGCTGGGGCCAGAGATTCTGCAATTCTGGAAACTCTAATGATGCCAGTGCTGCTAGACTGAAGACCACACTTAGAGCAGCAAGGTTTAACCACATTATGATTATAGCTCTGATTATATGATAGTATAGTAGTTGGTGGACATTTATGTCTCCTCTCATATATTCTAAGAATCTTAAGGGCAGGGGTTGTTTATTTTTTCTTTATAGCCTTCAGAGTGCCTCACATAGCACTCAGTACTTAGAGGATGCTAATTAACTTAATACCTATATTTTACAAAGAAAGAGAATGATGCACAGATTCCTTATACAAGCTGTTAGAGGTAAGTGTGCCTGTTTGAGACTGCACAGTGAGAAGAAGTTTGGAAATTGTACACTGAGATTGAGCAGAGAGAAGGTTTGGAATCAAAAAGGGGTAAGGGACAGGAAAAGAAGCCTTAAACCAGTCTCTTAAGATGAAGATCTAGAAAAGAGCCCAAATCAAGAATTACCTTTTTGTATTTGTTTGTTCTGCATTCTAAAGGTTTTGATCCTTCTTTTTATACCAAAGAAAGTCTCAGGTCAGTGCTAACTTATCTTTAATACCTAACACCGGTGATTCCTTCCATTTAAAAAACTTAGAAAAAATTGTGGTCAAATACACATAAAATTTACTATCAACTATTTTTAGTTGTACCATTCAGTGGTATTATATATATTCATAATTTTGTGCTACCCTAACCTCCATCCATCTCCATAACTATTTTCATCTTGCAAAGCTCAAATTCTGTACCCATTAAACACTAAATTCCCCTTCCCCCTTATGCCTAGCTCCTGACATCATTCTGCTTTTTGTCTCTATGAATTTGACTATTCTAATTACCTCATATATGTGGAATCATACAGTATTCATCTTTTTGTGACTGGCTTATTCACTTAGCATAATGTCCTCAAGGTTCATCCATTGTTGCATATGTCAGAATTTCCTTCCTTTTTAAGGCTGAATAATATTTCTTTGCATGTGAAGAAATTCTTACCATATTTTGTTTATCCATTCATCTGTCAATGGACATGAGTTATTTTAGCGATTGTGGGTAATATTGCTGTGAACATGGGTGTACAAATATCTCTTAGAGATTTAAAAAAAGATTCAATCACCTTAGTAGTTATAGGAATGTGAAGATTTCCTATTTCTTTGTGATTTAGTCTTCGTAGATTTTGTGTTTCTAGGAATTTGTCCATTTCATCTATGTTATCCAATCTGTTGGCATACAATTGTTCATAGTACCCTCTTACAATCTTTTTCATTTATGTAAAATTGGTAGTAGTGTCTCCACTTTCATTTCTGATTTTAATAATTTGAGTCTTCTCTTTTTTTTCTTAGCCTATCTGGCTAGTGGTTTGTCAATTATGTTGCTCTTTTCAAAAATCACCTTTTGGTTTTATTAGTTTTCTCTATTGCTTTGTGTTCTTAATTCCATTTCCTCTTCTCTAATCTTTATTATTTCTTTCTTTCTCCTAGCTTTGCATTTTGTTTGCTCTTTTTTTTTTCTTTTGCTGCGCTGCGTGGCTTGAGTGATCTCAGTTCTCTGACCAAGGATTGAACCCAGGCCACAGCACTGAAAGCCTGGAATCCTAACCAGCAGGCAACCAGGGAATTCCCTAGTTTGTTTTTATTTTTAGTTCTTGGAGTTGTACAATTAGTTTGTTGATTTGAGAACTTTCTTGTTTTATTATTTAGATATAACCAACATGCAACATGTGTAAGTTTAAGGTGTACACATGTTGATTTAATACATTTATATATTGCAACATGATTGCCATTGTAGTGTTAGCTACATCTCTACCACATCTCATAATTATCATTTCGTTTTTGTGGTGGGAATAATTAAGATCTACTCTCTTAGTTAAGCTGATGTCTATAATACAGTATTGTTGTCTATAATCACTACACTGTGCATTAGTTCTCAAGGTTTTATTTATCTACTAGTTGCAAGTTTGTACCCTTAAACAACATCTATTTCTCCATAACCCAGCCCCTAGTAATCACCATTTTACTCTCTGTTTTTAAGAGTATGGCTTTTTTAGATTCCCACATATAAGTTATATCAACAGTATTTGTTCTTCTTTGACTGACTTACCTCACTTCGCATAATGTCCTCAAGGTCCAGCCTTATTATCAAAGATCGCAGGATTTCCTTCTTTTTCAAGACAATAATATTTACATTTTAGTAATGTGAGATCTATCTATCTATCTATCTCATATTATCTTTATCCATTCATTTATCGATGGACACTCAGGTTGTTTCTATGTCTTGGCTATTGCAAATAATGCTGCAGTGAACACAGGGATGACATACCTTTCCAAGACAGTGAGTTCTTTTCCTTCGAATAAATATCCAGAAGTGGGATCATATGATAGTTTTATATTTAATTTTTTGAGGAATCTTTGTACAGTTTCCCATAGTGGTTTCACTAATTTTCATTCCCATCAACTAGTGCACAAGGGTTCCCTTTTCTCCACATCCTTGCCAATACTTGTTATCTCTTGTCTTCTGAATGGTGTGAGGTGATATCTCATGATTTTGATTTGCATTTCCCTGATGATTAGTGATGCTGAGCATCATTTCATGTACCTGATGGCCATCTGTATGCCTTCTTTGGAAGAATGTCTATTTAGTTACTCTGCCCATTTTTTAAGTTGGATTGTTTGAGTTTTGTTATTGAATTTAATGAGTTCTTTATACATCGTTAATTTTAACTCTTCCAGTTGATGGTTTGCAAGTATTCTCTCCTATTCTATAGGTTCTCTCTTGATTTTGCTGATTGTTTCTTTTGCTGTGCAGAAGCTTTTAAGATTGGTGTAGTTACACTTGTTAATTTTTGCTTTTGTTGTTTGTGCTTTAGGCATCATATCCAAAAAATCACTGCTAAGACCAACGTTGAGGAGCTTTTACTCTAGGTTTTCATCTAGTTGTTTTACAGTATCAGGTCTTATGTTTAAGTCTTCTAACCATTTCAAGTTAGTTTTCGTGATTAGTATAAGATAGGGGTCCAATTTCATTCTTCTGCATGTGGTTATCCAGTTTTCCCAACATCATTTGTTAAAGAGACTTTCCACATTGGGTGTTCTTAGCAGTCTTGTCAAATATTATTTCTCTGTTTATGTGAGGGTTGCATTCTGGTCTCTGTATTCCATTCCATTCTATTTTTATGCCAGTATTACTAGAGCTTTGTAGTGTACTTTGATATCAGGAAGCATGATGCCTCTGGCTTTGTTCTTTCTCATGATTGCTTTGGCTATTTGGAGTCTTTTGTGGTTCCATACAAATTTTAAGTTTTAAAAAAACATTTCTGGGCTTCCCTGGTGGCGCAGTGGTTGAGAGTCCACCTGCCGATGCAGGGGACACGGGTTCGTGCCCTGGTCTGGGAAGATCCCACATGCTGCGGAGCGGCTGGGCCCGTGAGCCATGGCCGCTGAGCCTGCACGTCTGGAGCCTGTGCTCCGCAACGGGAGAGGCCACAACAGTGAGAGGCCTGCGTACCGCAAAAAAACCCAAAACAAACAAACAAAAAAAAATTTCTGTGAAAAATGCCATTGGGACTTTGAAAAGGATTGCACTGAATATATAGATGGCTTTGGGTAGTATGGACATTTTAATAATATTAATTCTTTTGATCCATGAGCACAGGATGTCTTTCTATTTGTTTGTCATCTTTGGTTTCATTCAACAAAGTCTTGTAGTTTTTGTTATATAGATCTTTCCCCTCCTTAAATTTTATTCCTAGGTATTTTATTTTTTTTAATGTTATTGTGAATGGGATAGGTTTTGTAAAATTTCAGATGTTTCATTGTTAGTGTACAGAAGTGCAATTGATTTCTGTATATTGATTTTATATCCTGAAACTTTACTGAATTCGTTGATTAGTGACAAGGGTTTTTTGGTTGAGTCTTTGGGATTTTCTACACATGAGCTCAAATCATTTGTGGATAATTACAATTCTTCTTTCTGAATTGGATGCTTTTTGCTTCTTTGTATTGCCTAATTGCTCTGGCTAGGAACTCTAGTACTACATTGAATCTGAGTGGTGAAGCCACCCTTGTCTTATTCTTGATTTAGAGGAAAACCTTTCAATTTTTCACCAAGTATAATGTTAGCTGTGGGTCTGTTATATATGGCCTTTATTATGTTGAGGCATGTTCCTTCTACACCCAATCTGTTGTAGATTTTTATCATGAAAGGATGCTGTATTTTGTTAAATGCTTTTTCTGCATCTATTGAGATAACTGTAATTTTTATCTTTCATTCTATTACTGTGTTGTATCACATTTATTGATTTGTGTACGTTGAAACATCCTTGCATCCCAGGGATAAATCCCACTTGGTCATGGTGTATAATCTTTTTAATGTGGTCTTCAATTTGGGTTGCTAATATTGGGTTGGCCAAAAAGTTCCTTTGTTTTTTTCCATAAGATGGCTCCAGTAGCACTTAGTTGTCTTTAATTCCATTTGAAACAATTTTGTTAGACTGTATTGTGACAGCTGTCATATCAGCGTGCATTAAAAAAAAAACTTATCAAAATTGATGAATTTTTGTGTAGCCATTTTAATGTTGAAGATGGAAGAAAAAAGCAACATTTTCAGCATATTATGCTTTATTATTCCAAGAAAGGTAAAAATGCAACTGAAACGCAAAGAAAAATTTGTGCAGTGTATGGAGAAGGTGCTGTGACTGATTGAACGTGTCAAATGTGGTTTGTGAAGTTTTGTGCTGGAGATTTATCTCTGGATGATGATCCACAGTCAGGTAAACCAGTCGAAGTTGATAGCGATCAAATCGAGATATTAACTGAGAACAATCAACATTATACCACGTGGGAGATAGCCAACATACTCAAAATATCCAAAGCAAGCGTCGAAAATCATTTGCACCAGCTTGGTTATTTTAATCGCTTTGGTGTTTGGGTTCCACATAAGTTAAGCGAAAAAAACCTTGACAGTATTTCTGCATGCGATTCTCTACTTAAACGTAACAAAAATGTTCCATTTTAAAAACAAATTGTGACATGAGATGAAAAGTGGATACTGTACAATAATGTGGAATGGAAGAGATTGTGGGGCAAGCAAAATGAACCACCACCAACCACACCAAAGGCTAGTCTTCATCCAAGGAAGGTGATGTTGTGTACATCGTGGGATTGGAAGGGAATCCTCCATTATGAGCTTTTTCCAGAAAACCAAATGATTAATTCCAACAAGTACTGCTTCCAATTAGACCAACTGAAAGCAGCACTCGATGAAAAGCATCCAGAATTTGTTAACAGAAAATGCACAATTTTCCATCAGGATAACGCAAGACCGCATGTTTCTTTGATGACCAGTTAAAAACTGTTACAGCTTGGCTGGGAAATTCTGATTCATCTGCCATATTCACCAGACATGGCACTTTTGGATTTCCATTTATTTTGGTCTTTACAAAATTCTCTTAATGGAAAAAATTTCAATTCCCTGGAAGACTGTAAAAGGCACCTGGAACAGTTCTTTGCTCAAAAGGATAAAAAGTTTTGGGAAGATGGACTTCTGAAGCTGCCTGAAAAATGGCAGAAGGTAGGGGGACAACATGGTGAATATGTTGTTCAATGAAGTTCTTGGTGAAAATGAAAAATGTGTCTTTTATTTTTACTTTAAATACCGAAGGAAACTTTTGGTCAACCCAATATTTTTTGAGAATTTTTGCATCTATATTCATCAGGAATATTGGTCTATAGTTTTCTTTCTTGTAGTGTCCTGATCTGGCTGTGGTATCAGTGTAATGCTGGTTTTGTAGAATAATTTTGGGAGTGTTCCTTCCTCTTCAATTTATTGGAAAAGTTTGAGAAGGACTGGCACTAATTCTTCAAATGTTTGGTATAATTTGCCAGTGATGGCATCTAGTCCTGGTGTTTTCTGTGTTGGGGAGGTTTCTGATTACTGATTCAATCTTTTTACTCATCTGTTCAGATTTTCTATTTCTTCATGATTCATTCTTGGTAGGCCACATGTTTCTAGGAATTTATTCATTTCTTCTAGGCTATATAACTTTTTGCCATATAATTCTTCATAGTAGTCTCTTGTGATCCTATACATTTCTGTCATATTAGTTGTAACATCTCCTTTTTCATTTCTGATTTTGAGTCTTCTCTCTTTTTTCATAGACTCACTAAAAGTATGTCAATTTTGTTTATCTTTCTGAAAAATTAGCTTAGTTTCTTTCATCTTTTTAAATTGTTTTTCTGCTATTTCATTTATTTCCACTCTGATCTGTGCTATTTTCTTCTTTCTGCTAACTTTGGGCTTAATATGGTCTTTTTCTAGTTCCTTGAGATGTAAAGTTAGGTTGTTATTGGAGATCTTTCTCATTTTTTAATATATGTATTTATTGCTATAAACCTTTTCAGAACTTCTTTTGCTGCATCTCATAGGTTTTGGTATGCTGTGTTTCCATTTTCATTTGTTTTGAGATATTTTTTATTTCCCTTTTGATGTCTTCTTTGACCCACTGGTTGTTCAGGAGAGTGTTCTTTAGTACCCATGCATTTGCAGATTCTCCAGCTGGCTCTTGTATTGATTTCTAGTTTCTTACTTTTGTGGTCAGAAAAGATACTTAGTATGATTTTCCTCTTCTTAAATTTCCTGAGACTTGTTTTCTGTCCTATAATATGATGTATCCTGGAGAAAGTTCTGTGTGCATTTGAGAAGAATGTGTATTCTGCTGCTGTTGGATGGGATGTTCTAAAGATATCTGTTAGGTGCATTTGGTCTAACATATGGTTCAAATCCATTGTCACCTTGTTGATTTTGTCTAGATAATCGATCTATTGCTGAAAGTGAGTTATTGAAGTCCCCTACTATTATTGTATTATTTATTTCTGCCTTCAGATCTCTTAATATTTGTTTAATATATTTAGATGCTCTGATATTGGGTGAGTATATATTTACAATTGTTATATCTTTCTGATGAATTGACCCCTTTATCATTATATAATGACCTTCTTTGTCTCTTGTTACATAGTCACTTAAAGTCTATTTTGTCTGATACTCTTTTGGTTTCCACTTGCATGAAATATCTTTTTCCATCTCTTCACATTGAGCCTATGTATGTCCTTAATGCTTAAGTGAGTCTCTTGTAGACAGCATATTGTTGGGTCTTCTTTTTTATCCATTTAGCCACTCTTTGCCTTTTGATTGGTGAATTCAGTCATTTTATATTTAGGCAATTATTGCTATGAAAGGACTTAGTAATGCCATCTTATTGATTGCTTTCTCGTTGTTTTATATTTGCACTTTTCTTTTTTCCCTCTGTTTCTACTTACCTTTGTAAATTGTTGATCTTGCATAGTGGGATGCTCTGTTTCCCCTCTTTTTCTTTTGTGAATCCACTCTAGATTTTGGCTTTGTCATTACCGTGAGGATTTCGTGAAACATCTCATAGGTAAAACAGTCCATTTTATGCTGATAGCAACTTATCTTCGACCTCCTTCAAAGGCTCTACCCTTTTACTTCTCCCTTATATATATATATATATATATATATATATTTTTTTTTTTTTTTTTTTTTTTTTTTTGCGGTATGCGAGCCTCTCACTGTTGTGGCCTCTCCCGTTGTGGAGCACAGGCTCTGGATGCACAGGCTCAGCAGCCATGGTTCACGGGCCCAGCCGCTTCGCGGCATGTGGGATCTTCCCGGACCGCGGCATGAACCCGTGTCCCCTGCATCAGCAGGCGGACTCTCAACCACTGTGCCACCAGGGAAGCCCCTCCCTTTTATATTTTTGATGTCACAACTTACCTACTTTACATTGTACATTCATTAACAAATTATAGTAACTACAGTTATTTTAATACTCTTTATCTTTTATGCTATATTAAGTGGTTAACCTGCCATCCTATTATAGAATTAGTGTTTTCTAAGTCTGACTGCATATTTTTTTCACCTATACCAGTGTGCTGTATACTTTCATGTTTTCATGTCACTGATTTTTGTCTTTTCATTTCAGCTTTGAGAACTCCTTTTAGCATTTCTTGCAAGGCAGGTCTAGTGATGATGAACTTCCCCAGCTTTGGTTGTCTGGGAAAGTATTTCTTCTTTATACCTGAAGGATAACTTTGGGGATAGAGTATTCTGGTTGGCAATTTTTACCTTTAAGCTCTTTGCATATATCATTCCACTCTCTCCTGGCCTATAGAGTTTCTGCCGAGAAATCTGCGGATAGCCTATTGGGGGTTCCTTTGTAGGTTACACTCTTTTTTTTCCCCCAGCTACATTTAGGATTCTTTCTTTATCTTTGATTTTTCACAGTTTTATTACAATGTGTCTTGGAGAAGGTCTTCTGGCACTGAGAATTCAGAGTGATCTATTAGCTTCGTGAACTTGGATATACAAGTCTTTCCCCAGGTTTGGGAAGTTCTCAGCTATTATTTCTTTAAATAAACCTTCTTCCCCTTATCTCTCTTTTCTTCTGGGACCCTGGTTATTTTAATATTTGTCCTTTGGATGGATTCCCACTGATGGTGCAATCTTTCTTCACCCTTAAAATTCTTTTTTTCTTTGTTTTCCTCTGTGTTATTTCAAACTCTAAGCTACTTTTTCTGTCTTCCATCTGCTCTACTACACATGCTCTCAATTGCATTCTTCATCTCATTTCTTGAATTATTCAGCCCCGATTTTCTATTTGTTTCTTTCTTATGGGTTTCTATCTCTTTGAAAAACACCTGTTTGATCATATATATATATATTTTAAGATTTCATTGAATTGTCTTACTGAGTTTTCTTTTAGCTCACTGAGTTTCTTCAAAATAGCTATTTTGAATTCTTTATCAGCTAGATCATGCTGTTCCACACCTTTGAGCTCAGTTGTTGGAGAATTATTGATATCTTTTGAGGATGACATATTTCCTTTATTTTTCATGTTCCTTGTGTTTTTGCATTGTTGCTTTTACGTTTGAAGTAGCAGACAGCTCTTCATGTTTTTTAAATTTCTTATTCACTTATTTTTTAACACCTTTATTGGAGTATAATTGCTTTATAATGTTGTATTAGTTTCTGCTATATAACAAAGTGAATCAACTATATGTATACATATATCCCCATATGCCTTCCTTCTTGCGTCTCCCTCCTACCCTCCCTATCCCACCCCTCTAGGTGGTCAAAAAGCACTGAGGCGATCTCCCCATGCGATGCAGCTTCTTCCCACTAGCTATCTATTTTACATTTGGTAGTGTATATATGTCAATGCTACTCTCACTTCATCCCAGTTTACCATTCCCCCTCCCTGTGTCTTCAAGTGCATTCTCTACATCTGTGTCTTTATTCCTGTCTTGCCCCTAGGTTCTTCAGAACCTTTTTTTTTTTGATTCCATATATATATGTTAGCATACAGTATTTGTTTTTCTATTTCTGACTTACTTCACTTTGTTTGACAGACTCTAGGTCCATCCACCTCACTACAAATAACTCAAATTTGTTTCTCTTTATGGCTGAGTAATATCCCATTGTATATATGTACCATGTCTTCTTTATCCATTCATCTGTTGATGGACACTTAGGTTGCTTCCGTATCCTGGCAATTGTAAATAGTGCTGCAATGAACACTGTGGTACATGACTCTTTTAGAATTATGGTTTTCTCAGGGTATATGCCCAGTAGTGGCAGTGCTGAGTCATATGGTAGTACGATTTTTTGTTTTTTAAGGAACCTCCATACTGTTCTCCATAGTGGCTGTATCAATTTACATTCCCATCAAGAGCACAATAGGGTTCCCTTTCTCCACACCCTCTCCAGCATTTATTGTCTGTAGATTTTTTGATGATGGCCATTCTGACTGGTGTGAGGTGATACCTCACTGTAGTTTTGATTTACATTTCTCTAATGATTGGTGATGCTGAGCATTCTTTCATGTGTTTGTTAGCAATCTGTATATCTTCTTTGGAGAAATGTCTATTTAGGTCTTCTGCCCATTTTTGGATTGGGTTGTTTGGTTTTTTTTGATATCAAGCTGCATGAGCTGCTTGTATATTTTGGAGATTAATCCTTTGTCAGTTGCTTCATTTGCAAATATTTTCTCCCATTCTGAGGGTTGTCTTTTGGTCTTCTTTATGGTTTCCTTTGCTATGCAAAAGCTTTTAAGTTTCATTAGGTCCCATTTGTTTATTTTTGTTTTTATTTCCATTTCTCTAGGAGGTGGGTCAAAAAGGATCTTGCTGTGATTTATGTCATAGAGTGTTCTGCCTATGTTTTCCTCTAGGAGTTTTATAGTGTTGATCTTACATTTAGGTCTTTAAACCATTTTGAGTTTATTTTTGTGTATGGTGTTAGGGAGTGTTCTAATTTCATTCTTTCACATGTAGCTGTCCAGTTTTCCCAGCACCACTTATTGAAGAGGCTGTCTTTTCTCCATTATATATTCTTGCCTCCTTTTTCAAAGATAAGGTGACCACTGTGCATGGGTTTTCTCTGGGCTTTCTGTCCTGTTCCATTGATCTGTATTTCTGTTTTTGTGCCATACCATACTGTCTTGATTACTGTAGCTTTGTAGTATAATCTGAAGTCCAGGAGCCTGATTCCTCCTGCTCTGTTTTTCTTTCTCAAGATTGCTTTGGCTATTCGGGGTCTTTTGTGTTTCCACACAAATTGTGAAATATTTTGTTCTAGTTCTGTGAAAAACGCCATTGGTAGTTTGATAGGGATTGCACTGAATCTGTAGATTGCTTCAGGTAGTACAGTCATTTTCACAATGTTGATTCTTCCAATCCGAGAACATGGTATATCTCTTCATTTGTTTGTATCATCTTTACTTTCTTTCCTCAGTGTCTTATAGTTTTCTGCATACAAGTCTTTTGTCTCCTTAGATAGGTTTATTCCTAGGTATTTTATTCTTTTTATTTCAGTGGTAAATGGGAGTATTTCCTTAATTTCTTTCAGATTTTTCATCATTTGTGTATAGGAATGCAAGAGAATTTTGTGCATTAATTTTATATCCTGCAACTTTACCAAATTCATTGATTAGCTCTAGTAGTTTTCTGGTAGCATCTTTAGGATTCTCTATGTATAGTTTAATGTCACCTGCAAACACTGAGTTTTACTTCTTTTCTGATTTGGATTCATTTTATTTCTTCTTCTTCTTTGATTGCTGTTGCTAAAACTTCCAAAATTATGTTGAATAATCTGCTGAGAGTGGGCAACCTTGTGTTGTTCCTGATCTTAGAGGAAATGGTTTCAGTTTTTCACCATTGAGAATGATGTCGGCTGTGGGTTTGTCATATATGGCCTTTATTACGTTGAGGTAAGTTCTCTCTATGTCTACTTTCTAGAGGGTTTTATCATAAATGGGTGTTGAATTTTGTCAAAAGTTTCTCTGCATCTATTGAGATGATCATATGGTTTTTAATCCTTCAATTTGTCAATATGGTGTATCACACTGATTGATTTGTGTATATTGAAGAATCGTTGCATTCCTGGGATAAACCCCACTTCATCATGGTGTATGATCCTTTTAATGTGCTGTTGGATTCTGTTTGCTAGTATTTTGTTGAGGATTTTTGCATCTATGTTCATCAGTGATATTGGTTTGTAGTTTTCTTTTTTTTGTGACATCTTTGTCTGTTTTTGGTATCAAGTTGATGGTGGCCTTGTAGAATGAAGTTGGGAGTGTTCCTCCCTCTGCTATATTTTGGAAGAGTTTGAGAAGGATAGGTGTTAGTTCTTCTCTAAGTGTTTGAAAGAATTCACCTGTGAAGCCACTGGTCCTGGGCTTTTGTTTGTTGGAGGATTTTTAATCACAGTTTCAATTTCAGTGCTTGTGATTGGCCTGTTGATACTTTCTATTTCTTCCTGGTTCAGTCTCAGAAGGTTCTGCTTTTCTAAGAATTTGCCCATTTCTTCCAGGTTGTCCATTTTATTGGAACATAGTTGCTTGTAGTAATCTCTCATGATCCTTTGTATTTCTTCACTGTCAGTTGTTACTTCTCCTTTTTCATTTCTAATTCTGTTGAATTGAGTGTTTTCCCTTTTGTTTCTTGATGAATCTGGCTAATGGTTTATCAATTTTGTTTATCTTCTCAAAGAACCAGCTTTTAGTTTTACTGATCTTTGCTATCATTTCCTTCATTTCTTTTTCATTTATTTCTGATCTGATGTTTATGATTTCTTTCCTTCTGCTAACTTTGGGGTTTTTTTTTTTTTTTTTGGTTGTTGTTGTTGTTCTCATTCTAATTGCTTTAGGTGTAAGGTTAGGTTGTTTGAGATTTTTGTTGTTTCTTGAGGTAGGATTGTGTTGCTATAAACTTCCCTCTTAGAACTGCTTCTGCCGCATCCCATAGGTTTTGGGTCGTTGTGTTTTCTTTGTCTTTTGTTTCTAGATATTTTTTGATTTCCTCAGTGATCTCTTGGTTATTTACTAGTGTATTGTTTAGCCTCCAAGTGTTTGTAATTTTTACAGTTATTTTTCCTGTAATTGATATCTAGTCTCACAGCATTGTTGCTGGAAAAGATACTTGATATGATTTCAGTTTTCTTAAACTTACCGAGGCTTGATTTTTGATACACGATGTGATCTATCCTGGAGAATGTTCCAAGAGCACTTGAGAAAAAATTGTACTCTGTTGTTTTTGGATGGAATGTCGTATAGATATCAAGTCCATCTTGTTTAATGTGTCATTTAAAGCTTGTGTTTCCTTGTTTATTTTCATTTTGGATGACCTGTCCATTGGTGAAAATGGGGTGTTAAAGTCCCCTACTAAGATTGTGTTATTGTCAATTTCCCCTTTTATAGCTGTTAGCATTTCCCTTATGTATTGAGGTGCTCCCATGTTGGGTGCGAAAGTATTTACAATTGTTATATCTTCCTCTTGGATTGATCCCTTGAGCATTATATAGTGTCCTTCTGTGTCTCTTATAATAGTCTTTATTTTTAAGTCTATTTTGTCTGATATGAGAATTGCTACTCAGTTTTCTTTTGATTTCCATTTGCATGGAATATCTTTTTCCATCCCTTCACTTTCAGTGTGTATGTGTCCCTAGGTCTGAAGTGCGTCTCTTATAGACAGCATATATACAGGTCTTGTTTTTGTATCCATTCAGCCAGTCCATGTCTTTTGGTTGGAGCATTTAACCCATTTATATTTAAGCTCATTATCGATATGTATGTTCCTATTACCATTTTCTTAATTGTTTTGGGTTTGTTTTTGTAGGTCTTTTCTTTCTTTTGTGTTCCTGCCTAGAGAAGTTACTTTAGCATTTGCTGTAAAGCTGGTTTGATGGTGCTGAATTCTCTTAACCTTCGCTTGTCTGTAAAGGTTTTAATTTCTCCAACAAATCTGAATGAGATCCTTGCTGGGTAGGGTAATCTTGGCTGTAGGTTCTTCCCTTTAAACACTTTAAATATGTTCTGCCACTCCTTTCTGGCTTGCAGAGTTTCTTCTGAAAGATCAGCTGTTAACCTTACGGGGATTCCCTTGTACGTTATTTGTTGCTTTTCCCTTGCTGCTTTTAATATTTTTTCTTTGTATTTAATTTTTGATAGTTTGATTAATATGTGTCTTGGCGTGTTTCTCCTTGGATTTATCCTGTATGGGACTCTCTGCACTTCCTGAATTTGATTGACTATTTCCTTTCCCATATTAGGGAAGTTTTCAACTGTAATCCTTCAAATATTTTCTCAGTCCGTTTCTTTTTCTCTTCTTCTTCTGGAACCCCTATAATTCGAATGTTGGTGCGTTTAATGTTGTCCCAGAAGTCTCTGAGACTGTCCTCAAGTCTTTTCATTCTTTTTTCTTTATTCTGCGTAGTTATTTCCACTATTTTATCTTCCAGGTCACTTATCCTTTCTTCTGCCTCACTTATTCTGCTATTGATTCCTTCTAGAGAATTTTTAATTTCATTTATTGTGTTGTTCATTATTGTTTGTTTGCACTTTAGTTCTTCTAGGTCCTTGTTAAACGTTTCTTGTATTTTGTCTATTCTATTTCCAAGATTTTGGATCATCTTTAGTATCATTACTCTGAATTCTTTTTCATGTAGACTACCTATTTCCTCTTCATTTATTTGGTCTGGTGGGTTTTTACTTTGCTCCTTCATCTGCTGCATATTTCTCTTTCTTCTCATTTTGCTTAACTTACTGTGTTTGGGGTCTCCTTTTCGCAGACTGCAGGTTCATAGTTTCCGTTGTTTTTGGTGTCTGCCCCCAGTGGGTCAGGTTGGTTCAGTGGGTTGTGTAGGCTTCCTGGTGGAGGGGACTGGCGCCTGTGTTCTGGTGGATGAGGCTGGATATTGTCTTTCTGCTGGGCAGGACTACGTCTGGTGGCGTGTTTTATGGTGACTGTGAACTTATTATGATTTTAGGCAGCCTCTTTGCTAATGGGTGGGGCTGTGTTCCTGTCTTGCTAGTTATTTGGCATGGGGTGTCCAGCACTGGAGCTTGCTGGTCGTTGCGTGGAGCTGGGTCTTAGTGTTGAGATGGAGATCACTGGGAGTGCTCTTGCTGATTGATATTATGAGGGGCCGGGAGGTCTCTGGTGGTCCAATGTACTGAACTCAGCTCTCCCACCTCAGAGGCTCAAGCCTGACACCCGGCGGGAGCACCGAGACCCTGTTAGCCATACGGATTTTGGGAAGTCTGAGGTCTTCTGCCAGCATTCAGTAGGAGTTCTGTAGGAGTTGTTCCACATGTAGATGTATTTTTGATGTATTTGTGGGGAGGAAGGTGATGTCTATGTCTTACTTCTCTGCCGTCTTGAAGGTCCACCTCAAGATATTTTAGACATGCCCATCTTTTGGGGCTGCCAATGTAGGTGAAAGTAAAGGTGGAGGCTGAGTATCTGAAATCTGGCAGGGCATGGTCATGGAGGGGCCAGAGGTGCTCAAGGCGTGGGGCAGTACCATTGTTTACAGTGAAATTGATGAGTATCTTTGACAGTGGATATAAAGCAGGAATGTGGCAGTATGTATATAGAATCATAAAAATATTCATACCCTTTGACCCAGTAATTTGATTCACTGTAATTTAAACTGAGGAGATAATTTTTTTAAAAAAGGACAAATTCCTACGTATGAGGCTCTTCTTTCTAGCATTCTCTAAAACAGCAGAAATTGAAAACACCTAAATGTCCAACAATAGACAGTAATAACAGTGAGGGAAACTGCAGTACCTTAACTGGACAGAATATTCTGCATCTCTCAAAATAATAATTATGAAGAATGTGAGATACAGCAAGGTGATGTTCAGAACACTTTCATAAAACAAAATATCCAATTATGTAGATGTTTTGATTATAACTCTGTAAAATATACCAGACAAGGACTTATAAGGGAGGAGAAAAAATAGACTGTGTTTGCTCCTGCTTCTTCTCTTCAAAATATGAAGTTGGTAAAGTATCTTTCTGGCATTTACACATCACTCTAACTTCACTGCCACGTCTTTTTCATAGCTCCTTCTTACTCATTTATTGAGGACTCATGCTGCTTCAGAGTACCCATGTCACTTAGACAAAAATGCAACAGATAAATGTATTCATTAATTATGGAGGCTGTATTCTGTGTTCAGCACTGGGATACAATCATCATTAAGACCTCTCCCTTCTGCCCAGTGAGCTCACAGTTTACGCACAGATAGATAAGGAGATATTTGCACTATACTACAGAAGGCACAAAGTGGTAGGGGTAAAAAAAGGAAACTAAGTGGAAACCCGAATCCTAAGGAGGCAAATATCTTATCTCTTTAAAGGGATATTACGTTTAAAAGGGGCTTAGGGAATTTGCTGTAGTTATCCCACTTTCTTCCACATCACATATGTCCCTTTTTTTGTCTCCTCCCTGAGAGACATACACACGCTCAAGTCTCTCTTCCATGGTAAAAATTACGTTTTGACTCCACACTCCCCTCTTATCATCTGTTCTATAACTCTCTTTCCTCTTTACTCACAACTCCATACTTCTTGTTTCTAATTCCATACTGACCAGTCACTGCTTTCCCCACAGCCATTAACATTAGTTGTGACAAATCCACAACAAAAGATAGATTACACAGCAAAATGTAGGGCTCATGCGATCCAGGTGGAAGAGATAGAAACTGCACAGGGAAGGATGGACTCAGTGTGTCCCAGGCTAGAGAGCAAGCCAGTGTATCTACAGCATGGTGAACACAGTGCGGAATGGCAGCAGTTGAACCTGGAGATGTAGGCAGGAACCCCGCCATGGGAATGGAGTCTGTAGATCTGAGTAGAGTTTGCCCTTTAAGTGCAAATGAAATGGCATGGGAAGCCATGGAGTGGAGAAACATCTCTGCTGTTTTCTTCTCTTGCCTTAATACTATATGCACAGCATCTTCATGAACTCTGATCTTCATGGCAATAATAGGAAATGAGTAGATTAGGTGATAATACCCATTTGACAGGTAAGGAAACTGATACTTCATCAAGACCACATGACTAGTAAGTGGGGGAAAAAAGAGTAACTGGAAAAATTAACTAACCTGGGAACTCAAGAGATAAAAGAGATTAAAAAAAAAAACCCTTTCTTTGTCAGTAATCTGGATAGGTGACCTTTCCCTCATGGCGTGTTGCTTCACCTGAGAACCTTGCTCTGGAGGTGTCTTTCCAGCTGTCCACTAAGAAATGATAAGATCTCTCCATTTCCTTTCACAGCCTCCTCACCTGCGGAGCTTCCTAAATCTGATGCGCAGGCCACAAACCAGACCAATTTAATCAAAATGTGGAGAAGAAGGTGGAACTTGGGTATCAGCATTTTGCAAAAGTCCCGTGAGATTCCAATGAGCATCTAAAGTTGAGAACCAATGTATTAGAAATCCCTGAAAGGCAGGCATGAATGAGGGCCACCAGATCTGCCTTACTCTGCTCCACCCCCACCATATCCTCCATCACCTACTCCTCAGGTGCCTCCTCCCTGTCCTAGGGCTGCTGCTGAAGCTCCAGTCAGGCCACACCCCTTAACTGCTTTCTGCAATATTTACTGTCCCCTCTCTGTTGACAGCCCTAATGCATCCTGCAGATTAAACAATCCCAGCCATTTTGAGCTGTCCTGGGATTAGCCTGTCACACAAAGGCAGAAACTGCCCTTGTTCTTCCTGGTTCTAACTGAATAATTTTCTCTAAATACCTCCCTTTCCAGCAGACACCCAGGCTCCTTAGACAAATAGATGTGAGCAAGGGCTGCCTCTGATGGGATGAAGGACCAGAAATGAGCTGTCCAAATGGAGTGGGTGTCAAAGCAGCTGCTGTATTAAGTGAGAGACACTGAAGGCTTCAAGTCCTTCTTTTAAACTAAACACCCCTGGTCAGGAGGTGCAGCCAAGAGCCCTACAGAACCCAGGCTGCAGGCTCCAGGGTGGGATTTCCTATTAGGACGGGCTCCAGGGGAGGTGATGGGGGTTGCTCTTCCCTGTTCACTTCCTGCATCCTTCTCCTCTTCCCCCTGTTCCCACTCCTCCTCCGCACACTCACCCTTGCTCTTCTCTAGTGTCTGAAAAGATTCCTTGGAGCCTTATTCCTACTCAGTTTAAGAGGGAAGTTCTGTTCCAAACCCTTGCTCTGGGCTCAGGTGTCCACCACTAGTGTGTGGGGGGAGCCGAGATTAAGATGCCTGATACCACCTGGCACTGGTGCCTTCCTGGGAGCCACGACTCTGAGGACTCACTGATCAGGGAACATTTTCCATGCCCATAAACTTTCCATCAAAAGGGATGCTGCTCAGCGTTATCCTTTTTATTCATCCATTATTAATTCACTCATTCAGTAAATATTTTCAACACAAACAAGGTGAATCCCATGTTTCTTCTACAAGTTGTGTACAGCCCAGCAGCAGAGATAAATATGTGCGCATGGCAGGACACTCACTGGAGCTGGAGCTCAGATGGCACAGAGATGGCACTGACAAGATCCCCTTGTCAATATGCTCAAGCTCATGTTGCTTGGTCACTGGAGACCACATCAGTTGCAAGAAGGAGATTTCTGGGAGGAAAGAGAATTGGATGGTGGCCATTCCCCTGGTTGTTGTCCAAACACATTGTATGCAGTGGGGCTCTCCTAGTCGAGGCCAGAAAGCAGGAAAAAGCAGACTGGGCCCCAAGAACTTGGCCAGCAGGAAGAAATGTTGCTTCTGGGAATCGTGTGCTGCTGGAAAGAGGAAAATCCCAAACTAGCAGCTTATGTTCACACTGGGGGAAAGGAAGAAAGGTGTGTGAGTATAACTCAGAGCTGTTACAGGAGCAGCTTAAGACTGAGTTTCAGAGCAGAAATCTCCCTTGCACTCAGGAACAAGACATCAGTGGCTCCCCAGTGCCTGGAACAGTGAGTTACAACCAAGGCAGCCCCACTCCCCAAGAGGTAGGAGCATGCAGTCCCCCTAAAAGAACATTATTCATGCCCAGTCTTCAGGATGAGAAGAACAGCCATGGTGACTCACTTTTTAAAAAAATTATTATTATTTTTTAAATTTATTTATTTTATTTATTTATTTTTGGCTGCATTGAGTCTTCGTTGCTGCATGTGGGCTTTCTCTAGTTGCGGTGAGCGGGGGCTACTCTTCCTTGCAGTGCATGGGCTTCTCATTGCAGTGGCTTCTCTTATTGCAGAGCATGGGCTCTAGGTGCATGGGCTTCATTAGTTGTGGCACGTGGGCTCAGTAGTTGTGGCTCACGGGCTCTAGAGCTCAGGCTCAGTAGTTGTGGCACATGGGCTTATTTGCTCCGTGGCATGTGGGATCTTCCCGGACCAGGGCTCCAACCCGTGTCCCCTGCATTGGCAGGCAGATTCTTAACCACTGTGCTACCAGGGAAGCCTGTGATTCACTTTTAAATCACATTTTCTAATGAGAATGCATCAGAATCATTAATTATGTTGTCACAGAAAAAGGGTGAGAACCACAAGTTAGAAGATAAAGTCCACTTAGCAAGGCATACAGAGCCCCTCACAATTAATTTCAATCTACCTTTTAGCCTCTTCTCCAGCCTCTGGCCAGTTTTCCCCCTCATGTCCATTCTGTTCAGCTTTGTGGTTTGGGTGACAATGATTCTCCTTCCCCCAGCTGTAAGATGGGTGTGATGATTTGAAACCATCACTAATTCTTACAGATCTTCCCACCAAGAGGTGGGGACTTGGTTTGACCAGTATAATGTGACAGAAATTATGTCACACAGGTCTAAAGTTTGGATGTCAAGGGTCCTTGAGCCTTTGTTCTCACCTTCACGAGGCACTATGTGCATGAGAACATGCCCCAGCTGGATGGGCAGAGAGGACACACAGAAGAGAACCGAGGCAACCCAGATGACTGGCAGACGTAGGACCGACAACATCCAGGACTGGCTGGCCCCAAGCTGACTTACCAAGTGACCCTAAATGTATGAGTGAGCCCAGCCAACACCACATGGAAGAGAATGAGCCATCCCAGCTGAGCCCTGCCCAAATTCCTGACCCACAGACTCATGAACTAATAAATTGTTGTGGTTTTGAGACACTAAATTTTGGAGTATTGTTTTTATGTAGCAAAAGCTAATGGAAAGAGTGGGCTAAGCCAATCAGGGCGAATCCTTCCCTCCTGTCACAGCTGATCCAGACACAGGTCAGATGATCAATGCAGGCTCAGGTGTGGTCCAATCAGTGAGAACCTCAAGGCCTTGGCTGGGGATACCTGGTCAACGTTGTTCCTCCCTATTCTGCATAGTGTGCTGTGAGGTGAAGCTGGAACTGTGCAGCCATTTTGCCACCATTACAGGAGCAGCCCGATGACGAAACCCTTACATGACAACTCTCCAGAAAACTGCAGAGAAATGGAGTCAGAGCCTTGGTCAATGTCTTTGTCAAAGTGCACCAGAAACTTACATCTTCTCTAGGCTTTTATAATTATAGGACCCATAAATTCTTTGGTTATTTAGGACATTTGACCTCAGCTTTGGTTATTTGCAACTGAAAGTGTCCAACTTATACACTCTCAAAGCTCTAAACCTGTGGTTTCATGTTCATTTCACCAATGAAACCCTGCTTTTCAAACAAAACCTTAAGCAGAAGCATAAAATGAAAGAAAAATGTGTTTAAAGTAGGAGTGGGCAGCCCAGAATCCTGAGACCAACATCTTAACTCCTGTATTTGATCCCTAGGGCTGCTGTATGCAAGTAGCACCAACTGGGTGACTTACAACAACAGAAACTTATTGCCTCCTAGATTTGGAAGCTGGAACTCAGATATCAATGTGTCAGAGGTGCCGTGCTCCCTCTGGAACCTGTAGGTGAATTCTTCCTTACCTCTTCCTAGCTTCTGACTTCCAAGGCAGCAACGGAGCTCAGAACATTACAGATTATGGAGAAACTACCTAGATTCACAGAATGTTATATTTTATTTTATTAAAAAAGAAACCTGGTATCTATAGAGCAGAGTGCTCATCCAAAGGTTCACAGCTTATTCACTGACAGAATTGCAAGTAGCATATGCCTCAGTGGTAGAGGGACCACACATCCCCGGTTTGTCCAGGATCGTCCCAGTTGCCATCCTGGACAAAGGATGGATTCACCTGTTGCCAGAATGTGATGATTAATAGCTCTTCCTTACTCTATCAAAGTGGTCCTGATATGAACGATAAATTATATGGACTGACTTTCAAAAAAGTTACTTTGGAAGTTTTCGGTGAAGATGCTTTCAGCTGCAAGTAAGCGAAAATCCAACTCAAATTGGATTAAATAATAAAAGGGATTTATTAGCTCATGAGGAAGGTGGGAACACCAAAAGCTTGGTTTATTTTGACCTGTCTGATGCACATGGCACTTCCTCCAAAAGGTGACTTCACTTCACTGGGACTAAATAGCAACAACCTGCTTCCTCATCCATACCCCTGTGCTACATGATTCCTCATTCCATTCCCAGAGGATAAAAAAAAATCTCTGAACCCTGCCCTCCACCAAGAAAAAGCAAAGAGCCATATTTCTCAGAGGCTCCCAGCAAAGAAATCCTATGCTTCTTCACCTAATTTTGCTTGCATGCACACCCTGTCACTAAAATGTGTGACCAGAAAGTAGTCTCACTGGTCTGAATCAGATGTCCTTCGCCAAGGATGAGGGGTGGAGTCAGCTTCAGCCAAAGTGCTTGGGCTGGGCAGGGTTGGCACAAATACCCAACAAAAATCAGGGTTAGTACCAAGAGAAAGGGAAATGGATATTGGGGAGTCACCCTCTTGTCCATTCACTATAAAGATTGTTGTCTTCAAAAGGCAACTGGGGGGACTTCCCTGGTGGTGCAGTGGTTAAGAATCCGCCTGCTACTGCAGGGGACACAGGTTCGAGCCCTGGTCCGGGAAGATCCCACATGCTGCACAGCAACTAAGTCTGTGCGCCAAAATTACTGAGCCTGCACTCTAGAGCCTGTGAGCCACAACTACTGAGGCTGCGTGCCACAAATACTGAAGCCCGCGCACCAAAATTACTAAGCCTGCACTCTAGAGCCTGTGAGCCACAACTATTGAGGCTGCGTGCCACAACTACTGAAGCCCATGTGCCTAGAGCCCATGCTCTGCAACGAGAAGCCACCACAATGAGAAGCCCGCACACCGCAATGAAGAGTAGCCCCCGCTCGCAGCAATAGAGAAAGCCCGCACACAGCAACGAAGACCCAACACAGACAAAAATAAATAAATAAATTTACTAAAGGCAACTGGGGTTTTGACCTTTAAACAATGAGTGCACCAAAACACAACCCCAGAGAGGAGGAATTCCCATCAGGTAGGATGATTAGAGGGGGGCTGTGGGGCATTTCCTCTGTACTCACCCAATGGGTCTGGTAAGAGATTGGGTCAGGGCATCAGATACATTTGGGTTTGAATCCCAGCTTTGCTACTACTTATGTTGTAACCAAGTGTGTAGCTTAATCTCTCTATGGGTCTCTCACTCCCACTTGTAAGATTGGGACAATAATGTCTACTTCATAGTGTTTTGAGAGAATTAAAAAACATTAGCATTTAGATTATCTAGCAGAGTACATAGGTAATCAATTTTCTTTCTTCATGCTTTAATAACTTGTTTAGAGAGAACAGAATCAGGGCACAGGAGCTATAACAGCCTGAGTCACTGATCTTTACTGAAGAGAAGAGCCTATTATCTTGGTTTATGAGACACAGCTTGCACCTACATCCCCCTGGTCCTTGCTGCAAACATGCTGACTAATTCAGTTTGGCTGTCCTTCTTCTGGACTTGGTTGCCTATCATCTCTGTGTGATTCTTTCATTAGTGTGTTAATTAATGATGTCACAGTCTTCTTTCAGATCAGTTCCTTTTAGAGTCTACACTTTGGTCTCTACAGATGCCTGATCTCAGACATTATATGTGAGATTACACATTTTAACACAAGGTACTGGGAAAAGCTCACCCTAGTCCCAATGAACCTAAACACCTTCCTACCCCATCTTTCCTCTTGGTGGAGAGGGTCAAATGTGCTTAGTGTGAAATCTTTCCATAAACCTGAAAACACTATGTACTAAGGGTAGTGGTGTATGCACTGCTAGAGAGCCAAGAATTCATGGACCCCAAGTCAGGCAAACTTCCCTGCTCCCCTCACTACACTCCCCTTAAATGGACACTAAAGTCAAACCGTGTACAACCTCTTTTTTTTCAAATTTGATTTTGAAATAATTTAGATTTTTCAGATGAGATGCAAAGATAGTACAGAATTCCCATATACCCTTCAACCACCTTCACACGGTGTTAAGATCTTATATAACCACAGCTCATTTATCAAATGAAGACATTAACAGTGGTAGAATGAAATTAACTAAAGTTTAGATTTTATTCAGATTTCACCAGTTTTTCCACTAGTATCCTTCTTCTGTTCCAGGAAACCATGCTGCATTTAGTTTTCATATCTCCTTAGTCCCCTTTGATTCTCTTACAGTTTCTCAGTCACTCCTTGTTTTTCACAACCTTGACATTTTGAATACACTGGTCAGCTATTGCTTAGGTTATCTGATGCTTTCTTGTGATTAGACTGAGGTTACGGTTCTTTGGAAGAATACCTCAGAAGAGAGGTGTGTTTCTCATTGTATCACATCAGGGAGTCCGTGATGTCACCATGTATTACTGGTGATGTTAACCTTGATCACTTGGTTAAGGTAGCGTCTGCCAGGTTCCCCCTGTTATTAAAGTTACTCTGGTTCCTTTTCCATATTCTGTCTGTTAGATGAGAATCACTAAGTTCAGCCCACACTTATGGCCACTGGAGCACTTCTTTATTTTCTAGCCCTACATGATGTTCCAGGTTCATATTTTACCTGCCCCAGCCTTAGAATCAGCCATTTCTTGAAGGCTTTCTGCTCCATTTTACTAGAGAATGATATTGAGAGACTAAGATCTGGGTGCTAGGTGTGCTTAATCTTTTGAAAAGTTTAAATGTCAAAGAACACAACATCACTTTGTGATTGATTTCCTCATCTCTTTATTCCTGATCTTTCCCCTGAACAATATCCTACCCGGAATCTCCCCAACACACCTTCATTTACTCACTCACTCACTCTTTTATTCAGCAGCGTTTATTGAGCTCCTACCATTTGTCAAGTACCCTTTTACTTGACACTGGGAATATGATTGTCATTTAGATAGCCTAGGTGCACATTGTCTGAAGTGATAGCCCTGCTGACATGTAGAAGATGGATAGGAATTAGCCATAAAAGAGTGAAGAGCTGAGAAGGTAAAAGAAAGGAAAATAAAGACATGTGCTCCAGCAGAGCACGTGCCCAGAGGGACATTTAGAGAATCAGAATCATTGTTATTTTAATTCTCTTATTTAATTAGATAATATCATTTTATACTTGAGAGTAGCCCCAATCCCTGACCAGTTGTAATCACCCTGGAAGAGAAGGTAGAGGATTTATAAAATCTCCAACCACTCCACAATGCTATGTGAAAGATACAAATGGCCAAACAAAACACCAAACCAATGAGAATCAACTGTATATTCTGGTGTCATTGTGTGTAATTTAAATAAATCAATACATAGAGCAAATAACCACCAGTAGTGTTTACAGTGCTATGTGCTGGGGTAGAGAAGCAAACAAGAAAGACATAAAAATGTGTGTCATCAAAGTATAATGAGCATTATAGAAGGTAAGTGTATATAGGTAGCTCTATGGCACACAGCAGGGGTTTTAACTACCTTGGGAATTGAAAAGCTTCCTAGAGAAAGTGGCACTAATGCTGAGGCTTGAAGGAAGAGCAGGCTCTAGTAAAGAGAAGAAACCAAGATCTGGGTTCTAGATGTGCTACATCTTGCAATCGACAAGAACTCATCTATTATCAGAATTTTGTGATTAATTCTCTAATCTCCTTACTACTCCTGATCTTTCTCCTGAACAGGATCCTATCCTGATACCTCCAATACCCGTTATTCATTCACACATTCATTCAACAGCTAATGAACAGCACTCCAAATTTGAAAAGAGCCTGTAGAAAGGCAGGATATGAAAAAGGACATGGTGAGTGCTAAGGAACTGAAGGAAAAGCATTATACCAAGAGAGAAGAGAGTAGGAGAAAGAGAGGCAAGAAATGAGGCTGGAGACTTTGAGAAACACCAGATCCAACAGTAGTCAGTTGAGGGTTTTAGACATTATTCCAAGGCCAGTGGAGAGTCATGGAAGGCTGCTAAGCCAATGAGTGACCAGACCAGGTCACCTGGCTGCAGTGGGGAGGATGAGTCAGAAGGGTGTAAGGAATCAACTTCTGTAAACCTTAGTAAGATTAGTTTCCTTCCTGCCTTACAGGATTGGGGAGAAGACTGAACAATGGAACATATACAAAGTTCTTGGAATGACGTTTGGCACATGGTGCTCAATCAGGAAATGTTGGTACCTTGTTAAGTGCAACAATTTGGATTCTTTTTATCTAATCTCATTTCCCTTTATTCCCCTGACCATATTTTCAAGAAAAAATTACCATTTAAACTTACTGCTCCAATTAAAATTGATTACTGTGAACGAATGTGAAGAAGACCTGGGCCTTTCCTTAACACATATACAGTGAGCCACAACCTGATATGATATGAACTATACTGATGACATGAACTCAGAAGGCAAGGACAGCATCTGTCACCGCTCTGTCCTTAGCATCAGGCAAAATGTGTGACACTGTGGACATGAACACAGACTTCCTGACCAAATGATTGCATGCTCTGGGAGTTGAGAGGACAGAGTAGGAAGATTGCATAAAATGAAAGTTTAATCTCTGAGGATTTCATATGAGCTCACTGAGAATGTACGTGGCTTTCTTTCTTTATATTTTGTTGATTAATATTTGGGATTATTATTAGTATCATTTCTTTTTTGTTTCTATTGTTCATGAAAATGTTTTCAGAGTGATTATTTAGTCATGTTTTCAAATTAAAACTTTCCTAGGGCTTCCCTGGTGGCGCAGTGGTTGAGAGTCCGCCTGCCGATGCAGGGGACACGGGTTCGTGTCCCGGTCCGGGAAGATCCCACATGCCGCGGAGCGGCTGGGCCCATGAGCCATGGCCGCTGAGCCTGTGCGTCCGGAGCCTGTGCTCCACAACAGGAGAGGCCACAACAGTGAGAGGACCGCATACCACAAAACAAACAAATAAACAAACAAACAAAAAACCCCAAAACTTTCCTATCACGAAACATGGTACAAGAACATGAAAACATCAAATCTATAGTAAGATGCATGGTTTGATCATATTAAATTCCTAATTATCTATCATACTTCCATCTGAGTCACAGAAAATATGAGGCTAATTTCACTCTCTATTGCTGACTTTCCCCACCACCTACCTGCACCCTGGCCACCTACCCTAACCCCTAGATGACATGTGTTTACATAATCAGAGTAATTTTACCCTTAGTCTGAGCAATACATCAGGGAACTGATATGAGAATTCTGTAATGTCAGTAAAGTATATAACTGTGGGGTCATAACTAACACATATTCCCTTAATGGGAATATGGCAAGATTTTAAAAAACATATGGGATGGGAAATATTATTTCGGCCAATATTGGAAAATACAATCTGCCACAGTCAAAAGATACCTTCTCCAACTAAGGTAGACAGTTCATAATAAAATGGTATTGCTGGCTTTTTAAACAAGGATACCTAAATTTTGTTGTTTTTCCTTTGATCTGATTCTGAAAAAATATTTTACTAGAACCATCAGTTTGTCTTCTTCCTGTAGATGTAAAACTCACATCTACTCCCTATTATGGCTAGAAGCTATGGCAGTTGCATGATCACCAATATTTCTTTAATGGATAAGAAAAAGTTGTTTTCCTATTCACCTTTCATTTAACACAGCACTAACGATTATCAGCTGTTACTATTATTATTCTATAGGAGATAGTGTATAGAGATAGAGATTTTCACTTAATAAAATCTAGATGTGGAAAGATGAAACAAATTATTTCTAAATCACAATTAAATTTGAACAAAAATGTAGCAATTTTTTTCTAAACTTACATTAGTGTTGCAGCTGGGATTTGAACCTAGATCTCTGTTCTAAGACTAGATTCTTACTCTTAATTAAAATCTATCTAAAGCTTTGGGCCAAGAACTTCAAGTCAAGCTTATCAGTAGGAAAATCCTCAGTCAAGGCTCAATCCAAGGAGCTGTGATACCGTTCCAAAATACTGTATCCTAGGATCTTTCATACCAGGGATGTGTGTTCCATACAGATTTGCATTTGAATATTTCTATGTCTGTTGTTCTGTCTGAGAGAATACCTGAACGAATATAACAAAGCAAGATCTAAAGAACCAATGTGGAGAGAACCAAAATATTGTGTTGTTTCTTCTCCATGCTTCTCCCACCTCAATTTCATGGTTCTATAAGATAACACACTCTGATTAAATGTCATTTTAAGGTAAGCAATTGGTAGATAAAAGGAAACACAGAAATTTTGCTAGTAGGTAAAAGAAATCACAGGAAGCCGCAGGAAGCTGACTTCAACTACTGAGATGAAGGAAAAGAAAGATATATTGTGAAGACTCTGACATTTTAGAGTTAGTTCTCCAAACTGGCTTGCATCAGATTCACCTGGGGAGTGTAGAAACTATTCAATGCTCAGACCTGACTCCTGGAGATTCAGATTCATTTAGAGTAGGACCTCTGAATAGGAATATGTGTCTTTATCAATACCCAGATGATGCTGATATAATAATTCTTTAGACCTCTTGGAAATTGTAGCATTAGGGCAAAATTAAGGAGATTTTTTAAAACTTCAACTTTTAGCATTTGAAAAACGTTTTGATGTCACTTTTCTCATCAGATTTTTTCCCCTGGCTTTCTTTTTTTTGTGGGGAATACCTACTAGGTGATGACTGTTCTTTAGTAGAAGACAAGATTCTGATATTCTTTTTCCATTATCATATTAGGTTACTGTAATATTCTTTGAGCTGAATCAGATGAAGTTCCATTTCCATGTTTTCATTAGAATTAAAAAATGGAATAAGACTCCTAGGGCATATGCTTATGAGGTTCTTGATATTTTAATATTTTTATTTCCTTTAAATGTCAACATGAATTGCCACTGAACAGGACCAGTAGTATTTGGTTGATCTTTTCTTTTTAGTACAGAAATGACTGCCTCCTAGATCAGCTTGCTTTCTTTCAATGTTTGCTACAACTTTGAAAACTGGAAGGATACTACAATGACTTACTGAAACGATAATTTCTCCTAAGACTGATTTGTTACTATTTGGCATTTTTGAGAACCTCCTAGAAATATCTAGAAGGCTTTTAACTCATGTCTTCCCCACTCCTATAGTGCACTAAGCAGGGTTCCCCAAATTTGTGCTGAGAATCTTCACACTGGCCTTCTTATATTCTTTAATCCTAGTAGAAATTTATTCTTTCATTCAAAAGTTTTCTTTGAGCATATACTACATTCTAAGCACTAGATACAGGGGTGAAATAGGCAGATACCATTCCTGGTTTAATAGTACTTATAGTCTGATATAAAAGAGACAGATAATCTGTGTTGTAATTATATCAAGCAGAAGTAGGAATAAACTTTCTTGACAACCTCGCCCTTATCCTACTTCCTCACCTGCAGGAACCTGGCATCTCTATCTTCCTAGAGAGAGAGAAGAAAGGATTTCTTAGTAGTATTTTGGCCAATGAAAATTCTTGAACACCTGAGACAAAGGTGAAAGGGAAAAGTTGTCCCAGAATGACTACAAGACAAAGTAGGAAAAGAAGAAAACAACAATTCTCTAACCTGTGGTCTCTGCTCAGCCCTTGGGATCTTCCATGAGCCCATTCTTCACATTCTCATCTTAACTGGAGGTTTGCTGTGGATGGCACTTATTGGTGCTGAAGAGAAGTTAGGCACTGATTGCTTAAATGTGAGGGACTACTGCTTACTGCTTAAGGTGTGCTGAGGACAACTGGCCCAGGGCTAAGGGGTTTCCAAAGGACCTAGAAGATCCTTTTGGTCTTTGTTGCCAAAAAGTGACTTTGAATTACAGAAATCAATACAAGATTTGACATCTGAAAGTTAGTTGATATCACACCAGCTACAAGGATATTTGTCTAGTAATAGGAACACAATTTCTACTCATGTCCTCAGAGCCCTATTATCCAGGGACATACTCCTCATACGACTGCAGTCTGGATCACAGAGCCCTTCTCACACTACAGACTTTGTCTTTACCATGATTGTGCCTCCTGAAAGAAACTACAAAACACCCACTCATCAGGTGTCCCCTGCCTGATAACCTCCCTTAAACCAAACAAGGCTGAGAAGAAGAGACCAAGAAAATAGCCTCTGGACAATTGAAACAGGCACCACAACAATTCATTACTGCCATCCCAACCATTACTAAGTTCTCAATGTCTGTAGGCTCTTCATTCACACCCAGCTCTAACTTGTTTGGCTGTTGTTACTAAAGACCATGAAGAAGGATTCTGGGAAGATGGCAGAGTAGGAAATATCAGGTATCTGTGTCCCCACATAGCCAACAACTGTGCTGGTAAATCTGTCTAATGTAATTACTCTGGAACTCTGGAGTCTGTTGAAGGCTTGCAACTCTAAAGGGAAGACCTGGACTGAAAACTGCAGTTTATGTTAGCCAATTCCAGCTCTTAGCACCGTTGCATCTACCAATCTCCCATCCCCAGGTATATGGCAGTCAGCTGTGCATGTGTTCCTGGAGTAGGTTGCAAACAGCTTGTGGTAGCCAGAGTGGACCAAAAGGACCCTGTTCCGCAAGTATCAGGGATCTGTGCTCTGATTGCTGATTGCTGGTTTTATCACAGAGGTTCAGGCAAGTAGGTGCGTCTGAGGGCCATTGTTGTTGCATCTCCCCTCATTGTTGCATCTCCCCTCATTGTTGCAAGGTCTTTTTCTCTGCCAGAATGACTGCCAAAAGATTTAAAGGGCCAGCACTCTTTTTCTGCCCCCTTCAGTTTTCTATTTTTCCCATTGGAAAACAGATTAAAGATGAGGATATTCAAAAAAACTGCAAATACAGGGGGATTAGAAAGTGACCACGCATGCCCAGGGAAAAATTCAGACAGACCTGAGGAAGACTTTAAGTTTATGCCTCAGGTTGATCCTCAGCACAGATTCAGCCTACACTAACAACAATGAAACAAAAACAATTACAAACCCCAGCAAACCTTGAGCAAGGAGGAGAATCTGATTTCCAGAGTTATAATATTATTAGATTCAAATGTTTTGGTGTTACCAAAAAATCAGAAAGCATACAAAGAAACAGGAACATATAGCCCATTCAAAAGAAAAAATAAATCAACAAACGTTCCTTGAAAAGACCTGATGGCAGATATACTAAAAAAGATTTAAAACAACTATCTTAGGAATGCTCAGGTCTTCCCTGGCAGTCCAGTGGTTAAGACTTCATGCTTCCAATACAGGGGGCATGGGTTAGATCCCTGGTCGGGGAACTAAGATCCCCCATGCCACGTGGCACAGCTCCCACCCCACCCCACCCCCAAAAGAAAAAGAAAGAAAGAAATGCTGAAGGAATTAAAGGAAGATGTGTTGTGCAGAAAGTTAAGAAAATGATGTGTGGGGAATTCCCTGGCGGTCCAGTGGTTAGGACTATGCGCTTTCACTGCCGAGGGCCTGGGTTCATTCCCTGGTCGGGAAACTAAGATGCCACAAGCTGTGAGGCACCGCCAAAAAAAACAAAACAAGACAAAACAAAACAAAACATGATGTGTGAACACAATGGGAAAAGCAATAAAGATATTAGAAAATCTAAAAAGAATCTATAAAAGCAATTCTGGAACTGAAAAGTACAGTGACTGAAATGAAAAATTTACAAGAGATTTGAAGGTAATTTGAGCAATCAGAAGAAAAGAGTCAGCAAACTTGAAGATCTGAAAATGGAAATTATTGAGATTAAGGAGCAGAAAGAAAAAAGAGTAAAGGAGACTAAACAGAGTCTAAAAAACATGCTGGAAATCACTAAAGGGACCAACATACATACTGTGGATGTCCCAGAAGAAGAAAGGGAGAAAAGAGCAGAAAGAATATTTGAAAAACTAAAGCTGAAAACCATCACATTTGATGGAAGACATAAATATAAACAGCCAAGAAACTCAACAAATTCCAAGTAAGATGAACTCAAAGAGACCTGCACCAAGACACATTATAATCAGACTTTAAAATGCCAAAAGCCAGGAGAGAATCTAGAAAGTAACAAGAGAGCAGCAAATCATTGCATAGAGGGACTCTTCAATAACACAGTCAGAAGATTTCTCATTAGAAACTGGGGGCCAGAAGGCAGTGGGCCAATACATAAAAAGTGCTAGAAGATAAACACTGTCAACCAGAAATCCTATATCTATTTTGTTTGAAAATGAGGGATAAACAAAACTGAGGGAGTTTGTTACCACCAGTCCTGCCTTACAAGAAAGGCTAAAGGGTGTCCAGCAAGGTGAAATGAAAGGACACTAGACAGTAACTAGAAAGTGTGTGGAGAAATAAGATTTCAATAAAGCAATTATAAAAATGAGTATTATTGTAACAATGGTTTGTGACTGCACTTTTAGCTTCCTATATATTTTGAGAGAGTAATATATTAAAAAACTATAAAGGCTAGTATTACTGTAACTTTGGTTTGTACCTCCACATTTTGCTTTCTACATAATTTAATACTAATGCATTTAAAATTATTATTAGGTCATGTTTTGGGGCACAAAATGTAAAGAATGCAATTTTGTGGCATCAACAACTGAAAGGGGTAGGGATAGAGAAGTAAAGGAGCTGAGTTTTTATATGTTATTGAAGTTTAGCTGGTGTAGATTCAAATTAGAGTATTTAAGTATAGGATATTAAATATATCCCCATGGCAACCACAAAGAAAATAGTTACAGGATTACAAAAAGGAAATGAGGGGGGCTTCCCTCGTGGTGCAGTAGTTAAGAATCCTCCTGCCAATGCCGGGGACACGGGTTCGAGCCCTGGTCTGGGAAGATCCCACATGCCACAGAGCAACTAAGCCCGTGTTTCACAACTACTGAGCCTGCACTCTAGAGCCCACAAGCCACAACTACTGAAGCCTGTGTGCCACAACTACTGAAGCCCGTGTACCTAGAGCCCATGCTCTGCAACAAGAGAAGCTACTGCAATAAGCCTGCTCACCACAACAAAGAGTAGCCCCCACTCGCCACAACTAGAGAAAGCCCGCGCACAGCAAAGAAGATCCAATGCAGCCAAAAATAAACAAATAAAAATAAATAAAAATTTTAAAAAAAGGAAATGAGAAAGGTATTTAAGCATACATTTCAAAAAATCAAGTAAACACAAAAGAAGAAGGTAATGCAGGATATGAGGGACAGAGAAGCTATAGGCATCTAGAAAGCAAATAGCAAAATGACAGAAGTAAGTCTCTCCTTATCAGCATACTTTAAATATAAATGGATTAAATACTCCAATCAGAAGACAAAGATGAGCAGAATGGATAAAAATACATGGTTAACTTACAGGCTATCTACAAAAGACGCCCTTTAGATCCAAAGACACAAATACGTTAAACGTAAAAGGATAAAAAAAGATACTCCATGCAAATAGTAACCAAAAGAGAGCAAGGTGGCTATACTAATAGCAGACAAAATAGACTTGAAATCAAAAAAAGTTACAAGAGAAAAAGAAAGACATCCTATATTAATAAAAGGCTCAATACAGCAAGAAGATATAATAATTATAAATATTTTCACATGTAATAACAGATCAGTGTAATATATGAAGTAAAGCTGACAGAACTGATGGTAGAAATAGACAGTCCTACAGTAGTAGTTGAAGACTTCAAATTCCCATCCAATAATTGATACAACAACCAGACAGAAGATAAATAAGGAAATAGAGTACTTAACACAATAAACCAACTAGATCTAACAGACATCTATAGAACACTCTACCCAGAACAATAGCATACACATTCTTCTCAAGTGCACATGAACATTTTCCAGGGCAGACCATAAGTTAGGCCACCAATTAAGTCTCAATTGATTAAAAAGGTAGATATTATAAAAGGTATCTTCCCCAATCACAATAGGATAAAGTTAGAAATCAGTAACAGAAAAAAATAAATCACAAACTTGTGTAAATGAAACCACACTTTGCAACAAGCAATGGATCAAAGAAATATTATAAAAGAAATTAGAAAATGCTTACAGATGAATGAAAATGAAAATTCAAAATACCAAAACTTATGGGATGCTGTGAAAGCAGTGCTAAGGGGGAAATTTATAGCCTTAAATGCTTACATTAAAAATCAAGAAAGATCTCAAATCATCAACCTAACTTAATAACTTAAGAAATAGAAAAAGAACACACTAAACCCAAAGCTATCAGAAGGAAGGAAATAATAAAGATTAGAACAGAAATAAATAAATGGAGGTTAGAAAAACAGCAGAGAATATCAATGAATCCAAAACTAGTTCTTCGAAATCATCAACAAAAGTGATAATTTTTTAGCTAAATGGACTAAGTAAAAAAGAGAAGACTCAAATTATTGAATCAGAAATGATAGCAGGGCCACCCAGAGCTCTCCCAGCTCTGGCGCCCAGGCTGCCGGCTTTTGGGTGCAGAGTCTTTGCTGAGGAATACTGCTTCTGCTCTCTGGGTGTGGCCGCCAGTAGGCACAGCATTCTGAAACTTTTTGGTCATTGCAATGATCTTGATCAGGAGATGAGAAAATGCTTGAAGAATGAGTACATGGAAAAGAGGAACAAGAGCAAGGAGCATGGCAACACAGTGTGAAATAGACTTTTTAATCCTCCAGAGGACTCTGAAAACTAGATCATATTTTCACTGGATGCCTTGGCTGAGAGAAGACCCAAAGACTCTTGGTTGGTAGCTGAAGGAATCCCGTTGCATTTGGTCTCCAGAATCCTTTGAATGGAAAGTGACACATGAGAAATAGAGCCTTAGAGAAGTACAGAAGCCCTGGATCCGGAATGTTGGTTGGGCAGAGCTGTTAGTACTCTCACTCCTCTACCAGCACACCTGAGACTTTTAATGTGTTTCTTCCCTTTGCCTACGGCCCATTAACATTTGAGTAACTTATCTCCCTCAGTAAAATCATTGATTCCAAAAAAAAAAAAAAAAAGAAACGATAGCAGGGACATTACTACCAATTCTTTAGAAATAAAAAGGATAATAAGAGAGTTATGAAAAATTGTACACTGACAAATTGGATAACCTAGAAGAAATGGACAAATTCCTAGAAACAAAACCTATCAAGTCTAAATCATGAAGGAATAGAAAATCCAAATATACCTATAATTAGTAAGGAAATTGAAACAGCAATCAAACATTTTCCAAGAAAGAAAACCCCTGGATCTGATGGCTTCACTGGTGAATACTATCAAACATTTAAAGAAAACTAGTACCAATATTTCTCAAAATTTTCCAAAAAACTGAAGAGAAAGGACCATATCCTAACCTATTCTATGAGGCCAATATTACCCTGATACCAAAGCCAGAGAAAGATTCTGCAAGGAAAAAAAATCCCTACAGACCAATATCTCTTATGAACATGGATGAAGAAACCCTCAACAAAATACTAGTAAGTTGAATTCAGCAGCATATTAAAAAGATTATACAACATGACCAAATGGGATTAATTCCTGTAATGCAAGGATGATTCAAAATATGAAAACTGATCAACTGGTTAAACCACAATAACAGAATGAAAGGAAAAAAACACACATAATTCCCTCCGCTGATACAGAAAATGTATATGGCCAAATTCAACACACTTTCTTGATAAAAACTCTGAACAAACTAGGGGTAAAAGGAAACTATTTAAATACAATAAATTATATATATAAAAACCAAGAGCAACACCATAGTCAATGACAAAAAACTGAAAGCTTTTCCTCTAATATCTGGAATAAGATGAGAATGCCCACCTGAAACCATAAATCTCCTAGAAGAAAGCATATGCAGTAAACTCTCAGCAATATCTTTCTAGATATATCTCATCAGGTAAGGGAAACAAAAGCAAAAATAAACAAATATGACTACATTAAACTGAAAAGCTTCTGCACAGCACAGGAAACCAAAAACAAAATGAAAAGGCAACCTACTGAATGGGAGAATATATTTTCAAATCATATATTTTATAAGGGGTTACTATCCAAAATATATAAAGACTCATATAACCTAACAGCAAAAAATAAAAAATAAAAAGAACAATTCAATTAAAAAATGGGTATAAGAACTGAATAGACATTTTTCCAAAGAGACATATAGATGGCCAACAAATACATGAAAAGGTGCTCAATATCTCTAACCAGGGAAATACAAATGAGAACCACAATGAGATATCACTCACATCTGTTAGAAAAGGGAACCCTTCGGCACTGTTGGTGGGAATTTAAATTGGTACAACCACTATGGAAAACAGTATGGAGGTTCCTCAAAAAATTGAAAATAGAACTACCATATGATCCAGTAATTCCACTTCTGGGTACTTATCCAAAGAAAACAAAAACACTAACTTGAAAAAATATGTGCAACCCTTTGTTCATTGCAGCATTATTTACAATAGGCAAGATATGGAAGAAACCTGTCTCTACTGATAGATGAATGGATAAGGAAAATGTGTAATGTGTTTTATATACACACACACACATTAAATATATATTATATACATTTATATATATACATAAAATGAAATATTACTCAGCCATAAAAAGAAATGAAATCTTGCCATTTGTGACCACATGGATGAACCCCTTGAGGGCATTGTATTAAGTGAAAGAATTCAGATAGCTCACTGATACAGAGAACGTACGGGTGGTTGCCAGAGATGGGGGTTGGAGAATGGGCAAAGTGGGTAAAGGGGTTCAATGGTACAAACTTTCATATATGATATTAAAAAGTCATGGGGTGGGCTTCCCTGGTGGCGCAGTGGTTGAGAGTCCGCCTGCCGATGCAGGGGAAACGGGTTCGTTCCCGGTCCAGGAAGATCCCACATGCCGTGGAGTGGCTGGGCCCGTGAGCCATGGCTGCTGAGCCTGCGCGTCCGGAGCCTGTGCTCCGCAACGGGAGAGGCCACAACAGTGAGAGGCCTGCGTACCGCAAAAAAAAAAAAAAAAAAGTTCAAGGAGATACCACCTAACACCTATTAGGATGGCTACTATTCAAAAACCCAGAATATAACAAATGTTGGTAAGAATGGAGAAATTGGAATTCTTGTACACTTTTAGTGCACAATGTAAATGTAAATGAATGTACAGCTGCTGTACATGTATAGCCTTTATGTAAAAAGGTACAGCTACTGTGGAAAACAGTAGGACAGCTCCTCAGAAAAATTAAAAATAGAATTACTATATGATCCAGCATTTCTACTTCTGGGTATATACTGAAAGGATTGAAAACAAGGTCTCAGATATTTGTACACTCATGTATATAGCAGTATTATTCACAATAGCTAAAACATGGAAGCTACACAAGTATCCATCAATTGATGAATGGATAAGCAAAATGTATATACATACAGTGGAATGTTATTCAGCCTTAAAAAGGAAAGAAATTCTGACATATGCTACAAGAGGGATGAACCTTGAGGACCTCATGTTAGGCAAAAGAAGTCAATAAAACAAGGCAAATGATTCTCCTTATATGAGGTACTTAAAGTACTCAAAGTCATAGGGACAGAAAGTAGAATGGTGGTTGCCAGGAATGGAGAGTTATAGTGTTATGGGTATAGAGTTACAGTTATACAAAGTGAAAAGACCTATACAGGATGAAAAGCACTCCTAAATGCTTACGCAGGACTTGTTTGCTCTGTGTTTACATATAATTCTGACAAGCTTTATTTCTGTTCTCTTGAGTACAGATTAACTGAGCAGATGACCACAGAGACCCTTTTTATATTGCTTGAGCAGTTTTACAGGGTCTGACTTAATATCTATAGGTTCTTTTTTCCTATACCAGTATACTAAGTTTGGTTTTTCTTGGTTTTGCTTTCTTGTTAGCTTTACTGCACACCAAATGGAAATGCAAGTGGGTAGACTGTTGCTAAATACAGTCACAATGACATCAGCAAGAAGGGATAGTTGACAACTTCTTGGGAAGAAATAAAAGCGAATAACCAAAAATTATAGATATTAGGCATCAAAAAGAACTGACAGCATGATATTGTCTAGTTTGGGGCTACTGGCCCTACACATCTCATAACCCTGAGAGTAGCACTGTCTCACGCCAGCGTATTAATAATTTTATGATACTGTCAGTGACCTTCAAGAAAGGATTTAAATTGTATTCAGTTTAATCTAAGAAAGTAGAGTAGTATGCACTGCATTTTACTAGTTTTCCATACAAATTGATATGATTTGGCACTTGAGGGGTAGGGGTAAACTTTTGTTATAATATCCACCACTCTTGAGTGCCTTTTCCATGCCAGGCAATGTGCCAGGTATTTAATATAAGTTGTCATTAATCCTGCTGAGTAATGAGCCTGCAACATGGACAGGTATGTATCTGAGAGGTTTGGGGAAGGCAAATTCATTCTGTTGTGGATCTGGTAATCGGTTTTATTCTGAGAATTAAACACTTACAGATTGCCCTCCTCTTAAGAAGGCAGAGGAGTGTGCATTGATTTCACTTATCATACTGAGCTGATATAGTTAGATAAGCTTTCATTATAAAATAATAGCCACCACTCTTAAGTACCTCCTTCGTGCCAAGCAACGTGTCTGGTGTTTAACATAATATATGTTATACATGTTGAGAAACTGTGGCTCAGAGAGATTATTATCTGCTTAAGGACATAAGTGAGTGGCAAAGGCAGGACTCAAATCCAGTTGTAAAAGACCCCAAAGTCATACTCTTCCCAACCCCAGGAGACTTTAGCTACAGAGGAAGTCCCCTCATGTGCACAGTATGGTTCACCAACAGAGCCCATAAAGGAGCTGTCTGTGTAAGGAACTTCCTCATACAGTGAGAAGATTCCTCTTTCTATCCCTCTTCTCCATGGATCACTGTTTCTTACTCAGGGAGAGGAGAGCCATTCTGGATGGCTCTGAACCAAGGGAGAATTTGAGTCATCTCAGAGGAACCCACCCAGAGTAGTTCCTTGGTGTTACCTGCTGAGCCTGTCCACCCCTCAGAGTGACCAGCCTGGCCCTGGTTTACCACACTCAGCATTTTCCCTGGCAGCTGAAGTCACCCTAGAAATGGCCTCTGGATTTGGGAAGGAAACTCTCCTGGTACCTGCCGCAAAGAAGGTCCCTGTGTGGTTGGGAGGAGCACCCCAAGGGCAAGTCAACTCAGCTCTGTAGGAAAGTCAGCTAGGCCCTCTCATATTCAAGAACAAGAAGACAGGAAGTCCCCACGGATGTGGCATCCTCTTTGTTCCTGCTGCCATGAATGCCTTTCTGATTCTTTGTCTAAGCTAAAAATCCACTGGTCCCTGGTCCTAAACTCCTTAATGGCAGTTGGAAGCCTAGAGCTGCCTGTAGTTGGGGATTTCCCTTCCCCTGGTCCATTGGCCAGGATGATATGCCTTCAGGTTAGGCTCTGGCTAAGTGATGTCTCCTGAGGGCAGGCCTTCTTAGGAACATGGTGATTTGGTGTATTTCCAAATGGTTCCTTTCCCCTCCCTCTCTGGATGCACAAGGGGATTTTTCTCTGCTACCTATTGTGAGAACCAAGTGCAGCTTGTAGAGGCAAATCCCACCAGCGTATATTTCTCTCCTATGTACTGTGAACCTGTTGAGCACCAGGACTTAAAATTCACACAACTGTAGGGGACCCCTTATGACTGGGTGACGGAGTTTTTAACTCTCAGAGTTGTCCACGCTGTGTCTCTAGCAGTTCTTCAGTTACAGTTCAGGTTCTCCTACCACAGCACTGGTTCTAGGCACTTGTTCCCACTGAGGTTTCCCCTTGTGATCTCTGCTCCAGTAAGCCATCACCCACTGCCTGTCTCCTCAGTCTTGGGGGCAAAGGTTTGCTTTGTATTCACGTTTCTTAAGGATTCCAGAAGAGTTGTTTTTCCAGTCTCTTCAGCTTTTTACTTGTTGTTAGGACAAAGTAGTGACTTCCAAGTTCCTTACATGCAGAACCCAGTCCAGTGAATTTTCATTTGAAATTCTCCAGTGAATTGGACTGGTCTGAACTTCCCCCAGGCTAAGGAGAATGAATTTGTGTTGCTACTAATCCTGAGGTTGTCACTATTGTGGTTTTATGGTTGTTGTTGAGTCTATTTCATACACAAAATGTATATAATTAAAGGAGTAAACATTTAGGTATAACCTTTTTAACTACATGTAAATTCACAGAAGATTTCTCAGCCATCTGTATAAGATGATAGATGTTCACTAAATTTATTGTGATAAACATTTCAAGACGTATGTGTGTCAAATCATTATGCTGTATACCTTATGCTTATACAATCTCGTATGTTAATTATATCTCAAAAAAACTGGAAAAAACTTGAAAAAAGAATTTTCAACCAGATATGGGTCTCTGGCATAGCCTGAGAAATGATATTTCTAAAAAATTTTAAATAAAAAAGCACAGGAATCTAATTTAAAAGAATGGAAATATCGTAGCAGCTAGAGTTTATCAGAATGTTATAAAAAATTTTTTTTCCAAACTAGATTATTTTTACCTCATGCTGATTCCCAGGTTTAATAGTTATGAAATAAGATTGTCCAATGAATTGCCAAATAATCAAGTAACTATTTTAAAATCAGTACTTTCCTTGGTGACTTTCACTAGCTCATGCTCTGTTTAGTGCTTCAGTTCTAAGAAGTTTCAATGAGGGCTGGATGCAATATAAGCAAACTGCACATGCTAAGGTCTAAACTTTTTTAGTTCACTTGGTAAATCAGGGATGGGCTCAGAGGAGAATGGTTTTGCATCTCACACTAGGAGGCCCTAGACTTTAGAAAGTGTTTATTTGCACTCACAATTTCAGAATCCAAGCAAATGTTGCTCTGCCTAACTAGGTCCGAATTCTCCACAGGTCGGGATTAGAGCCATATAATAGCGGTGAGCTTGGCTGGTAAATCTGCCAGAGGAAATTGATTTCCATTCATTCAACAAACTCCGGGTGAGTGCCACCTTAAGTGCAACACATTGTGCTAAGTGCCAAAGAAAAGGTTTTTTTTGTTTTTTGTTTTCTAAACTTGTCCCTGTCCCAGGGACTTCTTAGAAATTCAGAGTAATTGAGGGATAAATTAATCTCGGTCCCTCCCTATCTGGAGGGACTGATTTTTAAAGTAAAGTTTGAAAGTGCTGGAGGCTAAGTTAGCACCCTCTGGGTACAGACCCTGATGATTCCTGTCTCACACCACCAGCCCTTTGTTTGTAGCCTGGAAAGATTTCAAAGTGAGGAACCAATGTAGGCTTTGAATGCTGAAGGCCCACATGGCACTCAGGTAGAGTTCTGAGCCTACAAAGTGACATGGTTACAAATTTGGCTTCTAAAGTTGTTCTTTCTTAAACATTCTGCAGTCACCACTGCACTGGTGAAAGCTGTGGTTCTCTCAATAGGAAAAGGCAATCCACGGACATACATACTTACAAATGATTTCAAAAGATTGATATGTCAGAAACCTCAGGAATTGGAAGTCATTTAGGCAAAAGTTATTTGTCACCTGAGTTTTAAAGACTCACCTGCAAGTCTAAAGTGGCAGAGCCCAATTTACATGCCGCACAGTATCGGCTTTGCCGTGTTCGCCAACTTGGTCTTGCAACTCTTCAGGGAAAGCCTAGGCCAGAGCTCAGGACCCTAACTGCTGAGCCCCCAAACCCCGGTCTGGTTCTCAGCCCTCGGATTTCTCCTTCTAGACTCCAGGATGCACTGGGCCTGCAATCCACCATTCTGAGCCCTTCCCTTGCACATCTTGCCTTTCCCGGCTCTGTGCCCAAGCACACCTGAGCGCTACCAACCAGTTCTTTCATTCCCGGGGTCCCCCACTGGCCTGTCAGTCCGCCCTGAGGAGAGGGACTTTCAGGCACCCAGTTCCCCAGCTCTGAGATTTTATTCCCTTGCAGCACCGCCGCACCTGGGATTAAGAAGGAGAAAAACTGAACAAGGACATCTTGGAAATTAGGTGTCCTGAGCCCGGAGACCACACTCCTACAAAGGTAAGAAATGTGGCACAAGACAAGTGTGTCGAAGGAAATATTGAGGTTTCCGGACCCTGAGGCCTGGGTCACTCATGGCACACCCGAGGCTAATTTCGGTTCCGCCTGGTAGAAACACCTACCTGCTCTGTTTTCTTCCACCGGCCGCTGATGCCGCTGCAGTGCTTGCCGTGCTGGAAGTTCTCAGGCTGCTGTGGATCATGCGCTGTGCGTTCAGACACGGTGATTCTGGGGACAGTGAGAAGCTTCTTTTTTTGCACTCTACCCGCTGTGTACAGTAAACCAGGACCTCGGATCTTCCAGGAGGGCTTCGAGCAGTAGCTCTGACAGAGAGATCCAGAAACCTGTTGGACAGGGTGTAGGGTGGTGGAGGTGCTGGGTAATCGGCTGTTACTGTGCAGGCTTATTCTTGAGTCAGTGCAGGTTTCACGAACGCAGTTTATTTTCATCCAGATGTGTGCGTGCACACACACACGCATGCGTGCGCGCTTCTGGCACGATTGAGGGCAAATGACACGTCAATGCCCCTGTGCCCGCGTCCTTTTGTGCGTGCCTGTGGTTTGGGAGTGGGCACACATTTGGAGGCATTACTCAATTTTTGTGTGTGAGAGAATGACTGGAAGTAAATGTGAGGATTACACTCAGCCGTAAACGTAGATCTGACCATGTCTCCGGGAGGCACAAAATATCCCATTGACAATCCATCTCAAGGAGTAAACAAACACCTGGATCATTGCAATGGCTTACAGGGCCTGAATTTCCCTTCCCTTTCTCTCATCACCAGTCCCACTACCGCCTGGTCTCACATTCTACTTCTCCCTCCCACTGGCCTTCTTTCTACCCCTCATTCTGTATCCACCAACACCAACATCCTCAAGTGTTTGCACCTGCTTGTACCTCTCTGCAGAATGCTCTTACTCAGTGGCCCCACCACCTCCAGATCTTTATTCAAATGTGGCCTACCCGGGAAATCCTTTCTGAAATTGCACCTCAGGCTGCCAACACACCCCAATCCTCTTCTTCTTTGCTTTATTTTTTTTCCTCTTTATCCCTCATTATATACTATATCGTATATATTTGTTTACTTTTTTGGTTTATTGTTCACACCCTATGCTGTGAACAGTGTAAGTTCCACATGGATAGGAATATGGCAATTTTGTTAATCTGCTGAATCCCCTACACACAGAATAGCATGCCTGGCACAAGGCAGTACTCAATAAATATTTATTGAATGAATGGAGTCAAGTCTCTTTTGTGTTTGTGCTCAACACTCTGGTAAAACAACTGATAGAACTATAGGAGAAATACATATAAATCAAGAACTGTTTTTAGAGAATTAATGCACCCTTCCCAATAAGCCATGGCTTCTGGTATCAATTCCCCAACGTTAGGTCCCACACTGACTCTGCAAACGTCCCCTGACAATATGATGTATTTCAGAAACAATACAGTGGTTACACCCACAAAGAGGTGATATATTTTATTACTGATCAGATTATGTCTACTTGTTCCAATACCATTTATTAAAAAAACCAAGTTGTCCCACGTTGATTTGAAACACCATTCTTATCTTTGCTGATCATCTTCTGGCCTTTTTTCTCCTCTATTGATATGTTTATACACCAGTAAGACAGTTTAACAACTAGTAGGGCAAAGTTGCCCTTATATTTCTCTTTTTCAACATGCTCTTGGCAATGCTCACACATTTATTTTTCCAAAGGGAAGTTAGGATAATTACCAATTTTTCAAAAGTCCTATTGGATTTTGATTTGCTTGGGCTTTCCAGGTAGACAGTTTTATCATCCATAAATAATAGTAAATCTTATTTCTTATTTGTGTTCTTATTATATGAAGTAGTACTTCTTCCATACTCAAGAATATATTGAATATATATATATATATGAATAAACTCTCTTCTTACTGGATATTCAAAGATTTTTTAAAATCATAAATTGATATTAAGTTTTATCAAATATCTTTCGTTATCTAAAAAATTATGGTTTTTTTCTTTGACTTATTAATATGACTAACACACTTCTAAAAATAAAAACTAATGTTAACAGATAATATTTTTTGAGTGGTTACTACATGTTTAGTAAGTGCATTGCAGATATTAACTCTTTTAATCTTTACAACAGCTAGGCCTATTTTATACATAAGGGAACTGAGGTATGGAGAGATTAAATAAGTTGATTAAAGCCATATAGCTATCAGATCCATCTCAAGATGCAAACCATTTCCTAGGCTATCTGACTCCAGAGTCTGCACTCTTAAATCACTATACTGCTACTTCATAAACTCTGCTTTGTCAGAGGATATGTACTAAAATACAGTTCTAAATTCAATTTGCTTGTGATTTATTTAGGATTTTGTACTCCCTTTGTTCTGTTTAGAATTGGGACTATGCCAATGTTATTAAATGAGTTGACAAACTTTTGAACTTCTGTTTTAGATCATGAAAACTTTCTGTGCCTTAAGCTTGATGTAATTCACCTGTGAAACTTTCTCACCAAGTTCTTTTTATAACATAGTTTTTAGCAAGGTTTTCAATTTCTGTCCTGGTTATTCAACATTACTATTGTTTTATTTTATTCTACCTATTTTTGATTTACATATATTTTTGAAAACAGTTTAATTTTAAATTTTTTGCATGCATTAGCAAATTGTACTTTTTCATTATAATTTAAAATCTTCATATTTGAGGTTATATATTTTTTTTCATTCTGGATGTAGTATATCTGTATTTTCCCTTTTCCTTTTCCTCATTCAAATTAACAACAATTTCTATTTTATTGAACTTTTCAAAGCACTGGCTTTAATATTTATTTTTCATTTCCACTGTCCTTCCGGTTTCTAATTCATTAATATCTTCCTGGCCTACTTAATTCCCTTATCCTACGTGATTGCTAAAAACATTGTTTAGCTGGTCTCTTTCTAGATTTCTGTGTTGAATTATTGAATTAAATTGCTTACCTTTTTCTTTTTCTTGGTTAGTTGTTAACTAATTAGTTAACTATTAGTTAATAGTTAACTAAGATTAGTTAACTCTTTCCCTCCACCTAACTGATTAGATCCTGATCATGTTTATGATCATAGAATATCTGCAATGCACTTACTAAAATGCCTAGCAGGTAGTGACCAAGTCTCCATCATGTTTTACCTGAACGATTACAACAACCTCCCAATTGATCTCCCTGTTTTTACCCTTTTGCTATGTAGATAATTCTAGAGTGATCTTTTACCGTGTCTATCCTCTGTTCAAATCCTTCCACAGGCTCCCCACCTCCTCAGAGTAAGCCAAAGTCCTAATGGTAGCCTAGAAGGTACTACATGATCTGACCTTATATAATTTCTCTAATCTCCCTTCCTGTCAACGAATCCATTGCTTGCTCCACTCCCAGCTTCCTCAGGGTCTTTGCACTTACTATTTTCTCTGCCTAGCATGCTATTCCCTCAAAGTCTGCATGATTGATTCCTTCCCTTCCTTCAGAACTCTGCTGAAACATCACCTTCTCAGAGACGGCTTTCCTTACCACTATATGCAAAAAGGCATCCCTTCTCTGATCACTCTCTATCCACCTTACTCAGCTTTATTTTTTCCAAAGAACTTATCACTATCTTAAATATTATATATTTAGAGTGGTTTTTTTGGTCTATGCACTTCCACTAGCATGTAACTCTATGAACGAAGTTACATGTTTTTTTATCTATGTCCCTGAAGCATAGAAAATATTTTAGAACACAGTAGCCCTTCAATAAATATTTGTTGAGTTAATAAATAAATTATGAAACTATATAAGACTCTGATTTTGATCTCTAAGTTCATCTTAACCATGTGACATGTGATGTAAAGATCTCATTTTTAAAATAGTCTATAACTTTTGTCTTGAGTTCCACTTTATCTCAAAAGTTAGGAAGAGCATTTCTATCTTTAAAATAGTTTTAAAAATTACGTCAGTTATCCAGTTCCAGGTTTTTTGCACTGAGGTTACATAAAGTGACCTCCATAAATTTTTTACTTGGGAAAATTATTGAGATTTTTCTATGAGGCTTATTATGTGATTCTTTCCAAAAAATATTTGTTAAATAATAGAAGAAGTATTTCCCCGAGGTAAAAATATTTATATCTCTATCCAAATCTATGGATATGAAATTAACATGATTCATGATATTATTCATATATATTATCTTTGCCTTGTGGTTGATCTTCCAAAGACTAAGAGAGGGCAATAAAGTTTCCAAATACTATTGTTTTTTCTGTGAACTACCCCTTGCATTCCAAAACTTTTCAGTTTATACAGTTTTAACTTTTTCTTACCTTTATAAACAACTTTAATAAGGTATAAATATAAAATTATATACTTTAAACTATGTTATTTCAATGAATTTTACCAAGAATATGCCATATAAACCATGTAACAATACCACAAAAATGTATAGGATATTTCCATCATCCCAGCATGTTCTTTATGCCACTTTGAAATCAATATCATCCAAATCACTGTCTCACACAATCACTGGTGTGATTTCTATCACTGTGGATTCATTTTTCAATAGATATATAATATGTACTCTCTTTTATCTAGCTTCTTTCCCTCAGCATCATGTTTGGGAGATTGTTTTTTATTGCTGCATATATCAGTATATAACTATTTGGGGGATTAATCAGGTATTAATTCCAAAGGATTGGGGAGAAAGAATTAGGTAGCATGCCAATGTATACCAAAGATGTATTGTTGGACAGACCCATGTATTGTTTCTAGCTTTTGTTATTATGCGTGACACACTTATGAACACTCATGTACAAGTGTTTCTATGAAGAGCTGAAATCATTTCTCTTGGATAGCTAGAACTTGTATGGTAAATGTCTGTATACCTAACCTGACTATGCCAGTTTACAAATGGCTTTGTCATTTTATACTCCCAGCATAAACTTCAGTTCATTTAACTTGCTCGACACAACCTTGACAATGATTGCTATTTTCAGCCTTTATAATTTTAGCCATTCTTATGATACTGTAACAGTGCCTCATTATAGATTTTGATTTTTTTTTTTTTTGTGGTACGCAGGCCCCTCTCAGTGTTGTGGCCTCTCCCGTTGCGGAGCACACACTCTGTTTGTGCAGGCTCAGCGGCCATGGCTCATGGGCCCAGCCGCTCCGCGGCATGTGGGATCCTCCCGGACCGGGGCATAAACCCGTGTCCCCTGCATCGGCAGGTGGACTCTCAACTACTGTGCCACCAAGGAAGCCCTAGATTTTGATTTTTATCTCCCTAATTAATAGTGATAATTGAGTATTTTGGCCATTTGTTTATATTCTTTTGTAAAGTTCCTGTTCCACTATTTTTCCCATTTTTAATTGGACACCTTATCTTCTTACTATGTAGTTGTAAAGATCTTAATATATTCTAGATACAAGTCCTGCTTCCTTTGGGGGCACTATTTCACTTACCTGCTCACATTTCTCTCCCTCCTGAATCACTTCTTCTGTGGGAAACCAGATGCCATGAAATGAGGCTGTTCAAGCAGGCTATGGAGTCGTCTGTGTGTCAAGGAATGTAGGTCTCTGACCAATAGCCATGAAGAATGGAGGCCTGTCAACAACCAAACGAGTGAGTTTAGAAGTGGATTCTCTAGCTCCCTTTGAGCCTGGATATGACTGTAGGCATAGCTGAGAGCTAGACAGCAACCTCAAGAGAGACCCCAAGCCAGAACCACCCAGCTGAGCCTCTCCCAGATAGCCTACTCTCAGAAACTGTGTGATATATTGTTCTTCAGAGCTAAGTTTTGAGATAATTTGCTACACAGCAATAGATAACTAATATTCATCCAAACTATGATAACTTAACCCAGTTTTGGGATTGGATCCAGTTTTGGAAAAGCGTCTGAAAATTCCTGTAACAGCTGCTGCACATAAGTGGTTGATAGAGCTAACAAATGTCTTGCCTTTGTCTCTTGTAGGGCCCTGAGCCAAGTACTATAAATCTGGGCCTCATCTTTCCTACTCAGGCTTGCCAGGACAATGATGAGATTAATTGTTTCCATAAAGAGGAAAACTCTAGGAACTTCCTGGAGAGCTTGGCTCATGCGTAGATCTAGGAAAATTGTAAAAGTAGTTTCTTGCCTACTTAAATGTAGCCAACAGTGGCCAAGTCCTATACAAAACCTTTAATATAGTCCACAAAGCTCTGTATGAAGTGGCACCTGACTACTGTTCCAGTCTCATTTCTCACCATGCTCTCTCTCCCATTCTGAACTCCAGTTACACTGGCATTCTTTCAGTTTGTCAGAATTTGCATGTTCTTTCTACCACAGGGCCTTTCCACATGCTATTTCCTTGTTCCAAAGTTCCTGTATCTTCTATGTTTGCAGTTAATTCTTACTCACTTCTTAGATCTCAGCTAAGTGTTGCTTCCTTAGAGAAGCCTTTCCAGACAACCACCCTGAGTCTAGGTTGTATTTCTTTCTTATTTGATTTCAAAGAGTGTACATACCCTTCCTTAGTTCACCATTTCAGTTTTAGTTTATGAATTTATTAGTATGAATATCTGATTACTATCTAATGCCTTAGCTAAAAGTTCCATTCACACAGGAACTGCATCCATTTTGCTCTCCCCTGTAACATTTAACATAGAATAAAGTATAGTAGGTGCTCAATAAGTGTTTGTGATATGAAGAAAAATGGCAATTAGAACCCATGTTGGCCAAAGCAATCTTAAGAAAGAAAAACAAAGATGGAGGTATCACGTGCCCTGATTTCAAACTATACTACAAAGCTATAGTAATCAAAACTGTATGGTACTGGCACAAAAACATACACATAAATCAATGGAACAGAATAGAGAGCCCAGAAATAATCCCATGCTTGTGTGATCAATTAATTTACAACAAAGGAGCCAATATACAGTGGGGGAAAAGACAATCTCTTCAATAAATGGTGTGGGAACAACTGGATAGCCACATTCAAAAGAATGAAACTGGACTATTTTTTCACCATATACAAAATAAAATGTATTAAAGACTTAAATGTAAGATATGAAACCATAAGACTCCTAAAAGAAATCATAGGTGGTAAGCTCCATGACATCACTCTTAGTGATATTTTTTCTTGGATCCGTTTCCTCAGGCAAGGGAAACAGAAGCAAAAATAAACACACGGTACTACATTAAACTAAAAACCTTTGCACAGCAAAGGACACCATCAACAAAACAAAAAGGCAAACTACTGAATGGGAGAAGATAGTTGCAAATGATATATATCTGATGATGGGTTAATATCTAAAATACATAAAAAACTCAGCTCAGTATTAAAAAAAAATCTGATTAATAAATGGGCAGAGGACCTGAACAAACATTTTTCCACGGAAGACATACAGATGGACAATAGACACATGAAAAGACGTTCAACATCACTAATAAACAGGGAAATGCAAATCAAAACCACAATGATTTACCACCTCACAATTGTCAGAATGGCTATCATTAAAAAGACGACAAATAGGAAGGATGTGGAGAAAAGTGAACCCTTGTGCACTGTGGAAGCTATGTAAACTGATGCAGTCACTAAGGAAAACAGTATGGTGGTTCCTCAAAAAATTAAAAATAGAACCACCATACAATCCAGCAGTTCCACTTATGGATATTTATCTGAAGTAAACAAAAACACTAATTTGAAAAGATATATGCACCCCTATGTTCATTATTTACCGCAGCCAAGATATGGAAAGAACCAAGTGGCCATCAATAGATGAATGAATAAAGATGTGGTATATATAGACAATAGAATATAACTCAGCCGTAAAAAGAATGGAATTGTGCCATTTGTGAAAACATGGATGTACCTAGGGGGCATTATGCTAAGTGAAATAAGTCAGATGGAGAAAGCCAAATACTGTATGATTTCACTTACACATAGAATCTAAAAAGCAAATGAACAAACAAAACAGAAACACTCATAGATACAGAAAACAAATGGGTGGTTGCCAGAGGGGAAGGGATGGGGAGGGTTGGGCAAATAGGTGAAGGGGATTAAGAGGTACAACTTCCAATTATAAAATAAATAAGTCACAGGGATATAATGTACAACATAGGGAATATAGTCAATAATGTTGTAATAACTTTGTATGGTGACAGATGGTTACTAGACTTATCATGGTACTCAATTAGTAATCCCTCCTATATAAATGTCAAATTGCTATGTTGTATACCTAAAACTAATATGATATTGTATGTCAACTATACTTCAATTTTTAAAAAGGTGATAATATGATTGCAAAAAAAAGGAATCCATTTAAATAAATGGTACCCTCTGAGTAGCACAGGGGCTATGTTCTAATCTAATCCAGATAGAGAAAGCTTTCCTGGAATGTGATATCACATCACATCTCTAAAAATGAACAGCATTCTGTCAGAAGAACATAGCAACCACAAAAGTAAGAAATAACAAGAGCCTGAATAAGCTCACAAGTCACTGGATCCAGGTCTAGTCAATTATTTCTTTTGTGAAAATGAGAACTATCAGTCCATCTATCTGGATATAGGAAGTTACTGAAGGTCCCGTAAAGAATGGTAGGAGCTTCAAAACTGAATGGGAAATGAGCTTGTAAGGTGGCAGGTGAACGCCACACAGCTTTTACGACATAGCCAGATCCCTTCCCAAGCATAGCTAATGAAGACCACCTTTGTTGAAGAGCTGCCTACTCAAGCACTCGTGACTGGAATTCTGGAAATGCCAGAACACCCAACAGCCAGACCTGAGGATTTGAAAAGGAGAAGAGGTGATGCCAAGGTACGACAGGATCACTAAGCTATTTGTCCTTTGGTCTCTTGAAAGTTGGGCCCAAGACAGGACCCAGGAATGCAAAGGCAACTCCACAGAACCCTAGAGAAATCAGAAGGTACTGTCACATACACTAGACCTGGGGAGCTGTCAAGGAATGCTGGGCCTTTCTGTAAGGCAGGTATGTAATCTTGTGAGCTGGTGCTGAGCTCAGTTGATTTCCAAGGGTAATCAAATAATTCAGCCTCATTCAAACTTAAATGTTGAAGCCCTAATCCCTAAGTGATGGTGTCTGTAGATGGGTTCTTTGGGAAATAATTAGGTTTAGATGAGGTCATGAGTGTAGGCCCTCATACTGGGATTAGTACCCTTTTATAGAGACACCAGAGTTGTCTGCATTACCCTTACGCTTTTCTGTGCCATGTGAGCACACAATGAGGTGGCTGTTTGCAAGCCAGGATGAGAGATCTCCCAAGAACCTGATCATGCTACCACCCTGATCTCCAATTTCCAGTCTACAGAACTATAAGAAAATACATGTCTGTTGTTTAAGTTACCCAGTCTATGGTATTGTGTCATGGCAGGCCACAACTAATACAGTGGCAGCGATACAGTGATGAATAGAAGACACACAGTCTCTACTCTCATTGGAGGATGAATAGGGAAGTTCGAAACCAACCATTAGCATAAAACATGAGTAATAATCAGAGTGTACAGTGCAGCACAGGTATATGTAACAAAGATGCAGCCTTGCCAGGAACTACAGAAAGAGCTATTTTAAGAAATAAATTTTAATTTGAGATCTGAAGATTGAAAGGCATGGGAGGGACATTAAAGGGCTTTCAGGCATGGAGACCAGGGGCACAGTCATAGCATCAGTGGCATGATGGAGCCTGCTCATACCAGCTCATGCAAGCCATTGTTTGCATCTCTTCCCAAATACTTTGTGTTTAGTGATATCTCATTGGTAGATTGAAAGTAGACATGTTGGGAGGATTTACACAGTGGAATTTTTTAAATGCTACAAATCAGGACTTTCTTCCCCCCCCCCCCCAGAGAACTACCAGTTGTTAAATATTTACCACAACAGCTGTAAAGCATGTTTAAGAAACAGGGAATAAGGTCGGAGACAAAGAGTAAAAGATAAAGTGGAAAGATATGAGGATAATATTAAACTTCTAGGAATGGTGTGTGATCAGTAACTCAAAAAAAAAAACTTACTCAGTTTTTATAAACAAGGGTGGGAACCAATGGGTAAGATTTAGAGGGCCTTGTAAGCTATGGTAAGAGGTTAGTTTTTAGGTTAAGATCAAAGGGGGGTGGGGGAGAGGATTCTGGGAAGATGGCAGAGTAGGAAGATCCAGAATTAAAAGATTAAAGCCACTGCACATTCAGAGTGAATCTCCAAGGAAGTGGTACTCCTCAATGTGGTACATTTCTATTCAAGATTGCCTTTAAAATGAATGTATAAGACTTGAGGACTGGTTGCCATCCTTTCAAGAAGTATAAAGGAAAACTGGATTCACAGACTTCATAAATGTAAGTGTCACCTGAAATGATTGTCATTTCTCATAAGCATTTTTAAAGTTCCGGTTTTCTTTCTTTCTTTTTTTTTTGTGAGCACACATCTCCAAATCATAACATAAGATAGTGGAAAAGTAAGATTCTATTGATAAATAAGCCATTCAAACAACTTTCTACAACCTTCCAGAAGTACAGGAGATAATAGTCTCCTCCCACTTCCTAAAAAGGTATAGTACTTTGACAACTCATACCAACTTTGAGACTTTGTCAAAATTGGAAAATACCTAAGACAACAGAAGACCTGTAGGGGTGTTTCACAACTAAGATAAAGAGCAAGTAGCTTAAAGGATTAACACGTTAGACTTAACTTGAAAACAACCTAAGGCAGAGTTAGGCAACAATGTCTTCAATGCATACATCCTTTCTCACTTTTGTTCGTTTCTCTTTTTCCTCTGTCCCTCTTGCACCTAATAGCAACCCTATTCGATTTATAGTAAAGAGCCCTCTTTGCAAAGTGCTATGGTTACCTCACATAGTTGTACCAGCAATAAAACTGGTTACTCATGCCAAATTTTTATCCAGTGTACCAGATCTACCTATGCCAAGATGACAGTCTTCCAGCACATTTATAATTTGCAATCTATTATGAGACTAAATTACCCCTCTCCCAAAGAATGTTCATAGTAAATACAGAGTTCCTTTCAGTTCAAATATCTACGTATGAAAAACAATTTCCTATTCTGCATGACACCTTTTCACATAACTGGTTTAAAAACACTTTCTACTTTGTAGGCCTAATAAGTTGTTCTGTAATTAATAACTAACATTTACTTAAAGAACATTTGAGTAGCACTTAACTGTGTTCAGTTATTATTATTACCATTACACGTATTGCGAAAACTTAAGATTCAGACAAGTAAAGGTCAAGTTTTACCTGACGAAAGAGGACTCAACCTCTCGTCTTGCGCTTTCACATCTTATGATTTCTCTAAATATTAGTGATGCTTTGTACACCAGAGATCAAATATATTCAATGGAAATCATGGAAATACACTCAATTCCTGAGAACTGGAGGGTGGAAAACAGTATCTAAGAATTACACAATTTGCTTTATCTAAGCCCAGCCTCCCTTTAGCAACATATACCATCAGGGAACTGCAGAAACCTAGAATAATTATTGTAAAAGCTGGTTTAAATACGGATGTAAGCCCAAACCTGAAACACCGCAATTGCCAGGCAGCCCTGCGGTACTTTTCCTTCAAAACACAATTTGTGGTCGATCGTTAGATTAGTTTTTTTCTCTGGCTAGACTGTAATTACCTAAAATTGGGCTGTGACTGCCTTCTTCATCTCTCTATCCCCAGCACCTGGCAGAGCCTGGCTGGTCGCTTCCTATAAAAGAATGGATTCAAAAGGAAACAAGTGAACCGTGTTAGTGCCAGTGTTCTGGAAACTTCTGCCTCCTCGAGGTCAGGACACCCTTCCAAACACAAGCTAGCGTTTTGGCCTTTCCCCTGCTAGTTCGCAGCGGCGTGGCTGCCTGCAAGTCACTCAGCTGGTCTGCACCGCAGTTTCCTCCTCTGTAAAACGGGGAGGACCAGAGGACCTGCCCCCGGGCGCCCGCACTGCAAGGGAGGCTCGCCCACTGCCGACGCAGTCTCCGTGTTTGCTGCGGGGACGCTCCTGGCTCCGGGCAGACAGGACGGCACTGCGACTCCGCACTGATTTTCACTCATTAGTTCATTCTCTCTTTCACGGTCATTTCCCAGAGGCCTTCACCTGCGCTCTCTCAGCCTCTCGGCAGACGCCTAGACCAGCCGTTCTCAAACGCAAACATCCAGCGACCTCCTATTAACCATGAACTCGGTCCTAGAATTCGGACGCCAGGCTTTGTAGAGAAGCGGTGGGTGGAAGCTAACCTACGCATGGCGCGCGGCTCCGTAAGCTCAAGAAGCTGGGCGCGCTGAAGGTAGCGCCTTCCACTCCCAACAGGGGGCCTGCGCGAGTCCCAGGCCCCACTGCGCAGGCGCGGGAGCGGCTCCTCGTAGTTCTCGGGTACGCGAGATTCCTTCCGAGATCCAGCTGGTGTCAGGTGGTAGGGGCTCGCGGCTGGGCGGGGCTCTCCCCCAACCCCGCGGCGGCAGCGCCCGAGTACCTCGACCCCCGGCCTGGGAAGCGGGCCTCACTCCACGCCGCGGACACACGGAGAGGGGTCCTGACAGCTCGCACCCACAAGCGTCAGCCCACCCAGGAGGAAGGCCCGGGCCCTCCCTGCCCGAGGTAAGTCAGGCTGTACCTCATGGTACAGCTGGCTCTACTTTTTCATGTAGACATAGGGGAGCTCGGCCAAGACGGCCAGCGAGTAGATGTCGCCGGTAAATGGCAGCCCCGAACGCCATACTGGCGAACCCCCAGCGCAAAGAGTAGCAGGAAGAGAGTGCTGCTGAGGGCTGCCGCGAAGGCCTCAGCTCCGCGAGGTTCCCACCATGGCCCGGGGCTGGAGCTGCGAAGTCTTGCCGTATCCAATTGCCCCGGAGACCCCGAGGTCCCGTTCCACTTCCATGGCCATTGGCTGGCTAGGCGTAGGGCCCTTGGGCCCAGTTACTCCTGGTTTTTCCCAGCTCACAGTCCGCTGTCCGGAGGGTGTGCCGCCCGCTGGATCTGGGCGCGGCTCTAGGCAAACCCCAGCTTGGCTGGGTACCGAGCCTGGAGGCCTTTTCCAGGGTGTTGAGATCTGGGCCTGGAAGACATGAGAGTACAGCCGCCCTCACTGGGCCAGGGGCATCCTATGTCCCTGGCAGCCAGCCCTTTCTGTGGGTATCTTTTTAGGAACGAGGTCTGCTTATTTCAGAGTAGAAAAGTGGGGGCGGGGCCTCCCTGGTGGCGCAGTGGTTGGGAGTCCGCCTGCCGATGCAGGGGACACAGGTTCGTGCCCCGGTCCGGGAGGATCCCATATGCCGCGGAGCGGCTGGGCCCGCGAGCCGTGGCCGCTGGGCCTGCGCGTCCGGAGCCTGTGCTCCACAACGGGAGAGGCCACGGCAGTGAGAGGCCCGTGTACCACACACACACAAAAAAGTGGGGCGATTATCAGCACTGTGGTCTTTAGCTCAGCGGGATAATCTTTAGAATCTCCATTAGAGAATTGACCCATCAGTGTAAAAAGAAAGTAATCATATTACTTTGCCTCTTTTACTAGTCAGATTTTTCCTTCTTATGGTATGAGGCATTTTTGTTTGTGATGCCTTAACAATTGTGATGATCGTGCAGTATTTATGGGATTAACTGACGTTACCTATCTTTTCACTCACTGGTCTTATAGGAAAATGGAAAAAATAGTATGAGAGGTCATTGATAAACTTAGCCCTCAGTGTCTAACCAAAGGTCAGTGGAGATGGCCCAGGTAGGATATTGGCGTTGCAGCTGGAGCACAGTGATGCCGAGGCACTAGGAGCGGAGTGATATCACCTACTGGAGGTCTGAGGTCACCCCTGCCTGCCTTCCCCAACATCATTCAGCTTGCATTGTCTGGCTGGCCACAGCTGTTACGCAGTATGGTACTCGGTTCAAGAGTGGCCCCTTTCCATTATTTATTTTCAAAAACGATTAATTTCCATTTCAAAAATATCCTCCCATTCACTTAAGGTAAGGAGCATTTCTCCTTTGGCATTCTCCCCCTGCCTACGTTAGCGGAGGAGGGCTGTAGCCTTGACAGCAGCCTGACTCACTAACGGCACCGATGAGATGCCTCATCTCCACCTCCACTGCCCCTTGGGGACAGTGTGTGTGTGTAGGAGGTCTTCATGACTCACTAAAAGTCTCTCAGAACACAGATCCTTCCCTGTCATCATTTTCATCATTTATCATGTTCTCTCAGCGCTCAGCAAAGAGAAATAGCTTTCTTTGTCCCCCTTCCCTGCATTTGCTCCTAGAGTGATAGAAAACAAGCAATATTATGTTTGTGGATTTTTTCAGGACAGGGAAGTTTTTGTAGAACAGGAAATGGAGGATTTCACTGTTTCATGGCAGAGATCCCGTCTTTAGTATGCCGGGTGGAATGTGAAAACCCTGTACATGGCTCTGACATTTCTGTGTGCTGGGAGCGTTTATGGTTTCAACAGGGTTGTTGTGCTCCAGTGAGCGCCTTTCTTGGGCTTTGGGAACCTCCCTGCAGGATGCATTCTGAGGGCTCCCTGCCCTTCCTGGATGGATGCTCCCCTGACCTGAGCCCTGGGTGCTCTCCCAACCCCCCACCCCAGCACACAGTGATGCAATCAGCACAAGGTGCCTCCGTGGCACATTTCATGATGTGCACTCACAGTTGCATTTCATCAGAATGGAAGGGAGTGAGAGTCAAGGAAGTGCCTAGCCGAGCCATATTGGAGCCCGAGGCAAAAGAAAAAAATCAACAATACTGATGTTTGCTCATTAAAAATTTGATATCTTGTTCATCATGGATTTTTTGCATTAATTTTGATTTTAAAGTGTTACATTAGAATATTATCTTGATTACTAAGTATTTCAGTACCCTCTTATTTTGCTCCCAAGGTTAGTGCCTCACATGCCTCACCAGAGTCCCAGCCCTGGGATGTAGGGAACCTAAATGATGATTTTAATGGCAAAGTGGTATGTAGGAACTGGGTTTGTGCACTTGGATTTTCCTGACGCTCCTAGGAGCCAGGTACTGAGGTGAAGCTGGTGGAGCGTGGCACCTCTGCATGGGATTTGAGGAGCCTTATGAAAGTCTCCCTTTGACCACTACAAAAAAGTCCCCACCTTGCCTGAAGTTCAATCCTTATCATTTAATTTATTCCCCCAAAGAGGCTAAGTTGGAAAATGCAAACCCTGATGGCAGGAGAGTAAAGTGTTAGAAGGTTACTAAGACTGCATTTACATGTGAATATGTTTAATTCCAGCATTTTCTTAGAGGCAGGACAGAATGGGAGGCGTGATGACACTGATTTGCTGGAGTTATTGGCATGGTCATGTTGATGGTGGTAGGTGTGGGGACTTAAGAAAGGGATACAGAAAGAAAATAGAGGTTTTCAATGAGAAACTTCTTTCCCTTCACAATTTTCCAAAGGCTGCAGACAGATCACACTTCTCCCAGGAGTCATTCCTGCCATTTCCTGGGGATACTCAGCCAACCACCCTCTGCCACTGCCTCTCCTCCAGCACCCTACTGGTCCATCGTCTAATCTTGACATCTTTTGTTTCTTTTCTTGTATTTAAAGAGATTAGAAGTCTAAGGTGGATGAACACTTAGTCACCATCTTGTTGAAGACCCTCTTCCAAACGTGGTATCTGAGACTCAGTGGAAATGTAATTCTCTGTCCAGGGTCACACAAGGCAGCACCAGTGGAACCAGAAGTCTGGGCTCTGGACTTGCCACATGTTTCTTCAGTCATTCATCACAGAATTATTGAACATCTACTAGACTAGATGCTGGAGATGTAATGGTGAGCAAAACCAGTCATGGTCCCCACTTTCCTGGGGCTTATAGTCTACTGGGGGGATGACTATATCAATCAAATAATCACATATAGCATTACAAACGGTTAAGTTTTCTGATGTAAAGGAACAGTTCTATAAGCCTGTATAACAGGAAATGTGATAAGTGTTGGGATCAGAAATTGCTGTCTGGGTCATAGAACCAGTTTATACCCAAGGACTTATTATCCCTCTGATGTGCATGGCAAGTTTTACTGAAATACTTCTCAAGTTTCTCGTCTTATATGGGACATTGTGTTCCAAGTAGAAAGGGAAAGGAAAGTGGATGTAACAAAATCCATTCTTTGATGTCTTTAAGGACACACCCAGAAATGGGCATCCCTTGGCCCAGTCAAGTTGACACATGAGGTTAACCATCACATTATATTACTGCCAGATCATTAAGTAAAATTCCCATTTGGGTACCCTGCTACCTGGATTTGTCAGCTTCTCCAAAGACAAGTGCCATCGTTCTCTCTGATAATATCCTAATATACACCAGGCTAGCAACCACTTCATTTTCTTTCTACTTTCTCTCACAATAGGTCCTTTGATAGAAAGCTTTCAGCTCTCTACTTCAAAAACTATAATCTCTGTACAATTTGGAAGTTTAGTTAATTAGAGATCTTCAAATCCTGCCAAGAGAGAGGAAGAGCCAGACTTAAAAAAAAAAACAGTGTCTTGCTTGCACATGGATTGATCCAAAAGCAGTATTTTAACCTAATTTCCTAAATACAGTTTTTCAGTAACCGTTTTCCCAGGGGAAATGAAAACTTTGAAAAAGAGGCATTTTAGCAGCATTATGCTGTGATTTATAATGAGAAATATATAGTTGGCCTTTGTCCTGTTTGCAGCACAGAACTAGTAAAACCCTAGGAATTTCCTAAGCCTTGAGAGTGACAAAGGTGTCTGTTATGTTAATGCGGTGACTTTGGACTGATCCCAAAGATGCAAGCTAGTTGCCAGTAGAGGCAGCTAAGTGATTAGAGGTTGGAACTTTCAGTCCCACTCCCTGACCTCCTGGCAGGGGAGAGGGGCTAAATTTGAATTTAATCACCAGTGGCCAATGATTTAATCAATCATGTCTCTGTAACAAGCACTTCATAAAACCCCCCAGAAAGATGGGGTTCAGAGAGCTTCCGTGTTGGTGAACATGTGGGGATGCAGGGAGAGTGGTATGACTGGAGAGAGCATGGAAGCTCCATGCCCCTTCCCACATACCTTGCCCCATACATCTCTTTCTTCTGGCTGTTTCTGAGTTTGTACTTTTATAATAAACTGGTAACTCTAGTAAGTAAAATGTTTCCCTGAGTTCTGTGAGCCGCTTTAGCAATTAATCAAACTCCAGGAGGTCATGGGAACCTCTGATCTCTAAGAAGCACAGGTGACAACCTGGACTTGTGGTTGGCGTCTGAATTGTGTGTGGAAGGGTGACGTCCTGTGAGACTGAACACTTAAACTGTAGGCTCTGATGCTATCTCCAGGTAGACAATATCAGAATTTAGTTGAATTGTAGGACACCCAGCTGGTGTTGAAGAATTGCTTGGTGGTGTAACCCCCCTCCCCCATTGGAATTGGTAATCAAAATTAGAGGCTTCTTTTTTTAAAATTAATTTTTATTGGAGTATAGTTGATCTATGATATTGTGTTTCTGCTGTACAGCAAAGTGAATCAGCTATACATATACATATATGCACTCTTGTTTATATTCTATTCCCATATAGGTCATTACAGAGTACTGAGTAGAGTTCCCTGTGCTATACAGTAGGTTCTTGTTAGTTATCTATTTTATATATAATAGTGTGTATATGTCAATCCCAATCTCCCAATTTATCCCTCTCCCTCCCTTTCCCCCTTGGTAACCATAAGTTTGTTTTCTACATCTGTGACTCTATTTCTGTTTTGCAAATAGGTTCATTTGTACCATTTTTTTTAGATTCCACATATAAGCGATATCATATGATATTTGTCTTTGTCTGACTTACTTCGCTCAGTATGACAGTCTCTAGGTCCATCCATGTCACTGCAAATGGCATTATTTCATTTTTTCTTTATGGCTGAGTAATATTCCATTTTATATACGTACCACATCTTCTTTATCCATTCCTCTGTCGATGGACATTTAGGTTGCTTCCATGTCCTGGCTGTTGTAAGTAGTGCTGCAATGCACATTGGGGTACATGTATCTTTTTGAATTACGGTTTTCTCCAGATATATGCCAGAATCAGAGGCTTCTTATTACTCAATTTCAGAACTTCATAATAAGCTCTCAGCTATGAATCTAGTGATAGTGTAGAACTTACACGTGAATTTAAAGTAAAATTTAAACCATTTTGTCTCTGTAAAGTTTTGTAAATGTGTGTATGTGTATTTCTGTGATAGTGCTATTAAATTTCCACAGAGAACAAAAAAATCTTTAAATATATATAGTTAATCCTCTTAGATAATTTCAGAATATATTATAAAATAGAACTTCTATTTTATAAGTAAATTTTGAGATTTGGCCGTTACTGTCCCCCCCCAAAGTAATAAAAATAGTTAAATACAAACTACAAGTAAGGTAGTTATGGAAGGAATACGTTTACTATTAAAAAAGCTCTTAAATTTGTATAGAAAATGCTTGAAACTCCAAGAAATTATTAAGCAAATGTCATGAGTAAATATATAATTCATTAAAGAGAGATTACAACTGGTAAATAAATATAATGAAAATGCATAACTTCACTCATAATAATAAATGTGAGATAAAAATCTCTGAAATTCTTAACAGCTTTATTCATAAATGACAAAAAATGGACAAAGCCCAGGTGTCCATTAACAGGAGAATCAATAAATACCTGTGGTATATTCATGCTATGGAATACTACTCAGGAATAAAAAGGGAGAAGAAAACCTGCTAGTACATGAAACAACAGGGATGAATCTCAAAGGCATTATGCTGAGTGAAAGAATCCTCATCCCCAAAACTTACATACTGTGTAATTCCGTTGATATGAAGTTCTGGAATTGGCTCGTGTAAACTATCATTTAAAAAACTAAAAATAGTGGTTGCTTCTGGGAGGGGGACATGTACTGGGGGCAGGGTTTAATGGAAGGAGGCATGAAGCAACTTTATGGCATCATGATAGACGTTTGTGTTTCATAGGTGTATGTGTTTGCCAAAACTCAGTAAATGGTACACTTAAGATTTATGCATTTTATTGTATTTAAATTTTACATTTTAAAAGACCAGTAAAAAAATATTGAACTCTGTGTAGTGGTACACATGCTAAAGTGAGGGATGAAGAATAATGTTGAATACAACTTACTTTGAGGTAAATTTAAAAAATAGGTATTGATGGATAGAGGGATGGCTAGATATCAACGTATGTGTTAAAGCAAATATTGCAAAATGTTTAAGTCCAGGTATTGGGTATATGGGTATTTGCTGTACAGTTCTTTCAATTTTTGTGTGTTTTAATCTTTTTTTCATAAATTGTTAACTAAATCAACTCTGATGTACTATTTTGCTAATTAAATGAGAAAAAATAATTTAAAACATTTAAAAAATATGAACCACAAAATATTTTAAAAAATAATACACAGTAATGGCCATGATGCTGTGAAACTGGTATTCTCCTGTCTCTGGGTATGTAATTGATATAATTTTTTGGGAAAACAACTTGGCAGTTTGTATCAAAAGCCATAAAATTGGCCTACCTCAACTAATAATTCTACATATAGAAATCTACACCAAGGGAATTGACATCAATCATAGAAAATCCTGTATAAAGGAAGATGTTCATTATAACATTATTTAAATAGCAATAAGTCAGAAACCTAACTGTTTAACAGTAAATCAGTAGAGAAGTTTGTATTTCATTGTTTCCACAGAAAATTTGAGGAGCTGGTGAGAAAATTATAGATGATGAAATAGTAAAATAGATATAGAAATAATGACTGATGAGGGAAATGAAATCATTACGTAAAATACATCTGCCCTTGAAATAGTGCATAGAGTTAAAAAGGATAGTTATGAAGACAATACAGTTTCACTGAAAATGTCTATGATATGACATCAGGTGTAAAGCAGACAACAAATCTATATATATGCAGCGTAATTCCAACTATGTAAAAGTATTACGTGTCTGAAGCTCCTTGTAGTAGTTGCTGTCATTTACCATCTAAATGCCTTCAGACTGAGGCTTACACTGTTCCAGCTCTCTGGAGTATGGGTAGCTGATAGCTCCCAGATGAGTCACTTTCTGAGAATGGCTTTCAGACAAAAGAGGTTGCCTTGTTCAAGGTCTGGCTCCCTCCCTGGGAATAACTCTCATTGAATGTACAGTGGAGGACAGGACTAGCTATGTAATTTGTAGGGCCCAGTGAAAATGAAAATGTGGGGCCCCTTGTTCAAAAATTAAGAAAGTACAAAAATTAAAAAAAAATTTTAAAATTAAAAAATTAAGAAATTTTAAGAAAAATTACGACAAGTGTCTGTGACAGCTGATAATTAAACCGAGACATGGAGTTCTGAGTGTGGGGGGCCCTGTGTGATTGCATAGGTCATATGCCATCAAAGCTGCACTAGTCCAGGGAGGTGTAAAGGCTCAGGTTTCTTGTCTGAAGGAGGTACAAGTCTGAAGTCCTGGCCCAGCTTTGGAGCTCCCTGGGGACCAGCCCTCCTTGTGCAGTTCAACTTTCCTCTCTGCCTAATATCCTTTTTACACTCCCTGACAGGTGTTGATCTAGGAGAACACCCTAGTACACTTTTTGCATGCAGATCTCCAGCTCAGCTTCCCAGGGAACCTGACACAGTACATTATTGTTAAAGAAAACAAAAATAAATGGGAATAAAATCCGGGAAAAAATACAGTAATTGTTTAAAAATAATTTTTTTCTCCTTTCTGAATTTTAGTAATATGTTTACATGACATTTAAAATCAAAACAATTTTAAATTTTAAAAATGATACTTCTAGTTATATACCCTAAATAATTGAAAGCAGGAATTCAAGCAGATATTTTGTACACCAGTGTTCATAGCAGCATTATTCACAATAGCCAAAAAGTGGAAACAACCCAAGTATCCATCAACAGATGAACAGATAAATGAAATGTGTATGTACACACAGTGGAATATGATTCAGTCTTTAAAAGAAATTCTGTAACAGCTACAATATTGATAAATTTTGAGGATACTATGCTAAGTGAAATGTCATACACAAAATGACAAATAGCATATGATTCTACTGATGAGAGGTATGTATCTAGAATAGGCAAACTCATAGAGACAGAAAGTATAACAGAGGTTACCAGGGGCTGCAGAGAGGAAGGAATGGGGAGTTATTATTTAATGGATACAGAGTTTCCATTTGGGATGATGAACAAATTTTGAAAATAGATAGTGGTGATGGTTACTTAACATTGTGAATAAACTACATGCCACTGAACTGTACAATTTTAAATGGTTAAAATGGTAATTAAGAAAAGTTCCACTCCTGCTTAGGATTTAGAAAGCAGCAAGAGTGTCACTCCAACCCTAACAATGAGAAAAAGCTGGATAATCTACAAAATCATAATTTTTTGAACCCACTGGAGAGCTGGAGTCACGAGGCAAACCAGGTGTACTGAATCAAAACTGACAAACACCTTGTACAAGAAATGGATCACATGAGCTGTTTCAACTTGGAAGAAGACGTTGTACTTGTAAAAGCTGGTAAGCAGGACTGGATTAGGCTGAGCAAGTAAGGCATTCTCCTCTAGTGCCAAATTTAAGGCAGTGACAAAAACTGAGAAAGCAAAATATATATTGATTAATAAAATATTTCTAAAAACAAAAATTAATGTAAAAATCTGTGATGAACAAAATATCAGCATTTTAAATGAAGGCAGGATGGTACATGGCATTTACATGAACCTGCCTTGCTCACCTCACCCTATTCCTTGTCCTGTCAGATCTCATCTTTATTCAAAATTTAGATGTTTTAGACAACTAGCTGCTGGACAGTCATCGACAGGAAGACACTGGAACTCACCAAAAAAGATATCCCACATCCAAAGACAAAGGAGAAGCCAAAATGAGATGGTAGGAGGGGCGCAATCACAGCAAAATCGAATCCCATAACTGCTGGGTGGGTGACTCACAGACTGGAGAACACTTATACCACAGAAGTCCACCCACTGGAGTGAAGATTCTGAGCCCCACGTCAGGCTTCCCAACCTGGGGGTCTGGCAACAGGAGGAGGAATTCCTAGAGAATCAGACTTTGAAGGCTAGTGGGATTTCATTGCAAGAATTCAACAGGACTGGGGGAAACAGACTCCACCCTTGGAGGGCACACACAAAGTAGTGTGCACATCGGGACCCAGGGGAAGGAGCAGTGACCCCATAGAGACTGAACCAGACCTACCTGCTAGTGTTGGAGGGTCTCCTGTAGAGGCAGGGGGTGGCAGTGGCTCACCGTGGGGACAAGAACACTGGTAGAAGAAGTTCTGGGAAGTACTCCTTGGTGTGACCCCTCTCAGAGTCTGCCATTAGCCCCACCAAAGAGCCCAGGTAGGCTCCAGTGTTGGGTCGCCTCAGGCCAAACAACCAAGAGGGAGGGAACCCAGCCCTACCCATCAGCAGTCAAGCAGATTAAAGTTTTACTGAGCTCTGCCCACCAGAGCAACACCCAGCTCTACCCACGACCAGTCCCTCCCACCAGGACCCCCGCACAGGCCTCTTAGCCTCATCCACCAAAGGGCATACAGCAGAAGCAAGAAGAACTACCATCCTGCAGCCTGTGGAACAAAAACCACATTCACAGAAATATAGACAAGATGAAAAGGCAGAGGGCTATGTACCAGATGAAGGAACAAGATAAAGCCCCAGAAAAACAACTAAATGAAGTGGAGATAGGCAACCTTCCAGAAAAAATTCAGAATAATGATAGTGAAGATGATCCAGGACCTCAGAAAAACAATGCAGGCAAAGATCGAGAAGATGAGAGAAATGTTTAACAGAGACCTAGAGGAATTAAAGAACAAACAAACATAGATGAACAGTACAATAACTGAAATGAAAACTACACTAGAAGGAATCAATAGCAGAATAACTGAGGCAGAAGAATGGATAAGTGACCTGGAAGACAGAACGGTGGAATTCACTGCAGCAGAACAGAATAAAGAAAAAAGAATGAAAAGAAATGAAGACAGCCTAAGAGACCTCTGGGACAACATTAAACACAACAACATTCGCATTAAAGGGGTCCCAGAAGGAGGAGAGAGAAAGGACCCAAGAAACTTTTGAAGAGATTATAGTTGAAAACTTCCCTAACATGGAAAGGAAATAGCCACCCAAGTCCAGGAAGCGCAGTGAGTCCCATACAGGATAAACCCAAGGAGAAACATGCCAAGACACAGAGTAATCAAATTGGCAAAAATTAAAGACAAAGAAAAATTATTGAAAGCAGCAAGGGAAAAATGACAAATAACATACAAGGGAATTCCCATAAGGTTAACAGCTGATTTCTCAGCAGAAACTCTACAGGCCAGAAGGGAGTGGCATGATATACTTAAAGTGATGAAGGGGAAGAACCTACAACCAAGATTACTCTACCCGACAAGGATCTCATTCAGATTCAAGGGAGAAATCAAAAAAGTTTTACAGACAAGGAAAAGCTGAGAGAATTCAGGACCACCAATCCAGCTCTACAACAAATGCTAAAGGAACTTCTCTAAGTGGGAAACACAAGAGAAGAAAAAGGTTTCATTGTTTACAAAAACAAACCCCAAAGGATTAAGAAAATGGTCATAGGAACATACAGATCGATAATTACCTTAAACGTGAATGGATTAAATGCTCCAACCAAAAGAAACAGGCTTGCTGAATGGATACAAAAACAAGACCCATATATATGCTGTCTACAAGAGACCCACTTCAGACCTAGAGACACATACAGACTGCAAGTGAGGGGATGGAAAAAGATATTCCATGCAAATGGAAATCAAAAGAAAGCTGGAGTAGCAATACTCATATCAGATAAAATAGACTTTAAAATAAAGAATGTTACAAGAGACAAGGAAGGACACTACATAATGATCAAGGGATCAATCCAAGAAGAAGATATAACAATTATATATGCACCCAACATAGAAGCACCTCAATACATAAGGCAATTGCTAACAGCTCTAAAAGAGGAAAGCGACAGTAACACAATAATAGTGGGGGACCATAACACCTCACTTACACCAATGGACAGATCATCCAAAATGAAAATAAATAAGGAAACAGAAGCTTTAAATGACACAACAGACCAGATAGATTTAATTGATATTTATAGGACATTCCATCGAAAAAGAGCAGATTACACTTTCTTCTCAAGTGTGCATGGAAAATTCTCCAGGATAGATCATATCTTGGGTCACAAATCAAGCCTCAGTAAATTTAAGAAAATTGAAATCATATGAAGCATCTTTTCTGACCACAACGCTATGAGATTAGAAATGAATTACAGGGAGAAAAAACACAAACACATGGAGGCTAAACAATACATTACTAAATAACCAAGAGAACACTGAAGAAATCAAAGAGGAAATCAAGAAATACCTAGAGACAAATGACAGTGAAAACACGACAATCCCAAACCTATGGTATGCAGCAAAAGCAGTTCTAAGACGGAAGTTATAGCTATACAAGCCTACCTCAGGAAACACGAAAAATCTCAAATAAACAATCTAACCTTACACCTAAAGGAACTAGAGGAAGAAGAACAAACAAAACCCAAAGTTAGCAGAAGGAAAGAAATCATAAAGATCAGAGCAGAAATAAATAGAAACAAAGAAAACAATAGCAAACATCAATAAAACTAAAAGCTGGTTCTTTGAGAAGATAAACAAAATTGATAAACCATTAGCCAGACTCATCAAGAAAAAGAGGGAGAGGACTCAAATCAATAAAATTAGAAATGAAAAAGGAGAAGTTACAACAGACACCGCAGAAATACGAAGCATCCTAAGGGACTACTACAAGCAACTCTATGCGAATAAAATGGACAACGTGGAAGAAATGGACAAATTCTTAGAAAGGTATAACCTCCCAAGACTGAACCAGGAAGAAATAGAAAATATGAACAGACCAATCACAAGGAATGAAATTGAAACTGGAATTAAAAATCTTCCAATAAACTAAAGTCCAGGACCAGATGGCTTCACAGGTGAATTCTATCAAACATTTAGAGAAGAGCTAACTCCCATCCTTCTCAAACTCTTCCAAAACATTGCAGCGGAAGGAATACTCCCAAACTCATTCTATGAGGCCACCATCACTCTGATACCAAAACCAGACAAAGGTGCTACAAAAAAAGAAAGATACAGACCAATATCACTGATGAATATAGATGCAAAAATCCTCAACAAAATACTAGCAAGCAGAATCCAACAACACATTAAAAGGATCATACACCATGATGAAGTGGGATTTATCCCAGGGATGCAAGGATTCTTCAATATATGCAAATCAATCAATGTGATACACCATATTAAAAAATTGAAGAATAAAAACCATATGATCATCTCAATAGATGCAGAAAAATCTTTTGACAATTCTCACCCATTTATGGTAAAAACTCTTCAGAAAATGGGCATAGAGGGAACCTACCTCAACTTAATAAAGGCCATATACGACAAACCCACAGCAAACATCATTCTCAATGGTGAAAAACTGAAAACATTTCCTCTAAGATCAGGAACAAGACCAGGATGTCCACTCTCACCACTATTATTCAACATAGTTTTGGAAGTCCTAACCTCAGCAATCAGAGAAGAAAAAGAAATAAAAGGAATACAAATTGGAAAAGAAGAAGTAAAACTGTCACTGTTTGCAGATGACATGATACTATACATAGAGAATCCTAAAAATGCCACCAGAAAACTACTAGAGCTAATCAATGAATTTGGTTAAGTTGCAGGATACAAAAGTAATGCACAGAAATCTCTTGCATTCCTATACACTAATGATGAAAAATATGAAAGCGAAATTAAGGAAACACTCCCGTTTACCATTGCAACAAAAAGAATAAAATACCTAGGAATAAACCTACCTAGGGAGACAAAACACCTGTATGCAGAAAACTATAAGACACTGATGAAAGCAATTAAAGGTGATACCAACAGATGGAAAGATATACCATGTGCTTGGATTGGAAGAATCAATATTGTGAAAATGACCGTACTACCCAAAGCAATCTACAGATTCAATGCAATCCCTATCAAACTACCAACGGCATTTTTTACTGAACTAGAACAAAAAAAATCTTAAAATTTGTATGGAGACACAAAAGACCCCAAATAGCCAAAGCTGTCTTGAGGGAAAAAAATGGAGCTGGAGGAATCAGACTCCCTGACTTCAGACTATACTACAAAGCTACAGTAATCAAGACAATATGGTACTGGCACAAAAACAGAAACATAGATCAATGGAATAAGATAGAAAGCCCAGAGATAAGCCCACACATCTGTGCTCAACTAATCTATGACAAAGGAGGCAAGGATATACAATGGAGAAAAGACAGTCTCTTCAATAAGTGGTGCTGGGAAAACTGGACAGCTGCATGTAAAAGAATGAAATTAGAACACTCCCTACCACCATATACAAAAATAAACTCAAAATGGATTAGAGACCTAAATGTAAGTCCTGACACTATAAAACTCTTAGAGGAAAACATAGGAAGAACACTCTGACATAAATCACAGCAAAATCTCTTTTGATCCACCTCCTAGAGTAATGGAAATAAAAACAAAAATAAACAAATGGGACCTAATGAAACTTAAGAGCTTTTGCACAGCAAAGGAAACCATCAACAAGATGAAAAGACAACCCTCAGAATTGGAGACAATATTTGCAAATGAATCAACGGACAAAGGATTAATCTCCAAAATATATAAATAGGTCATGCAGCTCAATATTAAAAAAACAAACAACCCAATCCAAAAACGGGCAGAAGACCTAAATAGACATTTCTCCAAAGAAGACATACAGTGGCCAAGAAGCACATGAAAATGGCTTAACATCACTAATTATTAGAGCAATGCAAATCAAAACTACAATGAGGTATCACCTTACACCAGTTAGAATTGGTTCATCAGAACATCTACAAACAACAAATGCTGGAGAGGGTGTGGAGAAAAGGGAATCCTCTTGCACTGTTGGTGGGAATGTAAACTGATACTGCCACTATGGAGAACAGTATGGAGGTTCCTTAAAAAACTAAAAATAGAATTACCATATTTTCCAGCAATCCCACTACTGGGCATATACCCAGAGAAAACCAGAATTCAAAAAGACACATGCACCCCATTGTTCATTGCAGCACCGTTTACAATAGCCAGGTTATGGAAACAACCTAAATGCCCATCGACAGGCGAATGGATAAAGAAGATGTGGTACATATATACAATGGAATATTACTCATCTATAAAAAGGAACGAAATTGGGTCATTTGTTGATACATGGATGATCTAGAAACTGTCATACAGAGTGAAATAAGTCAGAAAGAGAAAAACAAATATTGTATATTACCGCATGTATGTGGAACGTAGAAAAATGGTACAGATGAACCGGTTTGCAGGGCAGAAATTGAGACACAGATTTGGAGAACAAACATATGGACACCATGGGGGGGAAATCCGTGGGGGGTGGGGGTGGGGGTGTGATGAATTGGGCGATTGGGATTTACACTGGTGGGAATGTATACACTGCTGTGTATAAAACTGATGACTAATACGAACCTGCTGCATTAATAAAAAAATAGAGAAAACCTAAAAAAAAAAAATGATGAGAGTGGGTTAGGGATTGTATAAGCTGTACAGTGGTTCTCACACTGTGGTCCATAAGCCACTGGGGTCCCTGAGACCCCTGCAAGGGGTCTGCAGGTCAAAACTATATTCATTATAATAATAATGCGTGGGTACAGTGTTCATTCAAAATGTACAATAGGCCAACACATTTTAATATAACAGAGTACGAAAAGTTCATTGATTTTTTTAAAATTTATTTTATTTTATTTTTGGCTGCATGGGTCTTTGTTGCTGCATGCGGGCTTTCTCTAGTTGCAGCGAGCGGGGGCTCTTCTTTGTTGCAGTGCACCGGCTTATCATTGTGGTGGCTCTTCTTGTTGCAGAGCATGGGGTCTAGGTGCGGCATGGGCTTCAGTAGTTGTGGTGCACAGCCTCAGTAGTTGTGGCTCACGGGCTCCAGAGCGCAGGCTCAGTAGTTGTGGTGCACGCATTTAGTTGCTCCATGGCATGTGGGATCCTCCCAGACCAGGGCTCGATCCCGTGTCCTTGCATTGGCAGGCAGATTCTTAACCACTGTGCCACCAGGGAAGTCCCAGTTCATTGATATTTAGATTCAACATTGCAACTGACCTTTAAGAACCCACCACTTGTTGAGTTTTGGTGTAGTTTCAAAGGAAAATATTCATAATTACCTGCAATGGTTGTTGAAATACTTCTCCACTTTTAGCAGGTTCTGTTAATTAGTTCTTCTGGTATTTACTATTATAAGTTTAAGTAATAAAATTGCACTACCTGAAAAAAAAATTTTAGTTGTTTTATCATGGATTTTTTCACATACATTTTTTTTTTTTTTTTTTTGGCGGTACACGGGCCTCTCACTGTTGTGGCCTCTCGCGTTGCGGAGCACAGGCTCCGGACGTGCAGGCTCAGCAGCCATGGCTCACAGGCCCAGCCGCTCCGCAGCATGTGGGATCTTCCCGGACTGGAGCACGAACCCGTGTCCCCTGCATCGGCAGGTGCACCCTCAACCACTGCGCCACCAGGGAAGCCCCACATTAATTTTTATCTTTATAAATATTACATTAAAATATTTACCTTGGTTACTGAGATTCTTGGCACCCCTTTAAGTTTTGCACCCTATTCCTGGCTTCCCGGGACATCTCTTTCTGGAAGTTGATTTTGTTCACCAAATAAAACTAGGCAAGTCAATGTCCCAGTAGTTTGCTTTCTCAACTAAACAGAGGTCAAATAAAATGTAGATGTGCTCAGGATTTACTCTTGGTTGGGGATTGTACGAGGTAGTGACAACAAAGCGTTTCCCTTTTTTTGTTGTTTCAGACTTTTTTTAATGTAAAATACACATAACAAAATTTACCATCTTAACCATTATTAAGTGTATAGTTCAGTGGTATTAAATATATTCATAATTTTGTGCAAACATCACCACCATCCACCTTCATTAGTCTTTTCATCTTGTAAAATTGAAACTCTCTACCCATTAAACACTAACTCCCCATTCCCCACTCTTTCCAGACTCTGGCAACCACTATTCTACTTTCTGGTTCTATATTTTTGACTACTCTAAGAGTCTCATATAAATGGAATCAAATAGTATTTGATTTTTGGGCACTGGCTTATTTCACTTGACATAATGTCCTCAAGGTTCATCTTCATCCATGCTGTGGCATATATCAGAATTTCCTTCCTTTTTAAGGCTGATTAATATTCCATTGTATGTATATACCACGTTTTGCTTATTCATTCATCATTGGACACTTGGCTTGCTTCCATGTTTTAGCTAATGTGAATAATGAACATGGGTGTACAAAAATCTACCAGATCTTTTTTTCAGTTCTTTTGGGTATATACACAGTAGTAGAATTGCTGGATCATATAGCAATTCTATTTTAATTTTTGAGGAACCACCTTATTGTTTTCCACAGTGGCTTCGCCATGTTACTTTCCTGCCAATAGTGCATAAGATTTCCAATTTCTCCAAATCCTCAACAGCACTGTTATTTTCTGTTTTTTTTTCATAGTTGCCTTCCTAATGGATGTGAGGTGATATCTTACTGTACTTTTGATTTGCCTTTCCCTAAAAATTAGTGACGTTGAACATCTTTTCATGTGCTTTGAAGAAATGTCTATTCAAGGCCCTTGCCCATTTTTAAATCAGTTTATTTTTGTGTTGTTCAGTTTTCAGTGATCTCTACATATTCTGGATGTCGATCACTTATCAGGTATATGATTTGCAGCCACTCTTTCCCATTTGGTGGGTTGCCTTTTTATTCTGTTAATATTGTCTTTTGATGTACAAAATTAAAAAACTTTCATCCAGTCCAATTTGTCTATTTTTTCTTTTGTTGTTTGGGCTTTTGGTGTCATATCCAAGAAATCATTGCCAAATCCAATGCCATGAACACTTTGCCCTATGTCTTCTTCTAAGAGTTTTATATTTTTAGGTCTTACATTTAGGTCTTTGATTTTTTTGAGTTAATTTTTCTATATAGTGTCAGGTAAGGGTCCACCTTCATTCTTTTGCATGTGGATATTCAGTTTCCCCAGTACCATTGATAAAAAGACAGTCTTTTCCCCATTGAATGGTCTTTGCACCCTTGTCAAAAATCATCTGATCATAGGTGTGAGGGATTATTTCTGATCTTTCTATTCTATTCAATTCATCCATATGTTTGTCTTTATAACGGTACCACTTTTTTTTTTTTTTTGATTACTGTAGCTTTGTGGGGAGTTTTAAAATCAGGAAATGTAGTCCTCCAGTTTTGTTCTTCTTTTTCAAGATTGTTTTGGCTATTCAGGGTCCCTCAAGATACCATTTGAACTTTAGGATGGGTTTTTCATTTCTGCAAAGAACATATTGGGATTTTGATAGGGATTGCATTGAATCTGTAGATTGGTTGTGTTACTGAATAGGTTGCCTGGACTTGCCCCACGGTCCTAGCCTGGGCTGAGACCCCTTGTCTCAGGCAGGGAGGTTCTTTTTCTGCTCAGATTGCCACAGTTAATAACAAAACCAGTGTTGAGACTAGAACAGCACAAGCTTTATTCAATGGCCAAAGAATGGAGAAGTAGGAACTTAGTTTGCAAATCAATTTCTCAACCCAATTCAGGTGGAGACACCATATGTATAGGAGGGTCAAAGTAAAAGGGAGGGATTTGGAAAGAATGGGAGGAATATTCATGACTTATCCGAGAACAGAGGTGTGGTTTGAACGCAGAATGCAACACTACTTTTTGTCTTTATACTGGCTTTTCAGGTTGTTGTCATGGCAATTGTCAACTGTCATGGCACTGGCGGGTGCGTCATTTAGCATGCTAATGTATTACAATAAGCGTATAATGAGGCTCAAAGTCTACTGGACGTCAAATCTTCCACCATCTTGGGCCTAGTTTGTTCCAACCAGTTCTTGTTTTTCTCTTTGCAGCTTCCTCCTAAAACTTAGATAAGAGCAATTGGTTTCCATTCGAGGGAGGGGCAGGGGTATGATTCTGGTGCAACAGCCTTGGTAACAGTTGGGTGGTATTGACACATCGTAACAATATTAAGTCTTCTAATACATGAACATGGGCTGTGTTTCCATTTCTTTATATCATTTTCAGTTTCTTTCAGCAATGTTTTGTATTTCCATTGTACAAGTCTTTCACCTCCTTAGTTAATTCATAAATATTTTATTCTATTAATTCTCTTATAGATAGAATTGTTTATTGTAATTACCTTTTCAGATTGTTAGTGTGTAGAAATGCAACTAGTTTTTGTGTGCAGACTTTATACACTGCTATTTTGCTGAACTCATTTATTAGTTCTAACGGTTTTTTTTTTCATCTTTAAGGTGTTCTACATATACGATCATATTGAAACAGGCGGGGAGGGGGCAGGGCACAAACTTGAAAAGAATGACATAGCCATAGGACATGACAAAGACTACTTAGAACCAACTGGGTCCAAGATGGCAGAAGATTTGACGTCCAGTAGACCTTGAGCCTCATTATATGCTCATTGTAATACATTAGCATGATAAATGACACACCCACCAGCACCATGACAGTTCTGAGGCTAACCATAAAAAGCCAAAAAGTAGGCAGTGGCCCAATTCCTGGAAATCTCCGCCCCTTCCCCAAAATAATGGGAATGATCCTCCCACTCATTAGCCTATGAAATTACCCAGCCCATGAAAACTAACCACACCATATTTCAGGGCCACTCTCACTTTCTGAGATGGCCCACACTCTGTGGAGTGTGTTGCTCTCTAAATAAATCAACTTCTTACCTATCACTTTGTCTCTCAGTGAATTCTTTCTGCAATGAGACATCAAGAACATGAGCTTCGTTAAGTCCTGAGACCAGGTGTATGATCTCAGTTAAAAGACTGTGGGTTCAAGTCCCAATCTGAGTTGCACAGTTTCAGTATCATCTGTGAACAGACATAATTTTACTCCCTCCTTTCCAATTTGAATGTCTTTTCTTCTTGCCTAATTGCTCTGATTAGAATTTCTAGTACAGTGTTGAATGAACGTGGTAAAAGCAGGCATCCTTGCCTTGTTCTTGACTTAGAAGAAAAGCTTTCGGTCTTTCATCATTGAGTATTATGGGCTGCACCTGACAGGCCTGCAAGCCCTGTACTTGCCCAGCCTCAAGATAGAAGAAAGAGCCCCGAGTCAGCAACAGAGACATCAATGGTTTAATGGATAGGGGGAATCTTACATGTCTGAAGCAAGGTCCTGGAGTGACACCCCACTGTGTGTGCCCAGAAGGCAGGCAGGAAATGGTAGTAGTCTTTGCTACCTAGGAAAGAGGGAGGTTTCCAGTTATAGGGGGAATTCATGTCAAGGTTACCAGGGAAACCAGCAGAGGGGCACACCCCTTTGATAGACTATCATAATGGAGATAGTTCTGTTCTAAAGATTAGAACAATTACTTAGCTTTTCTGGGGGCAAGTATGTAGGCATTTACTGATTAGGCTCTATAATTAAGAGGGAAAGTCAGTCAGGTGACTAGGTGAGGCAAGGACTGGTCAAGCAGGAGATGTACAGAGAGCAAGAGAACAGCCATCACGAGTGCCCTGATCATACAAGTTTGATGTTTGCTGTGGGTTTTTCATATATGGCTTTTATTATGCTGAGGTAGGTTCCTTCTATTCCTAGTTTGTTGAGTGTTTTCATCATGTAAGTACATTGAATTTTCTCTAATGCTTTTTCTACATTGAGATGATCATGAGGGTCTTTCACCTTTTTTTCTGTTAATGTGGTGTATTACACTGACCAATTTTTGTATGTTGAACTCTCATTGCTTTCTAGTAATAAATCCCTTTTGTTATGGTGTGCAATTCCTTTAATATGCTGAATTCAGTTTGCTGAAATTTTGCTAAGGATTTTTGCATGAATGTTCATAAAGAATATTGTTCTGTAGGTCTTTGTTGTTGTTTTAGTGTCTTTTCCTGACTTTGCTATCAGGGTAATGCTGGACTCATAAAATAAATGAGTAGGAAGTATTCAATTTGGTGGAAAAGTGTTTTTTTTTAATATTTATTTATTTATTTGGCTGCTTTGGGTCTTCGTTGCAGCATGCGCGATCTTCATTGTGGCATGAGGGATCTTTTGGTGTGGCACGCAGGCTTCTCTCTAGTTGTGGCACGCAGGCTCCAGAGTGCGCGGGCTCAGTAGTTGTAGCATGAGGGCTTAGTTGCCCCGTGGCATGTAGGATCTTAGTTCCCTGACCAGGCATCGAACCTGCATCCCCTGCAGTGAAAGGCAATTCTTAACCACGGGCCCGTGAGGAAAGTCCCTGTGGAAAAGTTTGAGAAGAAATGGTATTAGTTCTGTAAATATTTGGTAGAATTCACCATGAAGTCATCAGGATCAGGGCTTTTCTTAGTTGAGAGACATTTGCTTATTGATCAGTCTCCTTGGTTACAGGTCTATTCACATTTTCTATTTCTTTATGATTTAGTTTTGGTAGCTTTTATGTTTCTAGAAATTTTTACATTTCATCTTGCTTCTCCAATTTGTAGGCATACAGTTGTTCATAGTACTCTTATAATCCATTTTATTTCTGTAGAATCAGTAGTAATATCCCCATTTTCATTTCATTTTAGTAACTTGAGCCTTCTTTTTTAAAAAAATATTTATTTATTTGGCTGTGCCAGGTCTTAGTTGTGGCACACAGGATCTTTGATCTTCACTGCGGCATGTAGGATCTTTTTAGTTGCAGCATGTGGGATCTTTAGTTGTGGCATGTGAACTTAGTTGTGGCATGTGAGATCCAGTTCCCTGACCAGGGATGGAACCCCGGGCCCCCTGCATTGGGAGGGTAGAGTCTTAGCCACTGGACCACCAGGGAAGTCCCTAGCCTTTTTTCCTTAGTTCATCTAGCTCCAGCTTTGTCAATTTTGTGGATCTTTTCAAAGAACTAAGCTTTCAGTTTTGCCAGTTTTTTCCAGTTTTTCTATTCTCTATTTCACTTATCTTTCCTCTAGTCTTTTTTTTTTTTTTGACCACACCATGTGTGGCTTGCAGAATCTTAGTTCTCCAACCAGGGATTGAACCTGGGCCCTTGCAACCAAGTGGGGCCCTATGGGGCTCCTGGGCACGGAGGCCTTTTTGCCCCCCATTTCTTGTAGGCAAGACTCTAGCCTCCATGACCTTCCCTGAGTTCCAAAGGGCTGCTAATCAAGGAAGGAGCCAAGAAACCACCTGAGGCAAGATTAAAGGGACCAGAGAAGCTCATCAAGATTAGGAGACCGCCTGAGATTAAGGGAGTACAAGCCCTGCACACACCCTAATCTTGTCAGCAACCCCACCCTTGAATTATTGCTATAAAACTCCTCATCAAATCCTCCTGGGTTGGGACACATGGTTTTCGAGGGCAGGAGCCCTCTGTGTTCACGTTTGCCTGGCAAAGCAATAAAGCTATTCATTTCTACTTCACCCAAAACGCTGTCTACGAGATTTGATTCTGCACTGGTGTACAGAGGCTGAGATTTCAGCATCACCCTTGGCAGTGAAATAATTGAGTCCTAACCACTGGACTGCCAAGGAATTAATTCCCTCTCTAGTCTTTATTCATTCCTTCTTATATTTGGGTTTAATTTGTTCTTTTTCTAGATCTTTAAGTTGTGATGTTAGTTGATTTAACATCTTTCTTTTAAAAAAAAATTTATTTATTTGGCTGCGCCAGGTCTCAGTTGTGGCATGCAGGATCTTTTAGTTGTGGCATGCGGAATCTCTTAGTTGCGGCATGCGGGATTTAGTTCCCTGACCAGGGATTGAACCCAGGCCCCCTGCATTGGGAGCACAGAGTCTTAACTGCTGGACCACTAGGGAAGTCCCAACATTTTTGTTTTTTAATATAAGCATTTATAGCTGTACATTTTCCCCTTAGCACTGTTTTTGCTGCATCCCGTAAGTTTTCATATGTTGTATTTTCATTTGTCTCTAAATCTTTTCTAATTTCCCTTGTGATTTCTTCTTTCATCCAATAGTGGTTTCAGAATGTGTTGTTTAATTTTCACAAATTTTGTGAATTTTCCAGCTTTTTTCTGTTACTGATTTCTAACTTCATCTCAATGTGGTCAGAGAAGATACTTTGTGTGATGTCTATCTTTTAAAGTGTGTTAAGGAGAATGATGTCATCATCATGGCAGAATAAGAGTTTTCTACCATCTGTCTTCCAAAGAACACTGATTTAGACAATCACCCATGGGTGAGAAGGCTTTTGTGGACGTCCAAGAGGCCAGTGGATAGGTTTGTGCATACCAATGGAGAGGGGGAAAAAAATCTGAGATTGGATGCACTGAAGAAGATAGTGGAACAGTTTCACTTTACTCACATCACTCTTCTCCAGAGGCACAGTTCAGCACAAAGAGAACTTCCTGGCCTATGATTTCTCCCTCAGGGGAAAGTGAGAGTGTGTGATTGTGTGCTTGGCTTCCCCAGCTGTGTGGGATGCTGCCAAAGAGATCCACTTCTTTCTCACCCCATCCAGAATACTGAAGCATGCCATGCAACTGGGGGGTGGAGGCGGCTGGGAGAGCAGCTGATAGGGCTAATTAGTAACATGAATGCATATGAAAATATATATCACACTGATAAAGGTATTTAGTTAAATTCAGAATACTCTAATACCATAATATGGTGATGTATTAACCAGTTAACTCTAGTATAAATATTAAAGGACAGGGCTTCCCTGGTGGTGCAGTGGTTGAGAGTCCGCCTGCCGATGCAGGGGACACAGGTTCGTGCCCCGGTCTGGGAAGATCCCACATGCCGCGGAACGGCTGAGCCCGTGAGCCATGGCTGCTGAGCCTGCGCGTCCGGAGCCTGTGCTCGGCAACGGGAGAGGCCACAGCAGTGAGAGGCCCGCATATCGCAAAATAAAAAAAAAAAAAAAAATTAAAGGACAAAAGTATTAAAAATAACAATAGCTACAATAATTTATTAATGGATACACAATATAAAAAGGGGTAAACTGTGACATCAAGAACAAAAAATAGGACAGGGGAGTAAAAAGTAATAATGTATATATCAGCACCCACAAACTGGAGGCTGCCCAGTGGCCCAGCCACATCACACATCTAAACTTAAGTCAGCCTGCACTTAACAGGAAACACCTGTCAAGGATACCCAACCCCAAACACAATCCTCCAACTGAGCTTTAGCTAGCTTACCTTACCCTAGAAAATAGGACCTCCTAGCCAACCATGCATTTCTGAGTTGCCTCTTTCAATACTCTATAAAACTCATTCTTACCCAAAATCCCTTAGGAAGAGTGTTCCACTGCTTGTGAAGATTGTACACTTTCAATCCATGAATTGCTTTCCCTTGAATAAAAGGCATTAAACTCATTGTTAAATTGTTTTAGTTTTGTCATTTGACAAAGGGTTGAGTCTTTGTGTGCTACAATTCTGATCACACTTCCAATTGGGGGTTCACTCCACCAAGCAATTCTCCAACACCAGCTGGGTTCAGAATTCAACTCAATTCTGACACACTGTTACCAAACTCAAGTTCGTGTGTCAGACACACAGTGAGGCCAAACAAACTGAAACATTGGAGGTTGGAGCAGAGAAAGGTTTTTTTTGCAGGGCCAAGCAAGGAGAATGAGTGGCTCATGCTCAAAAACCCCAAACTCTCTGGTGGTTTTGAGGGAGAAGTTTTTATTAAATTTGGCAAAACTTGGGGTGACTGCTGCAAGGTGTGTGTCTTTCTTCTGATTGGTTGGTGGTGAGGTAACAGGGTGGTGCTCCAGGAATCTTGTGCTCAGCCTGAAGTTACCATCCTCCACCTGGGTGGGGGCCTTAGTTCCTGCAGAAGAACTCAAAAGATGTTATGTACGTTCCTTGAGGAGGAGCCAGAACCCTGCCCCAAGGCTGCATTATTGTTTCTTGACTGCTTCTCCTTTGTTTCTGCATCCCCCTCCTTTCCCTGATTAGCAACTGTTTGAATCTGCCTTTTGGAACTCAGGGAAGGTCAAGGAGGCTGAATGAAGTCTATCTCTCACAAACAAGAAATGGAGGGACACAGAAAGAGGATTTGTACCAGGGAGGGCCCCACAGGGTTCTGCTGCTGTTTCATATCTCCCAGGTGATAGCATCAGATCTCACAGATTAAGGGCTCAGTCCTACAAGACTCCCCCCATGCCTTCAGACGTCAGTTGCAAGACCAGGTTGTCACCTGTGCTTCTGACTGACTGGCTATAGATTGGAGGTTCCAACAGCCTCCTCCTTGGCTTTGATTAATTTGCTAGAGCAGCTCACAGAACTCAGAGAAACATTTTTCTTAGCAGATTACTGGTTTATTGTAAAAGGATATAACTCAGGAACATCCAGATAAAAGAGATGCACAGGAGGGAATTCCTGGCGGTCCAGTGGTTAGGACTCCATGCTTTCACTGCTGAGGGCCTGGGTTCAATCCCTGGTCAGGGAACTAAGATCCTGCAAGCCGCGCAGCTAAGACAAAAAAAAAAAAAAAAAGAGAGAGACACACACAAAGGACAAAAAGATATGGGGAAAGGGCATGGAGCTTCCATGCCCCCTCTGAGCACCACTGTCCCCAGATCTCCATGTGTTCACCAACCCAGAACCTCTCTGAAGCTACCCTTTCGGATTTTTTGGCAGCTTTATTGTATAGGCATAGTTGATTAAATCATTGGCAATTGGTGGTTGAGTCAACCTCCAGCTCCTCCCTCTCCCTTGAGGTCAGAGGAATGGGACTGGAAAGTACCAACCCTCTAATCACCTGTTTGTTTCTTCAGGCAACAAGCCCCCATCCTTAGATGCATCTCAAAAGTCAGCTCATTAACATAACAAGAGACACCTTTCATCACAGGCGAGTCCCAGGGTTTTAGGAGCTCTGACAGAAAAGGGGAGGAAGACAGTTTTTTTTTTTTTAACATCTTTATTGGAGTGTAATTGCTTTACAATGGTGTGTTAGTTTCTGCTTTTTAACAAAGTGAATCAGTTATACATATACATATATCTCTATATCTCTTCCCTCTTGCGTCTCCCTCCCTTCCACCCTCCCTATCCCACCCCTCTAGGTGGTCACAAAGCACTGAGCTGATCTCCCTGTGCTAGGCAGCTGCTTCCCACTAGCTATCTGTTTTACATTTGGTAGTGTATATATGTCCATGCCACTCTATCACTTTGTCCTAGCTTACCCTTCCCCCTCCCTGTATCCTCAAGTCGAATCTCTAGTAGGTCTGTGTCTTTATTCCTGTCTTGCCCCTAGGTTCTTCATAACATTTTTTTTTTTAGATTCCATATATATGTGTTAGCATGGAATATTACTCAGCCATAAAAAGAAATGAAATTGAGTTATTTGTAGTGAGGTGGATGGACCTAGAGTCTGTCATACAGAGTGAAGTAAGTCAGAAAGAGAAAAACAAATACCGAAGACAGTTTTTATTACAAATCACATCACATACAAATTCAGTTATCAGCTTAACATAGAGTGTAATATCTATAAGATGTTTTGTGTAAGCCTCATGGTAACCACAAAGGAAAAACCTACAGTAGATACACAAAGGATGAAGAGAAGGGAATCAAAATATACCACTACAGAAAATCATCAATTCACAAAGACAGCAAGAGAGGAAGAAAGGAACAAGGGAACGACAAACAGCCAGAAAACAGTAAGATGGCATTTGTAAATCCTTACCTATCAATATTTACTTTAAGTGCACTGGATTAAATTCTCCCATTAAAAGACATAGAGTGGCTTAATGGATAAGAAAATAAGAGCGAACTATACGTTGCCTACAAGACTCCTCAGTCCAGCTCTAAGGACACACAGAGGCTCAACATGAAGGGATAGAAAAAGATATTCCATGAAAATGGCAACCAAGAGAGCAAGGGTAGCTACATTTATGTCAGACAAAATAGACTTTAAGTTAAAAGCTGTAACAAAAATATCATTATATAATGTTAATGGAGTCAACGAAATTCCAAAATGGTTACCTCAGTCAGATTCTGCCAGGGCAACTGTCTCTCTCTAGCTGGGGAGATGAATTCCCAGCAGTTCCTACTCCTCCATCTAATGAAAGTCCTCTAGCAAAATGGTTTGAACTTGTTAGACCCAAACCTAATGTATCCATACAGGTTGCTCTAGCACTCACTACTCCTAGGTGTCTGGCAGCCCACTGGTCTGGCTGGGTGGCTTTTATTTTGGGGATCTGAGGAAGCACTGGACCATCAGCGCAGGCAGATTTCAGACTGAGGAGTCTTCTAAGAATTAAATAAGTTTTCATAGAGCTTTTTCTGGGAGGATTCGCTGAGCACCAGCCTCTGGAAAGGACCTGCCTTTCTGGGTCATATCCTGGGAGGGGCAAAAAGGCATGAAAACAGCACCACTCTGCAGTCGTCAAAGGAACAATGGGCAGCACACTGGCAGACCCCAGTGAGAACCCAATGCCTAGGTGCACTATCCCCAGGAGCTGGGGGTGTCAGATCCCCCTGCTTACCCAGAGCCCACTGAGTCCTCAGTCTTGACCCCACCATGGATTCTTACTTTTGCTTCCAGACCAAGAGCCAGTGTGAGGAAACCCACACCAGGAGACTGCAGCGTGTGCTATATCATCGTACATTTGCTCAGTGCCAGGTCAAGTCATGCAAAGTGTCCACTCGAGAAAGAAGTTTTATTTGCAGTGTCTACCGAAAAAAAACGCACAACATAAAAGTTGAGAATTAAGTTTTGTTTGGTGGACTTACTGAGGACCTAAGCCTGGGAGACAGGCTCTCAGATAGCTCTGAGGAACTATTCTGAAGAGGTAAGGGAGGAGCCAGGATATACAGGAGTTTTGCAAAACAAACAAACAAACAAACACAAACCCTCTGCCGCCCCACCTAGGTAGCCAAACATCAAAAGATTACTGCTAATTAAAGAAAAAACAGACATCTCAAGTTTATGAATTTAATGCTTTTCTCTATAAGGGAAGATGCAAGAGTCTGGGCTTAATGAAATCATTCTTTTGATATGCATCTTAACTATCTAGAGCCAGTATCCTGTTTTACTCCATCCTGAATCCTCCGCAGGGTGCACCGCTGGGGGTGGCCGCAGAGGCTGATGGCTTGATGGCCACAACATCCTTCGTTTACTGACATGGCAGGCAACGTTCTTTGTTCACAGCTGAGAGCAAGTGTACAGTTTGATGGTCTGTGTGTAAGGACTGCATATGTTGGCATCTGTGCTCGGGTCCTCTGCCAGAATGATTCTGGGAATCATAATGAATGAGTTATGGAGAGGTGGCTGGGAGGTAGCCAGCCCCTTCTGGGGCGTGAATTTAGAATACAATGGCCCAGGTGAGGCTGGGAGCAATCAGTGAGAGTGGTTGTCCTCAGCTGAATACAGATGCTTGGTAATCTTCAGGCCTGCAGTGCATCATGCCTTCTGCTGGAGGGTGCTGGAAGATGGGCTGAACTGCGTCAGGCTCTTTAGTCCAGGTAGGGGGCAGTAGGTGAACTAGCGTGGACTGGCCTACCCACGCAGAGGTCCGGCGCATGGTAGCTGTGCAAATGGCCTGTGGAGGGGCAGCCTCTACCCTGATGGATGTATGGGAAGAACTCCGTGTGTGTGTGTGGTGGTGGGGTGAGGGGGCGCACATACATCAGTGGTTGTAGGCTACAGGGTATTGAAGTAAACGAACAACTGAGCACTTGGAAAGATCGTCCCAGATTTCTCAGTACTTGAGGATGCAGATGATGAGCCCTCCTGCTTCAGCCGTATCCAGCAGAAAGCCCTCTGGGTGGACTAGACTCATGGGATGGGGCTGAGGCTTTCCAAACCTGAGCAAACCCTGAAATCCCCAGACCTGGGTAGCTCTTCCTGCACTTTTGATTTTGAGCTTCCATACCATCCATGTTCACAGGCAGCTTTGAACTCCAAAGTGCAGAGGAAAGAGGCCTGGAGAAGGGGGTCCATTTGCTGAGGGGGGACAGGTCTAAGAGGCCTGAGCTGTGGTCGTCATTGCTCTGGCCCAGGTCCCAGGCCTTGAGGGAATGCTGAGAAGTAGGGGTAACCCAGGATGACATGACTCAGGATTTGGCAGGTGGTTCCTATGACCAAGAACAGCACCAAGAACAGCTGTGCTGAGGTGCCGGTAAACATTTCGAAAGAGGATGTTGCAAAGCCTGTTTTCTGGGCCCTTTCCAAGTAAGACGGGGATTTTTTATTCTCCTGTGGAGGTGTATTTGATGCTTGTCCTTGGGGTGTGACCTCTAGAGACTCCTTGTGTGCCTCAGAGTGGGACTGGGAGTAACCCGGACATTCACTGAGGTTCTTCTGGCCTTTGTCAGTCTCCCCTTGCTGGCACCAAAGGGACTGACTGTAAGGGATGGAAGAGCAGGGAAAAGTGTGTGGAGCGTGTGCCCCACAGTCAGGAACCAGGAATCTCACTGGGTTCTGCGTTTTCTGTGACATTCTTTGGGGAGGGCTCCTAGCAAAGATTGGTATGATAATTTCCTCTAATGGCTCTTATGATCTTCTGTCATGATGATTATGTTTAGGAGAGAAACTTAATTGGTTAACTGATGCAACCCAGAACATTAGTTCTTTTTATGAAAGTCCCTTGGGATGGGGTCTTCTCCCCCAGACTCTCTTTAACATCAGAAACTCACAGTCCTTTCTCTTTCATCCTGTAAATCAATGTCACTGCCCGGAAGAGAGCCTGCAACACTGCCACTTGCATGGCCCTGGCCATCTGTTGGCCAGTCACTGAGCAGTTGGGGTGGGGAGGGTGAAGAGCAACTTTGTGCCCACCAATATGGGCGCCAAGGTCTTCAGCTGGCACTGCAGGGGCCTTCAGACTTGAGTGGTTAGACACCTCAGGAAGAAGTGACTTGTCTAATGGTCATGGAGAAGAGACAAGTTAAATCAGGGTAGAGGCCCATATTCTGAGCCCACTAGATGTGTGTTGTAGGGAGAGGAGATGGGCAAGTCTGACTTTCCTCTATGATTCTGAGTTCATCCATCTAAGACATTTCAGTGAAGCTAATTTAAAACATAGATCATTTAAAAAATAATTGCAGTCATTCAGGCTGTGCAACATGATCTTTGATTACACATTCATCCTTTTCTTCTAGGTCATGGTGAAACTGAACTTGCCACTTCTTTTGATTTACAAGGAAAGTATTGTAAATTAGAAAACTTTTGTGGAAAATATGCACATTATACTCTTTTTGATATTGAAAAGTATCTTTTTGCTCTAAAGCAGTATGCAAAATAAGCTCATTCCAGTTCTTTCCATGCATCTACCCATTTTTAAAATAAACTTTTTATTTTGGAATAATTTTAGATTCACAGCGAAGTTACAAAGGTAGTACAGAGAGTTCCTATGTACTTTTCACCCCCTTTTGCCTAGTTTTGCATCTTACATAACCAAGTTACATTAGTCAAAACTAAGATATTAAGGTTGGTATGTTACTATTAAACTGTACACATTTTTCAAATTTCACCAGTTTTTTCACTAATGTCCTTTTTCTGTCCCAAGATGCAATCCAGGATACCACATTACATTTTGTCATCTTGTTTCCTTAGTCTCCTCTGGTCTGTGAGTTTCTTTCTTCCTCTCTCCTTCCCTCTTTCTTTCCTCCCTCCCTCCCTCCCTCCCTCCCTTCTTTCTTTCTTTTCCTTTCTTTTCTTTCTTTCTTTCTCTTTCTTTCTTTCCTTCCTTTCTTCCTTCCTTCCTTCCTTCCTTCCTTCCTTCCTTTCTTTCTTTTCTTTCTTTTTATTAAATTGCCAATCATTTGCTTCAGTTTTGATTGGCTTTTAAGTCCATATGTTATTTTTTTTAATCACTTTTTATTGGAGTATAGTTGGTTTACAGTGTTGTGGACAGTTTTTTCTTTTTCTTTTTTTTTTTAGGCATTTGTTTTCATTTTGTCTTTTTTAAGTGACCTTGAGAATTTTGAAGAGTTCTAGTCGATATTTTATAGAATGCCTCTAAATTTGGATTTGTCTAATGCTTTCCTCATGTTTATATTGGAGCTTTAGGATTTGGGGAAGAATATCACAGAAGTGAAGTGCTGTTCTCATCAAATCAGGGTATGTACTATCAACATGAGCTATCACTAGTACGTTAACCTTGATTACTTCGTCCCAGTAGTGTCTCCCAGGTCTCTCCACGGTAAAGTTAGTGTTTTTCGCTTTCCATATTGTGTTCTTCGGAAGTCCAGCTCACACAAAAGGAGGGATATTATGCTCCATCTCCTAGAGGGGGTAGTTATTGAGCAGAACACTGTGTACCAGTGACCAATCCCAGGGCAGGACTCCAACTAAAAAGAATAGCAAAGATCATCACAATGCCAGCCACCAGGAATAAAAGTCCAGACACTTCTGCCCACTGCAGCTGCGTATCAGAGTCACCAAGGAAAACACAACGCAGTCAAGCACTGGACAGAACAACGCTTTACTCACAGAGAAGAGACCAAACAAGATCAGCTCCAATACTGTGCGTTGGTACCTCACGGCTGGTTGGTGCCCCCATCTGACTCAGGGCAACTGGCCTACATGTACCCCTCTCCTGCCACAGAAGAAGGACTCCTCCCCACCTCCCCTATGGAGTCTGAAATGCTGAAAACTGGAGGTGTTGGCTATTGATATACATGCTTAAGCAGAACAAAGAAACACTCATTGAGTCTGAGATTGGGAGAATATCCTCACACAGGCAATAAGCCTGGCACGGCTGTGAGGGCTCTTTATCTCTTGTTAAGGAGGTGTTCCAGGTCCCAGGCCCACTCTTAGTGGCCCAGTGGGGGTGGATGGATTGCATGCATGAGACTTCCTTTCCCAACAGTAGTATTTAGATATATTGTTTGGAATTCTTCTTTAAGAAGTATTTGTTTCTCCTCTCTCTTTATTTATTAAATCATTTATTATTTATATCAGTATGAACTCATTTACTTTATAATTTAGGTTATAATACAATATTATATCCCTTATATTGTTGCTCAAATTGTTCCAGCTTTGGCCATTGTGAGCTCTTTCAGTTGGGCTTCTGTGTCCTTTTGGCAAGCCTCCATCTTTCGAGTATTTCCTTACTGTCTGACATTACAATATACTCCAGGTTTATGTTACTTATTTTCCCTGTCCCAGCCCTAGATTCAGTCCTTTCTGGAAGGAGCCTTGGCTTCTATTATTGAATAATGGTATATACTCATCATATGGTGTTTTTTTTATTTTGCTAATGTAGGGAATTACATTGAATTTTAATTAATTAATTAATTTATTTATTTATTTCTGGCTGCTCTGGATCTTCCTTGCTGCTTGTGGGCTTTCTCTAGTTGTGACGAGCGGGGGCTAATCTTTATTGTGGTGCTTGGGCTTCTCATTACGGTGGCTTCTCTTGTTGCTGAGCATGGGCTCTCGGTACGTGGGCTTCAGTAGTTGTGGTGCACGGGCTCAGTAGCTGTGTCCCACGGGCTCTAAAGCGCAGGCTCAGTAGTGGTGCAGGGCTTAGTTGCTCCGTGGCATGTGGGATCTTCCCAGACCAGGGATCGAACCTGTGTCCCCTGCATTGGCAGGCAGATTCTTAACCACCGTGCCACCAGAGAAGTCCCTACATTGAATTTTGAATGTAAAACCAACCTTGTGTTCCTGGAATAAATACCATCTGGTCATGATTATTATTATTATTTCCATATTGATTGTTTTTATTTTGATTTTTTGTTTGTTTAGGATTCCTGCATCTACATTCATGAGATATATTTGCCTGTATTTTGCTTTCCTTGTGTCCTTATGTGTTTTGGTGGAATTATACCAGGTTCATTAAACGAGTTGGGAAATGTTCATTTTTTTCCTCCGATATAATTTTTCTTTGATTGGTGATATTTCTTCCTTCTTGGAGTAGGAGGGGTTTAAATTATATATTCAAGTTTTTTACCAGATATAGCACTATTCAGATTTTTCATTTTCTCATGTAAATTTTGGTAACTTGTCTTTTTCAAGGAATTTATTTTATCTAAATTATCAAAATTACTCACATAAAATTATTCATAATATCCTCTTATTATCTTTTAATATATGTAGGATCTCTAGTGATATTCCCCTTTTTATCCCTGGTATTAGATATCTTGCTCAATGTTGCTAGGGGCTTGTAATTATATTAATCTCAAAGAATCAACTTTCGGCTTTTTGATTTTCTCTATTTTCTATCTGCTTTCTATTTCATTACTTTCTATTCTTATCTTTTTTATTTTGTTCCTTCTTCTTTCTTTGTTTTTAATTTATGTTCTCTTTTTCCTAGCTTCTTGAGATGGAAGCTAAGGAAACATTCTCAATCTTTCATTTTTTAAAATATATATGTCTACGACTTCCCTGGTGGTCCAGTGGTTAAGACTCCATGCTTCCACTGCAAGGGGCGCAGGCTTGATCCCTGGTCAAGGAACTAACATGCTGCACGGCATGGCCAAAAAAAAAAAAAAAAAGGTATATATATATAGAGAGAGGGAGAGACAGAGAGACAGAGAGACAGAGAGACAGAGACAGAGAGAGACAGAGAGAGACAGAGACAGAGAGAGACAGAAACAGAGACAGTGTTTTAATTTTTTTCCATAATCATTTTCAGCTCTAGTCCACAAATTTTGCTATGCCATATTTTTATTTTCCATTCAAAATATTTTCAGTTTTTCATTATGATTTCTTTTTTGATGCATGGGTTATTTACAAATGCATTGCTTAATTTCCAAATAGTTAGGTGTTTTCTAATTATTTTTCTTTTTTAATATTTGGAAGGCTTTTAATTTATTTTTTACTTTCTTAAAAATCAAAGTATAGGGCTTCCCTGGTGGCTCAGTGGTTGAGAGTCTGCCTGCCGGTGCAGGGGACATGGGTTTGTGCCCCGGTCCAGGAAGATCCCACATGCCGCGGAGTGGCTAGGCCCGTGATCCATGGCTGCTGAGCCTGCGCGTCCGGAGCCTGTGCTCTGCAACGGGAGAGGCCAAAACAGTGAGAGGCCCGCGTACCGCAAAAATAAATAAATACATAAATAAATAATTAAAAAAATCAAAGTATAGTTGATTTACAATGTTGTGTTAATTTCTGCTGTATAGCAAAGTGATTCAGTTATACATAAATATATATACATTCTTTTTTATATTCTTTTCCATTAGGGTTTATCATGGGATATTGAATATAGTTCCCTGTACTATACAGTAGGACCTGTTGTTTATCCATTCTATATGTAATAATTTACATCTGCTAACCACAGCCTCCCACACTATCCTTCCCCCAACCCCCTCCCCCTTGAAAACCACATGTCTGTTCTGTATATCTGTGAGTCTGTTTCTGTTCTGTAGGTAGGTTCATTTGTGCCATATTTTAGATTTCACATGTAAGTGTTATCATATGGTATCTTTCTCTTTCTGACTTACTTATTATGATAATCTCTAGGTCCATCCATGTTGCTGTAAATGGCATTATTTCATTCTTTTTTATGGCTGAGTAGTATTCCATGTGTATATGTACCACATCTTCTTTATCCATTCATCTGTTAATGGGCATTTAGGTTGTTTCCATGTCTTGGCTATTGTGATTAGTGCTGCTATGAACATAGGGGTGCATGTACCTTTTTGAATTACACTATTAGTAGATTTAAGATTTAGGATTGTTTTTCTTAGTGTTGAATTTACCTATTTTAAGATCTTGAAATGTCCTTTATCACTAGTAGTACTTCTTACCTTAAAGTTTGCTTATATTAATATTGCCACATAAATGCATTGTGGTTAGTGTTTTCATGGCATATCTTTTCCCATTCTTTTACTTTCACATTTATAAATAGCATATAGTTAGATCTTGTTTTTTTAGACAGTCCTATAATCTTTGTCTTTAATTGGAATATTTAGTCCATTTACATAGTATAATTTCTGATGTAGTTTGTCTTCTGTCTTCTCTTTATTTTGCTTTTGTCTCATCTGATCTTTGTTTCTTTTCCTTTTTTCTTGTTTTGTTTGGTATGAACCAAGTTTGTTTCTTCCTCCCCCCCTTCCCTTCCCCTTTTCTTCCTTTCTTTATTCTATTTAACTCTTCTAATAGTATTTTTCTAAAAAATCAACTTTATTGATGTATAATTTATATAAAAGTAAATGCAGTCATTTTATAATTTGACAAGTTTTGACAAATATAGCCACCACTACAATCAAGATATAGATTACTTTCTTAGTCTTAAATGTATTCTCTTGCAGTTAATCCCCAGAACTGTCAATCATTGATCTACTTTCTTTCTGTATAGTTTTGTTTTGCCAGTTTTAGTATTTTACATAAATGGAATCATACAAGATGTACTCTTTTGTGTCTTGTTTCTTTTACAAAGCATAATTATTTTTAGACTCATCAAGTTTGTTGTGTATATTACAGTTCATTCTTTGAAGGCTAGGAATCTTTCCTAGCAATGAATGAGAGTGCCTGTTCTGCTCAGCCTAGACAACAGAGCATGCTGTCAAACTTTGAAATTTTGCTCATCTGATAGGTGAATAATGTTCTCTCAATAGATTTGAATTTGTACCTTTTTCCCTTGTTATGAGTCATGCTAGGAACCTTTCATCTGTTAAGGTCCATTTGCATTTCTTTCTCTAAGAATTGTCTATTTCAGCCCATTCTTCTCCAACATTGTTGGTTTTCTTCTTTATTTTTATTTATTTTTGAAAAATTTTTTTATTGTAGTATAGTTGATTTACAGTGTTGTGTTAGTTTCAGGTGTACAGCAAGGTGAATCAGTTATACATATAACCATTCTTTTTTTTTTTTAGATTCTTTTTCCATATAGGCCATTACAGACTATTGAGTAGAGTTCCCTGTGCTATACAGTAGGTTCTTATTAGTTATCTATTTTATATATAGTAGTGTGTATGTGTCAATCCCAGTCTCCCAATTTATCCCTCTCCCTCCCCTGATGACCATAAGTTTGTTTTCTACATCCGTGACTCTACTTCTGTTTTGTAAATAAGTTCATCTGTACCCTTTTTTTAGATTCCACATATAAATGATATCATACGATATTTGTCTTTCTGTGTCTGACTTACTTCACTCAGTATGACAATCTCTAGGTCCATCCATGTAGCTGCAAATGGCATTATTTTGTCTTTTATGGCTGAGTAATATTCCATTGTATATGTGCCACATCTTCTTTACCCATTCCTCCATTGATGGATGTTTAGGTTGCTTCCATGTCTTAGCTATTGTAAATAGTGCTGCAGTGAACACTGGGGTGCATGTGTCTTTTCAAATTATGTTTTTTTCCAGTTATATGCCCAGGAGTGGGATTGCTGGGTCATATAGTAGTTCTATTTTTAGTTTCTTAAGGAACCTCCATACTGTTCTCCATAGTGGCTGTACCAATTTACATTCCCACCAACAGTGTAGGAGGGTTCCCTTTTCTCCACACCCTCTCCAGCATTTATTGTTTGTAGATTTTTTTGATGATGGCCATTCTGACTGGTGTGAGGTGATACCTCATTGTAGTTTTGATTTGCATTTCTCTAATAATTAGTGATGTTGAGCATCTTTTCATGTGCTTTTTGGCCATCTGTATGTCTTCTTTGGAGAAATGTCTATTTAGATCTTCTGCCCATTTTTTGATTGGGTTATTTGTTTTTTTTGATATTGAGCTGCATGAACTGTGTGTATATTTTGGAGATTAATCCCTTGTCATGTTGCTTTGTTTGCAAATATTTTCTCCCATTCTGAGGGTTGTCTTTTTGTTTTGTGTATGGTTTCCTTTGCTGTGCAAAAGCTTTTAAGTTAAATTAGGTCCCATTTCTTTACTTTTGCTTTTATTTTCATTACTCGAGGAGATGGATCAAAATTCTTTATTTTTAGACACTCTTTATTAAGGATATCAACCCTTTATCTGTGGTGTAAGTTATAAACTTTTCCCTAGTTTTCTGTTTTTTTTAAACCTTGCTTTCATGTTTTTTTTCTTTATGCAAAAGTTTTATTTATATGAGATTAGATAGCTCAGTCTTTTCTCATTGTTTCTGAATTTTTAGTCATAGTAAGGAAAGTTTTTTCTACTTGCAGTTGTAGAGGAATTCTCCTCAGCTTTCCTCTAGTAGTTCTATGGTGTTGTCACTTCTGTTTAGACATTTGATTCATTTGGAGTTTATGGTGTGAGAAATGGATCCAACTTTATCTTTTTCTATTAAGCTATCCACTTATCTCAATACCACATTTAAAAAACCTATCTTTTCTCTACTTATTTGAATTATTGCTTTTGTCACACAAATTACCATATGCTGTTGGGTCTATTTTTGTATTTTCTATTTTATATCATTAGACTGTCTGACTATCTGTGCACCAATACTATACTTACTATTTTAGAAGCTCTTAAATATGTTTTTATATTTGATAGGGCCAGCCCCCACTTTGTTCTTTTTTAGGGTTTTTCTGGTTTTTGTTATTTCTTGGTTCTACTAAATTAGCTTTATAATGAACTTGTCTAGCTTGTAAAAAATATATGCTGATATTTTAATTGGAAATTTATAAATTAATTTAGGGAAAACTGACATGGATTTAATGTTAAGTCTTTCAACTCAAGAAAGGAGGAAAATTTCCATTTGTTCAAACCTATGTTGTGACTTATTAGGCTGTGGCTATTTCTTGTTCTAAGTATTTTAGTTTTCTTTCTTCTTTCTCTCTTTGTTTCTCTTTTCTCTTTCTTTTCTCAATATTTCTTTTGTTTTTCTTCCTATTTTAGATGGATTTTTCTCATCCATTATATCTCTTAACTACCTTTTGTTTAAACTACTATAGGGATTATTGATTTTGCACACTGACTTTACAATTAATTTGTTATTTTATTAAAGCATAATCCTCTTGTTCTTTTGGATTTCCAGACACTTAATTTTATTATCTGCAAATAGAGATAGGTTTATCTCTTTCTTTACAATTCTTAATCCTCTAATTGCTTCATTTTGTATAGTTGAATTGGTCATAACTTCTAATATGTTGTGTTAAATTTACACTTTTATTTGAATTAATATAGATACTTCATGCTATAATTTGACTCTGGTAACTTCAATAGCTGTATCCCATGGATTCTGAAATGTTGTTTTCACTAATGTTCTTTTTAAAAAAAATTCTCTAATTGTATCTGTATTTGTGCTTTAATCCAAGGGTTGTTTGATAGCATAATTTAAAACTTTTTAGCTGAAAGAGGCTTTAAAACTTTTTGTTATTGAATATCTATTTTTTAATGCATTTCTCTTTTTCTTTGAATTCTAATTATTTTACTACAGTATGCCTTGATGGCAATCATTGTGGGTTGATTCTCCAGAGTATACAGTGTATCTTTTCAATATGTAATTTTGAGTTATCTTTTATTTTGGAATGGTTTTCTTCAATGATTGTTTTTTAGTATTCTGGTGTGTTCAGTTGCTTTGGTTTTCTTCTTTGGAGATTTACACACACACACATACACACTAACGGTTTGCTAATGTTCCATGTCACTTTCTGTTAAATCCGTTTTGTTTTTTTTTTTGGCTGTGCCATGCGGCTTAGTTCCCTACCAGGGAATTGAACCCAGCCCCTTGGCAGTGAAAGCATGGAGTCCTAACCACTGGAGTGCCAGAGCATTCCCTTAAATCCTTTGTAATTAAAAATATCCCTCCTTTCCATTTATTCACCAATGTATTACTTCTACTTTAGTCTTCATTTCTAAAGATATATATTTTTTAATTACTAACACATTCCTTGTTTTTGTAAGTTCCATTTTCAAATCTTTTCTTTTCTCTGATAATATTATTTCTGGGTTATTTTGATTCTATTTTAAGTTGTTCTTTTACACTTCTAGTATTTTCTTAATTTCTTTTAGCTTGTTTGTTTAAAATAGTAGCATACAGTTTTTCTTTATTTTGTGGGCATGTTGTTCTGGCTTGTTTTCACTGCTTGAAAGAACGTTATTCTGATCCTAATTTTCCTTTTTTTCTGATAATAATTTTGAGTGGGTTTGACTACTTTTCTTTTCTCTTGCTTATATTATATTTCAACGAGGTGAGTTTGCCTGCGCTAGAAGGGAGAATGGTCAGTGTAGATTTCCTAGCTTAAGGATTTTAGAGCTTCCTCTTCTGTCATTTATTTGAATTGTTAAAAAATACAGTGCTTTGTGAAAGGGGCTGTCTCCGTTCCCTTTTCCTTTCCTGTGCCCCTATTGTTCCTGCTCAGTATGGGGCTGTGTCCTAGAAGTGAGACTTGAGCCTGGCATCCAGGTCACCTCAGCACTCTCTGATTTAACGAGGTTGCCTTGCACTCACCTGCAACTGTAGCCTACAAAGTACCTCCTAGGTTGGAATGATGTTCTCTGGGAGATATATCTGCAATGCATATAAAGACAAAGGATTTTTGGTAATATCCAAATCATATGTAATCAATAAGGAAAAGAAAACTACCCCTAATGTGCAGAGGTTAAAAACAGGCAATCTATAGAGGAGGAAACCTGAATGTCAAATAAATATATGAAAAGGTGCTTCATCTCACTGACAATTGGAAATACTAATTAAAATATGAAAATAGAGTTTTATCTGATTCAGCACTAAAGACATTACAATAAATTAATACAATGGTTACCAAAAAAAAGAGTAAAATATTGGTTTTTGTTGAACAGCCATCACCTTGTAATTGTTCTGAAAAAGGAAACCAGAAAAAAAATCTGATTAGAAGAGATTTTAGTGCTCTCTTTCTGGCCTTTGCTTACACTGTTTCCACATTTCAGAATATATTCTCTATCCACCTCTTTATCTTGCTCATTCTCATGTTAATTGTCATCTCTTTTGGGAAATACCTGACTCCCCTTAGACTAAGATAGATGCCCTACTTTGTGGGTCCTTCTCATTTTATTCTTTCTCCACAATAGCATTTTCTAAACATTACTGTGATGATCAGTTTTATGTATCACCGTGGCTAGGCTATAGTATCCCATTAATCAATCAGACACTAATCTAGGTGTTGCTGTGAAGGTGTTTTATAGATGTGAACAACATCTATAATCAGTTGACTTTATGTAAAGGAAATTATTCTCCATAATTTGAATGGGTTTGATTCAAATAGTTTAAAATCTTTGAGGGCAGTACTGAAGTTTCCCTGAGAAATAAGAAATTCTACCTGTGAGCTGCAGCATCACCTCCTGCTGAGAATTTCCAGACTTCCCTTCCTTATGGCCTGTCCAGTGGATTTTGGACTTTCCTAGCTAGCCCCTGCAACCGTGTAAGTCAATTCCTTGCAATAAATCTCTCTCTCTCTCTCTCTCTCTCTCTCTCTATATATATATATATATATATATATATATATATGATATTTGTGCTCTTTCCCTGGTAGAACTCTGCCTGATAAAATTACTCTACCAGGGACTTCCCTTGGTGGTGCAGTGGTTAAGACTCTATGCTCCCAATGCAGGGGTGCCCGGGTTCAATCCCTGGTCCAGGAACTAGATCCCACATGCATGCTACAACTAAGAGTTCACATGCCACAACTAAGGAGCCTGTGAGCCACAACTAAGGAGGCTGCCTGCCGCAAATAAGGCACCCACGTGCTGCAACTAAGGCACCCACGTGCCGCAACTAAGAAGCTGGCAAGCCGCAACTAAGGAGCCCACCTGCTGCAACTAAGACCCGACACAACCAAATAAATAAATAAATAAATAAATAAATATTTTTTAAAAAAGAAAGGAGGTGAGCATTTCCTTCCTAAAAAAAAAAAAAAAATTACTATACCAGATTATATAATTATCTGTTTTCTTTTACATCAGACCATAAACACCGTTAAAGCAGGTATGGTGTCTGTCATGTTAACCTTTGTATTTCTAGTGCCTAGGATATAGTATATGTTCAAAAAGGCTGTTAAATGAACAAATGAATTTCCTATTGAGATTGAAGCATATAAGAGGCCCAGTGTGCAAATCCTAATACCGCTGTGGGGAACCCTGCTTAGTGCACTGTAGGATTGGAGAAATGGAGAAAGAAAGATCTAAAAGCCTTCTAGATGCTTGTAGGAAGTTCTGATAAATGCCAAACATTTCTCCTTGGAGAAATCATTCTTTTGGTAAGTCCCTGGAGTATCCATCCAGTTTTCAAAGCTGTACCAAACATTGATTCCATGAGGCAGTCATTTCTGTACTAAAAAGGAGGATTCAACCAAATACTACTGGTGTAGTTTAGTGGCAAAGAACTTTAATATTTAAAGAAAATGTAAATATTAATATATCAAGTAACCCTAAATCGTATACTCTAGGAGACTTACCCATTTTCATTTCCAACAAAAACATCAAAAATAGAATTTCATCTTATTTGGCATAAAAGATATTACAATAACCTAATATGATAATTGCTAAAGAATGAATCAGAATCTTGGCTTCTATTAAAGAACAGACATTACCTTGTATGTATTTAAAAAAAAAAGCCAGAAAAAAACTGTGATGACAAGAGAGAACGACATCAAAACTTTTTTAAAAATGCCAACGATTAAAGGTTAAAACAAAAAAAACCAAAACATGAATAGTGCCCTAAGCCTGTTTTCCAAAAGAGGTCTGAAGGCTTACTACATCAGCTACATCTGATATGATACATCGCATTCCCAGGCCCCACTTTCTGCCAACTGAATCTGAGTCTCCTTGGGTCAGGTCTGAGTATTGAGTAGTTACTAAGCTCCCCAGGTGATTCTGATGCACAGCCAGTCTTGTGAACTAATTCTAAACTATCAGAGTCTTCACAAAAGGTCTTTCCTTTCCTTCATCTTACAGGTCAAGTTCAACTTCCTGCAAGAACCTTTCTGTGGTCTCTTTTACCCACTAGCAAGATTTCTGTGGTTCCTTCTATCCACTAACTTCTTATCTTAATATGGCATTTAATCATATTACATTATAGAACCATGAAATTGAGCTGGAAAAGAATGGAGAAGCAACACAGTATTTTAGTTCTCCTCACATTGTCTCTTTATATCCTGTTTTGTTCTATTAGTTCAGTCTCTCAGATGGAACAACAGACAACCATGACTAAAGATTTTCCTACCGATAAGCCCGATGTAACAAAACTTTTGACCCAATGCTTTAGAATTAATTAATTAACCATAAGAACCTAGGCTTTACAATGACCTAGGTTCATTCCCAGCTGCACCACTAATATGATTTTAGAAAAGGTGCTTCACCTTTTCACATATAGATTTCCTTATCAGTCAAGTGAAGAGACAATATCTTAATAATAATGATTATTATCATCATTATGCTAAATAGAGGGAAGTGGAAAAACAAAATAGTTTCTCATCAATTAAAAAAAATTGGTGATCATGCAACTACCAGAGTTTTTAGTCATAGTTGGGACTAGTATGAATATTACATATCCAGTAAGGAAACAAACTGATGGTTCCAGTAAAACAGTTTTTCAGAATCACAGGAAAAGGGAAAACAATAAAACTTAGATCTCCTTGTTCCAAAAATAAACATAATATTTTGAACTATTTCTCACCTCCTGCTGTGGGGCCTGGTTCCTAACAGGCTGCGGACTGGTACCGGTCCACTGCCCGGGGGTTGGGGACCCTAGCTATACAGGCACTAAAAGGAAGATAAAGATCTAAATGTATTGACCTAATTTTAAGTGAAAAATGAAAATTACAAAATTGTGTATAGGATGATCCTATTTGTGTTAAAATATATACTAGATGCTTCACATAGTTGTATGAGGAGAAACATTTCTGGAAGGAGAAATTAACAAGAAACTGTTAACAATGACAACTGGGGTATGGGATTGTGAAACTGAATTGGGAAATAGGAACTTTTGTTTCCTCTTCCACATTCTCTGTACTTTTAAATCTCTTAGTTTGAGTTTGGGTTTTATAAAGTACTTTCAAATGCATAAAAACAATAGAATTGCTAACAGTATCAGAATTAGTTTTCAAGTTTTCTTTAAAATGATTTCTTCCCTGAGGGACATGTGTAGGTGTTCAAAGCGCATTTGTCCTCCCTCAGTGATCATACCAGTGCACGACAGCTGTCACTCATGGAGCCACTGACTTAGACTTTAACGCATTGAGAATAGCCAGTCATGGCTTTCATCTGAAATAGTTAAAACTCTTTAAGAAAAAGTAAGCAATTTGACCAAGGTCAATTCCACCAGAAGACTCCAAAGAACTGTAAACACAGGAATGAAACAGCTTTAGCTTTTAATTTTCCCACAATAATGTTAAGTGTTCCCAAAACCATTATGATTACTCTCCTCATTTTTCAACTTGCTTCAAAAATAAAATACATTAGCATAGAAACTGGGAGAACTACATGTATTAATTAGAGGGAGCCATGTTAGTTATAACCCCATAGTCATTTACTTTACTGACATTATACAGTTCTCATACAAGTTCACTGGTGTATTGCTCAGACTAAGAATAAAAATAATTTGATTATCTAAACACACGTCAGCTAGGGGTTAGGTTAGGTGGCCAGCATGCAGGTAGGTGGTAAGAAAAGTCAACAATAGAGAATAAAATTTGCCTCGTATTTTCTGTGACTCAGATGAAAATAACAAAGATAATTAGAAACTTAATGTTATCAAACCAGCATCTCAGTATAGATTTGATGTTTTCATGTTATCACACAGTGTTTCTTGATAGGAAAGTTTTGATTTGAAAATGTGACAATCACTCAGAAAAACTTTCATAAAAAATAAAACAAAGCATATTAACAATAATTCTAAACATAAGTCAATAAAATATATAGAAAGAAAGCCATAGTCCTCAATGAACTTGTTTTAAATCCTAAGAGACTGAATTTACAGTGCACCCAAGCCTCCTGCTTCATCCTCTGAGCTCCCAGAGAATGCATTCATTTGGTCGAGAAATCTGTGTTGAAGTCCTCTGTGCCACACATATTGCCTAACCTTAAGGACAGTGGTGAAGGATGTCATTCTTCCCTATGAACTTTGGCTCATGTCATCAGTGTAGGTCATATCACAGTATGTTATGGCTCGTTGTAATTATGCCTTAAGGAAGAGCTCATGTCCTATTCATGTTTGTTCACTGTGTTTAGCTCAGTAATCAAGTTTAATTGCTGCAAAAAGTTTAAATGGTTAATTTCCCCCCCACCACCACCAAAATATAGTTACGGGAATAAAGAGAAAAAGGAGAGTAGATGAAAAACAGTTAATATTGTTAGACTAAAGAAGGTATTAAAAATTTCTGATTGCCTATCATGTAGCAAACATCATTCCAGGGAATTTGTATGTGTACCCTTGTTTATTCCTCACCCCAGTTTTGTGGGGCAGGAAGAAAACTAACCTTACTAAGCCTTACAGAGGTTAATGCTTCACTCCCTTCCTACCTATACTTCCCACTGCAGCCAGGTGACCCTGTCTGGTCACTCATTGACTTACCAGCCTTCCATGGCTCTTCACTGCACTCGGAAAAATGCCCCAAACCCTCAACTGATTTGGAAGGAGCTATGGGACCTGGTGTTTTCCCAAGTCTCCAGCCTCATTTCTTGCCTTTCCTTCTCCTGCTCTTTTCTCTCTTGGTAAAATGCATTTCCTTCTGTTCCTTAAGCACACACCATGCCCTTTTTCATCCTGGCCTTCCCACAGGCTGTTCTCAAATGCAAAATGCTTTTCCTTCCTCTCTCCTCAATAAATATCGAATGAGTGAACGAATTAATGAATGAAGGGATATTGAAGAGAACATAGAATCCTGTTCAGTGGAAAGATTAAGAGTAGATAAAGGGATTATGGAATTAATCACAAAACTATGATAATAGATGAGTTCTTTGAGGTTTAAGCTGATCAAAAGATGTAGTACATCTAGCACCCAGATCTTGGTTTCTTCTCTTCACTAGTTCCTGCTCTTCCTTCAAGCCTCCGTGTTAGTGCCACACTCTCTAGGATGCTTCTGTGACCACCAAGGTGGTTAAATCCCTCCCTATATGCCCTATAGCTCCATACACTTCCCTTCTATGGTGCTTATCACACCAGACTGAAGCTGCTTACAAGCAGGGCTGTGACTTCCTTGTTTGCTTCTCTATTCTCAGCACACAGCTGGTGTGCACACAGCTGTGGTGTGTTGTAAACACCACATAGTGGTTACTCTCTCTATATTAATTGATTTGAATCAACACAGAATTACTCTAGGACACATAGTTGGTTAGCGTTTCTCATTGGTTTTGGTGTTTTATTCTTTTGGTCATTAGTTTATTTTATATAGAATTATCGTGTAGTTGGAGATTTTATATATTCCCTACCCACTCTCAGATTGAGTACAGGGACTTCCCTGGTGGTCTAGTGGTTAAGACTCCATGTTCCCAATGCAGGGAGCCTGGATTCGATCCTTGGTCAGGGAACTAGATCCGCATGCCGCAACAAAGATCCCGTGTGCTGCAACTAACACCCGGCACAGCCTAATAAATAAATAAATATTTTTTAAAAATTGAGTACAACTGGTGAGAGATTGGGGCTACTCTCAAATATAAAATATTATCTACTTAATAATAGAATTAAAACATAGCTCTCCCAGTTCTTTAAGTGTCCTGGGTGTATGCTCTGGAGAGCACATGCGTTTCTTTTCTTTTTTTTTTTTTTAACCTCACCCTCCACCCTTTTCCCTTTTCCTGACTAATTCCTATCTATCTTTTTCATCTCATCAAGTATTACTTCAGAGAATGTGTACATACACTATCAAGAGGACAACTGCATTCCCAGTGTCAAATACAAGAGTACCTGACACATGGTAGGAGCTCAATATTGAATAATGAATGAGTGAGTGAATAAATGCATAAATGAAGATGTGTTGGAAAGATTCAAGGTAGGATCTTGTTCAATGGAACGAGATGAGGAATAAAGAGATGAGGAAATAAATCACAAAGCTATTCAAGGTAGGATCTTGTTCAATGGAACAAGATCAGGAATAAAGAGATGAGGAAATAAATCACAAAGCTCTGATAATAGTTGTGTTCTTTAACATTTAAGCTGACCATAACATGAAGCACACTTAGCACCCAGATCTTGGTTTCTACATAACATTCTCCAGTAAACTGAAAAGGAATTCTTGGAGAAATAGCTGATTCTAGGGCAGGGGCAGGGAAAATACAAGATGAGTTTGGCATATCATGTACTGCCAGAAAATAATGAAGTGCTTAAGTGGCCATAAGTGTGGACTGAACTTAGTGACTCTCATCTAACAGACAGAATATGGAAAGGAAAAAATAATAACTGTAGTAACAGGAGAAACCTGGCAGACACTCCCTTAACCAAGTGATCAAGATTAATACCATCAGTAATACAGGCTGACATCATGGACTCCCTGATATGATGCAATGAGAAACGTACCTCTCTTCAGGGATATTGTTTTACAAGATCCATAAACTCCATCTAATCATGAGAAAATACCAGATAACCTAAATTGGGGGACAGTGAAGGAAATATCTGACCAGTGCATTTAAAAGTGTCAAGGTCATGAAAAAACTAGGGAAGACTGTGAAACTGTTAAAGAATCAAAGGAGAATGAGACATGACAACTAAATGCAATGTGGTATCCTGGAACAGAAGAAGGATATTAGTGGAAAAATTGGTGAAGTCTGAATAAATTCTATAGTTTAGTTCATTTCACTGTTCCAGTGTTAATTTCTTGATGTTGATACATGGGCCATGGTTATGTAAGATGTTAACACCATGAGAAGCTGGGTGAAGGGTATATGGGAACTCCGTACTATCTTTGCACCTCATCTGAAAAATCTAAATTATTTCAAAATAGAAAGCTGAAAAAGATTCCACACAAGGCTGCAGTGTCCATTACAGGGAGTGTAGTGAGGAGGGCAGGGAAGATTGCCTGATTTGGGGTCCATAAAATCTTGGCCCTCTAGCAGTACATATAATGCTACCCTTATCTGCATAGTGAGTTTGATTTTGTGGAAGGATTTCACATCCTAAGCTCATTTAACTCTCTCCACTAAGAGGAAGGATAGGCAAGGAAGGTGCTTATGTTCATAGGGGACTAAAGTGAGAATCTTCCAGAACTTTAGGACAAAATGAGTAATCTCATATATAACGTTTGAGATTAGGCATCTGTAGAGAGCAAAGTGTGGACTCTAAAAGGAACTGATCTGAAAGAAGACTGTGACATCAGTAATTAACACACTGGTGAAAAAAACCACACAGAGATGGTAGGCAACCAAGTGCAGAAATAGGATAACCAAACTCTGAATTTGTCAGTATGTTTGCAGCAGGGACCAGGGAGATGTAGGTGCAAGCTGTGTCTCAGAAACTCAGATAATAGGATCTTCTCTTTGGGAAAAAGATCAACTCAGGCTATTGTAGCTCCTTGTTCTGATACTTTTCTCTCTTAACAAGTAATTAAAGCACAAAGAAAGAAAATTGATTACCTGTGTAGTTAGCGCTGTGCTAGATAATTTTGATGTTTTTAAATTTTCTCAAAACACTGAAGTAGGCATTATTGCCCCCAGGTTACTCTTGGGAATCAAACACCTACAGAGAGATTAAGCTACTCACTTGGTTACAACGTAAGTAGGAGAGCTGGAATTCAAACCCATATGTATCTGATGCCCTGACCCAATCTCTTACCAGACCCATTGGGTGAGTACATTGCGGTACGCGGGCCTCCCACTGTTGTGGCCTCTCCCGTTGCGGAGCACAGGCTCCAGACGTGCAGGCTCAGCGGCCATGGCTCACGGGCCCAGCCGCTCCGCAGCACGTGGGATCTTCCTGGACCGGGGCACGAACCCGCGTCCCCTGCATCGGCAGGCGGACTCAACCACTGCGCCACCAGGGAAGCCCTAGGCATTCTTATAATGGGATTCCTAGCATCAAGGAAAACTTGAGTGGGGAGAAAACCTGGGCCAAGGATGATGTCCAGTCAATGTTCAAATTGCTTCTCCTCCTACTCATTCCCAAGACCATTTTGATGTCATAGTCTGGAGTCAAATCCTGAGTCTTTGTCAAGTCATTATCCTTTAAATTTATATTATTTAATAAATAACGCCTTCTAACAATTAATAAAAAATATCAGGCCACATACTTTTATTTCATCCAGAACTTACTGAATATCTTCTGTTTGCTAGCCACTAAGCCAGGTGCAAGTGACAGTCTTGCCATCAAGGTCACACATAATCCAGTGTGAAAATAGCAAATATATATAGATTTAACCATAATGAGGTGATGCCTATGCTTTATTTGACATATCAACCAGTCTGAGACACAGAAGAGAGGGGAATTGTTTCTTCTGGAGGGAGGAGCAGAAAGAGTAGGTCCCATCCGATCTGAGTCTTATAATCTGAGAGGAGGAAGAAGAACCTTTGGGGAAGAATTTCAGAATATGAAACAGGACAAAGAAATAAAACCACTTTCCATCTCCCTCAGAGCTCTAATTCCTGCAAGGTTGCCTCAGGTACTATTGTGGGATGGAGAGTTATAGGTTGAATTGTGTCCCTCCAAAAATAAATATTGGAGTCTGAACCTCCACCATATCAGAATGTGACTTTTTTGGAAATAGGGTCTTTACCATGCTGAGGTCATTAGGGTGGACAGTAGTCCAGTATGACTGGTGTCCTTATAAAATGCAGAAATTTGGACACAGAGAGGCACAGAGGGCACACAGTGGAAAGAGACCCAGAGAGAACTGTAAAGCCATGTGAAATGGAGGATTGGAGTGATGCATCTATAAGCCAAGGAACACCAAAGATGCCAGCAAACCAGCAGAAGCTGGAAAGAGGCAAGGAAGGATTCCCCTACAGGTTTCAGAGGGAGCAGGGTGCTGCTGACACATTGATGTCTGAGTTCGAGCCTCCAGAACTGGGAGATAATAAATGTCGTTGTTGTAAGTCACCTAGTTGGTGGTACTTGCATACGGCAGACCTAGGGATCAAATATAGGAGCAAAGAAGTTGCTCTCAGGATTCTGGGCTGCCCACTCCTACTTTAAACACATTCTCTTTTGTTTTATGCTTCTCCTTAAGGTTTTGTTTAGAAAGCAGGGTTTCATTGATGAAATGAACTTGAAAACCACAGATACAGAGCTTTGAGAGTATATCAGTTGGACACTTTCAGTTGCAGATAACCAAAGCAGAGATCAAATGTCCTAATTAACCAAGGGATTTATGGCTCCTATAATTATAAAAGCCTAGAGAAAATGTGAGGTTCTGGTGCAGTTTGAAAGAGAGATTGACCAAGGCTCTGACTCCATTTCTCTGCAGTTTCCTGGAGAGTTGTCATGTAAGGGTTTCGTCCTCGGGCTGATCGTGTAATGGTGGCAAAATGGCTGCATAGTTCCAACTTCACCTCACAGCACACTACACAGAGTAGGGAGGAACAACGTTGACCAGGTATCCCCAGCCAAGGCCTTGAGGTTCTCACTGATTGAACCACCCGTGAGCCTGCACTGATCACTTGGCCTATATTCTGGATCAACTGTGACAGGAGGAAAGAATTCACTCTGATTGGCTTAGCTCACTGTTTCCATTAGCTTTTGCTACATAAAATAATATTCCAAAATTTAGTGTCTCAAAACCACAACCATTTATTAGTTCATGAGTCTGTGGGTCAGGAATTTGGGCAGGGCTCAGCTGGGATGGCTCATTCTCTTCCATGTCGTGTTGGCTGGGCTCACTCATGCATTTAATGTCACTTGGCAAGTCAGCTTGGGGCCAGCTGGTCCTGGATGGTGTTGGTTCTACGTCTGCTGATTGTCCGGGCTGCCTCTGTTCTCTTCTGTGTGTCCTCTCCACCCAGCCAGCTGGGGTACGTTCTCATGCACACAGCACCTCATGAGGGTGAGAACAGAGGCTCAAGGACCCTTGACGTCCAAACTTGAGACCTGTGCAACATAATTTCTGTCACATTATATTGGTCAAAGCAAGTCCCCACCTCTTGGTGGGAAGATCTGTAAGAATTTGTGATGGTTTAAAAACATCACACCCACCCTTAGAGCTGGGGAAGGGGGAACCAATTTCACCAAACCACAGAGCTCCTGAACAGAATGGACATGAGGGGGAAAACTGGCCGGAGGCTGGAGAAGAGGCTAAAAGGTATATTGAAATCAATTGTGAGGGGTTCTGTATGCCTTGCTAAGTGGACTTTATCATCTAGGCTTATGGTTCTCACCCTGTTTCTGTGACAACAAAATGATTCTGATGCATTTTCATTAGGAAACATGATTTAAAAGTGAGTCACCATGGCTGTTTTTCTCAGCCTGAAGATTGGGCATGAATAATGTTTTTTTAGGGGGCGCTGCATGCTTCTTTCTCTTGGGGAGTAGGGCTGCCTTGGTTGTAACTCACTGTTCCAGGCACTGGGGAGCCACTGATGTCTTGTTCCTAAGTGCAAGGGAGATTTCTGCTCTGAGACAGTCTTAAGCTGCTCCTGTAACAGCTCTGAGTTATACTCACACACCTTTCTTCATTTCCCCCAGTGTGCACGTATGCCGCTAGTTTGGGATTTTCCTCTTTCCAGCAGCACATGATTCCCAGAAGCAGCCTTTTCTTCCTGCTGGTCAAGTGCTTGGGGCCCAGTCTACTCCTGGGTGCTCACACATCATTCTCATTGCCATGGCTTTTTTTTTTTTTTCTGCTTTCTGGCCTCAACCAGGACAGCCCTAGTGCATCCAATGTGATTGGACATCAGTCAGGGAAATGGCTACTGCCCAATTCTCTTCCCTCCCAGAAATTGCCTTCTTACAACTGATTTGGTCTCCAATGGCCAAATGAACATGAACGTGAGCATATTGACAAGGGGATCTTGTCAGTGCCATCCCTGTGGCATATGAGCTGCAGCTCCAGTGAGTGTCCTGCCATGTGCACATATTTATCTCTGCTGCTGGGCTGTACACAACTTGTAGAAGAAACATGGGATTCAAATTGTTTGTGTTGAAAATAAATATTTTTTGAATGAGGGAATTAATAAAATAAATAAAGGATAAATAAACAAGATAACCCTGAGTAGCATCCCTCTTTTTTTTTTTTTTTTTTTTTGGTGTTACTCGGGCCTCTCACAGTTGGTGGCCTCTCCCGTTGTGGAGCACAGGCTCTGGACGCACAGGCTCAGCGGCCATGGCTCACGGGCCCAGCCACTCCGCGGCATGTGGGATCTTCCCCGACCAGGGCACAAACCCGTGTCCCCTGCATCGGGAGGCGGACTCTCAACCACTGCGCCACCAGGGAAGCCCTGTAGCATCCCTCTTGATGGAAAAGTTAGGAACAAGGAAAATGTCCCCAGTGGATGACTTTTCTTGTATTCTCAGAGTCCTGGTTCCCAGGCAGGCACTAGTGCCAGGTGGTATCAGGTATCTTGATCTCAGATTCTCCCTTACACTGGAGGTAATGGTTTTATCATTTCATAGTGGGGAACTGGAAGGATCCCTACGGAGCAGAACTTGTCAGGTGAAGCAACAGGTAAAGAAGGAAAGGTCGCCTATCTGATTTATTGACAAAGAGAGGGGGATAACTTTGATCTCTTGAGTTCCCAGGCCAATTAATTTCCCATTTACTACTTTGCTTTCATTTACTAGTCACGTGGTCTTGGTCAAGTCTCAGTTTCCTCGCCTGTAAAATAGATATCATCACCTAATCTACTTTTTTCCTATTATTGCCATGAGGGCTGGAGTTCATGAAGATGCTGGGCAAACCATGTACGGGGGAGAGAAGAAATAGCAGAGATATGTCTTTAGGTGTGGGACTTTAGAGGATATTGTCTAAATGATGGTGGTGGGGTAGAATTGCATGAAAAATAGATTTTCAATGCCTTCTACACTCTACCCTTCTCTCCAAGAGGCTATAATAAAATCTGGTCAGATTCCATCTCTCCCTAGGTGGGGCTAAATCTAGTCTCCTTGTCCTCTAGGGAGTTAATGGCCAATGAATCTTCTGCTACTCTTGCCTCTGTCCCTAGTGGCCACCTAGACCAGAGCTGGTACATCTCTATTTCATTGTCAGTAATGTTGTTGGATGAATGCGTGCATGGAGTCTTGGCTTCTTATAGTCTTAGTCATATTAGACAGAAGTTCCCAGCTCTCTTGTTCTCTTTTCCAGAAAGAACCTTCCTCAGACTTCTAAAATGATGACCAGACCCCTGGAAAGCTACAGTGCCAACCATCAGGCACTCTTGTACAAACATGTTCCACTGTCACACTTTCCTTTCAGCCTTAATAATTCCAAAGGGAAATCCAACTCAACCCAAGTGACTAAGGCATTCCCTTGTAGAGCCTGTATTAGTTTCTTCCTTTCCCTCTCCCTCCCTCCCTCCTTCCCTTCCCCTTCCTTCCTTCCTTCCCTCCCTCCCTCCCTCCCTTCCTTCCTTCCTTCCTTCCTTCCTTCCTTCCATCTATATTGGAACAGACTTTAGAAATGCGTTTGTTACAGTCTGGAGCCCTGCACTGAGAAGGGCTTATCTGTAAATGATATGCTCTGTGATGAATTAAAAGACAGGAATCTTTGCAACATCGCTTGGAAGTCACTCTGTGAAGTCCTACGTTGCTTTGCCTCCTTAGCTTCCATGCCCAGACCACCTTGAAGACAGTCTCAGAGAAGATACTAATGGGTCCATGTATGAGCTCACTTAACCAGGACAGGAACATGTGGTGTTGCTTTGAGCCCAACTGCGTCTTCTGATCTCTTTGTCCCTGTAAGAAGGAGACTCAGACGTGAGGAGAAAAAGCAAATTGGAGATTGTTAGAGGTAGGAGCCAGGCAGCCCACTGGAGAATATCCAGTCAACAGCCACAGAGACCTGGTCAATATGCAGCTGGCAGCAGACAGGTTTGGGATCAGGAGCGATCATGGGCATGGACTCCTCAGGCCAGATAGGACTAATGAGAAATGGAAGGGAAAATAAGGAAAAAAGACATTGCAAAAGCAAGCTGCTTCTAGGCCAAGACTAGCAATTAGGCCAGGACTGGTTCCCAAGGCAGCCATGAGGTTAAGCCTGCACAGGAACCCAGTGGCCCCAGCTATGAAGGTCAGAAGTCACAGCTTATGGAGGCTCATGGTACATTCCTTGCACACCAGCCCAGGCTACAGATTCTGTTCCACCCTGCAGGGCAGCACTTGTCCCAGCAAAAGAATACAGCTGAATACAGCCGAGACAAGCTTTGGGTGTCTGTCCACTTACCCAAGTACAGGCTGATCTCAGGAAAATGTCCTTCTGTGGCTTGTTTTTTTGCCACTAATAGACTATGTCACCCTGTGCAGGTCACTCTTGCTCTCTGGACCTCTGTCTTCTCACCTATTAAAGGGGGCATTGGAAGTAGACCAGCTCAAGAGTTCTTGTGGCCCTAATACTCTGAGAGCACCTCTCTCTGCTCCCTGCCCAGTCCGTGCCCTGCTTCTGGCCCCCCTGTGTCCCCAGGTATTCCTGTTCCTTCCTTTTATAATTAAAATGTATACTTCACGTTCTTGAGCCTGGCTTCCCTTTGTTTCTTTTCTTACTGCCACACAGACGTAGCTCATCTTTCCTGGATCTCAGTCTCTTGCCCTCTGTCTGTCCATTAACTATCTGCACTTAGTTATTAGCCAAAGTGTTCATTTTGATTTGTGCAGCTGTTTATAATTTGTAGACCCCCTTCACAGAGCTTCTCTCATTAATCCTCACAAAAAAACTTGGCCTGCAGAAACCCCAAAGAGCTTCAGTCCCGTGGGTCACTGAACTTTGGGCTATCTTTTCTAGAGCAAGTCTTCCTCCTTCTTATCCTGATGTTTATTTGAGCTGAACTAGTTTCAAATGAAAACTTGCTTCCATAGAGATATTTAGAAATTACACCCCTTTTTCCCTCCATGGGAATTTATTAAATCTGTTCCTTCAGTATTAAAGCTATAAACCAATTTATGTCTTGCTGGCTTGGGGGCTGTACCAACACAGAAACCAGACTGCATTGATGTGACCCTCCCTCAGTCACTCACAGGGGAAATGTCCAGACTGACTGACCCAGCTCGAGGCCTGTGATGCCTTGAATCATTCTTTTCTAGGAGTCTCTGAAGGGGTTACTGGCCACAGTCCATCTCTACAGCCAAGAGCTTTCAGGGAGACCAGAGTGAATGAGGAACAAAGTTCCTACAATTTATCAATCAAGGATGGAGAAGGCCTATTGGGGAAAAGTCCCTAGAGGGTTGGCAACTGGTTCAAGGCACTGCTCTTTGGAGTTGGAGAGGAGCAGTTGGCTTTGAGGCAAGGCCCCTGAACATGATCTCAATAAGGAAAAAGGGGTGGGGTGGGGTGGAATTCTCCTGGGAGCAGGAGTAACCTGAGGACATATTTTCCTCAGGTCACCGAGGGAAAGCATGGTGAACTGTTCCCCAGTATCTCTCATCTTGCCCTGAAGCTACCTACTATTAGAGCCTTGTTCCTTTGCATTTCTTGTTAGAGATCTCATCTATGCCAGGCACTATCCTAGTGCTGAAAGTACAAATTGAAATAAAACATAGCTCCTTAACTTCATGGAACTTCTGGCTTGTTTTGGAATTCCATAGGACTGATTGGCTGTGGGGTTAAATAATTAAAATCTATAAATGTTACCAGGATTCTGACTCAGGAACTGGGTGTATGCTCTGAAATACACTAGCCGCTTTCACATTTGTTACAAGGATGTGCTTCAACTTCTTTCCAAAGCCAACTGCTCTCGGCTCTGGGTCCATCCTGTTTCACCCTCTCGTTTTTCATTCTTGCATTATTTTCCCCATTACATGGGATCATTCCAGTCAGCACACAGACATGTCTGGTACCCACTATTTGTAAGCCCTCCTTGATGTCTCACCTACTTCTGCTGCTTCATAGAAAACTTGTCCACAGTCACTTTTTCCACTTCCTCTCTTTCCATTCTCAGTCCACTCCAATCAGGTCAGGCAAACAACCCCTGAAAATGTCACTAATGGTCTCCTTGTTGCCAAATCTGGAGGTTACATTTCTGGTCTCTTCTTACATGGTATCTCCAGCATTTTTTTTGACCTAGCTGACCATTCCCCTTTTATTTGAACTTCTTATCTTGTCTTTTAATGACTCCATTTTCATCGCATTTTCCTCCCATCTCACTGGCCACTTTTTGTTAATTTCCTCTCCTGGCTCCTCTTTCTTTTCTAGACCTCTAAACTGTAAAGAGTCCCAGGGCTCTACCCCAGGCCCCGCCTGTTCCTCACTGCCCTCTTTCTCTAGGTAAGCCTCTCTGCTGTCAGGGCTTTAAATATGCTGATTACTCGTAAATGTAGTTACCCAGTTGAGCTCCAGACATATATTAAATTGCTCATCTCATACCTCCACTTAATACTTCACATGACAAAACCAGAAATTTTGATTTCTAGTTCTGTGGGTAAATAGCATAACTCTTTTCCATTCTGCGTGAGAACCTGACCTTCAAAGTGTAGCTCTGTTCTCCTAATGACCTGAAGAGGGTAAGAATGTCAACTATGTTACTAAGCAACATCTCTTATAGTAAAAATGACCCCTATTTGGTAATCTAAACATGGAGTGGGAGGAAGCATAAATGAACTGTAAATACCTGGTGGGAAAGCGTGCTCTAGGGCTTCCCCCACATGTGGTGATTCTTGTAATTGCCATTAGCCTTCCTGGGAAACTGGAAGCTATGTCCTTAGAGTAATTACATAGATACTAGCTCCTTTAGGCAAAGAAGCTATTAAGCTAAGTAAGCCCGGGCACCTGACTGATATAGATCTGGAATCCTTGCATCTGGGCTGTCACCTGGCAAGAAGGTAGTTTCTGGACAATTGAATGGGCTGCTGTTGGACTGCTTTAAGGAAGGTAACCTTGTGATGTGCCCTGCTGAACAACTGGGATTTCTCTCCTGTATCCTTCTAAGAAGACCTGTGGCAAGTGTGACTGATGGTAGTCTTGTGAGTTTCAATTTTTAGGAGATCCTAAGAAGACCTCATGTCATACCTATTTCTAACCCAGTATTGCACATTTCAGTAAATGACACAAGCATTCATTCAGACGCTCAAGCCAAACGTCTAGGAATTTGATTCCATCTTTTTTGACTATTCTCTTAGTCCCAAGCTTTGCAAGTCATCAGCAAATTGCTAGCTCTACTTCTAAAATATATCCCGTATCCATTTATTTCTTGCCAGCTCTACTATTACCTTAAATCAAACAATCAGCGTCTCTCATATGGTTTATAGCAATAGCCTGCTTCCATTCTTGGACCCATCAACCCATTCTCCACACTGCAACCAGAGTGATCTTTTAAAAACATCAATTACATTATGTTCCTTTCTTGCTGAAGCCCCACTCCCCTGGCCCACACTCCATGGCTTTCCATTGCATATAGATAAACTGTAAACTCTACTGAGATCTACAGACCCCACATGGTGGGGCCCCTACCTATGTTTCCAAGTTCAACTCCTGCCATTCCCCACTGTTGTTCACCATGCTCTAGACACCCTGCTTGCTCTCTGGCTTGTAATTTCTATGTCCTCCAACTGGATTGAACAAACCCTACATCTTCCTGTGTAATCTTTCTTTTCTTGTGGTTTTAATTGTCACAACCAACTTGAATAGTGGGCTAAGCAGTGACTGGAATGGAATTAGAAACAAGAATTATGGAATTATGAGTAAAAAGGAAGGAGAGTTATAGAACACATGATAAGAGGGGATTGTGGAGTCAAAATTTAATTTTTGCCATGGAAGAGAGACTTGAGCATTTTTATTTTTATGTCTCTGAGGGAGGAGCCAGAAAGAGAGAAATATGTGACATGGAAGGAAGTGGAATAACCAAAGAAGCAAATTCCCTGAGCCCCTTTTAAAGATAAAATCCCTTTAAAGAGATAAGATATGTGGCTCCTAAGGATTCTGGTTCCCACCTTGCTTCCTTTTTTCCCTATCACTTTGTGAACTTCTATACTATATTACAATTATCTCCTTATCCATCTGTATGTAAACTGTGAGTTCAGTGAACAAAGGGGAGAGGTCTTAATCACAGTTGTATCCCAGTGCTGAACACAAAATAAAGGCTCTATAATTAATGAATAAATTTACCTGTTGGGGCTTCCCTGGTGGCGCAGTGGTTGAGAGTCCGCCTGCCAATGCAGGGGACACGGGTTCATGCCCCAGTCCAGGAAGATCCCACATGCCGCGGAGCAGCTGGGCCCATGAGCCATGGCCAATGAGCCTGCGCGTCCGGAGCCTGTGCTCCGCAACGGCAGAGGCCACAACAGTGAGAGGCCCGCGTACGGGAAAAAAAAACATACTTTGTTGTTCAATTTGAAGTTTGCTGTAGCCTGAACATTTTCCCTTGTTTGCTTACTATCTACATTTTGTTGTTTATTTCATTTGCCATAAAGGGGGCATTTATAATATTTTTATATACTAGGGTAAACTTTTTATGTATTATACATAATAATCCATTACTCTAACATTTGAGACAAATACTTTTCCTGCTGTTTTCATTTTCACTGTGATTTGTTGGTTCTTATACTGAAGTTATATATTGATCTTTTCCTTTATGAATTCTTTCAAAGATCAGTTGCTGTCACCTAAATGAACACATAAAAACTCTCAATTCTGCTTTGTGCAATTTATGAAAATTAAGTTATTTAATAGATTTGTAATATTTAAATATAAGATTTGGCTATAACTTGATGTTTCCCCAAACTGGTAATCCAGTGGCAGCTTGGAGTCTATAAGAGAGAGCAATAGGGAGCAATCTTGTTAAAAGGGAGGGTGGGTTCCTTGTCTTGAAGCTGCACTTCTACAACAAGCACATTGTTTTCACTGTTGGTGCATGTTGTGAGGTAGCTTTATGATGGTGGTGACCATGATGGAGATTATGGATGAGAAAGGCTAAAGCTCTCCAGGTCAGGACTGCTTTTTGATTTTGGGGGGATTTAGGCATTTATGCCTTCATAGGCTCCATAGGAAAAATATTAAAAACAGTATTTTATAACTTCTGTTGTAAAGATGAATATAACAGGCTAGATTCATTATTATACGATTATTATTATTAATTTTCCTTTTTTCTTATTTTAAATGTTAAAATTAAAACATTTTTGTGGGCCCCTAAACTGTGCCTATTGCATCTAATAAATGAGTCAACCCTGTCCCAAAGCCACCCCTTAGCACTGATTAACTCTATCAATCATCTATCTAGCATATCTAGCTATCTAATCTATCTATCCATCATCTATCTAGATCTATCATCTATCATATCTGTCTATCCATCTATCTACCTATCTATCTATCTATCCATGCATCTGTCATCTATCTAGATCTATCATCTATCTCTTTCTACCCATCTGTCTAAATAATTGGGTCTACTTCTTGCCTTTTCATTCAGTTTCTCAGATACACATTTCTGTCTATATCAGAATCACAGTATTTCAACAATAATTGTTTTTTATTTTTAAAAATTTATTTTATTAAAGTATAGTTGATTTACAATGTTGTGTTAATGTCTACTGTACAGCAAAGTGATTCAGTTATATATAAATATATATATGTATGCACATTCTTTTTCATATTTCTTTTCCATTATGATTTATCACAGGATATTGAATGTAGTTCCCTGTGCTATACAGTAGATCAGTTGTCGTTTTTTAAAATATGAAATAATGTTCTAATATTGTTAGAGGTGATCTGTACCACAGAGTTCTTTTCAAATCTCTTGACCACTTATTTTCAAAGTGAATCTTAGAATCCTTCTGTTTACTATAATTAAAAAAAAAAACATTGAAGTTGCATTTTGTTGGTAAGTTGTCTCAAAGAGACATAACATCTTTATAAAGATACACAGTTTGATATTCCATTCCAGCACCAGGATACCATGACCGTGCTGCAAAGAGAGTTCAAGAGGAGTGGAGACAGAGGCAGGAAACGGTACAGAAGGACCTGCACTCTGGTAGGGTGATCTCGCAACTAGGGGTGCTCAGTGAAGCTGGAACACAAGCTGCCGTGAGTCAACATAGTGCCAGAAGTGGGTCATAAGCCAACACTGTAGGATACCTGCTAGTTTATTCTTCAGTTTAGGGAAAGGGAGTACCTTTGGGAAGAAACTGGAGACCATGTTTTAGCCAAACCCACCTTCTTCTAATCTGGTGTTCTAAAGTGGCTATAGCTTGGTAGCCCTGAGTATCATATTACTTATGAGTGAGTTTAAAGGAGAAATTTTGTTTTTCATGCAGGTATCCTTGACACAATAAATACATAATGATAGAAATAGGGAAAAGAGATCACAGGGTAGAGGCTGACCAGTATGGAGCCATTTTGGATCATCACTCATGATCAGCTCACTCCTTTGCAATTTTTCTTATAACAGAAATATTTTATGTATCCTTATAATTTTCTAGTATGAGGAACAGTCATTTTAGGATAGAGTTGAAAAATTCAGAGGCCTTCCTCCCCAAGTCCAAGTCTGTAGTGATGAAAATTAACAAGCACTGTACATCAAGCTAATGACTTACAAGCTAAACTTACAGGTGTTGTCTGCTATGAATAGATGTAACTTTAATATAAGGGCCATTAGAGTAAATCGAGTAACTTTAATGTAGAGAGAATTTGGATGTATATCATGTTTTATAAATCACATGCAGAGGATACACTTGGCAAGCTATTCCCCTAAAGGACCTAGATTAGGAAGATTTCTGTGGCTCCAAAAAAAGGTGAAAGATAAATGATCTGAAACTTCAAACTTTCAAAATTTCAAGGTCAATATTTTACTTCAATTTTAATGTTATGAGGGATATTGGAGCACCTTGTTGGAAAATCTACTTGTGGGTCCATTCCTGCCCACTCTTTACACTCGATAGTATACAGTTATGTTTGTACTCAGAGATGCCTTCCCCCTCCAGGTAAATCAAATAATCATCTACATACTTACTGAGGGATGACACATTAGTTTCTAACACTGATTAATGTTAGTCATTTCATGTATATATATCAACAACAAAAAAACCCATCCAATATATGGAGGACCTCAGCAAATTCAAAAAGAGTGGCCAAGCTGAATAAACAGAGAAAATTTTCCTTAATGAAATAGGAAATTCAGTTTAAACTTATCATGAACTGGTCACAGTCCCAGATGGCAAATAGAAACAAATGTTAATTATCTCTTGGAGATTTAAACCCAGACCAATAAAAATCTCCATTGATTAAGTACCAACGAACACAAACTAAAAATTGAAAAATCACAAAAATACCCATGGAAGAAGTCATCAGAAATAAGAGTCATCAGAAGTAATAAACTGAAAAATCAGACCCACAAATAATGCAGATGCAGGAATTTTTGGTTTCAAAACAAATTTGTCCAATATTGTTAAATAAATTAAAAAATGATGTTAAAATTTTTATTAGCTTGGGATACCACACACTGGGTGGTTTAAAGGACAGGAATTTATTTTCTCACAGTTGTAGTTGCTGGGAAGTTCAAGATCAAAGTGCCAGCTGACTTGGGTTGTGGGGTGGGGAATGTGATGCCCAGATCCCAACTAAAGTGATCCTCAGGAATTTGCTCTGGCAAGCATGCAGCATCTCTCCCAAAAGGAGCTTCTCATTCTGGCTCCAAAGGTGACTTTGGGGATTATGGAATCTCTTGTTCCTTCTCTAGAGACATATACCTGCCTCCTGGTTTCACCCTCTAAAATGCTGCTTGATCTTGGCTCTTAACTGACACTTAATGTAGGTGCTGGACTTAGACCCCTTTTCCTGTCCCTGACCCTTTTCAATCTCTGACCTCCTCTTCTTCCAAGTTCAGTGCACAATTCCTTAAGTTCTCCTCACTATGCAGTCTCAAACAGGTACACTTAACTATAACAGCTTGTATAAGGGATCTGTTCATCATTCTTTTATGTAAAACACAGGTATTAAGTTATTAGCATCCTCCAAGTACTGAGTGCTATATGAGGCACTCTGAAGACTGCAAAGGAAAAAATAGATTAATAGTCCCTGCTTTTAAGATACTTAGAGTTTAAGAGAGGAGACAGAGATGTTAACCAACTATACTATCATGTATTCAAAGCTATAATCAAAGTGTTGTAAACCTTGCTGTTGGAAGTGTGGCCTTCAGTTGAACAGTATTAGCGTCACTGGGGAGTTTGTAAGAATTATAGAATCTCTTGCCCCAGCCCAGACCTACTGAATTAGAATCTATATTTTAATATAATGTGCACATGAGTCACCTGGGGATGCCAATGCTGCTGGTGCATGGATCACGCTTTGAGGCGTGAGGTTGTAGAGTACAAAGAAAAGGATAATTCTGCCTAGCTGAGTGAAGGGATAAGGGTGTCACTGAAAGCATCACAGAAGGGGTATCATATGCATTGGGCAAGGAAGGACAGAGAAAACTTTGCTTAGCAGATTGGGAGAGAGGACAGGTGGATGGGCAGTCAGGCAGAGGAGATAACACAAATAAAGACATAGGGACATGAAGAGTATATTTGGAGAATGGTAAGTAGTAACTATTGGAAAAATGGATGAAGACGAAGTTGAAAATATAGGCTGGGACTGTATTTTGAGAAATCTTTTATGCTATGAAGAAAACAGTAGAAAACAGGGATTCTAGAAGTTCTTTGAGTGGAGGAGCAACAAGGTCATATCTGTCTCATTGAAGTGAAGAGGGTAGATTGAATGGGAGAAAGCCAGACCACAGCAAGAAGCCAGGAGGAGGTTACTGCAATAATTCAGGCATGAAATAAATAAGAGCTGGAACTAAGACAGTGGTTGTGGGAATTGCAGATACTTTGAACTAATAAGTTTGTATTAATTTGTTACGCAGCAGTAGCTAACTAGCTCACATTTTACTACCTGAAACTGGGATCCAGAAATATATAAGAATGTGAGAGCAGTAATGAAACCAGAGAATAGGCAGTGGCTGGAAGAGTTTTGAAAAGCATGTATGAGAAAGTGCAAATTTCCTTAAACAGACTTTAGTAGAAATCTGGACTTTCAGGATGCTGATGGTGGGGATTCAAAAGGAAGTGAGGAACATGTTATTGGAACCTGGGGAAGGAAAATCCTTGTTACATAATGACAGAAACTTACCAAAATTATCTCCAGCAGTTATGTGCAAAGAAGAAATTGTAAGTGATGAACTTCAGATTTTACAGCTAAGATTTCCAGGGAAAGTGTAAAAGGTGCCACCTGACTTCTTCCTGTCATTTATAAAACATGGGAGAGGAGAGCGATAACTTGAGGGAAGAACAAAACAGGACGTAATGATTTTGAAAAATCAGCCTCTCCAGATGGCAAAAGAAGTTAAGCGATTCACTGTTGAGAAATCATGCTCTGGAGAAAAGGCTGAAGCTATTACTATACCTTTTGCTAAAATGTCATAAAGATCAAAAGTCAGAGTATTCAGCCACACTCAGGATTCTTTCAAGAGATTCAGAGTGCACCTTACAGATCTTTTCAATTGTGGATGAAGAATGTCACCCATCATATCAGTAAGCAAAGGATGTTGGGGCCAACAAGCCATCAGCCACTGCAGTTGCACCTGTGCATCCTGAGGAGCTTCAGGATGGAGAAAAGCAGGATGCTGGCCCTAGGTAACTAAGATGCATATCAAATGAATGATTTCAGTGAGCTGACTGTTTGATGTTCTGACTACCTGGTTTTGTTGCAAAAACTCCTATTTTTTGATGTTCTTTTGATGTTCTTTTGATGTTCTGACTACCTGGTTTTGTTGCAAAAGCTCCTATTTTTAAAAATAAATTATTTTATTTTTGGCTGTGTTGGGTCTTCATTGCTGCTCATGGGCTTTCTCTAGTTGTGGTGAGCGGGGGCTACTCTTTGTTGTGGTGAACGGGCTTCTATTGCGGTGGCTTCTCTTGTTGCGGAGCACCGACTCTAGGCGTGCGGGCTTCAGTAGTTGTGGCATGCGGGCTTAGTTGCTCCATGACATGTGGGATCTTCCCGGACCAGGGCTCGAACCCTTGTCCCCTGCATTGGCAGGTGGATTCTTAACCAGTGTGCCACCAGGGAAGCCCTATTTTTAGTTTTTTAAGGAACCTCCTTGCTGCGATTTATATCAGAGGGTGTTCTGCCTATGTTTTCTGCTAAGAAAAAACTATTATATGTCAGCTCCTCCTTTACCTCTTTGGAGCAGTCCCTCAGAGATATCTGAAAGGCTGCCTTCTAGACGTAAGTCCTTAGCAATTCCGCCAAATAAAACATAATTCTCAACTTTTAGGTTGTGCTTTTTTTTTTTTCAGTTGACACAATCAAGTCAGAAAGTCTCTAGGAGACTTAAGAGCATTGTCCCTCAGCTATTTTGGCAGGAGCCAAGGATAGAGAAGTGGATAGAGAAGTTTGCTGTTAATGTATAGAAATGCAACCACTTCAGCTGATTCCACGTGACCTATAGACAGGCCCAGCATTCCTTTGGAGCTTCCCAAGTCAGGTGTATGTGATACTGCTTTCTGGTTTTGCTAGGGTTTTGTGGAATTGCCTTTGCATTCCCAGGTCATGCCCTAGGCCCAACCTTCACAAGACTAAAAGAAGAATAGCCTTAGTGATCCTGCCTGATCTGGCATCACCTATTCTCAGCTCTGGAATCCTCAGCTGTGGCTCCTGGACGTTCTGCCATCTCCAGAAACCGAGTCATCAGTGATCAAGGGTACAGCTCTCTAGCAAAGCTGGTCTTCCTTGGTGAGGCTCTGTGATGGTATGTGCCATACAACTGCCACCTTACAAGCTCATTTTTCTTCCAGTTTTAAATCTGCCATCCTCCATGAGACTTTCAATAACTTTCTGTGCCTGGATAGAAGACTGATAGTTCTCATTGGCAGAGGGGAAGTAATTGACTTGACTTGGATCCAATGATTGACCAACTTATTCAGGCTCTTCTTACCTCTTACTTCTCTAGTTTCTTTGTTCACTTGACAGAATCCTGTTCATTTTTAGAGATGTGATATGATATCACATCCCCAGGGAAGTTTTTAAAAATCTAGACCAGGTTAGACTATATAGTCCCCCTGTGCCTACTCCAAAGATAGCATTTAACACAATGGGTTCTAATTGCTTCTTTCCTAAATGCTGCAAAGACTTACTATACCTGACACCACGTTAAGTGCTACAACAAAGAGCAAAACAGATGTGGTTCCTGTGTGGATGGGACTTTCAGTCTAAGAGGAAATAGATATTAATAAAATAATAAATCTGAATGTATAAACTAAACCTGAAATAGTGAGCTGAAAGAAAGGTATATCCAATCTTTGAAATCAGATAGGAAAGGAATGTAACCTAGACTCTGGGAGTGGTCATCTGGGAAGGCTTCCATGAGGAAGCCTTAGCTGAAATCTGAAAGATAGAGTTACCTGGGAATAGAGAAGATATAAGGACTATAGAACAAAGAAACAGAATGTGGAAAGGCCCCGTGTAGGAAGAACATGCAGGTTCTGACAAACTGAAAGAATACCAGTGTAATTGGAACTAAAGTGGGAAGGAGAGCATGGTAAGAAATGAGGCTGGGACAATAGTCAGGTTTCACATCATCTGTAGCTTTGTGGACTATCTTAAGGGTTTTATACAGGACCTGGCAGATTGTTGACTCTCTTTACGATGGCAAGAAACCACTCCTACAACCTTCCTAGATCCACAGTTTAGCCAGGCTCTCCAGGAAGCCTCTAGAGTACCCCTCTTTATGGAAACAATTAATCTCATCATGGTCCTGGCAAGCCTGAGTAGGAGAGATGAGGCCCAGATTTATAGCTCTTGGGTCAGGGCCCTACAAGAGACAAGGGCAAAACGTTTCTTAGCTCTACCAATCGTTTATGTGCAGCAGCTGCTACAGGTGTATCCAGAAAAGTTTCACCAAGAGTAGAAACATCTGAGGACCCAAATAATTGCAGAGCCTTCTCCCCTACCCCAGATACATTCTTGAGAATGAATAGGTAATTGTCTAGAATGAATCTAGCTAATGAGATGGCTAAATCCAACTAGGGACTTCATAGTTAAGAAAATATGATTTACTTTAAATCCCCAACGATTAATACCTTCAAAAGTGTGGTCTCACTCATAGCTAATTCTCCCTGGATATTTTGCCCAAGAATGAATTTCTTGAGAACCCAGTGAAGGAGGAAAGGAAAGAAAGTGAATTCTGCTCACTATTGGAGGAATTTTCTAAGAGTCAGAATGATCCAAAGATAGAATGAGCTATATCAGGAGATGGTGACATCAAAATTTCAAAAGTAAGCTAGTAGACCACTTCGGGGTGTTACAGAGTAATTCAAGCATGAGGGTTGTGCTACACGATCTTAATGGTTTCTTCCCACCATGAGAATCTTAGAGGCAGAAAGAATGATGTGAAAGAGTAGCTACAGGATGGAGAGCATTGAGAGCTCAGAGAGAGAGGCTCTGGTAAAAAGCACTCAATCATGAGGAGGAACAGGACTTAATTTTGTTTGGAGTGGAAGCCACTTATGCCATTGCACCTAATATGATCTGGGCTTGGGAACCAGGGGAAAGAAATCTGACTGCATCCTTTCTGGGAACTGTGACTTCCAACTTGAATTCAGGTCTGCTCATCTAGCCAACTTCCCTTGAATGTGTTTTCCGGGGAAAGCACTAAAGTTATCATGGTTTGGATGGATATTAGTTATCTGTTGCTGTGTAGCAAATTATCTCAAAACTTAGCAGCTCTGAAGAACAAAAACTTAATATCACATACAGTTTCTGAGAGTAGGTTCTCTGGGACAGGCTCAGCTGAGTGGTTCTAGCTCGGGGTCTCTCTTGAGGTTGTTGTCCAGCTCTCAGCTATGCCTACAGTCATATCCAGGCTCAAAGGGAGCTAGAGAATCCACTTCTAAACTCACTCATTTGGTTGTTGACAGGCCTCCATTCTTCATGGCTATTGGTCAGAGACCTGCATTCCTTGACACACAGACTCCTCCATAGCCTGCTTGAACAGCCTCATTTCATGGCATCTGACTTCCCACAGAAGAAGTGATTCAAGAGGGAGAGAAACGTGAGCAGGTAAGTGAAATAGTGCCCCCAAAGGAAGCAGGACTTGTATCTAGAATATATTAAGATCTTTTACACCTACATAGTAAGAAGATAAGGTGTCCAATTAAAAATGGAAAAAATAGTGGAACAGGAACTTCATGAAAGAATATAAACAAATGGCCAATAAGCATATGAGAGGATATTCAATTATCAGTAGTTATTAAGGAGATAAAAATTAAAACTCACAATTAGAATCTGCTACAGTATCATAAGAATGGCCAAAATTATAAAGGCTGAAAATACCAAACATTGTCAAGGTTGTGTGCAGCAAGTTAAATGATCTGACGTTTATGCTGGGAGTGTAAAATGGCAGAGCGATTTGTAAACTGGCAGAGTCAGTTTAGTCATAACAGACATTTACCATACAACTTTTAGCTATTTATCCAAGAGAAATGGCTTCAGCTGTTCCCAGAAATATTTATACATGAATGTTCATAAGAGTGTCATGCATAATAACCAAAACTGAAAGTAATGCATCTGTCTGTCCAACAGATTTTAGTATGCAATGGAATACTACTTAACCCCTCCTCTACAATCCTTGAGAATTAATACTCAATTAATATCCAATTAGTTTCCCAGATAACTATATAATGATATATGCAACAATATAAATAAATCTCCCAAACAAGATGCTGAGTGAAAGGAGCTAGATAAAAAAGAGTACATAGCATATATCTATCGAAAAATGAATTCACAGTGATATAAATTACATCAGTGATTATGAGAGGCAGGGGTTTGAAGGATATTGACTTCAAAGTGGCATGAGGAACATTCTGAGATGATGGAAATATTCCATACCTTCTATTGCTGTGATGGTTACATAGATTTTATGGTATACTTTCAGCAAAACTCATGGAAATATAATTCATCTATATAATTTTATATTATATAATTTATACCTTATGAAAGTAGATTTTAAAAGTAAAAAATAACCCTTTATAATATGTAAAATTAAATGTTTTTAAAAATACAAGGGTCTAATTCACAGAGACAAAAATAACACTTGGAAACTTTACTGCCCTCTCTTAGTCTTTGCAAGATCAACTACCCAGGCAAAAATAATATGTAAGAATAATGTTATTAATCTTTTAATTATATATGCATAGATATATACATAGATAGATACTGATATAAAAGTTTTTAGCTCAGGGAAAGTACTTTATTTTCTGTTATTTTTATAACATTTGTGAGAACGGACCATATAATATGCCTCAAAGAAAATTTAACTAAATTTCCCAAGCAAAAAATTGTAGAGATCACTTTATCAAACCTCAGTGCAAAAAACCTGGAACTAAATAACTGAAATGTAATTTTAAAATCTATTTTAAATTTGAAATTTCTCTACTAAATAACTTTTGAGTTAAGAGTAGATAGCAAAAGAAAAATTAAAGATGATTTTAAAAATGACAACTTTACTTCTCAAAACATGATGCTTATTTTCCTCTGAGTTCATGTTAAAGATGAACTCAGAGGAAAATAAGTCAGAAGTTCATAGAGTTTTATAATTTATTTATTAACTCAACATATTTATTGAAGGGCTACCATGTTCTAGAAATTTTTCTGTGCTCCAGGGATATAGGTAAATATCCATATAACTTCCTTCATAGAGTTACATGCTAGTGGAAGTACATAGACCAAAAAAACCCACTAAATATGTAACATTTTAGATGGTAATATGTTCCATGTGGATAAAATAATGGTAAGTTCTATATGGATAAAATAAAGCCGAATAAGGTGGGTAGACAGTGATCAGAGCAATTTCATATATAAACACACAGGAAAGCCTTTTCTGAGAAGGTGATGTTTCAGCAGAGTTCTGAAAGAAAGGGAGCGAGTCAGTCACGCAAACATTGAGGGAATAGCATGCTAGGCAGAGAAAATAGTAACTGCAAAGACCCAGAGGAAGATGGGAGTGGAGCAAGCAATGGGTCAGTTGTCAGGAGATCTGAGAAATATATAGGGTCAGGTCATGTGGTACCTGTTAGACTACCAGGTACAGGTACACTACATCCAGAATGAAAAAGAAGATATAACCTCAAATATGAAAAATTTAAATTATAATGAAAAAGTGCGATTTGCTAATGCATGTAAAAATTTTAAAATTAAAGTTTCACAGAAATGTATATAAATCAAGAATATACAGAATAAAATAAAAAAGTAGAGTTGAATAATCTTGAAAAAATTGAAAACCTTGCAAGGAACTATGTTATAAAAAGAACTCTGTGAGAAACTTTTACAGGTGAATTACATCCAGCTTAAGGCAGAGATAGTTTTCACACTATTTGCACTGATTTAAAACAGAAAAATTTCAAGTTTGCCAACTCATTTGATACCATTGGCATAGCCCCAATTCTAGACTTAACAAAGGTAGTACAAAATCCTAAATAAATCACAAGCAAATTGAATTTGGAAATAAATTTTAATACATATCCTCTGACCAAGTGGAGTTTATTAAGAAGCCACTGCAATGCCCCAAGTGTTTACTCTGTGAGATGGGGACTCAATGGAGTATTCTGTACTTAAGGGAGACATGGTCTGATCTACTTTATGTACTACTGTGATGAGTAAAGAATGAATGGGAGCAAGGGTCATAATTCTATGCGTTTCTGAGGAAATAACTAGAATCAGTAGGTAGTAGATGACTTTTCTAATTTAAAAAACCCTCTTAACTGACTGCCCACCAGTGAAACTTGCTGCTGAGTCATCTTGGAAGTTACAGTCAGCAGTTTCTCACCGGCATTTCCAGCAAATGCCAGGGATGTTGACGCTGGGAAATTTCTGTATCTAATAAGCCTTTAGACCCTATGACATCCCAGATTCCTTCCAATACCGACCATCTCCAATTCTACAGCATGTATCACCTCAGTCTCCCCCAGTTAGAATATAAACTCCATGAATGCAGGGGGTTTTGTCTGTTCTGTTCATTGCTCTAGTCCTGGAGCTCAAATAAGGTCAAGCATATAGCAGACACTCAATGATTATTTGTTAAATATAGGAATGTCTCTGTTAAACTTATTGCAGGACCTGAGCAACGCACTTTTCTTCTCTGCACATCAGAGAGTAAAAAGTTGGATTAGATGGCATTTGATGATCTTTCTAGGTCTGCCAGTGTGTGATCCCCTTTCAAACTGTGAGCCATTGTTCTAAAGGGCTTTGCAGGCTATGGGGTGTATGAAAGGGTGCTGTTGGGTGGAAAGGCAGGGATGGGTAAGGGCAAACCTGAGTCAAGGAGAAGAGAACAGATAACTTCTGGGGCTGGGGACCAGGGCACTCTCTGAAAATAAATGTGAATGTCTTTGAGATGCACAGGGTTCTAATTCCAGTAAAGGTGTTTCACTAGACACTGAGGATATAGGATACTGAGGACCCACCCCAAACATGGTATCATTGCCTCGTTTGAGCCAGCCTGGTCAACAAAGTGTCACAGGTCCCTGAGGTTCTCATGGGAAAAACAACATAAATAACAGCAGGAACTCCTTTTAACTGTATCGAAAATATATTTTTTATCTTGATGAAGTGCACAAATGAGAACATTTCTTTAAAGAGAGAGTTCCATTGAGGCTCAGCATTACTAGGCATCTCCAGACACCCACAAGGCAGCGATTTCATGTGCCCCTGAGGTTTAGCAGAGCAGCCAACAGGTTGGCTGACAGGGCCCAGATTTGCTACCAGATAAGCCAGTGAGACATGCATCATATTTATAGAATACAGAATCAACTATAAAAAAGTTGCACATTGGGTAATTACAATGATTTTATTCTGCATTTATCTTTAGTTTATTTCAAGCAAAAAGGAGTGTTTTTAATATCAAGAGGCATGCATATATGTGTGTCTTCCATGATATTTCTTTTCAATAAGGTGCTTTCATTGCAAATTAAAAGAAATGGAGTTCAGCTCCTTGGTGACCCAGGAGAAAAAAAAAGTAAGAACTAGAATATTATTACTTATTAACAGCGAGGCTCTTGTCATGTATTATCTCAATTACTTTTTATATTAATGATACAGGTAGGTACTTATTGTTGCTTTCAAGTTATATGGGGAAACAGGCTCAGAGAGGGTCAGGTCCATGGTCATATAGTTAGTAGAGGACAAACACAGTATTTGAACCCAAGTCTATGCTCTGAATCCAGATGTACATGACATTGTAGGGAATACTCCCAAAGGGTAGGGTCTTTGCCTTTCAAACTAAAAAACTAGAATAATCACAATTATAACTGTAGGGAACTGTGTTTTAAATGAATAGGATCTATATTTCCTGGCAGATGATCTCAGAGTCACTTGGAGGCACTGAATAAAAGCAGAAATGAACCCAAATTCTAGGTGTTCTAGCTATTGGGACTCTGTTCTTTCTCCAGACACTGTGGTTGGCACCTTCACTGTGGATTTTTTTACAATACAGGACCAGGGAGGGTCAGACTGTGGCCTGCACTCCTGCAATACCCAGCCATCTGCCCTGCCGTCTGAGGTACTAGGGCAGTTGTCTTCTTCCTGGAGTCATTTCACTGCTCAGGCCTGAAGGTCGCTGCGGTGCCAGCCAAAGGCTTTGGAGCCCACGTTGGTGGGCGTGAAGCTGTTCTTAACCACACTCTCAGACCTGCTCAGCCAGCCCGCCATCTTATGGGTCACACAGGTCGCAGTGTTACAGGATCTCTTCTGGGCAGTGATGCTGATTTGCAGGATAGAGAAAAAGAAAAGGCCTGTCAGTGAGAGGCTGAGGGCAGGTGCTACCCCATGGGACCAACATGGTAAAATTACTGCTCTGAGAGGCACCAATGAACTTTAAATATTTTTCCTAAACACGAAATCACCACAGACAATCATAGGGCATTAGGGAAAGTGCCACAATCACTCCCCATAGACGTTTCCAAGGGTGTCAGAAAACCCAAACGTGCTCTGGGCAACAAGCCATGGAACACAGAACTATAGCAGCCAGTCTTTTCTGTACAAGTAAACGAAAGCTTAACCAAGGCTTAGGTGACTAGAGAGATTATGGTGCCATATCCAACCTCATTCTTAAAGATTGTCTAGAAGATGCATCCCATTCACAAGGTACTGAGTACTCCTTAGGAAAAGGAAAATTCCCCTGTCCTCCTGGAAGAGGAAGCGAGTTTGCAGCATCAAGTCTCAGAGGTGCTTAGTGCTCCTGTTTTCACTACCTGAGGTTGTTCACAGGGACCACCCACTATGCCCTGACTCCAGCTACCCGGGGCTAAAGCTACTTGCCAGACAGGTCCCTGTATCCATGAAGTGTGGGATGTGGCCAGAGCAATAACCACCACAGCTCAGGGGTTTTTAGAAATATACTATTATTCCCCCAGTGAAAGGCATGTTCAGAAGCAGGACTGAGAAGCTCTGCTATGAAATCCGCAGGTACTTACAGGGCTGCCCTCTCTCTCGTCATCTCTTCCTGAATGATTCTCTCTGGCCTGCTCTCCCTCCTGCCATCTGATGTTCCAGACATCCACTGCCACAAAGAATGCCACTGATACTAGCCCAAAGAGCAACCAGAGAAGACCACATGCATCAAGTTACAGGAACAAAGGAATTAGAAAGGAGAGGAAGAGGTTGAGTAGGCACCTTGAGGCATGTCAACATGAGGGGTCATGGTCTTTCTCCAATACTCTGGCCATGACCCATTTCTTGCCAGGCATTCTGACCCCAGTTTTAGTTAAGGGGAATGTGTAAAACTTGTTGAGGTCCTATGTGTATGTGCCCAGGACACAGGTGCTCAGATTGTTGCACTGCTTAGTTCTGGACCTGTCCAGGCTACAGGGAAAAGTCAGGCTAGACAATACCATGCACCAGGGCTGCCCCTGCAGGCAGTCATGCAGAAGGTTAGAATAGGGAGAGGGCACCTGGAGCAAAAGCAGAGGGGCAGGAATGGGGGCGGCTCACGCATCCTCCATTAGGAGAACACAGAGGTTCACTGAGCCAGGGCAGTGTGGGGAAGGGCTGTGGGGGGAAGGGGTGACCTTTTCTGGCATTCCACATGCTGCTCAGTCCTTCTTGCTCTGCAGAGAGGTTCTTAGGGCAGATACAGGTGCAGCACATACTTCTGCCCAGGTACGGCCAGGTCAGGAGCTGGTGTGAGCTCCAAGCTCAGGGTGCACAGGGAGGTGAGGCTGGGGAAGGGTGTCTGGTCCAGTGAGAACATGCACATCTCCACAGATTGTACACATCTGAAGGCCCAGGACCTACCTCAGACACTGTGCTACCTGACAACATCCTTTGTAAGGGCTCTGGCTTCACCTTGCAAATGTGCAATGAAGATGCCTTGCAGGTGTGAAAGAATATCATGTGCAGGTTAACAAGGAGGGGCTAGATTTATAAAATCCCCTGAGATACATGGGATTCATTCCCTGGCTTTATGAGGCTAAACTCCTCCAGTGCTGGGAGGTATCCTCAGTACTGCCAGACAATTTCCGGAGTGAGGAGTTCCACAGCTTCCCCCACTGCTTTTAGAAAGGGATCTTTGTACATGTGGTACAACCATAGTTCCTTCACATGACCTCTGTCTTCAGTGGAGCCTGTAGAAGAGGTGGGCCCCAGGCCAAGGTGAACAGTGACTGCTTGCTGGCTGCCTATCCAGCTATGTTCTCTCCTACCTGTCAGGATACATCTTCCTGGTAAGCCAGGGGAGAGGGTAAGTGCTGAGCAGAGGGCAGAGCCTTAACCTGAAGCCCTCCTGTCTCTTGCTTCAGCTCACAGGCCTTCATCTGCACATAATCGTTCATCATTGCAGCCAGTAGGAGGCGCATTTCCTTATTGGTGAGTGTAGCGGGATCAAAGCCATTCTCCGAGGCCCACCTAGGGAAGGGGAGCAAGCACAATCCTGGCTCTGAGTCCCTGCCTACCCCCACCCCCAGGATTAGCAGCCAGGTTTCCTGGTTTCTGTATCTTCCCCTGAGGATGTGGCTGCCCCAACTGCCAACGGAAGAAATGAGGCCATTGTCTATCCCAAAATACTGCTTCACCAGGAGTTAGGCTCTGGTGTGACCTCAAAGAAATGGTTTGCTGGCAACTGATGGTTAGATTTTCAGGAATTTTTTGAGCTTAGTGTTTTAAATGCAGCCATTATTAAAAATTAAATGATAATGATAATTTGAATCTGCAAATGGTTTCAGTTTAATAAATATAATTTGAATGAGGATGAGAAATTAGATGAATAGATCACATATCAGATTTAATAACACATTTATTGGCCAAGTAGTTAGCAGACTAGGATGAAATCCATTTCTCAAATTATGGTTAAGTTAGTAAATAGCTTTGCTAAAGATAAAAGTGTTTGATAAAAAACAACAAAAGTATGTTGTGAGGTTCAATGAGTTATATGAAATTTATAATAACTAGTACTGTATATGTTATGTCTATTTGTAAACTGTGTGCTACACATCTTTTTATGATAAACTTATATATAAGTGTACATTTGTACATTACCACCACCCATCCCCCCACCTCCACCCACCAGGAGCCAGTTGCTAAAGATTCAGCACAAGCACAACTGAGAACACAGAACTGTATGATTCCAGGGGCCATAGGAGGTGAGAGTGCTCCTGGCAGGGCTGTCTCACCTGAATGGTGCTGCCTGGAGCATACCTGCCTGGTTCAGGACCAGAATGCTGAGGACCAGGAACAGGGGGAACTTCCAGAAGCCCATGGCACCTTTCTGCAAGGGAAAAATGACATCACCACCTGCAGCAGTTCAAGTTCTGTGAGCTCACAGACCCAGGCTCTGATTCTGTCTCTGACTCTAACTCCCTGGCATCCTGTCACTTCCCTTCACCATCATTTCCTGCTCAGCCGAGTGGACTGCTGTAAGATCCAGTAAGCCTGTAGCATGCTTGGCTTAGCAAAGAAACCTAGTGGGACAACTGGGTGAGGAGGTCTCAGTCCGTAGCCCCCTCCCTGTCACCGCACACATTTTCACATACAACCTGTTGGCCAGGACTCCTGGAGGACAGAGTCCGAGTACCTGTCACCACAGCTTTTCCCACTGTGCAGCCCAGAGCTGTCCTCCTGGTGTGGGGCTTTTGCTCATACCTGGTTGGGGGAGGTGGGTAGGGAGGACATATCTCTGTGGTTGGAATCCCTGAGAAACTGAAGAACCAAATTCTACTGCTCAGCTGCTTCAAAGAGTGCCTTTGGCAAAGAGTACCCTGTGAGAAGCAAGCTGGCAGAGTCTTAATTTGGAACCCAGGACTTAAATGGGGGAAAAAAGCTCCCAGAACCTGCCACTGGGGCTTGCGTTTAACGGTTACCTGCCCCTCAGTCACTGCATCTGTTTGCCATCCGTTTGTGCTGGCCCAGGTTCCAAACCCATTTCCCAGGGACCATTAGGCGAGGGATGTGATCCATGAGCGCACTGTCCGCACAAAGCCATTCCTGAGTCCTGCTCTGTGGGTGGTGCCTGGGGAGCTCCAGCATCCCGAAATTGACCTAAGCACGTGTGCCGCAGGAGACAGAGAGACTGGAGCCCACCTCAGTGAGGGGAGAGTGGAGCAGAGAGTCCCTGGACTGAAACCATGCGGTGTTACCTGTGGAAGGATCCTGGGATGAATCGCGGAGTAACACAAATTGTGTGATGAAAAGACCTAGACAGAAGTGGACAGAGACCCTGAATCATGAAATGTCTAGAGTAACCCTCTGGCATTTATTTTACTTCTCTACAGTCCTACTAGGTGTGGGGTAATGTTGGAACATAGGTGGTCATTAGATCATGTATAGCTTATATTAGGAAAGTCATTCTACTGATTTGGCCTCTTTATAAGTCTAGAAAGTAGTAAGTAAACTAAAATAGCAGTGAGGCACCTTCCAGCCTTATTCTTTTATTTTATTAAAATGGGGGTGGGAGGGGTGAAGGAGGTGGGTATAGAAGAAAAAAGAACAACTGAAGGACATTGTGTGATGGCAATGAGATTTACTTGGAGGTTATTTGGGAGACATTGATAATGCTTATTGTATTTTAATTTTGAGAGGAACGCCAGCCTGAGCTGCTGGTAAGTGCTTCTAGAAGAAGCAGTCTTCAAGGAAACCACCTTTCAGTCAAATATAAAATGGGGCTGGTGCCTTGTTTTCTCCCTATGTTTTACAGCTCATGCCCTCATGAGGAATTTTATTCCCTCACACTGCTTCATCCATTCTCTTCAGTAAGCATGCTTATCCACATCTGTGATGGTCCCTGGTCAGTTTTAGAAGTACACAGAAGCTACTTTAGATATTTTAAGCAGAAAGGCATTTCATACAGGAACTAGATGTTAAAAAATAATGTGTATAGTTCCGGAAGATGCTACATTTACCATAACCAAAAGGTGGAGACTGAGAAGTCCACACACTTGAACTGTAGACATGAAAAAAGCCCCATGGAGCCTGTGATTCAGGGATCAGGACGCTGCCCTGTGCTGCCACAACTACCTTTCAACACCAGTGACATCCTGGACCCAGGGATGCTGCTGTCGAACTCCTGGCTTCTTGACTGCTTGCCAGCAGAAAACAGAAGAGCAGGAAGATAGAACTCTCTGACTCTGCCTTCCAATTCTCACATGAGATATCTAATTGGAAAAAAATTGCATTCAGACACTGCCTTTAAGGAAGTGTGGGAAAAATCAATGTAATCCATCACACTAACAGACTAAAAAAGAAAAATCACATGATAGTATTAATAGATGCAGAAAAGGCATTTGACAAAATCCAACACCCATTTATGATAAAAACTCAGAAAACTAGCAATAGAGGGGAACTTCCTCAACTTGATAAAGACTACAAAAACCCTGCAGTAGCTTTATACTTAATGGTGACAGACTCGAAGCTTTCCCACTAAGATCAGGTACAACAATGCCCTGTTTTACTACTCCTTTTCAGAGTCATACTGGAAGTCCTTGCTAGTGTAATAAGGTAAGAAAAGGAGATAAAAGGTATACAGGTTGGAATGAAAGACAAAACAAAAAAACACCCAAAAGAAACAAAAAAAATCTCCTCCTGGAGCTAATAAATGATTATAGCAAGGTTGCAAAATACAAAGTTAACATACAGAAGTCAATTTTTTTCCTATATACCAACAATGGACAAGTGGGATTTGAAATTAAAAACATAATACTGGTTACATTAGCACCACCCAAAATGAAATAGGTATAAAGCTAACAGAATATGTACAAGATCTGTATAAGGAGAACTACAAAACTAATGAAAGAAATCAAATAATAGCTAATAAATGGAGAAATATTCCATGTTCATTGAGAGGAAGACTCAATATTGTCAAGATGTCAGCTCTTCCCAACTTAGTTGATCTACAGATTCAATGCAGTCCCAATTAAATCCCAGCAAATAATTTTATGAAAGTTGACAAATTGATTCTACAGTTTATTTATTTTTGGCTGTGCCATGCGGCATGTGGGATCTTAGTTCTCCGACCAGGGGTCAAACCCATGCCCCCAGCAGTGGAAGTACAGTCTTAACCACTGGAACAGTAGGGAAGTCTCTGATTCTACAGTTTATTAGGAGAAGCAAAAGAACCAGAATAGTCAACGCAATCTTGAAGGAGAAGTACAAAGTTGGAGGATTGATGCTGCTTGACTTTAAAACTTACTATAAAGCTACAGTAATCAAGACAGTGTGGTATTGGTGAAAGAATAGACAAATAGATCAATGGAACAGAATAGAGAGCCTGGAAATAGACCCCCCCATAATATAATCATCTGATCTTTGATAGAGGAACAAAGGCAATGCAAAAGAAGTATGGGTGGTGGTTTTGTTTTCCAGTTGACTGGGAGAGTTGGAAGAAACCATTTTCATTATAATAGCCAAGTGCTGTGAATATTCTCAGCCTGTCACAGCTAAGGCTTAAACCAAAGGAGTGGATCTCTAATAATGGAACTTCATCTATCAGTGAGAGAAAGTATTTTTTCTCTTAGTGCTGGAAGGGCTTTTCAGATCTTAACACATAAATGATCCTTTACCAACTTTACCTTTGGCCTTCTGGTACCTTACGGTTATGACTATCCAGTAGAGAACAAAACCCTCACTTTTCTATTTATCACTACTCAGGAATGTGTTATGTTCTCATATGTAATTTTGTAATTGAGATGATCAACTAGGTTGTCCCACCTCAGGCTCTTACTATCCTCCATTGTGGTGAAACACAACTCTGAGTGCACATAATGGAATGTGCAAAGGAGGCACATCTGTGCTGGTTGTACACTCTGCACTGCAGGAGCTCTGTGGGGGCAAGCACCAAGTCCCAGGCCAGAGCCACAGCCATCCAAGAACTGGCAAGGAGCCCAGGAGACACTCTCACCTGATGCTGCTCCTCAGGATGAGTCTTGGAGGGACGGTTTTCAAAGGGCAAGAAAGAGGCTCTCACTGCTGCACTCTTCTCTACTGTAAGTGTTACCATTCTGCACACAGAAATGTCAGAGCCCTAGACAGGGTATTCACATTTCTCCAGACACCCATCCCACCCTGCATCCTGAAGATGGGATCCTTGCCATGAAACAGTGAAGTCTTTCACTTCATCTTTCACAAAACACCCTCGTTGTGATCAAATCCATAGACAAACATTATCAACTGTTTTCTGTCACTCTAAGAGCAAATGTAGGAAGCTGTTTCTATTTTCTGAGCACTGAGAGAACATAATATATGATTACAAGGAAAGCTTTATGTTCTGAGAGACTTTTAGTGATTCTTGAGACCACTCCTCCTTACTATCCCCCAAGGGGAGGTGAGGATGGGGGAGGAGGCATCTCATCAGTGCTGTTAGACTGCTTGAGCCATGGATCAAGTTCCCCTTTGCTAATGTAGCCAAGGGAAGAATGCCAAAGAAGGAATGCTCCTTAATTTAAGTGAACTGGAGGTATTTACAGAATGGAAATCAATCTGTTTTGAAATTTAAAAAATGATCTGAACAAGGATCCTCTCCTGATCGATATTATGGTTAGATTAGAGTTTACTGATGTGGATTTCAGGCAAGGATGACCTCAGTATCATCCTTTTTGGATCTTCTCCCTCCTGCTGCTGCCTCCTTCTTCATGTAAGGTCCAATCTGAATGGTGTTCTCATAGGAACTTTCTAATGGCCTGACCCTAGGCTGTTACTTATTTTGACAACATCCTGGCCAAAGGCCTTATCTTGGAACATCAGGCAGCTTGAGGGGCAGTGAAGAAATCCTTATTTGGGACTATTATATAGACCTTTGTTATATAAACCTTCGTAATTGTTGCCAAAACAATTGTAAAACATGGCTTATGTTAATCAATGAATCTTATTAAAACCGTGGTCTAGAATTCCAGGAAAAATTGACATCTAGAGGTCAAAAAGTTAAAGACAAAGATACACTTACGCCTTTGTCTGTTCAGGCTGCTGTAACAGACTACCATGGACTGGGTGGCTTTTAAACAACAAAAATTTATTTCTTACCATTTTGGAGACTGGGAAGTCCAAGATTAAGGTACTGGCAGATTTGGTGTCTGGTGAGAGCCCACTTGCTGGTTCATACTTAGATGGCTGCCTTCTCGCATGGCAGAGGGGCAAAGGAGCTCTCTAAGGTCTCTTTTATAAGGGCACTAATCCCATTCATGAGAGCTCCACCCTCAAGAGCTAATCACCTTCCAAAGGTTCTACCGCAAAACCAGCTGGGTGACCTTGGCTCATGCTTAGTGTCCCAGTGGGGTTATTACTACCACGCCCTTTCACTCTCAGAAGGATACCAATATGGACAGTGTCTTAGTCCATTTGGGCTTCTGTAACAAATTACCACAGACTGGTTAGCTAGTAATCAACAGAAATTTATTGCTCACATTCCTGTATTCTGGAAGTCCAAGATCAAGGTGCCAGCATGGTCAAGTGGGGGTTCGCTTCCTGGTTAAATATATGGTTGTCTTGTTGCTGTATCCTCACATGGTGGAAGAGGATAGGGATCTCTCTGGAGCCTCTTTATAAGGCACTAATTCCATTTATGAGGGCTCCAATCTCATGGCTTAAGTATCTCCCAAAGGCTCCACATACTAATATCATCACATTGGGTATTGTGTATGGACACAAACATTTCAGACCATAGGCAACAATAAATCTTATTGTTGCCTAATATATACGTCATTAGTCTAGGGTATGTGGTCAGTCAGTGTAAACTCTGTGATGGTATCATCATTAGAAGAGACCTAGTACTATAGAAGACAGGAGAAATAGACTGCACTGGAGGTGAAAAGAAGGAAGACAGATCCCATAAAAAGATAAAGCTGCTGATAGGCAAGCCCTTTATCCTCTAGGCAACAGAATCTACTACACCTCTGATATCTGAAATAAATATGTCAAATATGAGAGGTATGTGAAGTATTTGAATGAGAATGTAATTTATTAGGATACATATTTATCATTATTCATCCTTTACTAAGTGCAATTTTTTAGCTGCTGGAAATAGAAAAATGAACAAGAAAAGGATTCTGCCCTCAGGGAATACTAGATCTACTTCAGTGTGTATTAACAAGCTCTCTTCAATCTTGGAGTCATTTTCATAAGCCCAAGTTACAGAAAATCTTTACTTCCCAAATCACTTCCCTCAAGGAACTCTACCACATACTTAGAAAAGGTCTTGAACTCCTGATCTATTTATAAAAGCATAGAACATAAAAATGAAATCAAAAAATTTTAGGCAATCATCTAGAATTTTCTATCCAGCAAAACTCTGAATTTTCTGTAATGATGTAAATATTCTGTACTTGTGCTGTCTGATGCCATAGCCACTAGCCACGTGTAGTTATTGAACACTTGATATTGGCTAGGGCAACTGGGCAACTGATTTTTAAATGTTATTGAATTTAAATATAAATTGCCACATAGCTAGTGGGTACTGTTTTGGACAGTACAGATTCTAGACCTTTTTTGATTCTCAGTTAAAATAGTCAAGTTTTTTGCTCTTTTTACTTGGATGTTTTAGCACTGTAGGGGTATGACATATGTCCTAAATGAAAGTGGGTAAATCACAGGAATGACAATTCTACAATCTCCATATTTAATGAGAGAAATGTATTTATTCACTCAGTCAAATTAGATTTATTGAGCACAACTGTGTGCTGGGCACAATGATGAGATATGATGTACATGGACTTGCCCCCAGGGGATTATAGGGCTTCAGGATAAATAATTCATCAGTGCTGGTAATGGGAATCATTTAGTGCCCATCTTAGAATATTTTTTCTACTCTTTTTCCTTTCCCAGACACCAAATCAGATGTATCAGAAGTTTCTGGCTGCTTAAGCCTTAAAGTAAACAGAGGTCAGGCAATATCTCTGTACTGTGAAAAGGGGACTTCCATGTCCTGATGTGACTGAGAATAAGGTATTTAATTTCCTGTCCATTAAAGAAAAATATTGAGAAGCCCAGGCAGGAGAGATTTAGAGGCATTTCTTATGAAGATTAACTTACTGGTGAAGTATTATTTATAAAACTAAGTAAAAAAAGAAATCAAGAAAATGATAGAGACTTCATCTGTTTTCTTTTCTAATATCTGTACGTTGGAGGAAGATGTAATGATATTCCTGGCACGTCATTTTGCCCTCCGGAGCCATCAAACATTGTAGATGTGATTAAGTAGAATTATTTAAATATGGTCATATATCTTTACCTTTCTGGTCAATCACAAGTTCTGGTTATTTTTTTTTTAATAAAGAGTTTTTGTTTTTTGTTTTTTAAAATGTAACCCAAGTGTCCCAAAGTCCCCAGGCCTCTTGGGGTCATTCTTTTATTTAATATTCAAATAAAAATGGCTTAAGCTCCCATTCTACATAATAGCAAGTTCTAGTTTTAACATATCTTTCCTTTAAGTTTAACTTTCTTTCTTTCTTTTTTTTTTTTTTAAATCCATGCTTATGTTCCTTAAAAGGATTGGAAAAGGGAGGAAGGGGTTTTTGGAAGTATTGTTAAGAGGCCCCGAGCAACTGAGCCCATCATTACATTAAGCCCTAATTTTCGTCTTCCCCAGAGGATACTGTATCTTCGTAGGGCAGCTGGCTAGAATTCAGGATTGTCACTTAACTGAGAACAGGGTGAATCCAGTACTGATGAACTGTTTTCATGAAGCCTGAGTAGTACTGTAAGATCCAGGCCCCTGGGGAATCTTTGTTGAAAGAGAGCCTAAAGACCCACCTGTAGTTTTTCCACACTAAGCCAGTAATCCCTTGTATTTGGGGGTGGGGGGGAGGGGCAGATAAAATCATCCTAATCCGTTTTAGGAGCCAGGACCTGAGGTGGCTAACCTCTATATTGTTTTTTTACGTTATTCTTTTTTTTAAAATGATGTATAGTTGATTTACAATGTTGTCTGAGTTTCAGGTGTACAGCAAAGTGATTCAGATATATATAATATATATATTCTTACATATATGTATATATATTCACATACATATATATTTTTCTTTTTATATTCATATACATATATATATTCTTTTTCAGATTCTTTCCATTATAGGTTATTACAAGATATTGAATATAGTTCCCTGTGCTATGCAATAGGTTCTTGTCATTTATCTATTTTATATATAGTAGCATGTATATGTTAATCCCAAATTCCTAATTGATCCCTCCTCTCCACCTTTCCCCTTTGGTAACCATAAATTTGTTTTCTATGTCTGTGAGTCTTTCTGTTTTGGAAATAAGTTCATTTGTATCATTTTTAAGAATCCACGTATATGTGTTATTCTATGATGTTTGTCTTTCTCTTCCTGACTTCACTTAGTATGATAATCTCTAGGTCCGTCCATGTTGCTGCAACTGGCATTAGTTCACTATTTTTTATGGCTGAGAAATATTCCATTGTATATATATATATGCCACATCTTCTTTATCCATTCATTTGTCGATGGGCGCTTAGGTTGCTTCCATGTCTTGGCTATTGTAAATAGTGCTTCTATCAACACTGGGGTGCATGTATCTTTTCAAGTTAGAGTTTTTGTCTTTTCCGGATATATGCCCAGGAGTGAAATTGCTGGCTCATATGGTAACTCTATTTTTAATTTTTTAAGGAACCTCCATAGTGTTTTCCATAGTGGCTGTGCCAATTTACATTCCCATCAACAGTATTGGAGGGTTTCCTTTTCTCCACACCGTCTCCAGTATTTATTATTCATAGAATTTTTGATGATGCCCATTCCGACCGATGTGAAGTGACACCTCATTGTAGTTTTGATTTGCATTTGTCTAATAATTAGGGATGTTGAGCATCTTTTCATGTGCCTCTTGGCCATCTGTATGCCTTCTTTTGGAGAAATGTCTGTTTAGGTCTTCTGCCCATTTTTTGATTGGGTTGTTAGTTTTTTTGATATTGAGCTGTATGAGCTGTTTGTATATTAAGAAAAAATTTTAAGTAACATAGAATACAAAGAAAGCAACAGTTTATTCAAAATGGCCAGAAATAACAAGGTTTAGCATTTGGTAAGAATAATTCCAAACACAACTTTATACCCATAATCAGACAAAACTATGGATACGTAGGTGGTAGGTTAAGTAGATACATAAAAAGAGTTTTATAAACTAGAATCATACTGTACATGCCTTTTAAATGTATTATATTTATCATACTTGAATTGAATAGAAAAAATAAGCTGAAGAAATAGCTGAATTACAGATATTTATTTAACAAAGTGATCATAAATTATTATGAATTGAAGCTATACTTTTTTCCCCATTAATTTCTTTTACTGAGTTATAATTTACATAGAGTAAAATGTAAAATGTACCTTTTCTTAGGTAAAGAGTTTTATTAATTTTTTTAGAACATTTAATTTTTAGAGCAGTTTTAGGTTTACAAAAAAGTTGAGAGGAAGGTACAAAGATTTCTCATCAGCCGTCTGCCCCCACACACACTAGCCTCCCCCATTGTTAACATCACTCACCAGAAAGGTACTTTTTTTTTTTTAACCAAGGATGAACCTACATTGATATATCATAATCACCCAAAGTCCATAGTTTACCTTAGGGTTCACTCTTGGTGTTAATACATTCTGTGGGTTTGGACAAAAATACAACGACACATATTTGCCACTATATCATACAGAGTATTTTCACTGTCCTAAAAGTATGAAACTATATTTTCCATTTTTTTTTTACTGCATGTTCCTTTCCAGTAGGAAAACAAAATTTAATTAAAAGAAAGTTTGAAATACGCATATTTAAAGCAAAGCTTTGCATAAAATGTGCCACATAATTTTAGGGGAAATTTTATTGAGAATAAGATGTTATATATCCCTTTGCCATTTTCCCCTCAATTTTATTAAGGTCTAACTCACATATAATCAAATGCACTCATTTTAAAAATATAGTTTGATGAGTTTTGACAAATGTATACACCCGTATCATCACCAACATATTCAAGATATAAAACATTTCCATCACCCCCAAAGTTCTTTCTTCCCTTTCCCAGCCAATCCCTCTTTCCTACACCCTACAACCAGTGATTTGCTATCTGTCATAGATTAGATTCGTTTTCTAGAGTCTCCAATAAATGGAACCATACAGTATCTACTCCTTTATCTGACTTCTTTTGGGAACTTATCCATGTTATGTGTATCAGTAGTTTGTTTCTTTTTACTGCTGAGTGTAGTTCATTGTATGAATATGCCATATGTTGTTTATCCATTCACTTACTGATAGTCATTTAACTGTTTGCATTTTTTGTCTGTCATTAAAAAAAAAAACTCCTGTAAACATTCTTGTATATATTTTTTTGGGTGTAAAAATATGTTTTAATTTTTCTTGGATAAATACTTAGAGTGTAGTTGCTAGGTCATATGGGAAGTATATGTTTAGTTTTACAAGAAGGTGCTAAACCATTTTCCATTATTTCATTATTATAACATTTTACATTCCCACCAACTATGTACAAGGATTTTACTTTCTCCGCATCCTCACAAACACTTGGCATTGTTCATTTTTAAAAATTTTAGCCATTCTCCTGATTTTGTATCTGATTATGGTTTTAATTTGCATTTTCCTTATGACTAATGACATTAGCTACTTCTGATGTGCTTATTGGCCATTTGCATAGCTTCTTTTGTAAAGTGTTTTTTCAAATCTTTTGCCGTTTTTTAATTGAGATTTTGTCTTCTAACATTGAATTGTAAGGGTTCTTTATATGTCTATATATGTTAGATACTAGTCCTTTGTCAGATATATGTATCATGAATATTTTCTGCCAGCCTATGGCTTTATTTTAATGCTGCCTTTCAAAAAGTAGATTTTAGTTTTTATAAAGTCCAATGTTTCATGTTTTTTGTACCTTATTTAAAGAAATCTTCAACTACTCCAAGCTTGCAAGATTTTCTCCTATGTTTTCGTTAAATTTTATCGCCTTAGTTTTTATGTTTAGGTCTATGTTCTACTTGAAGTTAATATTTAAGTATCTTTGAGATCCAGATTTCTTTTTTTACCATATGGTTGGCCAGTTGTTCCAGCACCATTTGTTGAAAAGATTATCACTTTCCCATTGAATTGCCCGGAACTTTTGTCAAAAATCAGTTGACCACATATGTGTGTCTATTTCTGGATTATCTGTTTGGTTGTTTTGTTCTATATGATTATCTTCACTACATCACCACACTGTTATGATTACTGTAGTTTTATATTAAGTCTTGAAATCAGGTAGTGTAAGTCTTCCCAACTGAATCTTCTTCAAAATGGCTTTGGCTAGTCTAGCTCCTTTACAGTTCCATTTAAATTGTCAGTTTTGAAAAAAATTCTATTGGTAGTTTGATTGGCATAGCACTGAATTTATAGATCAACTTGGGAAGAATTAAAATCTTAGTGATATTGTCTATTCCAATCCATGAACTCGATACATCTCTTCATTTATTTGGGACTTCTTTAGACCTTCTCAGGAGTGTTTTGTAGTTTTCACTAAAAGTTTGTCTGTAAGTGTTTTACATTTGTTGATGTTATTGTAAATTTCAATTCCCAGTTGTTAATTATTTGACTATGGAAACAAATTGTTTACCTCTCTGAGTGCTTTACATGAATCCTCTAACTTTTATGTGCTGCATTTTAATTATGATTTAGTTCAGAATATTTTCTTGTTTTCCCTATGATTTATTCTTTGAGCTATGGGTTCACATGAATTATAAAATTTAATCCCCCAATATTTGGGTATTTTGAGATTTCTTTTTAGTTAGTAATTTCTAATTTAATTCCCTTTTGATTTCAGTCTTTTAAAATGTATTGAGACTTAGCTAATGGCCTAGCATCTGTTCTATATTGATAAATGCTCCATGAGTACTTAAAAAGGAGATATAGTCTGCTACTGATGGGTAGTTTTCTAGAAATGTCCACTAGTTCAAGTTCTTTGATAGTGTCATTCAATTCTTCTATATTCCTATTGATTTCTGTACTTTTAATATTAATTACTGAGAGAAGAGTTTTGGAATCTACAGCTATAATTTTAGATTTATTTTTGTTTCAATATTATCATGGTTTAGTTTTGTGTATTTTAAAACTTTACTATTATCCCTTCAAGAATTTTTTTCTCTTCTCCTTTTCATCTCTTTCTAAGACCCCAATTACATGTGTGCTAGACTGCTCAATACTGTTTCACAGATTACTTACACTCTCCTATTTATTTTTATTTTTTTCCCCTGAGTACTTCATTTTGGATATTTTCTATTGCTTTGTCTCCCAGTTCACTAACCTTCTTTATCTTTTATGTCTAATTTATGTTTATTTAATTCAGTGTAATTTTCACTTCATGTATTTTATTTTTCTTCCCTAGCAGTTCTATTTGGTTTTATTTTTTAAATTCTTCCATTTCTTCCCTCATTATGTTCACATTTTTATTTAAGTTCTCAAGCATATTGAACATATTTATAAAAGTTATTTTATCATTACTGTTACTAACTCCATCAATTTTATCATTTATGCATCTGTTTCTATAAAATTAATTTTTTCCTTGGTCACATTTTTCTCTGTCTTTGCACGTCTAGCCATTTTAGTTGGATGCTGGACATTGTAAATATTTCATTGTTAATTGCTGGATTTGCTGTGTTTCTTTAAAGGTGTGGATTTTATTCTAGTAAGCAATTAAATTACTCATGATTTAGTTTGATATTTTCTATGCTTATTTTAAAGCTTTTTAAGGATGTGACTAGAGTAGATATTCCTGTATTACCAGTTTAGCCCCATATGTGACTCTTCTAGGGTCACAAGTAAATGCCATGTGTATTTAACGAAGTCTTTCTGCTCTGGTGGGAAGGAACTTCAATAGTCCTGGCCCTGTATAAACTATGGGCTTTTGGCTTTCACTCTGTGGTAATTGTTTTTTCTCCACACATCGTCCTTCATGCAGTCTTGTTGAATTTTATGTTGTGCATGGACAGATTAGTATTAAGTCAAAGGCTGACAGATATCCATATTCAGATATCTGAGACTTCTTCTGAATATTCTACTACCACCTTCTCTGTAATATTCTACTCTGCAAGTTCTAATTGCCTTAACCACCGTAAACTCTAATATCTGTCTCCTCAACTCAGAGAAGACTATTCAGACTTTGAGTTCCCGCTTCCTGCACTTATGGGCCAGAAATTGTCTACTTTCTGAAAGCTGGAGCTATTGCATGACACATATCATTTATTTCTTTTCTTTCAGGGATCATAACCCTTCACTGGTTGTTGTCCAATGTCCAAAATCATTTATTTTATATGTATTTGGCCAGGTTTTTAATTGTTTATGATTGAAGAGTAAGTCCCAAACCATTTACTCTCTCATGGTTGTAAGCACAAACCATGGTATTTTTGTTGTCTTCTGAAATAATTTTTTCCTAGTGGCTTAGTTTTAGTTCTATGTTCATATGGTGGTTATCACTTGTCATTTTACCTCTTTGGGTTCTTAACTTTGAATCAGCTTTTGCTTAGCTCATTTTATCAGTCTGAAGTGCTTTTTGTTGAGGGGCTCATGGGTGCTGTGTCCAGAGAGTTTCATATTTGAAAATATCTCTTAACCTTTTTACTTGAAAGACAACTTATGTGGGTTTAATTTTGTGAGTCACATCCATTTTCCACTTTTAATTTATAGACATTTCTCCATTGTCTTCTGCCATTGAATGTTACTGTGAGAAGTCAGTCTGATATCCAGCTCACTTTTAAAAAAAAAATTAATTTATTTGGTTGCACCAGGTCTTAGTTGCAGCAAGTAGGCTCCTTAGTTGCGGCTCATGGGCTCATTAATTGTGGCATTGTGAACTCTTAGTTGCAACATGCATGTGAGAGCTAGTTCCCTGACCAGGAATCGAACCCAGGCCCCCTGAACTGGGAGTGCAGAATCTTATTGTCTGTGCCACTAGGGAAGTCCCTCGAGCTCACTTTTAAATTATTTTATTTTTATTTTTTGCTCACGTATCTGAAGACTTCTGTTTTTATCCTTAAAGTTCAATAATAATCAGGATCTGTCGTTGATGCCCTGTATAATTTTTTTGGGGGGTGTATGTGGTATACTGTTTTAATCTACAGATTTTGATTTGCAGAATTTTTTATTGCAAGGAATATATATATATATATATATATATTTTTTTTTTCTCTTTGTTGGGTTCACCATTTAAGGGACATCTAAATATCTTAATATGAGATAGTCTTTCTTTGACTTCTATTTTTTAACATCATTTGTTTTATTCTCTGTTTTTCTTTCTATTCATTCCTCATTATTATATTTAGTTTTTCTTCTGCCTTCATCTGAGTTTTAGCTGTATCTGTCCTGTCCATGCAATTTCTAGTTTATAGATAATGTTGTTTGGATCTCCTTTTATTTCTTTAGCTTTAAAATTTCTGTTTTTCTTTCCATTCTGATACTTCATTTTCCATTTAGTCTTTAAGCTCTCATTTTACTGAATTCATGTTTACTAAGCAGTTCTATAAAGCTCAGCACTTGTAGGTAATTTGTTTCTGTATCTCATGCTGTGTTATTTTTCAGACTGCATCCTTTGACAGTTCTTGCTTATTTTCTGGATTGTTTGTTTTCTTTGAGTGAATTGTCCTTGGTATTTCTCTCACTCTATCTGAGAATTTATTTCCCCCCATTTGAGGTTTAGATATTTCTTTCCATCATTTTCTGAAGCTTGTTTATCACTGGGTTCTTAGAGAGGCCTTCTCTTATTCCCCAATCTGAATTAGGATTCCACTGTTATTTTTCTCCCAGAACTCTGGTCTTTTCCCTTATAGGATTTATTAAAATGTGTGATTTTGACCACAATTTGAAAAAGAAAGCTCCTTACAGCTTTGAAGTAATTTCCCCCCTCCCCTTAAATGTCTATTAGTGCCATGAAGGTTTTTTGTTTGTTTGTTTGTTTAAAGCATTAGGAGGTTCAACCTTGTAAATATTTCATTACCTAGTGAATAAAAAATAATTACAGTAAAACTTTCAAATAATCTTAAAGAAAAAGTAACTGCTTTACAAACCACACAGATGATATAGCTTGCTTGGGGCATCATTAAATGTCTAAATGTCATTAGAAAGATACTGATTTTCATGACTACTTTGACCCTTTTTATTAAAGCTTCTACCAAGCACTAAATGATCACCTCAATGCCACTTAACTAAAGAGTGTAAAAGCAAACTCCACACAAATTCTGCAAATTGCTGACTTCATTTTTTTCACACACACACAAACATACGCACATTTATATGTAGCTATAGAACTACTTTTTATTTTGTACTCACTATCATTACCACAACTTAAAAGTTGTGGTGAGATAAAGAATGAGTGGAATTTACATGCTTGAGGAAAAGATATTAAAGTATCTTTAGAGATATATCTAGAGCCAACTGAAAAGAATTTGAAAAATAAATACAAGATTCAATCAGACAGAAAAGTGATTAGTTGACTCCAAATCTGGATAAAGAGTTTCAAAATACCATCTACTCAAATTGACTCATATAAAAGAGCCCAGCATATCTGAAGAAAAATAGAATCATTTTGGAAGCAAAGAATTATCTTTTATTTACTATGCTTCATTTTCTTGGAGTGTAAAAACTTGTGGTATGACAAAAGGATTATTTGGAATTTTTGGTGCTTGGATTGAGAAAGTAAATTTCTGAAGATTGGATTAAAAAATCTTTGGCAAGTCAAGTGGTTTCCAATTATTTGTATTCAACAAAATTGACAAAGGATCTAATCAAGATATTTTCTTATAGATCACTAAAAATTATTTTTGAAGCTTATATCATTAGGTGCTTTCTGGCATTTAACTCAGAAGTAGTTCAGAGATACTACTATGACAAAATTTCTTCCACTCCCATTCTCACTTTTTATATGAATGAGGTATCATAGTTCTTACATCTATTAAATAATTTAAAAATAGGAATAGAATTGCATCTGAGTACTTTTTTCATTTTAGTAATAAGTAGGTTTGTCCATAGATACTGGAACTGATTAAAAAAAAATCCTAACCATCTTGTTAAGAGATGCATTTCTAGTAAAAATTTACTTTATATATTTAATAATTATTTAACCAAATATATAACAAATTTTTAGTGTTTAATCAATTCTATTAATATTTATAATGGTAATTTATTTCAGAAGAAAATTTTATACTTGGAGTATTATAGATACAGGAAATAAAAAATATATTCATCTTTTTATAGAGAATATAATGGGACAAATAAAAGACTCTAGGGCATAAAATATAATGCATTGTGATAAAATTCAAGGGAAGAAGAATAATGTAAATTTTCTGAAAGTTAAAGAAGAGCCTGTCCTTTTATTTTTTAAATTGATCATGTCATTATATATTGCTATGGCATTTAGAGTCCAATGGTTATATTAAAAGAACAGTATAATAGCTTAAAATGTCGATATTTGCAATATACTGGGTAGTACGTATTTTACAACTCTTTAAACTTATGAGAAACATTTTAGATATTGCCTAAAAGAGGGTAGTGAGCAAAATTGTTTAAAATTACTGTACTAAGCTACAGTGGACTTGTTTTTGTTTTTGCGGTACGTGGGCCTCTCACTGTTGTGGCCTCTCCCGTTGCGGAGCACAGGCTCCAGACGCGTAGCCTCAGCGGCCATGGCTCATGGGCCCAGCCGCTCTGCGGCATGTGGGATCTTCCCGGACCAGGGCACGAACCCGTGTCCCCTGCATCGGCAGGCGGACTCTCAACCACTGCGCCACCAGGGAAGCCCAGCTGCAGTGGACTTGTAATAATCTCACTTAGTTTAAATTTTCTAGTCTGAAAAACAAACGTAATTATACCAAATTCACAGGGTACTTCTGTTAAATAAAATAATAAATGCAAAGGTCTTAGCATGAAATAAGCTCTCAGAATGTTAATTCTGGTCCTTCTCATTTTTCAAGTGAAGAAACCAAGTTGAAACCTGCCTACGAAAGATGGTGTGAAGCCAGCTAAAGCTCCAGTGAGAAGGGTGTGGAGGCAACACCTTGTATCCCTGGGTAGGGGGAATAGGGTACAGGTAAGGAATCACAGACAAAGGGACTTATCTAGGTGCTAAAGTTAGGGACAGGAACAGAACAGGAAACCAAGCAATTTTCCCTCTCCTCTGTATACTGAGCACTTTCTGTATGTCTGGCACTGTGTGTTAAACCCATTTCAATCATTATGTAATTTAGCCCTATGAACAAATCTATGTGAACTTTATTTTTAAAAATTTATCTCCATATAGCAGATAAGGAAATAGAGTCTATGGGATGTTAAGTAATTTGTCTGAGGTGAGGCAGCTAGTACATTTCTGAGGTGGGAATCAAATCCCACCTTAGGTATGTTTGTCCCCAAACACAATCCTGCCTGCATTGAAAACTGTGTGCTTAGTTTCTATTCTACAAGCTCCTTCCTAAGAAGGCCATACCCAGGGAACACCATGAGTTTGGTGTCTAAATTCTAGGAGTGGGCCTTCAGGGATAGAGGCTTCAAAACCCCTATGGCCAGGGCACAGCACGACTCACCAAGACCCATGCTTCAGATTGAAGTTTAAGTCAGACTCAGAGCTGGATTCTAGAGCTGGACTCCAGGCTTAGAGAACTGCCACTGAGCCCACCTCCACTTCTTGTCATTTCCAGGCACGAATGGCAGTCCCTATCTTGGGTCAGGCTGACATAGCTACTGACTGGTTTCCATATACCCTAGGAAACCCAGCCTGGGCTCTATGGGCAGCCTGCTGTGAGAAGAAACATTTCTCTTAAGACAGGGTCTTTGACTCAAAGTGCCATTCTTGTGGAAAGACTTGATGAATTAGGAAACCATCATAGTACACTGTAGTAGATTCTCTGAAAAAGATAAGTACAGGAGGAGTGAGATGATGGAGGGGAGGGTCTCTCAACTCATCCCAGAAAGGCCACCCTTGAAGGATAAGAAGCACAATACAGGCTAAGGTAGCAGTGAGAAGTGGGGAAAAGGTGATAAAAGAAGTGGGAGGGGGTAGTGAAAAGGTCTTTGGGTGAAAGAAAACAGGGGTTAGGTGGCAGAGGGCCTTAATGCCATGGTTAAGAGTTTGGACTTTATCCAGTGTGATGGGGAGCAATGGAGTGTTTTAGGCTACACAGTGAACACCTCCCACTGTGTGTGATCAGGGACTGGAAATAGATTAGAAAGGGGTGAAGCATCTAAATTTAGAGACTTGGATATAAGTCAGGCAAAAATTTATAAGGACTCCATTTTAAGTAGTGGTAATGGGATTGGAAAGGAGAAAAAGGTTTTCCAAGTGTTGTCCTGCTTCAGAATAACCTGAAGGTATAATAACCTGAAGGAGGTGCATCTGAAAAATAATGCAGATTTCTAGACCAACCAGAGGATGAATCTTTGATGGATAGGGCCTAGGAACCTACAAGTTCAAGTACCTGGTACAGCACTTTACAATTGGGAGGGAACCGCCAAATCCCTGTTTCTGTCTAAACAGTGAAGGTTTTGGACCACACATCTACTGCCCCGACTTTTATATCTGAGAGCCAGTGAGGCTCAGAATTTGCCAGTTTCTCAGGACTACATTTAACAAAGAGGTGATTTTTACATGGGTGTGTGAGCAATTCCCAAGGCTATCTGAACTAGGTTCATCAGAGGGAGCAGGCAAAAACGCAAAGCTCTCAGTTTTTCCCTGGAAGGGATTAGACTGCATACTTTCCCAAGTGCTGCCTGAAAGTTGGGCTTCTAATCAACCTGCATGTGTGAGCTGACTGGGATCCTCACTGGAGCCTGAAAGAGCTTGTGGGCACTTTCCCAGCCTCCCTGAGACACCTTATAATCAAATTGCCAAAAGTTAAGAAAGTAGCAAGAGAAGAGTGATGTGTTACATATAAGGGAACACCCAAAAGACTATCAGTAGATTTCTTGGCAGAAACATTGTAGGCCAGAAGGGAGTGGGATGATATATTTAAAGTGCTGAAAGAAAAAACCTGCCAACTAAGAATACTTTACCTGGTAAAGTTGTCATTTAGAATTAAAAGAGAAATAAAGGTATTCCCAGAAGAACAAAACTAGAAATTCATCACCACTAGATTGGCCTTACAAACAATGCTAAATGGAGTTCTTCCAGCTAAAATGAAAGGACACTAATTTGTAAAGTGAAGACAAATGAAGTATAAAACCCACCAGTAAAGGTAAATATATGGTTAAATTCAGAATACTTTATTACTCTAATGGTGGTATATAAATTACTTGTAACTCTAGGATAAAAGTTAAAAGACAAAAGTATTAAAAATAAATATAGCTACAATAATTTGTTAATTGATATGCAGTAGAAAAATATGTAAATTGTGACATCAAAAATAAAAAATGTGAAAGGGGAATAAAAGTGTATAGCTTTTGTATGAGATCAAATTAAGTTGTTATCAGCTTAAAATACACTATTATAAGATATTTATATCTTGGAAACTATTATATAATTCAAAAACTTATAGTAGATACACAAAAGATAGAGAGAAAGGAATCAAAGCAGAAAATTATATCATAAAGGAAGACAGAGAGGAAAAAAAGAACAAAGGATCAACAAAACAGCCAGAAGATAATTAACAAAATGGGAATAGTAAACCCTTACCTATCAATAATCATTTTAAATGTAAATCTACTAAATTCTTTACGTTTTTAAGTAAAAAACTATTATAAGAGACTACTATGAACAGTAATATGCCAACAAATTGATCACCTGGAAAAAGTGGATAAATTCGTAGAAACATACAACTTACTGAGAATGAATCATGAAGAAGTGAAAAATTTAAACAAACCAGTAATGAGTAAGGAGAGTGAAACGGTAATCAACAACCTTCATATAGGCTTTCCCTGGTGGCACAGTGGTTGAGAGTCCGCCTGCCGATGCAGGGGACACGGGTTCGTGCCCCAGTCCGGGAAGATCCCACATGCCACGGAGTGGCTGGGCCCATGAGCCATGGTGGCTGAGGCTGCGCGTCCGGAGCCTGTGCTCCGCAACGGGAGAGGCCACAACAGTGAGAGGCCCGCATACCGCAAAAAAAAAAAAGAAAAAAAAAAACCTTCATATAAAGAAAAGTCCAGGACCAGATGGCTTCACTGATAATTTCTACAAAATATCTAAAGAAGAATTAATACCAGTCTCAAATTCTTCCAAAAAACATTAAAGAAGAGGGAACGCTTCCAAACTTATTTTATGAGGCTAGCATTACCCTAAAACCAAGGCCAGAGAAGTACACTACAAGAAAAGAAAATTTCAGGCCAATATCCCTGTTAAACATAGATGCAAAATCTTCAACAAAATACCAGCAAACCATACTCAACACATTAAAAGGATCATACACCACGATCAAGTAGAATTTATCCCTGGATGCAAGGATGGCTCAAAATTTGCCAATCAGTAAAAGTAATGCACAACATTAACAAAATGAAAGATAAAAATCATATGATCATCTTAATAGCTACAGAAAAAACATTTGACAAAGTGCAACATCCTTTCATACTTAGAACTTTCAACAAACTAAGTATAGCAGGTATGTACCTCAACATAATAAAGGCCAACATGACAAGCCCACAGTTAACATCATATTCATTGGACAAAGCTGAACACTTTTAAAATGTACTTTTGTCATTCCTATTCAATAGAGTACTGGAACTCCTAGCCAGAGAAAACAGGGAAGAAAAAGGAAAAAGAAGGCATCAAAATTGCAAAGGCAGAAGTAAAATTGTCTTCTTTTTCAGATGACATGATGTTATATATAAAAACCCTAAAGAATTTACCAAAAAACTGTTAGAGCTTATAAACAAATTTGTTGCAGGATACAAAATTAACATATAAAAATCAATTGTGGAGAGGGCAGACAGCAGAAGCAAGAAGAACTACCATCCTGCAGCCTGTGCAACAGAAACCACATTCACAGAAATATAGACAAGATGAAAAGGCAGAGGGCTATGTAACAGATGAAGGAACAAGATAAAACCCCAGAAAAACAACTAAATGAAGTGGAGATAGGCAACCTTCCAGAAAAAGAATCCAGAATAATGATAGTGAAGATGATACAGGACCTCAGAAAAACAGTGGAGGCAAAGATCGAGAAGATGAGAGAAATGTTTAACAGAGACCTAGAAGAATTAAAGAACAAACAAACAGAGATGAACAATACAATAACTGAAATGAAAACTACACTAGAAGGAATCAATAGCAGAATAACTGAGGCAGAAGAACGGATAAGTGACCTGGAAGACAGAATGCTGGAATTCACTGCAGCAGAACAGAATAAAGAAAAAAGAATGAAAAGAAGACAGCCTAAGAGACCTCTGGGACAACATTAAACACAACAACATTCACATTATAGGGGTCCCAGAAGGAGAAGAGAGAGAGAAAGGACCTGAGAAAATATTTGAAGAGATTATAGTTGAAAATTTCCCTAACATGGGAAAGAAAATAGCCACCCAAGTCCAGGAAGCGCAGTGAGTCCCATACAGGATAAACCCAAGGAGAAACATGCCAAGACACATAGTAATCAAATTGGCAAAAATTAAAGACAAAGAAAAATTATTGAAAGCAGCAAGGGAAAAATGACAAATAACATACAAGGGAACTCCCATAAGGTTAACAGCTGATTTCTCAGCAGAAACTCTACAAGCCAGAAGGGAGTGGCATGATATACTTAAAGTGATGAAAGGGAAGAATCTTCAACCAAGATTACTCTACCCAGCAAGGATCTCATTCAGATTCCATGGGGAAATCAAAAGCTTTACAGACCACCAAGAGCTAAGAGAATTCAGCACTGCCAAACCAGCTCTACAACAAATGCTAAAGGAACCTCTCTAAGTGGGAAACACAAGAGAAGAAAAGGGTTTCTTTGTTACAAAAACAAACAGAAAACAATTAAGAAAATGGTCATAGGAACATACAGATCGATAATTACCTTAAACATGAATGGATTAAATGCTCCAACCAAAAGACACAGCCTTGCTGAATGGATACAAAAACAAGACCCATATATATGCTATCTACAAGAGACCCACTTCAGACCTAGGGACACATACAGACTGAAAGTGAGGGGATGGAAAAAGATATTCCATGCAAATGGAAATCGAAAGAAAGCTGGAGTAGCAATACTAATATCAGATAAAATAGACTTTAAAATAAAGAATGCTACAAGAGACAAGGAAGGACACTACATGATGATCAAGGGATCAATCCAAGAAGAAGATATAACAATTATAAATATATATGCACCCAACATAGGAGCATCTCAATACATAAGGCAACTGCTAACAGCTCTAAAAGAGGAAAGTGACAGTAACACAATAATAGTGGGGGACTTTAACACCTCACTTACACCAATGGATGGATCATCCAAAATGAAAATAAATAAGGAAACAGAAGCTTTAAATGACACAATAGACCAGATAGATTTAATTGATATTTATAGGACATTCCATCGAAAAACAGCAGATTACACTTTCTTCTCAAGTGTGCATGGAGCATTCTCCAGGATAGATCACATCTTTGTTCACAAATCAAGCCTCAGTAAATTTAAGAAAATTGAAATCATATGAAGCATCTTTTCTGAACACAACGCTGTGAGATTAGAAATGAAATACAGGGAAAAAACCGTAAAAAACACAAACACATGGAGGCTAAACAATACGTTACTAAATAACCAAGAGATCACTGAAGAAATCAAAGAGGAAATCAAAAAATACCTAGAGACAAATGACAATGAAAACACGGCAATCCAAAACCTATGGTATGCAGCAAAAGCAGTTCTAAGAGGGAAGTTTGTAGCTATACAAGACTACCTCAGGAAACAAGAAAAATCTCAAACAATCTAACCTTACACCTAAAGGAACTAGAGGAAGAAGAACAAACAAAACCCAAAGTTAGGAGAAGGAAAGAAATCACAAAGATCAGAGCAGAAATAAATAGAAACAAAGAAAACAATAGCAAACATCAATAAAACTAAAAGTTGGTTCTTTGAGAAGATAAACAAAATTGATAAACCATTAGCCAGACTCATCAAGAAAAAGAGGGAGAGGACTCAAATCAATAAAATTAGAAATGAAAAAGGAGAAGTTACAACAGACACCGCAGAAATACAAAGCATCCTAAGAGACGACTACAAGCAACTCTATGCCAATAAAATGGACAACCTGGAAGACATGGACAGATTTTTAGAAAGGTATAACCTCCCAAGACTGAACCAGGAAGAAATAGAAAATATGAACAGACCAATCACAAGGATTGAAATTGAAACTGGGATTAAAAATCTTCCAACAAACTAAAGTCCAGGAAAAGATGGCTTCACAGGTGAATTCTATCAATATTTAGAGAATAGCTAACACCCATGCTTCTCAAACTCTTCCAAAAAATTGCAGAGGAAGGAATACTACCAAACTCATTCTATGAGGCCACTATCACTCTGATACCAAAACCAGACAAAGATACTACAAAAAAAGAAAATTACAAACCAATATCACTGATGAATATAGATGCAAAAATCCTCAACAAAATACTAGCAAACAGAATCCAACAACACATTAAAAGGATCATACACCATGGTGAAGTGGGATTTATCCCAGGGATGCAAGGATTCTTCAATATATGCAAATCAATCAATGTGATACACCATATTAAAAAATTGAAGAATAAAAACCATATGATCATCTCAATAGATGCAGAAAAATCTTTTGACAGTACTCACTCATTTATGGTAAAAACTCTCCAGAAAGTGGGCATAGAGGGAACCTACCTCAACATAATAAAGGCCATATACGACAAACCCACAGCAAACATCATTCTCAATGGTGAAAAACTGAAAGCATTTCCTCTAAGATTAGGAACAAGACCAGGATATCCACTCTCACCACTATTATTCAACATAGTTTTGGAAGTCCTAGCCTCAGCAATCAGAGAAGAAAAAGAAATAAAAGGAGTACAAATTGGAAAAGAAGTAAAACTGTCACTGTTTGCAGATGACATGATACTATACATAGAGAATCTTAAAAATGCTACCAGAAAACTACTAGAGCTAATCAATGAATTTGGTAAAGTTGCAGGATACAAAATTAATGCACAGAAATCTGTGGCATTCCTATACACTAATGATGAAAAATCTGAAAGAGAAATTAAGGGAACACTCCCATTTACCATTGCAACAGAAAGAATAAAATGCCTAGGAATAAACCTCCCTAGGGAGACGAAACACCTGTATGCAGAAAAGTATAAGACACTGATGAAAGCAATTAAAGATGATACCAACAGATGGAAAGATATACCATGTGCTTGGATTGGAAGAATCAATATTGTGAAAATGGCTATACTACCTGAAGCACTCTACAGATTCAGTGCAATCCCTATCAAATTACCAATGGCATTTTTTACTGAACTAGAACAAAAAATCTTAAAATTTGTATGGAGACAGCAAAGACCCCGAATAGCCAAAGCAGTCTTGAGGGAAAAAAATGGAGCTGTAGAAATCAAGACTCCCTGACTTCAGAGTATACTATAAAGCTACAGTAATCAAGACAATATGGTACAGGCACAAAAAGAGAAACATAGATCAATGGAACAAGATAGAAAGCCCAGAGATAAGCCCACACACCTGTGTTCCACTAATCTATGACAAAAGAGGCAAGGATATACAATGCAGAAAAAACAGTCTCTTCAATAAGTGGTGCTGGGAAAACTGGACAGCTACATGTAAAAGAATGAAATTAGTGCACTCCCTAACACCATATACAAAAATAAACTCAAAATGGATTAGAGACCTAAATGTAAGACTGGACACTATAAAACTCTTAGTGGAAAACTTAGCAAGAACACTCTTTGACATAAATCACAGCACGATCTTTTTTGATCCACCTCTTAGAGTAATGGAAATAAAAACAAAAATAAACAAATGGGACCTAATGAAACTTCAAAGCTTCTGCACAGCAAAGGAAACCATAAAGAATATGAAAAGACAACCCTCAGAATGGGCGAAAAGATTTGCAAACGAATCAACAGACAAAGGATTAATCTCCAAAATATATAAACAGCTCATGCAACTCAATATTAAGGAAACAAAAAACCCAATCCAAAAATGGGCAGAAGACCTAAACAGACATTTCTCTAAAGAAGAAATACAGATGGCCAAGAAGCATATGAGAAGCTGCTCAACATCACTAATTATTAGAGAAATGCAAATCAAAACTACAATGAGGTATGATCTCACACCCGTTAGAATGGGCATCATCAGAAAATCTATAAACAACAAATGCTGGAGAGGGTGTGCAGAAAAGGGAACCCTCTTGCACTGTTGGTGGGAAAGTATATTGATACAGCCACTATGAAGAACAGTATGGAGGTTCCTTAAAAAACTAAAAATAGAACTACCATATGACCCAGCAATCCCACTCCTGGGCATATACCCAGAGAAAACCATAATTCAAAAAGACACATGCACCCCAATGTTCATTGCAGCACTATTTACAATAGCCAGGTCATGGAAGCAACCTAAATGCCCATCGACAGACAAATGGATAAGGACGTTGTGGTACATATATACAATTGAATATTACTCTGCCAGAAAAGGGAATGAAATTGAGTCATTTGTTGAGATGTAGATGGATCCTGAGACTGTCATACAGAGTGAAGTAAGTCAGAAAGAGAAAAACAAATATTGTATATTAACGCATGTATGTGGAACCTAGAAAAATGGTATGGATGAACCGGTTTGCAGGGCAGAAGTTGAGAGATGTAGAGAACAAACGTATGGACACCAAGGGGGGAAAGTTGCAGGGGTGTGGGGATGGTGGTGTGCTGAATTGGCTGATTGGGATTGACATGTATACACTGATGTGTATAAAATTGATGACTAATAAGAACCTGCTGTATAAAACTATAAATTAATTAAAGTTCAAAAATTAAAAAAAAACTAAAAAAAATGTGTTTCTCTACACTAAAAATGAACTATTGGGAAAAAAATCCTATTTGAAGTGGCATCAAAAAGAATAGAATACTTAGGAATACATTTAACAAAGGAGGTGAAAAATCTGTACATTGAAAACAGTAAAATATTGATGAAAGAATTTGAAACAATCACAAGTAAAATGAAAGATATCCTTTGTTCATGGATCAGAAAAATTAATATTGCTAAAATGTCCATGATGCTCTACATATTCAGTGCAATATTTATCAAAATTCCAATGACATTTTTCACAGAAATAGAAAAATATATATAAAATTCACATGGAACCAGAAAAGACTCTGATTAACTAATGCAATCTTGAGCAAGAAGATCGAAGCTAGAAGCATTATACTTGCTGGTTTCAAACTAAATTGCAAAGCTATAGTAATCAAAACAGTATGTTATTGGCATAAACATAGACATATAGATCAATGAAACATAATAGAAAGTCCATAAATAAACCCACACATACATTGCCAACTAATTTTTGACAAAGGTGCCAAGAATATAGAATGAGGAAAAGATAATCTTTTCAGTAAATGATGTTAGGAAAATAGGATATCCACATGAAAAGAATGAATCTAGATCCTTATCTTACACCACACACAAAAATTAACTCAAAATGGATTAAATGTCAGACCCCAAATCATAAAACTCCTACAAGGATACATAGGGGAAAACTCCCTGACATTGATCTTGGCAATAATTTTTTGGATCTGACACCAAAAGCACAAGCAACAAAAACAAAAATAAACAAGTGAGACTACATCAAACCAAAAATTTTCTGTATAGCAAAGGAAGCAATCAACAAAATGAAAAGGCCAATTATGGATAGGAGAAAACATTTGCAAAACATACATTCAAGAAGGGGTTAATATCGAAACTATATAAGGAACTCTTACAACTCAATAGCAAAAAAACATAAATATTCTGATTATAAAATGGGCAAAGAACCTGAGTAGACATTTTTCCAAAAAGACATACAAATGCTTAACAGGTATGTGAAAAAATACTCAACATTACTAATCATCAGGGAAATTCAAATCAAAACCAGAATGAGATATCAACTCATGCTTTTTAGGACATCTATTATCAAAAAGATGAGATAAATGCTGGTGAGGATGTGGAGAAAAGGGAACCCTTGTGCACTGTTGGAGGGAATGTAAATTGGTACAGTCATTATAGAAAACAGTATGGAGGTTCCCCAAAAATTTAAAAATAGAAATACCATATGATCCAGCAATCCCACTTTTTGGTATCCAAAGGAAGTGAAATCACTATCTTAAAGAGATATTTGCACTCCCATGTTCATTGCAGCATTATTCATAGTAGCCAAGACATGGAAACAACCTAAGTGTCTATCCACGGATGAATGGATAAAGAAGATGTGAATAAATATATATACAGTGGGATATTAAGAAGGAAATCCTGGAATTTTTGACACCACCAGTAAACCTGAAAGTTATTATGCTAAGTGAAATTAGCCAGACAAATATTGGCTAATGGTATCACTCTTATGTGGAACCTTAAAAAAAAAAAGTCAAACTGATGGAAACATATTTAGAATAGAATTGTGGTTTCCAGGGACTGGAGGGGTGGGTGAAATGTGTTGATGTTGGTCAAATGGTACAAAATTTCAGTTCTAATATGAATAAATTCTAAGGCTCTAGTGTACAGCATGGTGACTATAGTTAATAATACTGTATTGTACGCTTGAAATTTGCCAAGAGTAGATCTTAACCATTCTCATAAAAAAGTAACTATGTGAAGTGATAAATGTGTTAATTAACTTGATTGTGATAATCATTTTACAATGAGTTATACATATATCAAATCATCTTGTACACTTTAAGTTCATTATAATTTTATTCATCAATTTTACCTTAATAAAGCTGGAAAAAAGGAAAAGCACTGCTAATCACATTAGTAGTATATGAAATGAGGCTGGAGAGAATCATAAGTGAAGGGGTAGACCAGCTGGCTGGTTGCTGCAAGTACCAATCTATAAGGAGGCTAAAAAATCTCTAGACAAGCGGAAATACGTACCTGTTCATCTTCTTTTCCACCACCTGATGGAAAATGCTGAAATGTACATTGTTCCCTCTTCTGCTGAAGTGGGTAGTGCCCTCTGGTGGAAATTTAAGCAAAAATACCCTCCTTGTCAACCTACTATAACTGCCTTCTCCACTTGTGGCTTTTAAGTTTAATTTCCTATAAATTAAATAAAATTAAAAATTCTATGTCTCCATTTCACCAGCCACCTTTGAAGTGCTCAATAGCCACATGTGGCTAATAGCTATTGTACTGGATAGCACAGGTATAGATCATTTCCATCACTGGACAGCCAACATACCTTAAATCTGTTATCACAGTCAACTAAAATTCCTAACCACTAAAATACATGGCATTGTGCTTTTACCAGGAATAAGTCATTTCTTTGTTGTCTAATTTTTTGTCTTTTTAAAATACCTCTCAAGAAGTAGTCAGTTACAGAAAATCACAAACATTTTAACTTTAAATAAGCAAAAGTGTCATGTTAAATATTGTTTTTAGTGTAAATAGATGTACTATTTTTATTCCTAGAATAAAAATTCCACCCACAGCAAAATAATATTGAACAATTTTAAAAAGAATTTCATCTTGAAGTAGTGTTATATTTTTAGCTTCTGTGTTTTCTCCATTCTGCCCCTTTCCAGTTAGGCTCTATCTTACTCAATGACAGCAAGGAGTGGGATGAGTTAATGAGACTTCAGGCTTTTATTATTTCTGAGAATCCAAGTTATTCACTAAAGCTATTTGGAAAGCATGTTTTGTCATATACAATCCATGGCATTTCCCCTGCACAAAAGCTGAGTAGTGGCACAAGAAAACCAATGAGGATTCACAAATATTTTTCTTATTCATACTGGTGATGACCATGCCAGTAGAAGAAACAACAGGTACACATAATGCCCCAGAAATTCTCATCAAATAAGTATCCATTCTTTTAAAAATCCCAGTCACTGTCCTTTGGGCTTCCCTGGTGGTGCAGTGGTTGAGAGTCCGCCTGCCGATGCAGGGGACACGGGTTCGTGCCCAGGTCTGGGAAGATCTCACATGCCACGGAGCGGCTGGGCCCGTGAGCCATGGCCGCTGAGCCTGCGCGTCCGGAGCCTGTCTTCCACAATGGGAGAGGCCACAACAGTGAGAGGCCCGCGTACCACACACACACAAAAAAATCCCAGTCACTGTCCTTTGCACACACTTCTTTCAAAACATATCAAATCTCTACTCTCTCATAATAGACAAATATTAAAAGTCTGGTCTCTTTTTCTCATGCTTTGCTTTCAAGTGTCTTGCTGACTGAGATATATTTTTCATGCTTATTAAGTTAAATCACCTCTATCTACTGCATCAGTTTATTCTATTTGTACCATCAACACAGCATGTAAAATATACCCAATACTGTACAATCATAAAATTATATAAATATATTTCTTTTACATCTTTATTGGAGTATAATTGCTTTACAATGTTGTGTTAGTTTCTGCTGTATAACAAAATGAATCAGCTATATGTATAAATATATAGCCCCATATCCCCTTCCTCTTGTGCCTCCCTCCTATCCTCCCTGTCCCACCCCTCTATGTGGTCACAAAGCACCGATCTGATCTCCCTGTGCTATGCAGCTGCTTCCCACTAGCTGTCTATTTTACATTTGGTAGTGTATATATGTCAGGGCTACTCTCTCACTTTGTCCCAGCTTCCCCTCCCCTACCCCGTGTCCTCCAGTCCATTCTCTACGTCTGCGTCTTTATTCCTGTCCTGCCCCTAGGTTCAACCGAAACATTTTTTTTCAGATTCCATATATATGTGTTAGCATACAGTATTTCTTTTTCTCTTTCTGACTTACTTCACTGTGTATGACAGACTCTAGGTCTATCCACCTCACTATAAATAACTCAATTTCTTTTCTTTTTATGGCTGAGTAATATACCATTGTATGTACATACCACATCTTCTTTATCCATTTATCTGACGATGGACACTTAGGTTGCTTCCATGTCCTGGCTATTGCAAATAGTGCTGCAATGGACATTGTGGTACATGTCTCTTTTTGAATTATGCTCTTCTCAGGGTTAATGTCCAGTAGTGGGATTGCTGAGTCATATGTCAGTTCTATTTTTAGTTTTTATTTTTTGGGGGTGGGGAGGTTTGGTTTTTTTCATAGCAACACTTTTTATTGTTTTTTTAATGTTTTTTTAAACAGCTTTATTGGAATATAATTGCTTTACAGTGTTGTGTTAGTTTCTGCTGTATAACAAAGTGAATCAGCTATACGTATACATATATCCCCATATCCCCTCCCTCTTGCGTCTCCCTCCCACCCTCCCTATCCCACCCCTCTAGGTGGTTACAGAGCACAGAGCTGATCTCCCTGTGCTATGCGGCTGCTTCCCACTAGCTATCTATTTTACATTTGGTAGTATATATATGTCAAAGCTTCTCTCTCTTTGTCCCAGCTTAACCTTCCCCCTCCCCCTGTCCTCAAGTCCATTCTCTACGTCTGTGTCTTTATTCCTGTCCTGCACCAGGTTCATCAGAACCTTTTTTTTTTTTTTTAGATTCCATGTATATGTGTTAGCATACAGTATTTGTTTTTCTCTTTCTGACTTACTTCACTCTGCATGACAGGCTCTAGGTCCATCCACCTCACTACAAATAACTCAAGTTTGTTTCTTTTTATGGCCGAGTATTATTCCCTTGTATATATGTGCCACATATTCTTTATTCATTCATCTGTCGATGAACACCTAGGATGCTTCCATGTCCTGGCTATTGTAAATAATGCTGCAGTGAATATTGTGGTACATGACTCTTTTTGAATTATGGTTTTCTCAGGGCATATGCCCTATAATGGAATTGCTGTGTCATATGGTAGGCCTATTTTTAGTTTTTTTTTTTTTGCGATACACGGGCCTCTCACTGCTGTGGCCTCTCCCGTTGCAGAGCACAGACTTCAGACGTGCAGGCTCAGCAACCATGGCTCACGGACCTAGCTGCTCCGCGGCATGTGGGATCTTGCCGGACCGGGGCACGAACCCATGTCCCCTGCATCGGCAGGCGGACACTCAACCACTGCACCGCCAGGGAAGCCCTATTTTTAGTTTTTTAAGGAACCTCCATACTGTTCTCCATAGTGGCTGTATCAATGTACATTCCCACCAACAGTGCAAGAGGGTTCCCTTTTCTCCACACCCTCTCCAGTTATTGTTTGTAGATTTTTTGGTAATGGCCATTTTCACCGGTGTGAGTTGATACCTCATTTTGGTTTTGATTTGCATTTCCCTAATGATTAGTGATGTTGAGCATCCTTTCATGTGTTTGTTGGCAATCTGTATATCTTCTTTGTAGAAATGTCTATTTAGGTCTTCCACCCATTTTTGGATTCGGTTGTTTGTTTTTTTGATATTAAACTGTATGAGCTGCTTGTATATTTTGGAGATTAATCCTTTGTCAGTTGCTTCATTTGCAAATATTTTCTCCCATTCCGAGGGTTGTCTTTTCATCTTGTTTATGGTTTCCTTTGCTGTGCAAAAGCTTTAAAGTTTCATTAGGTCCCATTTGTTTATTTTTGTTTTTATTTCCATTTGTCTAGAAGGTGGGTCAAAAAGGATCTTGCTGTGATTTATGTCATAGAGTGTTCTGCCTATGTTTTCCTCTAAGACTTTTATAGTAAAAAGTCTTGGGCTTTTAGGTCTTTAAAAAAAGTCATGGGCTTAAATTTAGGTCTTTAATCCATTTTGAGTTTATTTTTGTGTCTGGTGTTAGGGAGTGTTCTAGTTTCATTCTTTTACATGTAGCTGTCTGGTTTTCCCAGCACCACTTATTGAAGAGGCTGTCTTTTCTCCATTGTATATTCTTGCCTCCTTGGTCAGAGATAAGGCAACCCTATGTGCGTAGGTTTATGTCTGGGCTTTCTATCTTGTTCCATTGATCTATATTTCTGTTTTTCTGCCAGTACCACACTGTCTTGATTACAATAGCTTTATAGTATAGTCGGAAGTCAGGGAGCCTGATTCCTCCAGCTCCATTTTTCTTTCTCAATATTGCTTTGGCTATTTTGGGGTCTTTTTTGTTTCCATACAAAAAAATTGTAAAATTTTTTGTTCTAGTTCTGTGAAAAATGCCCTTGGTAGTTTGATAGGGATTGCATTGAATCTGTAGATTGCTTTGGATAGTATAGTCATCTTCACAATGTTGATTCTTCCAATCCAAGGACATGGTATATCTCTCCATCTCTTTGTATCATCTTTGATTTCTTTCATCAGTTTCTTATAGTTTTCTGCATACAGGTCTTTTGTCTCCTTAGGTAGGTTTATTCCTAGGTATTTTATTCTTTCTGTTGCAGTGATAAATGGGAGTATTTCCTTAATTTCTCTTTCAGATTTTTCATTGTTAGTGTATAGGAATGCAAGAGATTTCTGTGCATTAATTTTGTATCCTGCAACTTTACCAGATTCATTGATTAACTCTAGTAGTTTTCTAGTAACGTCTTTAGGATTCTCTATGTATAGAATCATGTCATCTGCAAACAGTGACAGTTTTACTACTTCTTTTCCAATTTGTATTCCTTTTATTTCTTTTTCTTCTCTGATTGCTATGGCTAAAACTTCCAAAACTATGTTGAATAATAACAGTGAGAGTGGGCAACCTTGTCTTGTTTCTGATCTTAGAGGAAATGGTTGCAGTTTTTCACCATTGAGAATGATGTTGGCTATGGGTTTGTCATATATGGCCTTAATTATGTGGAGGTAGGTTCTCTCTATGCCCATTTTCTGGAGAGATTTTATCATAAATGGGTGTTGAATTTTGTTGAAAGCATTTTCTGCATCTATTGAGATGATCATATGGTTGTTATTCAGTTTGTTAATATGGTGTATCACATTGATTGATTTGCGTATATTGAAGAATCATTGCATTACCTGGATAAACCATACTTGATCATGGTGTATGATCCTTTTAATGTGCTCTTGGATTCTGTTTGCATGTACTTCGTTGAGGATTTTTGCATCTATGTTCATCAGTGATATTGGTCTGTAGTTTTCTTTTTTGGTGACATCTTTGTCTGGTTTTGGTATCAGGGGGACGGTGGCCTCATAGAATGAGTTTGGGATGTTCCTCCCTCTGCTTTATTTTGGAAGAGTTTGAGAAGGATAGGTATTAGCTCTTTTCTAAATGTTTGCTAGAATTCACATGTGAAGCCATCTTGTCCTGGGCTTTTGTTTGTTGGGAGGTTTTTCTTTTATCATATAACATCATTTATAAGTGAAATCTTAAAAAATGATACACATGAACTTATTTACAAAACAGAAATAAACTCACAGATATAGATAACAAACTTACGGTTACCAGAGGGGATAGCTTGAAGATTTTTAATCACAGTTTCAATTTCAGTGCTTGTGATTGGTCTGTTCATATTTTCTCTTTCTTCCTGGTTCAGTCTTGGAAGGTTGTACTTTTCTAGGAATTTGTTCATTTCTTCCAGGTTGTCCATTTTATTGTCATATAGTTGCTTGTACTAGTCTCTCATGATCCTTTGTATTTCTGCAGTGTCAGTTGTTACTTCTCCTTCTTCATTTCTAATTCTGTTGATTTGAGTCTTTTCCCTTTTGTTCTTGATGAGTCTGGCTAATGGTTTATCAATTTTGTTTATCTTCTCAAAGAGCCAGCTTTTAGTTTTATTGTTCTTTGATATTGTTTCCTTCTTTTTTTTTCATTTATTTCTGTTCTGATCTTTATGGTTTCTTTCCTTCTGCTAACTTTGGGGGTTTTTTTTTGTTGTTGTTCTTTCTCTGATTGCTTTAGGTGTAAGGTTAGGCTGCTATTTGACATTTTTCTTGTTTCTTGAGGTAGGATTGTATTGCTGTAAATTTCCCTCTTAGAACTGCTTTTGCTGCATATCAAAGGTTTTGGGTCATCGTGTTTTAATTGTCATTTGTTTCTAGTTATTTTTTGATTTCCTCTTTGATCTCTTCAGTGATCTCTTGGTTATTTAGTAGCATATTGTTTAACGTTCATGTGTTTGTATTTTTTACAGTTTTTTTCCTCTTATTGATATCTAGTCTTATAGTGCTGTAGTCAGAAAAGATACTTGATACGATTTCAATTTTCTTAAATTTACCAAGGCTTGATTTGTGACCCATGATATGATCTCTCCTGGAGAATGTTCCATGCACACTTGAGAAGAAAGTGTATTCTGGTTTTTTTGGATGGAATGTCCTATAAATATCAATTAAGTCCATCTGGTTTAATGTGTCATTTAAAGCTTGTGTTTCCTTATTGATTTTCCTTTTGGATGATCTGTCCATTGGTGAAAGTGGGTGTTAAAGTCCCCTACTATTATAGTGTTATTGTTGAGTTCCCCTTTTATGGCTGTTAGCATTTGTCTTATGTATTGAGGTGCTCCTATGTTGGGTGCATAAATATTTACAATTTTATATCTTCTTTTGGATTGATCCCTTGATCATTATGTCGTGTCCTTCTTTGTCTCTTGTCATAATCTTTATTTTAATGTCTATTTTTGTCTGATATGAGTATTGCTACTCCAGCTTTCTTTCAATTTCCATTTGCATGGAATATCTTTTTCCATCCCCTCACTTTCAGTCTGTATGTGTCCCTGGGTCTGAAGTGGGTCTCTTGTAGACAGTATATATATGGGTCTTGTTTTTGTATCCATTCATCAGTCTGTGTCTTTTGGTTGGAGCATTTAATCCATTTACATTTAAGGTAGTTATCTATATGTATGATCCTATTACCATTTTCTTAATTGTTTTGTGTTTGTTTTTGTAGGTCTTTTCCTTCTTTTGTGTTTTGTCCTTAGATAAGTTCCTTTAGCATTTGTTGTAAAGCTGGTTTGGTGGTGCTGAATTCTCTTAACTTTTCCTTGTCTGTAAAGGTTTTAATTTCTCCTCTCAATCTGAATGAGATCCTTGCTGGGTAGGGTAATCTTGGTTGTGGGTTTTTCCCTTTCATCACTTTAAATATGTCCTGCCACTCCCTTCTGGCTTGCAGAGTTTCTGCTGAAAGATCAGCTGTTAACCTTATGGGGATTCCCTTGTATGTTATTTGTTGCTTTTCCCTTGCTGCTTTTAGTATTTTTTCTTTGAATTTAATTTTTGATAGTTTGATTAATATGTGTCTTGGCATGTTTCTCCTTGGATTTATCCTGTATGGGACTCTCTGCACTTCCTGGACTTGATTTATGACTTCCTTTCCCATGTTAGGGAAGTTTTTGACTATAATCTCTTCAAATATTTTCTGAAACCCTTTCTTTTTCTCTTCTTCTGGGATCCCTATAATTCAAAGTTTGTTGATTTTAATGTTGTCCCAAAGGTCTCTGAGACTGCCCTCAATTCTTTTCATTCCTTTTTCTTTATTCTGCTCTGCAGCAGTTATTTCCACTATTCTATCCTCCAGGACACTTATCTGTTCTTCTGCCTCCATTATTCTGCTATTGATTCCTTCTAGAGTGTTTTTAATTTCATTTATTGTTCATCATTGTTTGTTTGCTCTTTAGTTCTTCTAGGTCCTTGTTAAACGTTTCTTGAATTTTCTTCATTCTATTTCCATGATTTTGGATCATCTTCACCATCATTACTCTGGATTCTTTTTCAAGTAGACTGCCTATTTCCTCTTCATTTGTTTGGTCTGATGGGTTTTTACCTTACTCCTTCATCTGCTGCATATTTCTCTGTCTTCTCATTTTTTTTTAACTTACTGTGTTTGGGGTCTCCTTTTCTCAGGCTGCAGATTCTTAATTCCTCTTATTTCTGGTGTCTGCCCCCAGTGGTTGAGGTTGGGTCAGCAGCTTGTTCAGGCTTCCTGGTGGGGGGACTGGTACCTGTGTTCTGGTGTGTGTGGCTGTATCTTGTCCCTCTGGTGGGCAGGGCTGCATCAGGTGGTGTGTTTTGGGGTGTCTGTGAGCTTAGTATGACTTTATGCAGTCTCTCTGCTAATGGGTGGGGTTGTGTTCCTGTCTTGCTAGTTGTTTGGTATGGGGTGTCCAGCACTGGAGCTTGCTGGCCGTTGGGTGAAGCTGGGTCTTAGTATTGAGATGGAGATCTCTGGGAGAGCTGTAGACGATTAATATTATGTGGGGCCGGGAGGTCTCTGGTAGTGCAATGTCCTGGACTCAGCTCTCCCACCTCTGAGGCTCAGGCCCAACACTCAGACGGAGCACCAAGACCCTGCCAGCCACACAGCATGGAAGAGAAAGAAGAAAAAACAAACAAACAAACCAACAAAAACTGAACAGACAGAACCCAAAAACAAATGGTAAAAGCAAAACTAAACAGACAAAATCACACAAAGAAACATGCACACACACACTCACAAAAAGAGAAGAGGAAAAAAAAAGGAAGAGAGCAACCAAACCAATAAATAGACCCACCAATGAAAACAAGCACTAAAAACTAAACTAAGATAAACATAAAATCTAAAACAAATGAAACACAGAAAGCAAACCCCAAGTCTACATTTGTTCTCAAAGTCTACCACCTTAGTTTTGGGAATATTCGTTGTCTATTCAGTTATTCCACAGATGCAGGGTTTATCAAGCCGATTGTGGCTGTTTAATATACTGCGCCTGAGGCTGCAAGGAGGTATTTCCCTTTCTCTTCTTTGTTTGCATAGCTCCTGGGGTTCAGCTTTTGTTTTGGCCCTCCCTCTGTGTGTAGGCTGCCCTCAGTTGTCTGTTCCCTGCCCAGGCAGGAGGGGTTAAAGCAGCGGCTGATTAGGGCTCTCTTGTTCACTTAGGCCGGGGAGAGGGAGGGGTACAGTAGTCATAATTGAAATGCAAGGCGAGCCTGCAGTGACAGAGGCTGGCGTGACATTGCAACAGCCTCAGGCAAGCCGTGTGTTCTCCCGGGGAAGTTGGCCCTGATTCATGGGACCCTGGCAGTGACGTGCTGCACAGGCTCCCAGGGGGGCGTGAGTAGTGACCTGTGCTTTCACACAGGATTCTTGGTGGCAGCAGAGGCAGTCGTAGCAGTCCGTGCCCGTCTCTGGGGTCCAAGATGATAGTTGCAGCTTGCGCCCATCTCTGGAGATTGCTTAGGTGGTGCTCTGCCATCTGTGGGCACACAGAGCAGGAAGCCCCTCTCCTCGTGCACCCCAAAACGATGGTCTCTTGCCTCTAAGGCAGTTCCAGACATTTCCCCAGACTCCCTCCCAGTTAGCTGTGGTGCACTAGCCCCCTTCAGGCTGTCTTCATGCAGCCAACATGCAGTCCTCTCCCCGGGGTCTGACCTCCGGAGCTGGAGCCTCAGCTCCCAGACCCCACCTGCCCCGGCAGGTGAGCAGACAAGCCTCTCGGGCTGGTGAGTGCCGGTCGGCACTGATCCTCTGTGTAGGAATCTCTCTGCTCTGCCCTCTGCACCCCTGTTGCTGCACTCTCCTCTGTGGCTCCGAAGCTTCCCACCCCTCCATCTCTGCCAGGGCAGAGGGCCTTCCTAGTGCGTAGAAACTTTTCCTCCTTCACAGCTCCTTCCCAGAGGCACAGGCCCCATCCCTATTCTTTTGTGTCTATTTTTTCTTTTTTCTTTTGCCCTACTCAGGTATGTGGTGAGTTTCTTGCCTTTTGGGAAGTCTAAGGTCTTCTGCCAGCATTCAGTAGGTGTTCTGTAGGAGTTGTTCCACATGTAGATATATTTTTGATGTATTTGTGGGGAGGAAGGTGATCTCCATGTCTTACTCCTCCACCATCTTGAAGGTGTTCAATCATATAATTATATATTTTGCATATTGAATCTTTTACAAAATGCCTTTTCTCTCCATATTCATGTATTGATAATATATTCCCTCTCAAGCAACACTTTGAGAACTGGCATTTCTTGATCAGGCCTCGGGCAAAATGAACATGAATAGAGCCTTGAGAGACAAATTATCTCTAATAAATCAAACATAAGACAAATAAATGTAACACTTTGTAGTTTGGTCTCCAAAAGCTACTGCAGCCTATGTAGAAAGGCTGAGAGTGACTTGGCTCCATAGTTGTGTTTGTGAAAAATGTTTAGTAGTTTTAATTACTCTTGATTTTAAGATATGCTGGCAATGTGACTGTGTAGTAGATATCAGCTAGGGTGACTGTCTGAATGTCCCCTCTATTCTCTGAGAGCAGCAGTAATACATAGGGTTAAACCTAGGTTGATCATGTTGAAATGAATTACCCACAATCAATTGGCCCTGGTGGCACCTGACAAAGACTGACCAGCCAAAGCCTGTTTCCAGGATTTGTCACCTGGTACTATGAGAAGAGACAGTGGTTTCTGTTATTGAAATATGAGATATAGCACCTGACAGTCCCTGTATTTCCTGGCACAAGAGTTTTGGAAGGATTCAGTCCTATAAGGAGCTAGTCTTTGTTTTAGTTGTCTCTTGGGACTTTTTGACCTCTCAGTGTGGTTAAATAAGATATTTAATCCCAGTTATTGTCCTCTATACAGACTTCCTTCAAAATTCCTTATCTTTGCAATAAATTTCTTTTTGCTCAAGCTCACTTCACTTGCCTTTCCATCACTTGCAACCGAAGTTGAGACTAAATGCTGTTTCAAAGGAACTAATGCAACCTTAGTCTACAATATTTAGGACTATAAGTATTTAGGATAAGATAAATGATACTCACATTTTATTCTGAACTGTAGCATTATATTGATTCTGGAGGGTGAAGAGATTCCAAGTCACATCATATAAAAGAAGGTTGAAGGAACTGGAAATTTAATTTAGAGAAGAGGAGGCTCCACTGGGACAGTGATAGCCTGATATATGTCTATTAGGTTTGTGTTATACTATTTCAAAGGCCCTTAAAAATTATCTGAAGTTTAACATGCTTTCAATGCCTAAATATCTCCAGGGTACCTGCCTAGTAGATATCTGGCATATTCTTGACACATCCAGGAATTCAACAGTTATTCAACAGATAGTCATTGTGTACCTACTATGTGCCGACCACTATACTAGGAACCAGTGTTTTAGCAATAAAGAGAGATGTCTCTGCCCTCAGAGCAACTAGAGTCCCATTGAGAATTTAACTACCACTTGAAACATTCCATCCTCAGAAAATTCTTTCTGGGCCCAGTGGAAAGAAATTGTGGAAATACATGATTTATTTGAGTTGTTTGAAAATGGTGAGATCTGAGTGAGAATAGATATTTAGATACATTTACATAACTTTCCAGTCCTGATATATGAGAATAAGGACACCCTTGATACCAGTGGTTTCCACTCTTTGGGATGCAGACCACAAGGGATCCAAGGAATTATTGCAGAGGGTTCAGGAATCCATATGTGCTTCATTAATTGTTTAAGATGAAATCAGTAATATTGCCACTGCTATCATGTAAGTATCCATTGAAATGTCCATTCATTTATGCATTCATCCATTCAGTATATATTGATGACCTACCAGGTCCCAGGGACTGTTTTAAAAGCTGGGGGAAAAAAACAGAACAAAAAATATTTGGAAAGATTGGGAATCACTGCTTAGAGCTATTTACAATATTCAGCTTTATTTACTGTGTGCTTTCATCAGAAGAACAGATGGCAAATCCAAGATTCTGTTGGCTTTTTTTTTTTTTGCAAGGGGGGTGTGGTATCTGGGCTTCACATACTATTTTGATATATATTAGTTATTAGGATATAAATGATATTCTGCAAGCTGTATGATCCAGGACAATTTGAAAATTTTAAGAATTTTATCATGACCTTTGGTTGTGAATAAAATTTAATTTGACTGAAAGTCACATTATTTTGCTGTATTCACATAAAAAAGAATTTCTTTTTTATGGCAGTTAGTTTAAAGTGAAACTGACGAGTTCAAAAATAATGAGATGTCTGTTTCCATGGTAGTAGTACAAGAACAGCCGACAAAGAGGAAGGTTTCAAAAGCTCCTATAACCTGTCCTCAGAAATCTGTGATTGCTTAATAATCTCAGGAGACCCTGGAATCCTAGAACATATAGAATCAGCAGTGGGAAAAGAAAAGATCAAGCTCCATTCTTTGCCACTTCCTTTACACAGTGCTAATATGTGAGGGCAAGACCCACAGTGACCCATTAGCCAAGTTGTGTCCTAAAAAGACGTAGTTAAAACTAATGAATGGTGCTGGCTATCTTGGTGCTATATAGTGGTCATAAGATTATTGAGGTAACATTGGATTAAAACATTATACATGGTCATGTGTACAACATTAAATGTCCAATTCTGTATACCTTACAGTGTGCTTACCACCAAAAATTTCATTTCCATCCATCACCATACGAGTTGATCCTCCTTACCCACTTTGCCCACCCCCCACCTCCTTCCCCTCTGGTAACCACTACTCTGTTCTGTGTATCTACATGTTTGTTTTGTTCATTTATTTTGGTTTTTGTTTGTTTTTTATATCCCACATATGAGTTAAATCATATGGAGTTTGTCTTTCTCCATTTGACTTATTTCATTTAGCATAATACTCTCAAGGTCCATCCATGCTGGCACAAATGGCAAGATTTCATCTTTTTTATGGCTGAGTAGTATTCCATTGTACATATATATATATATATATATATATATATATATATATATATATATATATACACACACACCACATCTTCTTTATCCATTCATCTGTTGATGGGCACTTAGGTTGTTTTCATATCTTGGCTATTGTAAATAATGCCATGATGAACATGGGGGCACATGTATCTTTTTGAATTAGTGTTGTTGTATTCTTTGGATAAATATCCAGAAGTGGGATAGCTGAATCATATAGTAGTTCTAGTCTTAATTTTTTGAGGAATCTCCATACTGTTTTCTATAGTGGCTGCACCAATTTACATGTCGATCAACAGTGTATGAGGACTATCTTTTCTCCACACACTCACCAACACTTGTTATTTCTTGCCTTTTTGATAATAACCATTCTAACAGGTGTGAGGTGATATCTAATTGTGGTTTTGATTTACATTTCCCTAATAACTGAACATCTTTTCATGTGCCTGTTGATCATCTGTATGTCTTCTTTGGAAAAATATCTGTTCAGCTCCTCTGCCCATTTTTGAATCAACTGTTGTTTTTTTGTTGCTGAGTTGTATTAATTCTTTACATAGTTTGGAAATAAACCCCTTATCAAATATATCATTTGCAATATCTTCTCCCATTGGGGAGGTTGTCTTTTTGTTTTGTTGGTTTCCTTTGCTGTGCGGAAGCTTTTTAATATGACATAGTCCCGTTTGTTTATTTTTGCTTTTGTTTCTCTTGCCTGAGGAGACATATCTAGAAGCATATTGCTAAGACCCATGCCAAAGAGTGTACTGTATATGTTTTCTTCAAGGAGTTTATGGCTTCAGGTCTTACATTCAAGTCTTTAATCCATTTGGAGTTAATTTTTGTGTGATAGTGATCTAGTTTCATCTTGTAAATTAGGTTTTACCATGACTTGAATGAAATCTCTCTCCTGTTTATACAGTTTCTGTGCTTGCCACATCATTTTTAATTTCTAACTTTGCCTCTTGATCAATCAGCTGCCAAGAAGTAGACACAAGTAAACTCTTCATGGTGGAGGTGTACCATCTATTGTACATTAATATATTTTCACGGAGTTAGAAGATCTGATTGTGCTTCATAGCCATGGTTTTCGACTCTAAATTAGTAAATTTGACCTTCTGGTTTATGTATCATTTATTAAGAATTTGAGGGACTTCTCTGGTGGTCCAGTGGTTAAGACTTCGCTTTCCAATGCAGGGTGTTTGGGTTCAGTCCCTGGTTGGGGAGCTAAGATGCCACATGCCTCAGAGCCAAAAAACCAAAACATAAAAAAGCAGAAAAACAGAAGCAATATTGTAACAAATTCAATAAAAGACTTTAAAAATGGTCCACATCAAAAAAAAAATAGAATTTGAGGTCCACCAGCTTGGATTCATGGATAAAATTAAACCAGGAAAGGAGACCACAACCTTGGACAATGATGCTATTGCATGAGACTGCCTAAGCAACTAGTTCTTAACCCCAGGTGAATTCACTTACACCCACCTTCAAAGTGGTCCTTTGACCTACAGATAAATCAGATTCTTGGAAGAGTGAAGAGTAGTCTTTATTGTTAGCTCCTTGCTAAAAACAAAACAAAAACTAGAAAAAGATCCCTATGTCCAGATGTACGGTTTTATCTCCACCCCATCCATGAAAATTTAATTCCTAAACTGATATTTATATATGCATAGATGATTCAATATGGTATGCATTTCATGGAGGAGAATTGTATTTCTGCTTTATAAATTCCAGTTTAAAATTCTCAGATTTCAAACATTTATCTTGAATGAACTTTAGAAACTTTATTGCTGTTGTTAATACTCTAAGTGGTTAGATTAGGGGAATTAGGATCAATGAGTAAAAATGTTTTGAAGATTGTTCTCAGGCTTAACTCAATTGCAAATCTGGCTTAAGCTGTATTATCGTAACAGATTATCCATAAACTGAACTCTGGCTATGAAAAACTATGTTGGAGCTAATGATACACCTGTAAATAGCTTTTAATTTTAAACAGTTAATAAACAGGATGAGAATCCAGTACAGAGTGAGTTGCATCAATCAGGAAGCTTTGGGGTGCTCTTTTTATTGAATGCCTGGCATATGATGTAAGGGAAGGTTAATGGCAGAAAAAGCTTCATATCAGCAAGAAGCTTTGGGTATCTCATTATATCTAGATGTGATAAAAATAATAGCCCATTAATTACACATTCAGAAGAAAACCATATTGTTCAGTGGAAAAACCCATTTCTTGGAATTGGAATTATCTTTTTTAATGGATTTTATTTTCAAAAATGAAAAAAGCTCTTTGTTTGTTTCTGATTATAAAAGTAATGGGATTAATGGGAAAGATGGTGGTCTAAGTGCACATTTATCCATGCCTAATGTTTACTGAAAGGAAGCAAAATAACCAGTTAAGAAAAAGAAAACTTCATTAATGCTGAAACTAGAGCAGGCTTCATATTCATAATACAATGTCTAGGTAAAGGATGCCAAGGAAGGAACATGATTTTCCTGCTTATGAGCATGGTGGGCTGAGCTCTGGGAAGTGGGTGGAGATGATGCAGAAGATCCCCAGTGGTACTTCTCACTAGAAGAGCAGATATCTGTGGTATGAGTGGGCTGCAGGAAGGACAGTAAACACTTTTTTGAAGTGAAGGGGATGCTGGAAGAGAAAGTGTATGGCTAAATAGTACCATTCTGTTTCTCTGGCCTAACTTCCTAAGCACTAGAGATCTGCAGATGAACTATCATTGAAGCTCTGGACCAGAAGAATAGTATTGACCCACAAATTTAAGTGTGCAGTAATCCTTTAAAGAGAAGTCTCAATGTTGAAAATAGATTCTATATCAGAAGCAGTAAAGTAAACCCACGTTTTAGTGGTGCCCTCCATAGAATAGGGGTTAGAACAAAATGGATGATAATGAAAGATTTTTAATAAATTCAGAAAGAAAATACAGAGTCAAATGTCCCAGACTATAATTTTACATGGACACAGCTCCCTACCCACACCCACCCCACCTGCCATAGGTAGCTAGGTAGTAGAAGAGGGAATATTTACTGTAAAATCCATCCCTTTAGCTCTAATGCTAATGGAAAGATTAGTATAATGATTGAGTCAACAGAAAGGAGAGTCAAGTAGCTTCTATTCACACTAATCTGGAACAAATATTAGACTTACATTATGAGATAGATGTGCAGGAAAACACCAGCATGCAAATAAGCATTTTATAGCAAAAAGGATTAAGGGGACATTTTATTGCAAAAGGATGAAAATAACAATTTGGGACATTTACTCTAGGAAACAGAAAATTTAAGCTATAACCGTTTTGTGCTTATGGATTCAAGCAGGAAATTGTACAGTAGAGTGAAATGAAAGAGCTACTAGAAAAACTAAGATAAGAAGAAAAGGAAGATAAAGATCACCTTCTAGACAAATAATATTATACCATTGTTAACTGGTATAATAATTGTGCTATGTTTATGTAAATTGTTAACACATGTATTACTGATAATGTGTCTAGGACACTGGGAATAGTAGGTACTCAATAAATATTTGTTGAATGGATAATCAATTTCATCCATGATGGTGTGCCATAGTAGTAAAGACTGATCATTAGAATTATACAGGAAGCTATTTAAAAATAACATAAATCTAGGTTCCACCTCATATCTATTTAATTAGAATCTCTGAGAAAGTGACAGAAGCTGATAACACAATAGTAATAAGAGACTTCAACACATCTTAGTCCTTGACAGATTTTGTAATTAAGAAAAATCCATAGAAGATCTTAATCATATAATTAACAAGCTTAATCTAATATACTGATTTTAAACATTTTTAAGGCTATGGAATTTTTTCTTCAAAATATATCTTATATAGACTCTCAAGGATGAAGAGATACAGTTCCTTTTTTAAAAAATTAATTAATTTAAAAAATTTTTATTGGAGTATAGTTGATTTACAACATTGTGTTAGTTTCAGGTGCATAGCAAACAGAATCAGTTATACATATACATATATCCACTCTTTTTTAGATTCTTTTCCCATATAGGTCATTGAAGAGTATTGAGTAGAGCTCCCTGTGCTATACAGTACGTCCTTATTAGTTATCTATTTTGTATATAGTGTGTATATTTCAATCCCAATCTTCCAATTTATCCTTCCCCCTTACCCCCTGGTAACCAGAAGTTTGTTTACTACATCTGTAACTCTATTTTTGTTTTGTAGATGGGTTCAGTTGTACCCTTTTTTTAGATTCCACATATAAGTGATATCACATGATATCTGCCTTTCTCTGTCTGACTTACTTCACTCAGTATGACAATCTCTACGTCCATCCATGTTGCCGCAAATGGCATTATTTCATTCTTTTTTATGGTTGAGTAATATCCATTGTATATATGTACCACATCATCTTCATCCATTCCTCTGGTAATGGACATTTAGGTTGCTTCCATGTCCTGGCTATTGTAAATAGTGCTGCAATGAACATTGGGGTGCATGTATCTTTTTGAATTAAGGTTTTCTCTGGATATACCCCCAGGAGTGGGATTGCTGGATCATATGGTAACTGTATTTTTAGCTTTTTAAGGAACCTCCATACTGTTCTCCATAGTGGCTATACCAATTTACATTCCCACCAACAGGGTAGGAGGGTTCCCTTTTCTCCACACCCTCTCCAGCATTTATTGTTTGTAGATTTTTTTGATGGGCAGAAGATCTAAATAGACATTTCTCCAAAGAAGACATACAGATGGCCAAAAAGCACATGAAAAGATGCTCAACATCACTAATTATTAGAGTAATGCAAATCAAAACTACAAGGAAATGCAGTTCTGATACTTGTTAGGTAGTTTTTGATTTAGCAAATGCAGTGTTTCAACTTACTCCATAAGTAAGGAGTATCAGAAGAAGTTTTCATTCATTTGGGATGAGCAAACAGTTCACATTTATGAATTTACTCTACGGTCTGTGACTGCCCTCTGTCACAATACAGGAGTCTGAAGAGAGTTTGATCATCTGGACATTCTGTAGAAGATCACATTGGTTTGATATATTGGTGACATCATGTTATTTGACCCTGATGGGCAGGAAATAGTAAATACTCCAATGCCTATGTTAAGACATATGTGCTCCAGGTGTGGGAGATAAAACTTTATAAACATTAAGGCGCCTGCCACATTGGGGAAGTTTTTAAGGTCTCATGATCTGATATAGACTTTGGCATGAGATAGAATTGGCGTCAGTTCATGTTGCATTACTTACTAGCTGTGCATCTTTGAATAAGTTCCTTAACCTTCTAAGTCCAAGTAAGGTTTAAATGATTCAATTTATGACGATCTTAGAATGGTGCCAGGCATATAGTAAATGTTTAACTAATGTGCATGATATTATTACTCATTTTAAGGACCAGAATCTTGACTGCAATTGTTGTTTGGGTCCAGCCAGTCCATAAATCTATTTATAATAATGTCTGGAAGCATTCTTTAACTCAGGATTATAAAATAATAAAACAGGCTAAACTGAGAATGTCTGAGTCCACATTATGAGATGGGAAACTAGAGTGATTTTAATTATATGAATGACTTCAGTATGATTTATTTTTATTATTATTATTTTAAATTTAATTTATTATTACCCATGCATCTTCTCAGGAAGGATGGAGCCTTGCCCTCTCTCTCCTCCTTTTTACTTACTCCTTCCCACAACAGGGGTAGTGAATTGTCTGATGGATGTAATCTAGGGGAATATAATAGTAGTCAGACTACGTTAATAGGGGCAGGATCATTGCAATAAAAAGCAGGTTTGTCTCTCTCCCTCTCTTGGGCTCCTTGCTGATACAGAGTCAGCATGTGGAAAGAGTGCTGAGCCCTGTCTGGGGAAGGACTTCTGCTCTCTGGGTTTTGGTTTCTTCATCTGTGCCTGGACAGTTGAGTCAGGTTAATCCTTCATCTCCAATTCATGAAGAAAGTCCAATTTGCCCTCTGGTCTAAACCACTTTCTTCAATCTTTTAAAAAAGTTGATTGATATCTTGATTTAGCTCTAACATTAATCTATAACAATGGCTACTATAAAATGAGATTCCAATATTCATTTTCATTTCTTTTTTTCATTTTTATTTTTTATTTAAACATAGTTGATCAACAATGTGTTAGTTTCAGATTATTTTCATTTCTTTAGCCTTTGATTGATCACTAAGTAATTCTTCTCCCATTCATTCATTCTGGACATTTATTACTCCATATTTATTATGTGCTGGGAACTCTCTTAGGCACTGTAGCTACAGAGTACACAAAAAAGACTAAAATCCTGGCCTCCATAAAGACTTATATCCTAGTAGGGAAGTCAGACCATAAAAAATATAAACAAATAAAACATCAAAGTGTGTAAAATATAAAATATAGGTGGTGATAAATGCTCCTAAGAAAAAAAATGAAGAGAGAAAAAAGCTAAGAAGTATTGTGAGTGGGATGGGGTTGAATTTTGCATTGTCTGGTCAGATAAGACGTCACTGAAATGGTAAAGGACTGAAGGAAAAGAAAGAGCAAGGCCTGAGGCTGCCTGTGGGAAGAGTACCAGGTGGAATGGCCACGATGTGCACAGGGTGGAAGTGGGAGCTTGTGGAGATGGCCAATGTAGCTGGTAAGAACTTTGGCACTTTGAGTGCAAAGGGAACCTTTGGAGGGTTTTGAGCAGAGGAGTGATGTGATATCCTCTACATTTTGACAATGCACAGAACGGACAAAATTCCTACCCTCATGAAACTTTTATTCTAGTAGAGGAGGCAGACAATAACAAAATAAATAAGTAAAATCTAGAGAATGGAAGATGATAAGTGCTACTAAGAGAGGATGAGGCAGGGAAAGAGGACATTCCAGCTGCAGCGTTGAAAATAGGCTGTTGGGGGGCCCTGCAGAGGGTGTGAGGGCAGATTCAGGGAGAGAAGTTAGAGGTTACTGCAGTAATCACGGCAGGAGGTGGTGAGAGCGAGTGGTAGCAATGGAGGGGGAGGGACATGGCAGATTCAGGACATATCTAGGAGGCAGAGTCAACCAGAACACTTGTTGATGGATTGGATATATGGTATGTGAGAGAGCGAATTCCAGGCTGACTCCAGGGTTTTCTGGCTGAGCAACTGGAAGGATGGAGTTGTCATTAACTAAGAGGGAAGACCATGGGAGGATCAGGTTTTGGGGAAACTATGGGCGCTTGCTTTGAACCTGTTACGTCTGCAAGGCCTATTAGATGTCTGTAGAAATGCCGAAGAGGAAGTCTGGTGTTAAGATAGAAAGCTTGACATGAATTTTTCCTTTTCAGGTCGTGCTTATCTTGAATGATATTTTCTCACTGGGAGGCAGTGAGAAGGGTTGGGTCTATAGTTTGATTACCTGGCCTCAAATCTGGCTCTAAGACTCACTAGCTCTGTGCTCTTGGGCAATTATTTAACCTCTCTGTGGCTTAATTTTGTCATCAGTAAATGGGAGATACTTGTGTAACTCATAGGATTGTTGTGAGAATGAAATGAGTTCATATCTCTCACTATCTTGGCAGTGAGCCTGGCATGAAATAAGTATTCAAAAGAAAAAAATTTAAGTAATAATATCAGTAGCTAACTTTTATATAACCTTCACTTTATGCCAGGTACTATATACTATTTTATTCTATTTATATATGTATAATTCATTTTATCACTCACAAAAGGCAGATACTATTACCTTATGATGGCATGAAAGTTTAAGTTACACAGTTAGCAGGTAGCAGAGTTGAGGTTTAATTCCAGGCAATCTGGCTCCAGAGTCCATGCATTTTGGACTCTTAGAACATGTTAACTATGGTTATTATTTCCCTGGGTTTTTCCTTCCTTGTATCAGGGCATCCATTCTTAAGCTGCTTATGAACCTGCTCAAAGTTCACTTAGAGTCTGGTATTTATCAACTGTACTTCTAACGAGTATTGTTACCTTCAATATACTTTGCAAGGTATAATTTCTAGTTGCCCTAGGAATGACCTATCTCTCCACTTGCCAAGTTCTGTTGCTTCCTGCCCTTCTCTAATTTGAGCACTCTGTCTTTTGTATCTGGGTGATCAGCATTATGCCCTTGTGACAACACAGGGATTCAGTTCTGCATGCTTTCGTGGGAAGAGTCGATTCTTGGTTGCTATTCGATCTCCCATGACTGCTGCCACGTGGGGGCATTCTTGTTTTACCATTTCACGTTCATTCATATGTGGACGATAGTTGCATAGCTAAATGGCAAGCTGAACATTTGGATTCACTTATGTCACATCAAACACATCATATATAGCAAATATTCTTTTTTTTTTACAAGACATAAATAAACTGACACCAAGCATTGTAAGTGGATGACCACAACAAAAGCAACAATGATTGCAATTACCAAACATGAAACACACTCATACTATGTCATAATATTGACATTCAGTCCAGTAATCCTCCACTGTAACAACAGCTCCTTTACTTTGCAGTGAAAATTGATTTGTAGCAAATATTATTCCTAATAGATATTTATAAGCTCTCTATATAGGACCTTATTAGGTAAAATATGATATTTTAATAATTAAGAAAATCTTTTTTGGCAATCTGTAACTTTTACTTTATCTTCACTTATTCATTCCTTGATGCTTTTTTCCTTTATGTAGATCTGAGTTGCTTATCTGTATTATTTTCCTTCTCTCTAAAGAACTTCTTTTAACATTTCTTATAAAGCAGGTCTATTGGCAACAAATTTCCTCAATTTTAATTTGTCTGAGAAAGATTTTATATCTCCTTCACTTTTGGAGAATAATTTCAAAGGGTACAGAATTCTAGGTTGATGGGATTTTTTTTTTTCTTAACACTAAATATTTTGTTTCCCTCTCTTCTTGCTTGCATGGGTTCTGAGGAAAAGTCAGATGTAATTTTTATCTTTGTTCGTCTATAGGTAAGGTGCTTTTTAAACTCTGGCTTCTTTCTTTATCTTAGATTTTCTGTACTTTGAAAATTATATGTCTATGTATAGGGGTGTTTTTTGTTTCTTTGGTTGGTTTTTGTTTTTTGCATTTATCCTGCTTGATGTTCTATTAGTTTCATGGATCTGTGGTTTGGTGTCTGACATTAATTTGGAGAAATTTTCAGTCAGTATTGTTTCAAATATATCTTTTGTTCCTTTCTCTTTCTCTTCTTCTAGTATTTTTATTACACATATGTTACACCTTTTGTAGCTGTCCCATAGTCCTTGGATATTCACTTTTGTTTTTGCAAGTCTTTATTTTCTTTGCCTTTCTGTTTTGGAGGTTTCTGTTGACATATGCTCAAGTTCTAAGATTCTTTTCTCAGCCATATCCAGTTTGCTAAGTTCATTAAAGGCATTCTTCATTTTATTACAGTGTTTTTGATCTCTAGCATTTCTTTTTGGTTCTTTCTTAGGATTTTCATCTGTCTACTTAAATTTCTCATGTATGCTTGCATGCTATCTACTTTATCCATTAGAGCCCTTAGCATATTAACTATAGTTGTTTAAATTCTAACATCCCTGCCATGTCTGCTTCTGATGCTTGCTCTGTATATTCATATTGTGGTTTTTGTCTTTTAGAATGCCTTTTAATTTTTTCTTGATAGCAGAACATGTTGTAACAGGGAAAAGGACCTGCTATAAATAGGCCTTTAGTAATGTGGCGGTGAGGTGTGGGGCTAGGGGAAGCATTCCATAGTCCTATAATTAGGTCTCAGTCTTTTAGTGAGCCTATGCCTCTGGGTTGTGAACTTCACAAGTGCTTCTCAGTTTTTTTCTCCCCTCTCAGATGGTAGAGAATGGCTAGAGTTGAGGGCTAGAGTTGACTGTAGTTGGATATTCCCCTTCTCCCAGGACATTTAGGTCATGATAATACCTCATCAGACTAGGCTTTGGTTAACCAGTTTCTCCTGAGGGTGGCCTTGTTAAGGAAAACAGAATGAGCTATTGTATTTAAAAATGATTCCATTACAATAGCCAGGACATGGAAGCATCCTAAGTGTCCATCAACAGATGAATGGATAAAGAAGATGTGGCACATACATACAATGGAATATTACTCAGCCATAAAAAGAAACGAAATTGAGTTATTTGTAGTGAGGTGGATGGACCTAGAGTCTGTCATACAGAGTGAAGTAAGTCAGAAAGAGAAAAACAAATACCATATGCTAACACATATATATGGAATCTAAAAAAAAAAAACAAGGTTTAGAAGAACCTAGGGGCAGGACAGGAATAAAGATGCAGACGTAGAGAATGGACTTGAGGACATGGGGAGGGGGAAGGGTAAGCTGTGACAAAGTGAGAGAGTGGCATGGACATATATACACTACCAAATGTAAAATAGATAGCTAGTGGGAAGCAGCCGCGTAGCACAGGGAGATCAGCTCGGTGCTTTGTGACCACCTAGAGGGGTGGAATAGGGAGGGTGGGAGGGAGACACAAGAGGGAGGGAATATGGGGATATATGTATACGTATAGCTGATTCACTTTGTTATAAAGCAGAAACTAACATGCCATTGTAAAACAATTATACCCCAATAAAATGTTAAAAAAATTATTAGCAAGAAAAGGAAAAAAAACATTTTCTTTTCTCCTTCCCCTGCTGAAAGCACAAGGGAATATTTTTCTCCAATATTTACTGTGAGAGCCTGGTCAGACTCCTGGAGGTAAATCTCACAAAACTGAGTTCCCTGCCTCCTCCCCCATGCCTGAGTCCCCCTGGATTTTTTAGAGTTGTCTATGTGGAGCCTCCGGCAACTGGTCAATTGTAGTTTAGGTTTTCCTGCCCCAGCACTGGTTCCCAAAGAGGTTTCCACTTCTTAGTCTCTTTTTCGGTAAGCCATGACTCCCTGCCTGCCTGTCTGTCTCTCCAATTTGGAGGCAGCAGTTTGCCCTTGTCCTCAACTACCTTATGGATCTTAGAAAAGTTGTTGATTTTTCAGTCTGTTCAGATTTTTACTTGTTAGGATGGAGTGGCAACTTCCAAGCTCCTTTTATGCTGAACCAGAAATTGGAAGGGGCAATCAGTGACTTTCAATCACGTAAAGATTTTAAATATTTGGGCATAATCATAGTATTGATATATGTACAATAACAACCTAAGCACTGGCTTTCATATGTGTTTCTAAAAACAATGGAGCTATATTTTTTATAAGGAAAACTCCATGTTACATAGTTAACTGAGAATAAAAATCTACTCTTTGAACTCTGTAAAATGGCATAAACTAGAGATTGGCAAAAGATGAATGATATTTTGTGACACATGAAAATTAGGTGTAATGCAAATTGATGTGTCTATAAATAAAATTTTATTGGAACACAGCCACACTGTTACATGTTGGGAATGGCTACCTTCACACTATAATGACAGAGTTGAGTAGCTATGACAGAGATTGTACAGCCTGCAAAGCCTAAACTATTTACTCTCTGCCCTTTGCAGAAAAATGTCTGCTGACTCCTTAAATAAACTAATACAAAAATAACGCTGCAGGCATCCTTGCTAAGGCCAGGGTCCCGCATCACTTGGTCAGTACCTGTCTGCCCATCTCACAATGGTGCAGGGCCGTCATATGACAGTGGATGCTGACTGCAATCAGAGGAGACAGACATTTAGCCTAATCCCATATAACACTCCATTCTTATCTTAATATGCATTTCCTTTGGAAAGAAGATGGTTCTTGTAAATTGTCAACTTGTTTTCCAGAAACAAGACTGTCATTGAATGTGGAATTGTATTTTGAAAGCTTAGGTAAGAGAGGATTCTTTCCCAGAATTAAAATTATGTTACTTGTGTTTCTCATTACAAAAATATGTGTTTAGTGTAAAAAATTATAAAAACACAGAGAAGCATAATGTGAAAGTAAAAATCCCACCTAAAATCCCACCTCTCAGAGATAACCACAGTTTGAGCTCAGTTTATCCTATGTCTTAAAAGAAAGAGCTGATATTTATTTTTCAGGCTGCCAAAGACCACCTGATGATGGTCTGGATGCAGCTAAAGAGCTCTTTCCAAGGTGGAAGTGGCAGGTGGCCCAATTTCCTACCCCAAAGTGGGAGCCCATTGGCTCTTTGCAGGTGTTGAAGGGTCAGTTGAACTCTATCAGACTTCAGCCACTGAGGCTCAGGCAGGAAGCCAATAGGTAGCTCAGTTTATATCAGTGATAAAAGCAGGAAAATTGTCTCTAGAAAGCATTGGATATGCATTCATTCATTCAACCATTCAATCAACCAGTCAGTGAATAGTAAGCATACTAGTTCCCTATTTCTGCTATAACAGATGACCACAAAAGTAATGGTTTAGAACAACACAAATTTATTCTTTCACAATTTTGTTGGTAAGAAGTCTAAAATCAAGGTGTTGGAAGGGCTGCGTTTCTTCCGGAGGCTTTAGGGAAGAATCTGTTTTCTTGCCTTTTCTGACTTCTTTCTACAGGTAAACTGCATTCCTTGGCTTGTGCCTCTCCCTCTGTCATCAGAGCACATCACTCCAACATCTGGTTCTGTGGTCACATCTCTTTTTCTCTCAATATCTTGCCTCCTTCTTATAAGGACCCTTGTGATTACATTGGGCTCACCTAGATAACCCAGGATAATTGCCCCACCTCAAGATCCTTAATTTAATCACGTCTGCAAAGTCCCTTTTGCCATGTAAGGTAACATATTCACAGGTTCTGGGGATGTCTTTGGGAAGCCATTATTCAGTTTACCACAGCATGTGGGCACCTGCTTTGTTTCTGACACTACTCTAGGCTCTAGGAAATCAGAGGTGAATGAACGTGGCCCCTCCCCCTTGAAAAGCTGACTTGCAGGCCCAAAGAAAGAGCTTGGGCAAAAGGTGCAGAAGAGTGAAGTGAACAGTGTTGTTGAGAAATGGTGATTAATTCAGCATTTGGGAAATCCTGTATATTAGTCAGTATTCTTTGACTGAAGCATTAGGAACTAAGTTGATCAGGCTTAAACAAAAATGATTTTCTTAAAAGGATATAGACTGACAAAAGGAAACCAAGGGCAAAAGTGCAGCTGGGCCCCAGGAAGGCCTGGACCAGAAACTGGAAAACAGATTGAAACCCAGGCAACTTCTCTCCATGTGCTTGCTCCTGGTGTCCAGTCCATATGGCTAAAATGACTACACCATAACTCCTAAGCTTTCCTTTTGTTTTTTTAAGTAGTCACTTTTTGCACTACTTCAGATCCTCGGAAGAAAATCCAGTTTACTGTTGACTTCCGGTCCAATTCATTCTGACCTTGGCAATATAATCACATAATGATGTCACATGGGTATCTCTGAGCAATCTTCACTTTGGGGGTTTGAATATCATATTGCACTGCCACATAATGACTTTTTTCTTCTCAAGGGGAGGTAGACTGTTAATATATTATCATTATTCTTAGATTATGGAGGGCCTAAAATCATAGGACAAATGTCACGGTAAAATATCTGTCTGATTGCTCTGAGAGAAAATAAATAACATATCCTAATTCCATTCTTTTGTTTAGGAATTTTGCTAGCTTACCTAATTGAATGTGTATCTCTGTCTAACACAGTGGTTCCCAACCCTGGCTGCGGAGTCACCTGGGAAAATTTTTATAAAATATTCATGCCCAAGCTCCACCTCAGACCAATTGAATCAAAATATAAGGTGGTAGCAGATGTCTGTGTTTTTTAGAAAATACCCTGGGTGAAATGAGTACATGTAACAACTGGTGAAATTGAATAAGGTCTGTAGTTTAGTTAATAGTATTACACCTATATGAATGTCCTGGTTTGATCATTGGGGGAAGCTGGTGAAGAGTACAAGGGAATTCTCTGTACTGTTTTTGCAACTTCTTGTAAGTCTAAAATTATTAAAAAAGAAAAAGAAAAAATCCAAATGAACAAAGAACCAAAAGAATCCACCCCTTCCCCAAAAAAGAGTTATCAATTGGACAAATTCATTTTTGAAAGTATTGAAAACAACAACAACATACCCTAGGTAATTCTGAGGAGGATTGGGAATGGTTGCCTTAATATATTTAGGGGAAGTGAGTCCCTTTGTGTAAGGTCAAATTGGATTCCCCTAATGAGAATTTCAACCAAACAAGGTTTTGATGGGATTAAATTTAGGAGAGTTTATGGGAAGAATTTATCTTCTGTTTTCAATCTCAGGGAATGTAATAAAAGGTCAGAGCACCACTTTTACAGTGCTGTAGAAATGACTCAGAAATTTCCTGTAGAGGCTCAGCTGTAGGCTTCAGACACTCCACCCAATGTTATTTGTCCCCAGCATAAATGAGCAAACCAGCTTGGGGGTTAGGCTTCCTGAATAATTGACATTTTCTGCCTCCAGGCAGTGTGCTGAATGCTAAGAAGGTGATACAAAGGGTTATTGAACATTACATTTAATATGGAATAAAAAGGCACGTGAAACCCTCTGCCTTGTTTTTTTTTTTGTAGTGGCCTGAGATTTCCATCTCAAAAAAATTTAACAAATCAAAGTGTAGTCAGGTCCGGAAAGGAGGAATCGTTTTTGATCTAGGGCAGATTCTCAAATAGAGGGAAGTTTGAGGATGAGAGAGATACTTCAGGAAGTTATTTTGGTCTCAAAAAAGAATGAATTTCATTTCTAATAGAGTTGTAGGTATTAATTAGGAAGGTTCATGTTTTGTATTAGATTTCAGACTTCACAAGCCAGAAGTGGTACAACCATTTAAGTGCATTAGTGAGGAGTCTTTTTGTTTATAAGTGACAGGGTAGTTTAAAGGCAAAGATTTATTGACTCACTGGGAATTGAAGGCATTCCTGCCTTCAGGTATGGCTGGATTGAGGCAATGTCATTGGATTGACTCCATTTCTCTACTTGATTCTGCTTCTCTCTATTTTAGCTCATTTCTCAGCAGATTTTTTCCCAGTGTGGTGGCAAAAATGTATGCCAGCAGCCCTAGGTGTACATTTTCCTTTTAGCTAATGATCCCAAAGAAAAAGAGCACTACTTTCCCAGTGGCTCCAGGCAAACTCCCAGGCATGGCTCTCATTGTACTGGCTTGTCACATGTCCATCTCTGAAGCAATCACTGTTTGAAGAGGGATGGGGACTCCTATTAGTTAGGCCTGAGTTGTATCCCTCCTCCACAACCAAGATGTGAGGTCAGTCCTCCAAACTACATGTGGACAGAAAATGGAGCAGAGGTGGTTCCCCAAAGAGCTGCTGGTCAGATAGAAGGTGGTGGTTCCCATTGGATGAGGCTCGTCCATGGGCATTGGCAGCAGTTTTATGCATCACCAGGTGGGTGACATAGGGGAGTGATGGTGGATGCCCTGTTGTTACCAATGCCTTATTTGTGAGCATTCATGAGAAACACTCCACCCCAGAGTCCTAGCAGTACCATGCTCAGGGCAGACATTGTTGAGGCAGAAGAGGCTGTCCATTAGCAGGGCAGACATTGTTGAGGCAGAAGAGGCTGTCCATTAGCAGATAAAGAGTCTGTGAAGCATAAGTTACATGTGTGAAATCCTAAATGGAAATCAAAGTGAGAATTCAAGTTCAGACATTGTATAGCAGGGCTTGCAAGGGAATTGATTTGTGTTGAAAAGCTTTATTTTTAATGTTTGCTGATCTTATGAAGTTCCTTTTAGGAACTTCCTGTTTGGGAAGTTGGAAGCTGATTTCTCATGATGCATAGGGGCAAGTTGGGGAGGAAGGGAAGGAAGGAGGGCGTATGGAGGCTGAAGAGAAGAGGAGCAAAGAAGTGGTGTGTATTCAGATCTAGTTTAACGTCAGATTCATGAATTTTTAGAAATGAACGTTACACAACAATAAAAGTTTTAAAATATTAGTCTTTTAAACTGACCTCACATCTCAGTTATGGAGGAGGCGTGAACTTAGGCCTGACAAATAGGAGTGCCTGTCCCTTTTAAAACAGCGATTGCTCAAGATAGACAGGTGACTTAAGCCAGTACAATGAGAGCTGTGCCTGGGAGTTTGCCTGGAGCCACTGGGAAAGTAGTACTCTTTTTCTTTGAGGATAACAGTTTCCCCACAAACCGTCCATAGGCCAAGAAATTTCCAGACATTTAAAAAAGGGCCCCAAACAAACATCATGTGCTCCTGCTGTTGACGTAAGCATGAAATGAAGGGAACCTTGGAGATCTGAACCATTGAGGTGCACGCAGAAAGCCAGCAACCACAATTTGATCTCTGAAAAGAACATTAACAGCATGCACCGTACCAGATGCTATTCCATGCTGTAGACTTGGAATAACTGAGCAAACAGTAGGGATTTTTTAAAATGGAAAGAGTGGTCTTCTGAGAGAGATATAGAGAGCTATTGCAGTCTCTTTCTAGGATCAATTACAAATTCAGGTTTTAGAAAAAGATAAACCAGCTCTTTCTAGCACTATGTGTTGGGTTTTCTTGGGCACTGAAATAGACCCATTTCCCTACCAAAATGTCCTCCACCCTTTTTTATAGGGGTGTTTTCAAGCAGATCCAGGTAAGTGGGTGAGGAAGAAGCTTATCTTTTGGGAACCTTTTCTGTTAATTAGTAGTGCTGGGGTAACTCTTAGATTTAATGAATACTTTTTAGTACATAATCAGTTGGCTACTTCTATAATGTTTTAAACCTTTGGTTCATTTAAGAAGCAGCTGGATTTGGTGAAAAGGGAGTGAAAATGGAATGTAAAGATTAAGAGTTCCTATCTTGGCTTTAGTCTGTACTAGACATATATCTTTGGAAAGTTAATTACTGTCTTTCAGCTTGGATATTTCAAGCTATAAAATAGATATAATACTACCTACTGCAAAGGTTTGCTTTGGACATTAAAGGAGGTGAAGAGTCCTGCAAAACACCTGGCATGTTTTAGGAAACAAACACCTGTCATGGGATCATAGAAACAATATCTCCTATTTCAGCTATAACACAGGTGCCCACAGATCTATCTGTGACCTGATCTTTTTGATGAAATTTCCATAGAGCCAATGATTTACTCTGTGAAGCCCCTAAGAGTAGTGAGCTTGAAGAGGCTTTCAGGAAATATGTCCACCAAAGGGATTTTAGTAGCCTACACATTGTCCCAAACCTATTTAGTCAGGGTTAAAGATGCTGAACCATCAGTCTGCATATAAATACATACTTCTTTTTAAAAACCCTGGAGACAAATTACAAATTATGACCTATAAATGAACCCAGGGCATTTATGCTTCTTCTTGGAAGATTTCCAAGATGCCATTAAAGAGATTTGCAGTTACTTATTGGTGGATTTAAGCATTACCCTCCCCCAACTCACCATGCCAAGGAATAGTGGTTAAGAATTGATCTGCTTGTTCCAGAGGGGCCAGCAAAAAATTCTGCAAAAACTGCTCAGGAAATGTGGATATAACAGTGTGTGTGATCTTATTGCAGATGGCATTTGTCTTAGTCCCTTTGGGCTACCATAACAAAATAACATAGACTGGGTGGCTTAAACAATAAAAATTTATTTCTCACATCCTGGGGGATGGGAAGTCCAAGATCAAGGTGCTGGTAACATAGATTTCATTCTGATGCCTTTTCTCTTGGCTTTTAGGCAGCCACCATCTTGCTGTGTGCTCACATGGCCTCTTAGTGTGTGGAGAGAGAAAGCACTGTTCTCTCTTCTTATAAGGACACTAATCCTATCATGGGGGCCACATCCTCATGACCTCACCTAAACCTAATTCCCTCCCAAAGGCCCCACCTCCAATACCAACACACTGGGGGTTAGAGCTTCAACATGTGAATTTTGGGAGGATACAAACATTCAGTATTAACAGCAATTTGAGTGTCAAAACGTGTGGGAAAATATGACCAGAAGTCCAAAAGACACATGACCTCTTGAATTTGACGCTTCACAGCAAAAGTAATTGACTATCTCATTAAGTCATCTTTGCCCTCTCCCCAACCCACATAAGTAATTTAAAAACCTGTTCTACCTTGCACCTGGAGGATTATTTTAGAATTTACCCTATTAGACAATCACCACTTATTTATCACCAAGTATTGTGATTTTGACTAACAGTACTACGCAGATTTTTGGGGGAAGAAAACATAATATTTGCAATAAATAAATATTTGCATGAATAAACATAAATTTTGCAGTCTGTTTGAAGTTGTGTTTTGTAGGATTATTCCACATGAAGTCTGTAAAAAGGAAAACAGGAAGATATGAATTTGTCAGTATCAGTTTGGCATTACCCAAGGGGTGCAAAGACTGTATGTGGCAGAGGATCCTGACCAACGGAGTAACCTTTTTTGTAGAGCAGGATCTTACCAGGCTTTGCCAGTGATGAGATGAAATATCCCTGTTGGGTATCAAATTTTTGCACCTCAGTTTTTTTCTGCTGACTAAGAAAGATTCTGATAACTAATTTATTTCCTCAGGTGTCTTAATGAGGAAGAGTGAGCTCCAGAGAGTGACATAAAATTCTGATCCTTGGAAAGAGGAAGGCGTATATTTCATTGTAAATTACATGCATCAGCCTTGATGAATTTAATTCATGGGGCTTCAGGGTCAGTTCCCCAAGCCTGGTCAATTCTGAGTAAACTGAAAAAAATTTGAGTTTCTAAACTTCAAAGCTTAGAATTAGAGTGTGTATATAGAGACTACACCTGTACATCTGTACACTATACAGGTATACTGACCACAGTGAAACCTTGCTTGAATTTCCAGCCAGTGTATCCATATCTCCTATACCTTCCCACTTGGCAAGTCTGAATGGGCATGTCAGTTGCCACCAGCCAGCTATTGTGTCATCTTCATATACACAGAGCTATCTCCCGCTGCCAAGCTCACAGAACAGCTCTGCCCCCACGAATAGAATATTTGGCAGCAGACACAGTAACTCTGCCAGAATGCTACAGAGCACAAAATAGAATTGTATTCTCAGGATCTCCAGTTAATTTCTTCATCTGCTGCATCTCACCTCTCCAAAGAGACTGCACAAAAGCCCAGTTTTAATGGGACACATTTTATACCAAGAATCAGTGAAAGTTTTTAGAAGCTTTAAGAAAGCTTCTAAAAAAGTTTGAATAGTTATATATTCCTCCTCTGAGCGGAAGGTTATACACAATACAGTTACAACACTGAGCCTAACAGAACCTCCAAGCCTCTCCAAGGTTATACACAATACAGTTACAACACTGAGCCTAACAGGACCTCCAAGTCTCTCCAAGCCCAGTTAATATTTGAACTTAAGAACTGTGTTCTGGGAGAAGATTCTGGCTGAAAACTTTGAGGCAGCTTAAGCAGAAAGTATTTCATTCATTCATTCATATTGCAGATTAGACATCCTGGTAGTTTTTTGGCTACTAACTCATTTAATACAGACATTCTTGATTCATTTTTTTGCTGGGTCTTTTAAAAATTTTCCTTTCTTTTAACAGAATCTTATTGTAGGTTTAGTTGGTATAATTCTTCATGGTACAAGTTCCACTGAATGGCAAGAATTAATATAATCCTCTAACTTTAAACAGACCTTTGTCCTTAGAACAGCTGACTTTATGAATATTTCATTAGTGAATGTTTGCTAGTAACACTTTTCAAACTCTCCTTTTATTTTAAACAACTTCCCTGTTCTTTGTTGTTACTAGGTTTATGTTTTTTTCCCTTATAACTCTTGCCAGAGACCATCTTTCAGATATCCTAGGAATTTATAGGTATAACATCCATAAATTTTCTCTAAGTAGAGATGTCAGTGGTATCCCCTCTATGTATTATTGACATAAAATAACTCTACAAAAATAATAATTCCTCAAATAATGAAATGGTGAAATGTTTAAAGCACAAAAAGACAGGATTTAAGAATGCATATTCCAAACAGCCAAAAATTGGGGTGCCCAAAATATCCTTAAATATAAGCATGTTGACTGAAGCACTGGATCTCAGGTTGTTCACCATACTGTCTCCAAAATGTCAAGCTAAAGTTCATTCTGGTTCCAACATCATCTGTTATCTGGTGATAAATGTCCATCCCTTTGAGAACTAGAGTCCTCTGAATGCTTAAGTATTTCTGCTGAATAAGTTGTTCAATAGATATACCAAGGTCATAGATTCAAATGCTCATGACACCTTTATGGCATGTCACCACAAATTTCTCTCCAGCTTGATGTCAATCAATCAGTAATCTTCAGATTTTGCCATTTAACCAGTTGTCCTTCTGACAGTTCAAATATCTAGTTTTTATTCTTCAGCATTTCATGAGATCCACAACAGAAACATGAAGCAAAAATTTTACAGGTAGGTCACTGGGAGTACTGGCAAGAGGTCCAATCTTATTTCTACTGCTTAGCTGCATTTTCTAGCTCATGAGGATGCAGCACAATGTTTAAGTTGTTGGTTTAATACATACGCTGCATTCTGGAGGACAGCACCCAACGTGGCAGAATGTCCCTTTGATGGTGCCTTATCTGAGTCTTCATCAGGTCATTCCACCATTTTGTAAACGCTACTTCTGGGGATGGGCATGTGGAAAGCCAATCGTTGCACTTTCTTTGAGATAACATGGCTATCTTTGTCCCAGCCAATATTGTGTGGGACACAATATCAATAGATCAGGCATTCTTAAGTCCATGAGAGGTGGTGCTGAGCAGGGAGAGCAAACTCATATCCATAGTATGTATCAATTGTGATAAGGACAAATAACTACCCCCTGTAGGGTGTATGGAGTGTTCTCTGGACCCTAAAACAGGCTAAACCTATAAGATTAAACCAGTAAATTGAAGTAGACACTTGATCATCTCAATATCCAATTTCCTGCTGTTCTGCATCTTAGTTAATCACAGGTGGAAGACAGCCTCAGTAATTTTGATGGCCTACCTGCCAAGGGTCATCACCACTCTGTTTACTACCACAGTAGAGTTCCTGTTGCCTTTGGATCAGTGAATAATCCAACTCCAAATCCCACTATGAGGTTTGCTTTCCCAGGGTCACTGCTGGGACTGTCTTAGCAAGGGTTTCCTAGAAAACAAGATCTGTGGCAAAAACTTAGCATCCTAACATTTTAGAGGAGAGTTTAATCCCAGGATAGTAAAAGTGAAGGAAAACAAGAAGTGAGGCAAGGGAAGGGGGGAAGACAAACACACAGGGATGTGCAACTGAGTTGGCCACTACCTCCTGGATAACAAATCCGATGGATTGCTTGGCCTCACAGAGGGGCCAAGTAAGCTCTTGCTGCACCTTTGAAACAGTCCTGTGCAGACTTGAAGGGGGTGGAGGAGGAAAGGGGAGACGGGGATCAATTCGTTTGCTTCCTCTCATCTTCTCCCATGGGTTTAAGCCCATCCTAGGTGGCATTACTACCTCCTGCACCAGGAAGCTGTTGAGAGAAGCAGAGCTTCTGCAGGTCCCTCCTTCTCTATCAGCCCTATGTCTGGGGCCACTTGATCAGTGTGTGTGGTGGGGGAAAGGGGCAGCTTCATTGACCTGCTCTGTGACCATGGGAATTGTGTTAAGGCTGCTTGGTTGTGGCACAAGTAATGAAAAGTAGGTGTGGCCATAAGAATCGGAGATATTGCATGAACTGGGTCTGATATGGGTGTGTTCAGAAAATAGTGATTTTCCCCAGACCGATACCTTAATGGACGTTTCTCTGCCTGGAAAATTCCACAGGAGTAATCAAGAATACATTTCCAGCATGAATTCCTATAAAAAATTTATACTTCTTGCTTTCCCTAGGGCACCTAGCAAAATGCCTGCCACAGAAAAGGCTCTGGGCGATTCGGCTTTAGAAGCCCTACCGTTCTTACAAAGCCATCTCCAGTGTCTGTTGGACCCAAAAGACAAATTACCACACTCGTCTATGTAATTAGCTTCTCACAAAGTGTACATATTAGCAAGAATATGAAAAAAAAAAAACCCTATTCCTGACATTTAATTTAAGTACCTGGTTCATTTCTATAACTTAAATCTCAACCTACTAGAAATGATTTTTATCCTTTCTTGAACAACTTTACTATGTTTTTTTTCTCTTTGAACACACAGGCATTTAAACTATTTTTCTTAGCTAGGACAAGACACTTGAATTCTCATGCCTTTTTATAATTCAAAGCTGTTTAATTCTGAACTTAAAACAAGAAAGAATACCCATTAGCTTAGATTACACGTTTAGTGGTACATTTTATGTTTAGTTTGTGGGGAAGAAAGGGGATGGGTGGGTGGTAGAAGGTAAGAGGAAATCCAAGGAAGTCTAGAGATACATTGATTGGTATTTGGAAATGAGAGAAGGCTTTTTGCTTGTTCTTTCTTTTTTCCAATCAGGGAATCCTATATTACAACCAGTTAAGATACTAAGATTTCTTATCAGCATTGGTAAATTAGTTTTCTCAATCAATATTTCAGCTGCTTGAACTATAATTATGTGAAATTCACCCCATGCCAGTAAGTTATATCCTTCAAGAATTCATATCTCAATATAATAAATAAAAACCATCAATCATTGAGATAGTTTAAACAGTGCCAATATATGCTTTATAATATATGGTATATGTAGTTTATATTATAGATAACATATACTGTGTATATTTCCAATATTGTCTTATTGTACAGACTATTTAGACACTCCTACAGTGTGTATCGAGGGTAACCACCAATACTTTCCCATCAGAGAATTGAAGAAGCCCTTAACCAGAATTGTAAGAATTGTAGATCTTTTCTAACTTTTTTTTTTTTTTAACCAACTAAGAATCTCCATCCCATGCTCTATCACCTAGACTGATCTTCCTAAACTGTATACTTCTTGGCACTATTGATAACCCGCTTATTACGGAGGACTCTCAGCCTGTCTGCCTGCAGTTGCCTCAAGTTCCAGTCCTGATGCAGAGTTTATCAGCAACAAACTTCTGCGATACAGGAGATGGGACTTTGGATATACTTCCCTTCAAATGCCTGAGAAATGCCCTTTGCTATGTGCTACCACTGAGGGAAGTGTTTCCACAGTTCATCTTTTTAACACTTATTTACTTATTTATATATTTTTCAGCTTTATTGAGTTATAACTGACAAAATTGTGAGATAGTTAAAGGGTATATCTTGGTGATTTGATATACATATACATTGTGAAAGGATTTCCTTCATCTGGTTAATTCACACACCCATTACCTCACATATTTATATATTTATTAATTTGGGGCAAAGCTTGAGAATTCAACACATATTCGCTGAGTGCTCACTTTGTGCCAGGGGTCGTGACAGGTGCTGGGAATACAGAGGGGAGTGAAGACGGGTCTGGACCCTGGCCTCCCAGACCCCACACTTTAATAGGCATTTGGGACGATTTAATAAGCTGTTACAGTCCTGAATACTGGGCTTAGGGAACTATAGGGTGCCTTGGGGTTAAATAACAGGTTGGGGGGGCATATTGGTGCGCTTCTGTGCAGGAGGACCCGTGTGTGATATGTGAGGGAAGAATGTAAAGAGGTTAGCTAGATGTGGAACGTTTTAGCGTTCTCAGAGACTCAAGTGATTAAACAACGTTGGCTTAAGTGTTGCCTGGAAGAGTCCCCTTTATTTAAGATTGTCCCTGTCTCCCCAAAAAAACCCACGTTAAGTGCTGGGCTCCAAGTCAGACAGGCCGGGGTTTGAATCCTTGCTCTCACAGTGAATTTTCAGGGTTTTTGGTTGTAGACAACAAAATTCACTCTAACTCTAAGCAGAAACGTGTTTGTTATGGGAGATTAGGTAGGTTGAAGACACTGGGGAGGCCAAGGAACCACACGCCTGGTTACTGCCCAGCTAAGAACACAACTTGGGGAAACACTCAAACACACCACAAGTCTGTTCCAGGGGATGCCGCTGCCTCTACTGCTGCTGCACCTGTGACCTTGGGGACCAGAAACTGAATTCCTACACAGCTGCTCCAGAAGAAACACATGAAGAAACCACAGAGAGGCTCCCCCTAGTCATTTCTGCCTCCAGGTGTTGCTCGTGAGACCCTAGGCTGCACCTGGAGTCCAGTTCCGAGGGTGCCTGGGTAGTGCTGTTTCTAATTTTCCAGGCTCTGTGATGCATGTTATACCAGAGAAGAACTGGAGTGAGTGTTGAATGAGCCAGTTTTCTTTATATGTCACATCCCAATTACTAGCCATCGAAACTTGGGGAAATTGCCTAATCTTTCTGAGTCTCAATTTTTACAATTGTAAAATGGAACTGGTAACGGACCATATCTCATAGGGTTGTTGTGAAGATTTATAAAATAGATAACACATGCTGTGAAGATTAATACAATAGATAACAAATGCTAGCACTTAGCCTAGATGTATGAAATCATGAAATAATGTTATCTTCTATTGTTGCTATCAATATTATTGTTACTATTGTTATTGGTATAATAAGTGCCCCTACCTCAAAAGGAACTTCCTGCCCATGGAAATAGCTGAGTGAGGCTGTCTTCTGGCTTTGCTATTGAACTACCCATTCTGAAGTGAATACACACATATAACTATGCCAAGTGCAGGGACTAAAGTGCATTATTGGTAGACAGAATGGATGAGATTGGGGATGGAACAGGAAAGGGTAGACAAGACTTACAAAACAAAAACTCCTGACTGCCTGTTTAACTATTTAAAATTCAACCATGAACTCTAGTCTTTTGGGTCTCTTGGGTTTTGTTCTAGAGTTCTTTAAGAATTGCAACAAAACCATTGCCAAACCCCTGTCTTGTATTTGCCAGCTGCCTATTTTTTTGGCCCCACCGTGCAGCATGTGGGATCTTAGTTCCCTGACCAGGAATTGAACCCATATCCCCTGCATTGGGAGCGCAGATTCTTAAGCATTGGACCCCCAGGGAAGTCCCTGGCTGTCTATTTTAATTGCGAATCTTCCATAGTAAGACAGTCTCACTATGGCAGAATTTATCTTTTCTTAAAATTAATTTTTATTGAAGTATGGTTGCTTTCCAATGTTGTGTTAGTTTCTACTGTCCATCAGCAGAGGAATGGATAAAGAAGATGTGGTACATATATACAATGGAATATTACTCAGCCATAAAAAGGATTGAAATTGAGTCATTTGTAGAGATGTGATGGACCTAGAGCCTGTCATACAGAGTGAAGTAAGTCAGAAACAGAGTTTATCTTAATAGTGGCTGTCCTACCGTCTTAGAGGGCCTGGAATTGTCATGCTCCTCAGACCACTTGCCAGCTGCTCAACTCCAATTAGGGTCCTCTTAGATCCTCTCCCTGCAGACCATAATTTTTTTTTTGCTAATAGTTGTAACTAGGAACCCCTGTTTCATCTAGTACCAATTAGTGCTCTCCCTACTTCTCTTATGACGCAACACTTAGTCCTGAAATGTGTTGGTCCCCACAAGTCAGCTGCCTAGCTCTCGACCTCATTTCAGCACCTTCAGAGTGGAAGGGGGGCTTTTGGTTTCCAGTTCCCCCAATTTTCTGGTTGGGTGTTGGGGTGAGATCCAGACCCTATGACTTGAAGTATGACTCAGACTCTTGAGTGATCCCTCCCCTTGTGGAGTCCTGATCACTGTGTTTCACCAGTGAGATCTGACACTCAGTGCTGATTGCTTCTGGAATTAAAAATCTGCCCTCTTAGACACTACCAGGCTGGACAACCTAGTTTTCTCCTGCCAGTCTCTGACTACAAACTAAAGGTTGTATTACTCCAATCCCTGTACAGAGGTCTTCTATCCCAAAGGTCCAACCCAGTTCCACCAGGATTATGACTAAAGTGAAATCTTTATGAGCCCCCTAAGGAAAATCCTATGAGAATGAGATGGAAACAGGATAGATACCTTTGGAGGAGAGGGCCAGCAAGCATATCTGAGAAGATCTTTGTGTCATTGGTCTGCACGGCCAGCCCTGGTGACACCATTGTTCAGAATTTGAGGTACAGGGCAATTTGTATATATAGCATCCCTTCATTTTCAAAAAGGATTTATTTTTACCCCCCAGATATCCTTCAATTTCTTTATCCTAAGGAGCTCTGCTGCTTTGGCAGTTTTCCTCTGGCTGCATTAGTTGGAAATCTCTCTGAGCACCTCTCCTTGGCTGCTGATCCCTGTCTGCCTTACAGCATGTAAGAGATGCCCTCTCTCCGGGAATAAGCAGAGGGATTTCTCAGGAATAACTAAAAGTCTTTTAGAGAACAAAGCCTTCTTCCAACCACTTATAATTTTCCTCTGAGTGCTCAGCAAAGAGAAATAGCTCATGGAAATCTCCCTCCTTGCATTTACCCTTTGAGGGACAGCAAGCCATTTTCTGTCCATTATATAGAGCTGTTTGGGCCGAGCAGTAACTTAGATATGCCACCTTTTCATGGAAGGGTCCTGTCTTTAATATGCAGAGTAGATGGAAACTTGTAGAAATGTGAGCACATTGTAAAAAGGATTTCACATTGCATTGTGAATGATGACAACATTTTTAATCGAGAAGAGCATTGCTGTGCATGAGCCAAGAGACTCTTTCTCCTGCTGTTGGGAACTGTTTCCTCCAAGACTCATCCCACCAGTCCGTCATCAGGTGAGAGTGTTTCTTGGGCCACATGCCAGTTCTTGGATGGCTGAAACGCTTGCCTGGACTCTGGCTACTTGCCCCACAGTGCTCTCAGAGTCACCCACAGTGACTCACGTAGAAAGCTGTTACCTCATTTTGTTGACTTCCATTGTGTGGGCTGACGGTTGAGTTTAGTTGGAAGAAAGGAAAATGAGAACCAGAGATGTGGTGACTAATTGACAATCTCAATTACCAAATGACGCATGAGAACATAGAGGCTCTTAATAAGGAAGGGAAGAGCTTTGCCCTCTACTGGATTTCTTTTGCTATGAGCTACTGGTGAGTCACAGCTGAGCTGGGGCCAGGCACAGTGAGTTCAAGGGGGTTGATGCAATGGCATGAAGATTTTTCAGTGAACAACTTCCAATGGGATCTCATGAGGCAGAAGGGTAGAGGAAGACTCCCATTTCTACTGATGGAAGGCCATAATCTAGAGAAATCCATTCACTGAGTGGCTGTCCCAGTGCTGGTATAGCCCAGATCTGAGCTGAGGTCTACCAACCGCTTACAAGATAGTCAGCTCAAACCCTTATTTCATGCCTTATTATCTCTCGGTTCCAGCTTCTGTGTGTGCTGTCTTTGATTCTGCCTCATGTGGACTCTGAGATAAAAACTCAATACCTTCCTTGATTTCCTCAAAAAAATCCAGACCAACAAAACAGAAAAGATTATAATCAACTTTATTAAAGATATGGGGGTAAAAGGATAAGTCACATCACAGCTTGATAGGTAAATAAGCTAAATTTTCATATTAGGCATTTTTGTTGTCTTCAATTCTTTTGTCCCTCACCTTATCCCTTAACTACCAAGAAGAGTTTCTCCCTTGCTCTTCACCCCCTGTGAGTTCTGGGGCTTCAGCTGTTTCCTCTTTCTCCTTTCACCCATTGCTTCCAGACTGCCCTAAGGGAACTTTAATTTATTTATCCCTCTATTATATAAAACAATGCAATTTTCCCTAACTCCAGATCACAAACTTGGATGTCCAAAAACATCGATGATCTAACAAGACAGTGGTGATAATGAATATACAGAACAAACTAACAAAAAAGCAAAAAGAGTAGTTATACCACTATTGTTCATTTTACAAATATATGCTAGATGCCAGGCACTGTTCTAAGCACTGTCCATTTCTAAACAGAAATTTGTACAGCATGTCATCTCTGCCTTCTCAGGATTGGTACCTGGTTTCAGTTGGAATATCACATCTGCTGCCCTTAGGTCAAGGGTTTTGGTCAACTCTGATTCATGTACCTGATAGTTCAGTCATTCATTCAATTCTGGAAGACAGACATCACCTCTGACCTATGCAATTTACTCACTGTGGAGAAGTAGTCAACTAAGGAGAGACTGGGCTCTGGTTTTGGGACTGGAGGCACACTCTCTGAAAAGTTGTAGGGTGCTGTTATGGTCTTCAGATATACTGAAGGGATGAAAAGAAATGATCAAAGGAATGTGATGGTCTATAAGGGAGTTAATACGGTCCCCCAAGAGCCTTCTGTAACAATTATGGCTGGGTGCCTGGGGGAGATGTTTGGGGCTGCCTACAGTTCACTCTACTCTCCAGGCCTGTTTGACATGGGTGATCTCAAGAGCTTCCTGCTTCCTTAAATATGTATAATTGCTATGAGAGAGGCAAATAAACATAAATATTTAAAATGTGGGCTCTGGAGTCAGACTGTCTATGCTTAAATCCTGCCCTTAAGCTTACTAGATGTGACATTAGGCTAGTACTTAATTTTTCCATCCTTGTTTTTTTCAAATGGGTAGCAAGGATAACAGTATCTACTTCACAGGGTTGTTATTAGGTGTGATGGTTAATTTTATGTATCAACTTGACTGGGCTACAGGATTTCCAGATATTTGTTATACATTATTTATGGGTGTGTCTGTGAGGATGAGATCAACATTTGAATTCACAGACTGAGTAAAATATATTGCCCTCCCCAGTGTGAGTGGGCTTCACCCGATCCATTGAAGCCCGGAAAGAATAAAAGGCTGAATAAGAAAAAATTCTTTCTTTCTGTCTGGCTGTCTGTGAGCTGGGACATTAGTCTTCAGACTCAGACTCAGACTGGAACTCTATTATCTGTTCTCCTGGGTCTCCAGCTTCCCGACTGTAGATCTTGGACTTCTCAGACTCCCTAATCATGTGGGTCAATTTCTTATAGTAAATATGTTATCTATGTAATTTCCTATTGATTCTATTTCTCTGGAGAAGCCAGATTAATACATAAGGATTATGTAAAATGATCTAAGTAGAGCTCTTAGCATACTGCTAAGTGTTGCAGAGTAAGCATTCACATACGTCCATGATTCTTCAGATGTTTATCACATCCAGCCTTTGTGCTGGGCACTGTTCCAGGTACTGGAGATACAGTGGTGAACAAGATATTCAAGGAGACTGCTCTCAAAAACCTTACTTTCTAGCGAAAGAAGACAATAATATACAAATAAGTAGATTACAGAGATAATTTCAGAGAGTGGTAAGTTCTGTAAAGGAAGTTATACAGGTTGATGTCATAAAGAGACTGGAGGGACTTCTTTAGATAGGTTGGTTGTGGAAGGTCTTTTTTAAGTAGGTGACATTTGATTTTAAGTTGAAAACTGAAGAGTGATAAGGAGCCAGCCATCAAAAGTAGTGGTGGTAGTAGTGATGGTGATGTGTGTGTGTGTGTGCACACGTGCATGTGTGTGTGTGTGTGTGTGTGTGTGTGTATTGTGTGGTGTCATAGAAGGGGAGGATTGACAGATAAGGAAGACTTTTCTAGACAGAGAAACCAGCAAGTGCAAAAGCTCTGGAGTGGAAAAGGTCTTGGTGTGTTAGTTCTAAGACTTCCAAAAAGTCCAGTGTGAGTGTACAGGTGAGGGGAGACTGGTACCAGAGGGTGCTGGCAGGATTGATGGGAGCTAGACCATCACTTAAAGCTTCCACTTAAAGCTAGGGAAAAGCATTTAAATTTTTTATCCTAACTATACTGGAGAGTTGTAGGAAGAGGAGTGACCCAGTATTATCTATGCCTTTTACTTTTTTTTTTTTTTGCGGTACGCGGGCCTCTCACTGTTGTGGCCTCTCCCGTTGCGGAGCACAGGCTCCAGACGCGCGCAGGCTCAACAGCCATGGCTCAGAGGCCCAGCCGCTGCGCGGCATGTGGGATCTTTCCGGACCGGGGCACGAACCCGTATCCCCTGCATCGGCAGGCGGACTCTCAACCACTGCGCCACCAGGGAAGCCCTGATCTATGCTTTTAAAAGATCACTCTGAGAGTTATGTGGAGAAGGAATTACAGAGCCAACAGTCAAATCCAGGAGACTAGTTAGGAGACTACTGGAATTGTTCAGGCAAGAGATGATGGTGGCTTGGACTATGGTCCCTTGTTGCCATGGTCTGAATGTTTGTTTATCTCTCCCCACCCCTCAATTCATATGTTGAACTTCTAATGCTCAATGAGATAGTATTAGGAGTTGGGGACTTGGGAAGGTGATTAGCTCATGAGAGCAGAGCCTTCATGAATGAAATCAATGTGCCCATTAAAGAGACCTCAGAGAGTTCCCTTGCCCCCTTCTTCCATGTGAGGATACAATGAGAAGTCTGCAGCCTGGAAGAGGGTCATCCCCTGACCATGTTGGTACTGTGATCTCAGATTTCAGCCTCCAGAACTGTGAGAAATAAATTTCTGTTGTTTATAAGCTACCTAGTCTGTTACTATTTTGTTACAGCTGCCTGAATAGACTAAGATATTGGTGGAGACAGATAAATGGTTGGATTTGGGATGTTTTTAGGGTGGGAGAGTAAATAGGAGTAGGGTAATAGTTAATATATCTAATCGCTGGATTAGATACAAATGAAGGAAAAGGAGGAATTAAGAATGATACCTACATTTTGAGCTGAATCCACTGAGTTATTTGTGCTGCCGTTTACTATGATGGGTAAAAGTGAGGGAAGAAGAGATTTGGACAGAAAAAAAAAAAACCAAAATTCTTTTTGGACATGGTTAGATAGAGAGGCTTATTAGACATCCAAATGAAGGTATATGTGATTTACTCAATTCCCATTGAACCCCTTCTTGCAAGCCTTTTTACAGAGGTTAGAACATTAAAAACATTTCTTCTCAGGTCCTCTTGGAGCGAGAATTCCACACGAAATTTAGGCAATCAGAGGCACTGGCAATCAGAGGCATTCATAATTCATTTGGAGGGCAGAAGTGAACATTTTAAGATGTTGGCTGTATGAGAGGAAACTGGATATTCTGGGGCAACCATGGAATTCCCTGGAGTCAAAACTGATATAGGTGAGCAGCAATGGACTTCCCACTACATTTCCGTGGGATGATTAGTTTCTCCTGGATGTATTATTCTTGGGTGTGTGGCATCTGGACCTGATTCTCTGGCCCTTTAAAAAATTCTGTAAGCTACTCAATACCTTGTAACAAGTACTGTCCTGTTTAAATTAGCTTGGAGAATTCTGTTATACACAACTAAGCACCCTGATGAATACAGAGTCAGATGTTAACAACTAGCATTATTGCTAAGAGACATTCTGCCATCTCCCAGTCCTCCAGCCTTTCAGGAGTGAGTATGAAAATTTAATTTTAACCTATCAAGATAGCGAGCTGAGAACACCCATACACGAAAAAAGCCTGATATAATTATCTTCAACGATAAACAGAAGATATGCCCCAGTAATTTCTTGGCCAAGGAAATTTCTAAGATGCTAGGTATGAGAAAATAGGGTCTGTTCAACAAGAAATAACAAACCAAGTCATGAAAACTAATAAATCAGGATTGGAATCTCCCCTCCCCCCACTGCCCCAAGTTCATCCAGCATTAATGAGTCTTTGGCAGCGTGTCCTTTATGTTTTCTTTTGAGTGGAAGGGCTTCTGTGTGTGTTTGAGTTATTGCTGCAAGAGACTAGAGGGTACTGGTTTTTCTGGTGTTTGCTTACTGATGAAATAGGCACTGAAGTTAATGGACCCTAAGACTCAGGCACCATGAAAGGCTTTCTAAATACTCTGAGCAAAGACCTTATGAGTCAGATGGGTGGGAATAGTTGACAAAGTGACATCAGCATATCACAGCCTGTTTGCTAATCTATCACAACACAGTATGGATGGGAAACTTATTCTTGCCTATTTCTAGGGAGGGTCATTAAGCAGTGGCAGACTCTTTATAATAATAAAATGGGCTATAGCAGACGGTCTTAGTGCCTCATCAGTCTTTACTATTCCCATTTGTACCTATAGCTTTCTACTGCAAGCACCTATGACTCTCTATCTGGGAATTTTCTCAGGCCACAGAAGCCCGGCCATGCAGGACTGGCCAAGATGTGCTGGGGAGTTAGCACCTGTGGGAGCACCCCTAAACTGGTGATGGACTGGAGTTGGTGGATAAATAACTTATCATTTTTCGGGGTGGAATAATTCTGAGGCTTTCTCTCTAAAGTGTTCCAGAGGATCTCCAGCAGGATAAAGCCTCAATTACCTGCAGCAGTAACCTGCTTATTATCATACTCTATAATGGTTATCTTCCCTTCCCTGTCTCATTTCCCTGTTCCCTTACTGGTACAACTCCCAAATAAATGGTTTATACCCAAATTCTTGTCTTGGGTTCTGCCTCTGAAGAAACCCAATGTAAGACATTGGTTAACGTGTTATAGCACTTACTAGTTGCCATACACGGTTCTAAGCACTTTATGTTTATTATCTGTTTAATCCTCACAAAGCCCCATTAAATAAGCAATATGATTATATTCATTTTACAAAGGAGGATCCTGAGGCGCAGAAACTTTGAACTATTTGTCTATGGTGAAACAGCTAATAAGTGTGAGAGCCAGGATTTGAACAACAGGCAGTCTGGCTCCAGAATCTATGCATTTATCTACTACTCTGTACTATAGATTGTCATCCAGTACTGTAGCCACTGGCTAAATGTGGCTCTTTACATTTAAATTAATTAAAACAAATTAAAATTCAGCTCTCTGGTTGCACTGGTTATATTTCATGTGCTCAAGAGCCACATGTGGCTTGTGGCTATTGTCTTGGGCAGCATAGATTTGGAATATTCCCATTGTTGCCGAAAGTACTATTGGACAGCACTGTTATACAAGACCCTCTTTTAAACTTATGGTCTGTCTCAAACTTCCTTAACATTATAGAAACACTCACTTATCCAGAAACACCCTCTATAGAAGACATAGTTGAGGGCCAGAAAAAGGGCCAGGAAAATGCATTAGCGCTCTTTACCATTACTCATAAGAGAGACACTCAGATCCTTCCCTTAACCCTCCTCCTTCTGATTTGCTCCAGCCAGTTCTACTGAACATGTGTCTATCGTTTTCCTGATGATGTTGAATTAGCAGGTGAAAATTCAGGTATACTGGGCCTGGGGCTAGAGGCAGATACATTAACGGTGACCAGAAGAAACCATCACAACCCAAAAATGTGATCCTGAGATTCTGACTAAGAGGATCTCATAGTCAACTGAATATGAATAACTAATATGCTAACTGAAAACAATGGACCAAGAGCTCAAAAGCACAGAAGTTGGAGTCAGCAGGTGCGGAGGTAAACAGTCCAACTAATTCAGGCCCTTACATAGGATGCAACACTGTGACTGATGTTCTCTTGATGACGGCTGTGAGTCATCCAGAGAAGGTTAAGAGGAGCATGTCATGCATTTTAAAAGGGTTTCCATCCAAAATGGCTTTTAAAAATGTGTGTTTTCCATTTAGAGTATGTTTCAGTTACCTGGGAATTTACTTTAGCTAAAACTCTCATTATTCTGAGAGTGTTGACTGCAGGAGATTTTACTCTAATTAGCTTTACAAGAAAGTTTTAAGGACCTGTATTTCTACTTTCTTTGCAGTGTGGAACAATGCTCTCAGACAGGGAGGAGAGAGTCAATTTGGGTCCTGTGAGTCTGAGCCAAGAGAGAATTTTAATCATCTCAGAGGAACCCAACCTGAGTAATTCCTTGACGTCATTCACTGTCCATCTCTCAGAGTGACCAGCTTGGGTCTGGGCCACCATGCTTTGCTCATTCTCTGGAAGGCACAGACAACTCTAAAAATATTCTCTAAGAAGGGACTTCTGTGAGTTAGATGTTGGCATCTCTATTTCTCTGGGGTTTGGAGGAAGAAGCCTCCCGGCTGGTGGCCTGTGATGGAGAGTGGGACTCAGTTGAGTCGAGTGTCCAGTGGATTGAATGTAATTTGAGGGTTCTGCAATGACTGTCTGTATCTCCTACCCTTCAGCCAGTCTTCTTAACTGGCTTAGCAGAAGAGAAAGCTGTGTAGAGACATACATTTCTAGTGCAAACTCTAGTAGGGCAGGGAAGGCCATCAAGAAGCAAGGACCCCAGACAAGCTCAGGGCTCTGAGGAATTGGTTGCTTCTATTGGTGGTGTTATAAGATGGGCTGAAAATTGGAGTGTTTGCAAGCCTTTAAAAGGAGTAGTTAGACCCAAGATTTCCTTCTATATCCTATGTAGTTAGATGACTAGGTGTCAGAAAAGACTGCAGGATTACCGTAATGAATGGTAAAACTCCCAGCCTCCTTTATTACTTATTGGCTTATACTCCACCCCACAACCCCCATCCCGCTGACCCTTGCAGGAGTCCTCTTAGGACAAATGAAAAGCCAAGGGAAAAGACTTAACAGTTATTCATTTCATAGTTTAGCCCCCCCTCCCCCAATAAAATGACAAGGTTGCTTCTCATCTAATCATTCTATATTCAGGTCCATCGATGGACAACTCTGCCATCCTCATCTTCTGATGAGCATGTTATTACTTCCCTCTGAAATATAAATCAGCAGCTAGGGAGAACTAGAAATGTGCGGGTAGTCTCTAAAGTGAGAAGAACAAAACAAACAACCTATGTTTAACAGCTTCAGAGAGCTAGAAGACGATGTTGCAGCCATGAAATAAAAGCAGGAGGATGTAAAAAGTAACACAGAATTTTTAAAAAGCTATTGGAAGTTAAAAATATGATCAAAAGAATTTAAAAACAATATAAATTTGAAAAAAAAATCTCCCAGAAAGTTGAACCGAGAGAGAGAGAGAATTATCAAAGAAATAAAGCAAGAAAATTTCCTTGAATTGAAGAACACGAATTTTCTTATTGCAAGTGTTCTCCCAGTACTTAGAACAATAAATAAAAATAGTCCACACCAAGGCAAAACATCGTGGTATTTTAGAAGACTGGAACAGAGGGAGGGAGAGGGAGAGGGAGAGTGAGAGAGAGAGAAAGAGAGAGAGAAAGAGAGAGAGGAAGAGACCTTATAAAAAATAGAAATGGATTTCTCAACAGTCACACTGGAAATAGAAGACAAATAGAGAATACTTTCACAATTCTGAACGCAAATGATTTCCAACTTAGAATTCTATTTCCGGAAAAATCTATCATATAATGATGAGTTTGCTCCACCAAAGTGAGGTAGTAAACCAAGAATGAGGGACAAGTAGGACCTAGGAAAAAGAATAAACAGGTGATGGGCAGAAAGAAAATTAAACAAATGAAAAGAGAGGGAATTACTAACTAAAAACAAAACATACAAAGAAATGTAATCAAAGTACAATATGTGGCTCAGCTAGTCTGTACATGGTCTTCATAATATAAACACTGAATATCTATTTGACAAATAGATGATATTACTATAATGAAAGGGTGCAAGGATAGGTATGTGTTTTATTTGGGTGGAGGGTGATATACAAGGACTCTTGTTAAATACACCACTGTAATATAAGCATCAGGAGGGCAGGGGTTTTTGTTTCATTCACTGTGAGTTGCTAGTGCCTAGAACAACGCCTGGCACATAGTAGGTCCTCAATAAATATTCATTGAGTGAATAAAACTTTCCCCTAAGGAATGTTTCTCCAAAGAAATTTGTAAAGAAAGCAGAGAGTAAGTTAAAGCAAATAAAAATAAACTTCAGAAGCTACAGTACATGGAATCTGTTTCTCTCTACAATTTAATGACAATCATTTTCAAAATTTAAAGGTTAAGTACATAAAATAGTTAAACCAAGCATCGAAACATTTGAGACAATTTAAAAGCAAAAGATATTCCTGGGAAACCATTCGCTGTAAATCCTCATGCTAGTTAGACTGGGGATGCCTTGAAGCTCAGAACAGTTCCAGGAAAATCAAAATGTAATTTTCTCGATTTAGAAAACACATTTTATTGACTTTTTCTTCCATTATGTCACAAATATAATAAAGGATGGGTTGAGGAAAAATGCCTTGTTTTGCTTTTCAAGCTGGAGTTCAGAAGAGAAGCCCTTCCTCTCACGTTAGATTCCAGAAAGTTTTCACCATGACACTGATTCCTTTTATGAAATAAAAAGAGGTGCGTCTTTGGATCAGCAATCTGCTTTTCCATCTAATGGATCTAAACTGGATGCAATTCACCTTGGCTGTGAATTTACTGCTGACTCTTAAGGGAATGAACTCTTGGAACTGTTCATTCATCGTCCCCTCCCTCACTCCCCTGTCACCGAACATTTGCTGTGCACCTACTATGCTCCAAACACTGTGCAAAGACACTAGTGGAGGAAGATTAGGTTAAATAATTCTGGGTACGCAGTGCTAAAATAGCCGGTCCCTTCGGGGTATCCAAGAAGACATTGAAAGCGCAGTACCAGGACAATTTGTGTGAAGATGGGCTTCCTGGTCCTGGTGCGCACTCCTCTTTCTTGTCAGAGCTCAAGGATCCGAGTCTCTGCAGCTTTTATAGAAACTTTCACCAACTTTACCCCAGGCAGGAGCTCTGCTCGGATTGTGGGCTACGCATCGCGTGCCTTTGGAGTGGAAGGCGCCACCGGGGACTGTGCCCCGCTAGAGGTGGCAGCAAGGCTGTCGGTCCTAACACTTCAGAAAAGTTCTAGTGACACAGAGAGAGTCTCTGGAGAGGCTGTCAGCTTTTCAGTCCTTAGCCCCAAGAGTTCAAAGTTACTCCTAAATTCATATTTTGGGGCCTCGTGGGAGGCCAAACCCCAAACGCGACTCCTGCGCTCTCTGCGGACTTCCCCGCTCAGCTCGCCACAGATAACTTGGAGGAGGCTAGGGAGCGTGGGGCCCAAGCTCTGGGGCCTTCCGGACCTTCTCTCCTACCCCGTCCCCTGCGCTGGTCCTCTCTGGGGAGCGGTGCTGCCCGGAGCTGCTGGGACGGGCTCTACTCTCTGCCAGACCTCAGAGACGGTGGCAGTGGTCCGGGAAGAGGCGGCGAAAAGGGCGGAGGCGTTAGTCATCTCCCAGCTGCGCCTTTCCACCTGGCAGCCCCTTTCCCCGTCCAGAGTCCGGGAAAGGGACGCAGGAGTGTCCCCTCACATTTGCAGGGCTCTGGGAGAAGGGGCCTCAAGTAAAGGCCGCTTCGGTGTCACCGGTTGCATCCGGAAGCGAGCCCTACCATTGGGGCGCAGAGAGACAGTCCCACTGTTACAGCGGAACCGCTTCGAGAGCAGCGCTTTCTGGTGTGGGATTACAGGGGTCCTGGGAGTCCTCCTGCCCTGCTTCCTGCCGCCAGAGCCCGCAGCCACCTTCTCGGCGCGGCGCAGCGTTCCCGGGGGTAGGGGAGACTCCGGGTCAAGCAGCCTCTGTGCCTTCTGCCCGCCGGGGTAGCAGGCCCGGCAAGAGTCGCCCGGTTTGGCGGCCCGGATTCTTTGGGGCTGTGACCTGGAGTTTCGGTTGCCCAGGTGCTGGAGGGCGACCCGTCTTCGGCCCGCAAGAGGGGTTCTGCCACAGAAAATAAGACCCGGAGGACCTAGACAGACGTCCCCTGAGCTCCCTTCTGACCTGCAGAAACGGTCGTCACCAGCTGCGGACATTCCGCCAGCCTCTGGCTTCGCTCCCTGCCCCGCACCCCTGGGCGAGGCTTCCGGAGAGGCTTCGCGAGCTCAGGAGGGCCCGGCGGGAGCACTTGGGGTCGCAGCTACCACGTTCAGCAGGGTTAGCCTGAGGGCCTGAAGGTGGTTGCGCTCCTTCACTTCTTCCGCACTGCCTCTACCCCCATGACACTCTACGCCCCTTCGGCCAGAGCTGGGATCTTCTCCCAGCTTCCTGGTGTCGCGGGCGCCCGCCGCGCGGACTCCAGACCCGGCTTTCCGTAAGGAAAAAGGGAAAGGCAGAGTCCGTGCGTGTGCCTGTGCTTGTGTCTATGTCCGTGCTTGGGGGACAGTGTGTACCCCTGTGCATATAAAACTTGCCTGTTTCCGAAAGCAGAAACTCGGGGGGCTGCTTTCGGATCTGGGCGAGGTCGGTATGGGTGGATGCCAGCTCCCTCCTTTGCGAACAGCTGGTGAGGGCGCATCTGCTGCAGCGAGTGCTGGCGATCTGCGGAGTGTCTGTGTGTGAGTGCGAAAGGAGAGCGTGTGGCTGGGGTCCAGGTAGGTGAGCGCTGGACGTGCACCCTGCGGGAGGCGTGAGCGCGCGCACCCGCCGGCCTGTGGCTGCGAGTGGCGCGTGTGTGAAAGTGCAAAGGTTGCCCCGTTGGTAGGCGCTGACCCCGGACAGCTCTGCAATCAAGGGCTTCAGGGAAGTGGGGCTGGGGTGTAGGGCAAGACAAGTAGAAACCCGGACACAGGCGTCCTGGCCCAGCAGCTTGGAAAACAGAAGGCAGAGGCGCCGGACAGCTGTGTAAACCAACTCCAGCGCCGCAGCGCAGGATCCCCGGTTAGAGTGGGGGATGCAGAACCCGCAGTCGAGAATTCGGGAGCACGAGAGGAATGCCTAGCCCTCCGCGCAGACAGTGCGAGTCCTCTCTTTCACTCCTACCCGTCCCAGAGAAGCGAGAAGAAAGAGGCTAGGTTGCCAGACTGGCAGCAAACCAACTTTAAGGGGCCCTGGGCGCCAGGGCTCTGTTGAAGGAGAGGACGGAGTAGAGGATATCCCAAATCACCCCAGTTGGTCCAGAGGGATCAATTTTTTAAGGGCCCTTTCCCCCCACCATCCCCTTCTTCCACCGTGGTCTATTTCATCTGAGATCCCTTCAGAATCTAAGGGACCAGGCCGGAGTCCCTACTGGCGTGGCTGGAGGGAGTGCAAGGCCGGAGTTCAGGCACAAAGAAAGTGAGAGAAACTCTGGCCCCTCACTGTCGGTGACACCAAACTCTACACAATTTGCTCCCACTTTCTGGACGTCGAAGTCTCTCCGCTCTCTCCGAGCCCTCCGGCTGCCCAAGCAATGACCTCATTGCGAGTGACAGCCAGAGCGGATGGTTCCCCTCCCTAGTGGACTGGTGTGCGGAGCGCGAGCAATGACGCAATCGGAGCTGGGTCGCTCCTGGCCACTTTGGATTGGCCGCGCGGGCTCGTGGGGACCTCCCCGCCCCCCATCGCTGGCATAAGAGCAGAGAGCTCCGCGGGGAAGACGCCCACAGCAGGCGTTTTGTCCATCCGGGTGGACCATCTCGCGCTCTCCTGAAACTCGAATCGCCAGGTGAGAACTTCCCACTCTGCTCACTCTTAATTACCAGCCTCTGCATAGTTCATCTAATTTGCCCCATCTGCCTGCCTGCCTCTCTTTGCTTCTCACGGCCATCCCGGCCCACCTATAGCCAGGTGCTGCTAGCCGTCTCTCCCCGTGGAAGAAGACAGGAGACTGGGGCTGTCAGCTCGTTTTCTTCTAACTAGCTCCAGTGGAACCGCAAGCATCCCCAGGGCTTCGCCTGGGCGCTGGAAGTTCCGTGAGCCCAGCCCTAGCTTCCTAGCCTTCCTGGGTCTGCAGCCCCTGCATTTGTGCCGGTCCTTTGCGTGCAGGATTCTTCCCGAGTTTGGTCTGGGAGTGCCCTGAGCAGTCTGTGTCCCGAGGGATCACGTTTGGTTCTCAGGACGGTTGAGCCCTGAAACTTCCTCTGAGGCGCCTCCAGCCTGCAAGCGTCCCTGGGGCATTGGCGCGGGCTTGGGGCACTGCAGTCAGCCGGCCAGAACATTGAGCTGGCGCCCAGCACCTGCTGCTAAACTGCACTTCAGCAGAGGCTGGCTGTTCGGGCAGAGCCGAGAGACGCCAGTAACCGGCACGTTAAATGATCCCCAACCCAAACCCACAGACTGAGAGATTAGCGCTCCTTTCCAGTTTACCCTTACTGCCTTCCTTTCCCAACTGTTGGTGGCAAAGTCCAGAGGAGGTGAAGGTGGTCCTAGATTTCTCAGTCCCTATGAAGACAGGCACAGTCTACAGCAAGGGTGGGTTCTCGCTTGGTTTCTGCATAGGGCAGAAGGTGTGGATTTATGTGCATGTGCATGGCTTCTTCCTGGCTTTCCACGGGACGAAACCGGAATCCCCCACCCTCACCCCAGGACACCTGTTTCTGCTGTACCATGCGATTCAGTGTAATGTATATTTTGAGATTCAAAGCAGCCCGTCCGGCAAATGAACCGAACTGAGCCGTGGGGAGGCGGGGTAACCTGCCCGAATTCTCAAGGCAGTTGTGGCAGAGGCCGGGCCGGACTGGAACTTGGGTCTGTGGGCTCCAGGCGGTGCTTGGTCTTGGTGCAGTGGTAACGTCATTCTCCCTTTACAGAGAGGCATCATGGGCTTCGGGAAGTCCTCCCCCTTCCTGGCTTTCAGCATCTTGGTCCTGTGCCAGGCAGGCAGTCTCGAGGCAACACCACTCAGGTGAGACAGCCTGAAGCCACGAGAGCATTCCCCTTCCACTGCCCCTGGGATCAGGCAGTTCTGTGCCTCTGAAGTCACAGCAGTGGGAGGCTCACAGTGAATCAACACCCTCAGGTGTACACTGGGCTTGAGCCCTGTGGGCTGGGAGTCAGGAGAGCCACATCCTCAGGGATAAGCCACGGAGACCAGGAAGCCTGGCTGCTTATCCTGGGAAGGAGGCAGGCAGGGACTTAGAGTCTGTGTTGGGTTTGCTTCCTCTCTCCAGGTCTGCTTTGGAGACCCTCCCAGATCCCGGGGCACTCAGTGAGAAGGAAGGGCGCCTCCTGCTGGCTGCACTGGTGAAGGCCTATGTGCAGAGCAAGACCAATGAGCTGGAGCAGGAGACGGAGGACTCCAGGTAAGGCTCAGCACCCAGCCCTGGCATATTCACGAGGACATATCCCAGAGAGGTAGGAGAGACCGCATCGGGCCAAGAGTTCAGCAGATTGTTCCTGTTCGCCAGGACCTGGGACTCAGTCATTCTCAGCCTACGTGGAAGACAGAGGTCCACATGCAACTGGAGGGACTGTGGTTAGACACATTAAAAAGATCCATTCCTGAAAGCTGTTAGGAAATGAATTGGGGAGGTGTGGAATCACTTACTCTGGGAATTGGTCTTGCCCGACTGAGGAGAACACCCAGCACTGGATGAGTTAGGACTGGTAAGTGTGAAGCCAGGGGATGGGCTGTTATAGCTCTGGATGTCTTAGAAATTTAACCTGTGTATGTTGTTCTTTCACACCTGCAAGGCACCTTCATTGCACATTTGAAAGGTGAAGCCAAAGGCCTTGCAGAGGGTGGGGTCAGGTAGAGCAGTGTCTGAGGTAGGTCCGGGGCCTTTAGATGTGTAGAATCTGTGGAGATGTGCATGTTCTCATGGGGCCAGACACCCCTCCCCAGTCGCACCTCCCTGTGCACCCTGAGCTTGGAGCTCACACCAGCAGAGTCACATGTTGCACCTGCATTCACCCTGAGAACCTCTCTGCAGAGCATGAAGGACTGAGCAGCATGTGGAATGCCAGAAAAGGTCACCCCTTCCCCCCACAGCCCTTCCCCGCACTGCCCTGGCTCAGCGAACCTCTGAGTTCTCCTAATGGAGGATGCGTGAGCCACCCTCCTGCCTGCCCCTCTCGTCTCTCTGCTCCAGGCACCCCCTCCTGGGTCTAACCTTCTGCATGACTGCCCTCAGGGGCAGCCCTGGTGCATGGTTTTGTCTGGCATGTCTTTTCCCTGCAGCCTGGATGGCTCCAGAGCTAAGCGGTGCAGTAATCTGAGTACCTGTGTGCTGAGCGCGTACTGGAAGGACCTGAACAACTTTCATAGATTCTCTGGCATGGGCTTCGGGCCTGAAACACCTGGCAAGAAAAGTGACATAGCCAGCAGCTTGGAGAGGGACCGCTTCTCCCATTTTGGGGTGCCCCAGGATGCCAAGTGAACTCCTTCCACTCACTCCTTCCTGATTTCCTTTCTTGCTCCCATGGATGAAGTTAGTGCATGCAGATTTTGCCTGGATTGCTCTTCAAGCTGGTATTGGTAGCTTTGCTTATGACAGAGAATGCTGGGGACCACAGGATGGAAAGAAAGAGAGCAGGACTCACAGGCAAGGTTAGAGATAAGAGAGTGAGGGAAGCTTCTGAGATACCAGAGAATGTCATGGGCAGAGCCGTCCAATTCCTGCTTCATCCCTCATGCCTCATCATTGATGAATAAACCTATTTTCTAAAAGGATTTGCACTTTGGTGGTCATTATTCTGGTCCCTGTCCCAGGCCTGAGAGTGCCCAGGGCCTATGCTTGAAAGTAGCCTTAGCCTTAGGGTAGTAGGATGCAGGGCTTGGTGAGGGTCCCTGTGAACCAGCTCCAGCAATAAGAACAGGTGTGCTGAGGAGCAGGTAAGCATTTCTGGGAGACGATGCTGCAAACCCTGTGCTCTGAGCCTCTTCCAGGTAAGACTTCAGGGAATTTTCATTTTTCTATGGAAAGTGGTTTTGTTGGTGCTCGTGGCTAGGGTATGGCGTCTATATGCTCCTTACATGTTGGGGTGGGCATATGTAAGGAGTGATAAGTATAGGGTTTTAGCACTTGCCACATGGCTTAGAACTGGATTTTTTTGTGAAAATCTTTGGGCAGGGCTTCTAGCAAAGGCCGCCAGGCCATTTGCCCTAACAGCTTTGATAACTGCATTTAGGAGAAACACCTATTCTTAAGTGGTGTGTCAAAGAGCTACAATTCTCTTTATGAAGGCCTTATGGGGTAGGCTCCTGCCCTAGCCTCTCACTGACAGGCCTTCTCTTTTTCTCCATCCTGCAAAGCAGCATCACTGCCCAGAAGAGGTCCTGCAACACCGCCACCTGTGTGACCCATCGGCTGGCAGGCTTGCTGAGCAGATCTGGGGGTGTGGTGAAGAGCAACTTCGTGCCCACCGATGTGGGGTCTGAAGCCTTTGGCAGGCGCCGCAGGGACCTTCAGGCCTGAGCAGTGCAATGACTCTGGGAAGAAGGTGATTGCCTTGTACTGTCAGATGGGAGGGGAAGGGATTTGGAGGTTAGGACCCACATTTTGAAACCCACTGGACCTAGCTGCAGATCCCTTCTCTCCACTTACATTATTCTTCTTGAGTTAGTGAGTTCCTTCTACAACTCAGCTTGAAATCAGAGCACTAGGACAGGCTGCAGAGATGCAGTGTCATCTTTCTGAGAAGAAAGAAAAAAGAAAACTTGCTGTATTTAGAAAGGTAGGGCCTTGCAAATCTTAGCCTGGGCCACTTGTCATTAATGAACCCAGTTTCAGAAAGCACTCAACTCTTGATCAGTATTCACAGATTCAGACCAGAGGGCTATAATCATAATAGTACTGCTAATATTAATAGTTACCATTGAATTGTTTGCTTATCATTTGCCTTCAAAGCTTGCTTACATCTCATATCCATAATTTATAAATAATGTTCAGTTGAAGAAGCACTTCTATAAATTTGTGTTCTTTCAGTAAGAATTGTGATTATTTTCTTCTTGTCCTTCTGATTCTCCTAATTCTCTTTCTTCTTCTTTTCCTTTTCCTCCTCCTCTTCTTCTTTTTTATTTTATTTCTTTTTCATCTCAGGTTACCAGGAAGCTGTACGCACCACTTCTATTAACTTCTGTTGACAACAACTTGGTGAGGAGGCCCCAAGGAAGATATACATGTTTGCATCCTAATAGATATCAAAAAAAAGCACCTTTGTCACTTGAAAGGAATGAAACTGAATGCAAAATAAGCTAATTCCATATTTCTTGTGCATCTTTTTTATATTTGATTCTTTGTGCAGTAAATGTGATGGCATCTCTCATTAGCTTATCTGGTAGCAAATTGGTTCTTTGAAAGCTGTCCTGTTGACCATGGCAGCTCCGCCAAATCTTAGGGGGACATTAAATCACTGCCTCTATGGCCTCTGGGGACACATGGTAATGGTGATGCTATGCTTTATTGTCTAAGAACATGGTTGTATAATTTGTTTGAAGAAATGTCAATATTGTGCCATTTGTGAACTTCATTAAGATTAAAGACATATTTTGGATACACTTGTTTCAAGACCCGGTTGGTTCATTTCAAATTGTCTTCCTATTTGATAGCAATAATAATAATAATAGACATATTTTGAGGGATGACTATGGGCCAGATGATGTTCCAAGGTAGTGCTTTATACCTATTAATTCAGTTACTCTTCAGGACAACCCCACAGGGCTAGACCCCATTATCATTTCCACTTTACATGTAGGGAAACAGAGGCATGGAGAAGTGAAGTCCAAGGTCACACAAATAGACAGTGGCAAACACAGGTGCTGATTTCCAGTGCTTACAGTTGAAACCACTGCAGTGTATGCTTTTCAACAATGGCTCCTGTTGTTTTCCGGAGACCTGTGAGCCATTCTTTGACCTAGCTGCCTCACATGGTAGACCCTCAGATTTTTGAAGACAAATGGAAAATTTAAAACATACAAACAACCTAGTCTTTATATAATAAAATGAATCCCTTCTACCCATTACTTGGTGCTATAGGCTGCATGTTTGTGTCCCTCCCCAAATTTATATGTTGAAACCTAACCCCCAAAGTTAGGAGGTGGGGCCTTGGGGAGGTGATTAGGTCACAAGGTTAGTCCCCTCATGAATGGGATTAGTGCCCTTATAAAGGAGGCCTGAGAGAACTCCCTTGCTCCTTCTGCATCTAAATGTACAGTGAGAAATTTGCTGTGAATGAGGAAGTGGTACCCCACCAGATATTGAATCTGTAGGTACCCTGGTCTTGAACTTCCCAGCCTCCAGAACTGTAAGAACTAAATATTTGTTGTTTATAAGCCACCCAGTTTGCGGTATTTTGTTACAGTAGCCTGAATGGACTAAGACATTTGGCTTCAACAAGGATCAATTTGCGGCCAATGTTATTACATCTATGAGCCATCTTCTTCCCCCAGACCTCCCCTACCACCCAATATATCCATAAATATTTCCCCTTGTATCTCCAAATGGGAAGGACTTTTAAATATAACCAAAATTCCATTTAACAATTAAATAGTTCAAATCCCTCAATTACCTTATATATTAGATATATGATATCATATATATTAATCTTATATAAATTATATATATTATGTATATAAATATATAAATATAAATCAGGGCTTAAATGAGGTCTTCACTTTGCTGCTGGTTGATACGTTTTAAGGCACTTCCCGTCTACAGGTTTCACCTCTATCTTTTTTTTCCCTCCTGCAATTTATTTGTTGGAGAGACTAAGTTATTTGTCTAATGGAGTTTCCCATATTCTGAATTTTGATGGCTACACCCTTGTGGTGAGGTTTAACATGCTCCTTTATCAATCGTATTTCTTGTGAGTGAGAGTGGGGAAGGGGAAAGAAAAGTGGAAGATGAGGTCAGAGATGTAATGAGGAAGACAGATCATGTAGGACTTCATAGGGCACAGGAAATACCCGGGCTTTCTATCAGTCAATTTCTAGTCCATAGAACAGAAACCACGTCAGTGATTTTAACAGAAAGTATACTCTAAGACATTGACTAAGTAGGCAATAGAGTACTGAAAAGGCAAAAGAAAACAAGAAATAGTGCAGAGATAAAAACCAAAGGAAGCAGCTACCATCCACAGGGCTGGGAAAATGAGGGGAAGTGGTGAGGGAATTAGAATCTAGGAACTTAAAGAAGAATTCTCAGACCATTGAGAAGGAAGGTCATCTGATGCTGGTATTGAAGCAACAGCAGCACCCATTGAAGGGGTGCAACAAGACTGTTTTAGGAGTGTAGGAAAGAACACAAAATTGCAAACAGGAACCAACTTCCCTGGCAGAGTAGAGAAACTGGGGGTGATGCTGACAGAGACAGAAATCAAAATAAGAAGAAGCAAGTTTCTTCTTCATGCCTTCTTGTTTCCTTTGAGGACCTCCAATTGGCAGGGATCCACCTGACAAAGAAAAATGTGGTTTGCAGAGTTCCAGCCCCAGTATCTCTTTATAAGCATATATATTTACATTTTTATAGAGAAAAGCCATTTTTTTGGCATACAGTTCAATGGGTTTTGACAGTGCATTTGAGTCATGTAATCACCATCACAATAAAGGCACAAAACAGTTTCATCACTCCTCAGAAGTCCCCCATTTCTCCTTTGCAGTCAGTTGCCCCCTCAGTCTTTAAACCCTGATAACAACTGTTATGTTCTCTCTCTATAGTTTTTAAAAATATTTATCTTTTAAAATTGATATATAATTAACATATGACATGGTATCAGTTTTAGGTGTCCAGTGTAATGATTTGATATATGCGTATATTGTGAAATGATCACCACAGTAAGTTCGTCCATCACTACACACAGTTACAATGTTTTTTCTTGCGATGAGAACTTTAAGATTTATTCTCTTGGCAACTTTCAGATAGATAATAGAGTAGTGTTAACTATAGTCACCATGCTGTGCATTACATCTCCAGGACTTCTTTATCTTATAACTGGAAGTTTGTACTTCTTGACTGCCTTCACCCATTTGCAGCTCCCTACTCTCACCTCTGGCAACCACAAATCTGTTCTCTGTTTCTATGAGTTCGGTTTTTGGGTTTTTTTCATATATAAGTGTTATCATACAGTATTTGTCTTTCTCTATCTGACTTATTTCACTTAACAGAATGCCCTCAAGGTCCATCCATGTTGTAACAAATGGCAGGATTTCCATTTTTTAACAGTGAATAACATTCCATTATATATAAAACTCTCTATATACACCAATGTCTATATATCCATATCTATATCTACCCATATATCACATTTTCTTTATCTAGTCATCCGTCAATGCACACTTAGGTTGTTTCCATGTGCTGCTATGAACATGAGGGTACAGATATCTTTCCAAGACAACGATTTCCTTTCCTTCAGATAAATACCCAGGAATGGAATTGCTAGATCATATAGTAGTTTGATTTTTAATTTTTTGAGGAAACTCTACACTATTTTCCATAGTGGCTGCACCAATTTACATTCCCACCAACAGTGCACAAGTGTTGCGTTTTTTCCACATCCTTGCTGACGTTTGTTATTTCTTGTCTTTTTCATAATAGCCATTCTAACTGGTGTCAGGTGATATGTCATCGTGGTTTTGATTTACATTTCCCTGATGATTAGTGATGTTGAACACCTTTTCACGTACCTGTTGGCCATTTGTATGTCTTCTTTGGAAAACATATAATCAGATTCTTCTGCCTTTTCCAGAATGTCATATACATGTAATCAATATGTAACTTTGTCTGAATTTTCTTTTACTTAACCTAATGCATTTGAGATTTATCCATCTTGTTGCATGTATATAGTTTGTTTCTTTTTATTGTTGGGCACTGTTACATTACAGGGATGTACTATAGTTTGTTAATCCATTTATCCACTGAAGGACACCTGGGTTGCTTCCAGTTTTGGGCATTTATGAATAGAGCTGTTATAAACTTTCGTGTGTAGATATTTGTGTGAAGATAAGTGTAGTGGGCCAAACTGGGGCCCCCAAGAAGATATGCCCATGTCTTCGTCCCTGGAAACTGTGAATGTTACCTTATCTGGAAAAAGGATCTTTGCTGATGTAATTAAATTAGGATCTTAAAATGAGCTCATCCTGGATTATCCAAGTCGGTCTTAAATCCAATGATGTGTTCTTATAGGAGATACACAAAGAAGAAGATACACAGAAGAGAAGATGATGTGAAGACAGAGGTCGGGAGAGTCATAAACCGAGGAAGCCAAATCAGCCAGCAGCTCTCAGAAGCTAGAAGAGGCATGGAGTGGATTCTCCCCCAGGGTCTCTGGAGGGAGTGCAGCTCTCTGTCACCTAGATTTTGGAATGAGAGAATAAATTTCTGTTGTTTGAAGCCACTGAGTTTGTGGTAATTTGTTATGGCATCCCTAGGAAACTAATACAATACATTCCATTTCTTTTGGGTAAATACCTTGGAGTGGGATTGGTGAGTCATTTGGCAAGTGTCTATATTTTTTTCCTTAAGAAGTCTTTTATTTTTACAATTACCTTCTAATCTTTGTCCATATACATTTACATTCTTGATAATTACTACCAAATAGTTTACACGTGGTATTGTGTATTTTGCTTGTTACTGCATTCAGTGTGATAAACATAATTGTATTGCTTAAGTAAGAAAAACTAATTTCAGAAACTTTGAAAAATCAATATATGAAAGAAGATTTCAATAAGCTTAATTCAACCACTATGATTTGTTTTTATTGTTTTCCTTTTATATGCATATTTTACATAGTTCTAAACTATATATTATGTTATATTTTTAAATAAAAACTTTTTATAAGAGAGTTTTAGGTTTGCAAAAAATTGAGAGGAAGGGACAGAGATTTTCCTATACCCTCTGCCCTCACACATGCACAGCTTCCCGCATTATCAACATCATTCACCAGAACTATATATATATATATATATATATATATATATATATATATATATTTTTTTTTTTTTTTTTACCAAGGATGAACCTACACTGACACATGATAGTCACCCAAAGTCCATAGTATACCTTAGAGTTCACTCTTGGTATTGTACATACTATGGATTTGGACAAAAGTATAATGATATATATCCATCATTATAAGAGCATGTAGAGTATTTCACTGCTCTAAAAATCTTTTGTGCTCTGCCTGTTCAATATTCCCCTTGACTCCCCTGGCAAACACTGGTTTTGCCTTTTCCAGAGTGTCACATAGTTGGAATCATACAACATGCGGCCTTTTGAGATTGGCTTCCTTCCCCTCATAACATGCACTTACGTTTCCACCATGTCTTTTCATGGCTTGGTAGCGCATTTCTTTTTAGCACTGAATAGTATTCCATTGTCTGAATGTACCACAGTTTATCCATTCATCTACTGAAGGACATGTTGTTTGCTTCCAAGTTTTGGCAATTATAAATCAAGCTTCTATAAATATCTGTGTGCAGGTTTTTATGTGGACATATGTTTTCAACTAGTTTGGGTAAATACCAAGGACCACGACTGCTGGATCATATGCTAAATGTATGTTTAGTTTTGTAAGAAACTACTAGAGAGCCTTCCAAAGTGGCTGGTAGCATTTGCATTCCTATCAGCAATGATGAGTGTTCTGCTACTTCACATTCTCGCCAAGTATTTGGTGTTGTCAGTGTTCTGGATTTTGTCCATTCTAATAGATGTGTAGTGGTGTCTCACTGCTGTTTTAATATACATTTTCCTGATGACATATGACTTGGATCATCCTTTCATATGCTTACTTGTCATCTGTATATCTTCTTTGGTGAGGTTTCTGTTAGGGTCTTTGGCCCATTTTCAAAGTTTTAAGAGTTCTTTGTATATTTTGGAGAATAGGCCTTTATCAGATGTGCCTTTTCCAAATATCATCTCCCAGTCTGTGACTTGTCTTCTAATTCTCTTGACACTGTTTTTTGCAGGGCAAAGACTTCAATTTAATGAAGTCCAACTTAATCAATTACTTCTTTCATGGATCATGTCTTTGGTGTTGTACCTAAAACAACATCACCTTACCCAAGGTCATGTAGGTTTTCTCTTATATAATCTTCTAGGAGTTTTATAGTTTTGCATGTTACATTTTGGCCTATGATCCATTTTGAGCTAATTTTTGTGAAAGGTCTGTGTCTAGAATAATTTTTTAGCATGTGGATATCCAGTTGTTCCAACACCATTTGTTGAAGAAACTATCTTTACTCCATTGTACTGCCTTTTGTCAAAGATCAGTTGACTGTTTTTGTGAGGGTCTATTTCTGGGCTCTCTGTTCTGTTCCATTGATCTATTTGTCTATTCTTTCAACAATTCCTCACTATCTTGATTACTGTAGATTTATAGTAAGTCTTGAAATTGAGTAGTGTCAGTCCTCCAATTTCTTCTCCTTCAAGATTGGTGGCTGTTTTGAGTCTTTTGCCTCTCCATATGAACTTTAGAATCAGTTTGTCAACATCCATAAAATATCTTGCTAGGATTTTTATTGGGATTGCATTGAATCTATAGATAAAACTGGGAAGAACTGGCGTATTAATACTGAGTCACGAATATGGAACATCTCTCCATTTATTTAGCTCTTCTTTATCTCTGATAATTTTCCTATCTTTGAAGTCTGCTCTGTCTGAAATTAATATATCTAGCCCTGCTTTTGATGAGTGTTAGCATTTACTTTTAAAATTGTGGTATAACTGATATACAAAATTATTAGCTTCAGGTGTACAACATAATGATTTGATATTTGTATATATTAGAAAATGATTACTTACTTCTAGTTAACATCTGTAACTATACATAGTCACAGAATATTTTCTTGTAATGAGAAATTTAAAGATTTACTCTCTTAACAAGTTTTTTTTTTACATCTTTATTGGAGTATAATTGCTTTATATTGGTGTGTTAGTTTCTGCTTTATAACAAAGTGAATCAGTTATACATATACATATGTTCCCATATCTCTTCCCTCTTGCGTCTCCCTCCCTCGCACCCTCCCTATCCCATCCCTTTAGGTGGTCACAGAGCACCGAGCTGATCTCCCTGTGCTATGCAGCTGCTTCCCACTAGCTATCCATTTTATGTTTGGTAGTGTATATATGTCTATGCCACTCTCTCACTTTGTCACAGCTTACCCTTCCCCCTCCCCATATCCTCAAGTCCATTCTCTAGTAGGTCTGTGTCTTTATTCCTGTTTTACCCCTAGGTTCTTCATGACATTTTTTTCTTAAATTCCATATATATGTGTTAGCATACGGTATTTGTCTTTCTCTTTCTGACTTACTTCACTCTGTATGACAGACTCTAGGTCCATCCACCTCATTACAAATAGCTCAATTTCGTTTCTTTTTATGGCTGAGTAATATGCCATTGTATATATGTGCCACATCTTCTTTATCCATTCATCTGATGATGGACACTTAGGTTGTTTCCATGTCCTGGCTATTGTAAATAGAGCTGCAATGAACATTTTGGTACATGACTCTTTTTGAATTATGGTCTTCTCAGGGTATATGCCCAGTAGTGGGATTGCTGGGTCATACGGTAGTTCTATTTGTAGATTTTTAAGGAACCTCCATACTGTTTTCCATAGTGGCTGTACCAATTCACATTCCCACCAGCAGTGCAAGAGTGTTCCCTTTTCTCCACACCCTCTCCAGTATTTATTGTTTCTAGATTTTTTGGTGATGGCCATTCTGACTGGTGTGAGATGATATCTCATTGTAGTTTTGATTTGCATTTCTCTAATGATTAATGGTGTTGAGCATTCTTTCATGTGTTTGTTGGCAGTCTGTATATCTTCTTTGGAGAAATGTCTATTTAGGTCTTCTGCCCATTTTTGGATTGGGTCTTTTTTTTTTTTGTTATTGAGCTGCATGAGCTGCTTGTAAATTTTGGAGATTAATCCTTTGTCAGTTGCTTCATTTGCAAATATTTTCTCCCGTTCTGAGGGTTGTCTTTTCATCTTGTTTATGGTTTCCATTGCTGTGCAAAAGCTTTGAAGTTTCATTAGGTCCCATTTGTTTATTTTTGTTTTTATTTCTATTTGTCTACAAGGTGGGTCATGCTGTGATTTATGTGATAGAGTGTTCTGCTGATGTTTTCTTCTAAGAGTTTGATAGTTTCTGGCCTTACATTTAGGTCTTTAATCCATTTTGAGCTTATTTTTGTGTATGGTGTTAGGGAGTGATCTAATCTCATACTTTTACATGTACCTGTCCAGTTTTCCCAGCACCACTTATTGAAGAGGCTGTCCTTTCTCCACTGTGCATTCCTGCCTCCCTTATCAAAGATAAGGTGACCATATGTGCGTGGGTTTATCTCTGGGCTTTCTATCCTGTTCCATTGATCTATATTTCTGTTTTTGTGCCAGTACCATACTGTCTTGATTACTGTAGCTTTGTAGTATAGTCTGAAGTCTGAGAGCCTGATTCCTCCAGCTCTGTTTTTCGTACTCAAGATTGCTTTGGCTATTCGGAGTCTTTTGTATTTCCATACAAATTGTGAAATTTTTTGTTGTAGTTCTGTGAAAAATGCCAGTGGTAGTTTGATGGGATTGCATTGAATCTGTAGATTGCTTTGGGTAGTAGAGTCATTTTCACAATGTCGATTCTTCCAATCCAAGAACATGGTATATCTCTCCATCTATTTGTATCATCTTTACTTTCTTTCATCAGTGTCTTATAATTTTCTGCATACACGTCTTTTGTCTCCTTAGGTAGGTTTATTCCTAGATATTTTATTCTTTTTGTTGCAATGGTAAATGGGAGGGTTTTCTTGATTTCACTTTCAGATTTTTCATCATTAGTGTATAGGAATGCCAGAGATTTCTGTGCATTAATTTTGTATCCTGCTACTTTACCAAATTCATTGATTAGCTCTAGTAGTTTTCTGGTAGCATGTTTAGGATTCTCTACGTATAGTATCATGTCATCTGCAAAGAGTGACAGCTTTACTTCTTCTTTTCCAATTTAGATTCCTTTTATTTCCTTTTCTTCTCTGATTGCTGTGGCTAAAACTTCCAAAACTATGTTGAATAGGAGTGGTGAGAGTGGGCAACCTTGTCTTGTTCCTGAGCTTAGTGGAAATGCTTTCAGTTTTTCACCATTGAGGACGATGTTGGCTGTGGGTTTGTCATATATGGCCTTTATTATGTTGAGGAAAGTTCCCTCTATGCCTACTTTCTGCACAGTTTTTATCATAAGTGGGTGTTGAATTTTGTCGAAAGCTTTCTCTGCGTCTACTGAGGTGATCATAAGGTTTTTCTCCTTCAATTTGTTAATATGGTGTATCACATTGATTGATTTGCGTATATTGAAGAATCCTTGCATTCCTGGAATAAACCCCACTTGATCATGGTGTATGATCCTTTTAATGTGCCGTTGGATTCTTTTTGCTAGTATTTTGTTGAGGATTTTTGCATCTATGTTCATCAGTGATATTGGCCTGTAGTTTTCTTTCTTTGTGACATCCTTGTCTGGTTTTGGTCTCAGGGTGATGGTGGCCTCGTAGAATGAGTTTGGGAGTGTTCCTCCCTCTGCTGTATTTTGGAAGAGTTTGAGAAGGATAGGTGTTAGCTCTTCTCTAAATGTTTGCTAAAATGTACCTGTGAAGCCATCTGGTCCTGCGCTTTTGTTTGTTGGAAGATTTTTCATCACTGTTTCAATTTCAGTGCTTGTGATTGGTCTGTTCATATTTTCTATTTCTTCCTGATTCAGTCTTGGAAGGTTATACCTTTGTAAGAATTTGTCCATTTCTTTCAGGTTGTCCATTTTGTTGGCATAGAGTTGCTTGTAGTAGTCTCTTAGGATGTTTTGTATTTCTTTGGTGTCTGTTGTAACTTCTCCTTTTTCATTTCTAATTTTATTGATTTGCATCCTCTCTCTCTTTTTCTTGATGAGTCTGGCTAATGGTTTATCAATTTTGTTTATCTTCTCAAAGAATCAGCTTTTAGTTTTATTGATCTTTGCTATCGTTTCCTTCATTTCTTTTTCATTTATTTCTGATCTGATCTTTATGATTTCTTTCCTTCTGCTAACTTTAGGGGTTTTTTGTTCTTCTTTCTCTAATTGCTTTAGGTGCAAGTTTAGGTTGTTTATTCGAGATGTTTCCTGTTTCTTAAGGTAGGATTGTATTGCTATAAACTTCCCTCTTAGAACTGCTTTTGCTGCATCCCATAGGTTTTGGGTTGTTGTGTCTCCATTGTAATTTGTTTCTAGGTATTTTTTGATTTCCTCTTTGATTTCTTCAGTGATCACTTCGTTATTAAGTAGTGTATTGTTTAGCCTCCATGTGTTTATATTTTTTACAGATCTTTTCCTGTAATTGATATCTAGTCTCATAGCGTTGTGGTCGGAAAAGATATTTGATACAATTTCAATTTTTGTAAATTTACCAAGGCTTGATTTGTGACCCAAGATATGATTTATCCTGGAGAATGTTCCATGAGCACTAGAGAAAAATGTGTATTCTGTTGTTTTTGGATGGAATGTCCTATAAATATCAATTAAGTCCATCTTGTTTAATTTATCACGTAAAGCTTGTGTTTCCTTATTTATTTTCATTTTGGATGATCTGTCCATGGGTGAAATTGGGGTGTTAAAGTCCCCTACTATGAATGTGTTACTGTTGATTTCCCCTTTTATGGCTGTTAGTATTTGCCTTATGTATTGAGGTGCTCCTATGTTGGGTGCGTAAATATTTACAATTGTTATATCTTCTTCTTGGATCGATCCCTTGATCATCATGTAATGTCCTTTGTCCCTTCTAATAGTCTTTATTTTAAAGTCTATTTTGTCTGATATGAATATTGCTACTCCAGCTTTCTTTTGATTTCCATTTTCATGGAATATCTTTTTCCATCCCCTTACTTTCAGTCTGTATGTGTCTCTAGGTCTGAAGTGGGTCTCTTGTAGGCAGCATATATATGGGTCTTGTTTTTGCATCCATTCAGTCAGTCTGTGTCTTTTGGTGGGAACATTTAGTCCATTTACATTTAAGGTAATAATCGATATGTATGTTCCTATTCCCATTTTCTTAATTGTTTTGGGTTTGTTATTGTAGGTCTTTTCCTTCTCTTGTGTTTCTTGCCTAGAGAAGTTCCTTTAGCATTTGTTGTAAAGCTGGTTTGGTGGTGCTGCACTCTCTCAGCTTTTGCTTGTCTGTAAAGGTTTTAATTTCTCCGTCAAATCTGAATGAGATCCTTGCTGGGTAGAGTAATCTTGGTTGTAGGTTTTTCTCCTTCATCACTTTAAATATGTCCTGCCAGTCCTTTCTGGCTTGCAGAGTTTCTGCTGAAAGATCAGCTGTTAACCTTATGGGGATTCCCTTGTGTGTTATTTGTTGTTTTTCCCTTGCTGCTTTTAATATGTTTTCTTTGTATTTAATTTTTGACAGTTTGATTAATATGTGTCTTGGCGTATTTCTCCTTGGATTTATCCTCTATGGGACTCCCTGTGCTTCCTGGACTTGATTAACTATTTCCTTTCCCATATTAGGGAAGTTTTCAACTATAATCTCTTCAAATATTTTCTCAGTCCCTTTCTTTTTCTCTTCTTCTTCTGGACCCCTATAATTTGAATGTTGGTGTGTTTAATGTTGTCCCAGAGGTCTCTGAGACTGTCTTCAAGTCTTTTCATTCTTTTTTCTTTATTCTGCTCTGCAGTAGTTATTTCCACTATTTTTTCTTCCAGGTCACTTATCCATTCTTCTGCCTCAGTTATTCTGCTATTGATCCCATCTAGAGTATTTTTAATTTCATTTATTGTGTTGTTCATCATTGCTTGTTTCATCTTTAGTTCTTCTAGGTCCTTGTTAAATGTTTCTTTCATTTTCTCTATTCTATTTCCAAGAATTTGGATCATCTTTACTATCATTATTCTGAATTCTTTTTAAGGTACACTGCCTATTTCCTCTTCATTTGTTAGGTCTAGTGGGTTTTTATCTTGGTCCTTCATCTGCTGTGTGTTTTTCTGTCTTCTCATTTTGCTTATCTTACTCTGTTTGTGGTCTCCATTTTGCAGGCTGCAGGTTCGTAGTTCCCGTTGTTTTTGGTGTCTGTCCCCAGTGGCTAAATTTGGTTCAGTGGGTTGTGTAGGCTTCCTGGTGGAGGGGACTAGTGCCTGTGTTCTGGTGCATGAGGCTGGATCTTGTCTTTCTGGTGGGCAGGTCCACATCTGGTGGTGTGTTTCGGGGTGTCTGTGGACTTATTATGATTTTAGGCAGTCTCTCTGCTAATGGTTGGGGTTGTGTTCCTGTCTTGCTAGTTGTTTGGCATAGGGTGTTCAGCACTGTAGCTTGCTTGTCGTTGAGTGAAGCTGGGTGCTGGTGTTGAGATGGAGATCTCTGGGAGAATTTTGCCATTTGATATTATGTGGAGCTGGGAGTCCTCTTGTGGACCAGTGTCCTGTAGTTGGCTCTCCCACCTCAGAGGCACAGCACTGACTCCTGGCTGCAGCACGAAGAGCCTTTCATCCACACGGCTCAGAATAAAAGGGAGAAAAAGTAGAAAGAAAGAAAGAAAGAAAGAAAGAAAGAAAGAAAGAAAGAAAGAAAGAAAGAAAGAAAGAAAGAAAGAAAGAAAGAAAGAAAGAAAGAAAGAAAGAAAGAAAGAAAGAAAGGAAGGAAGGAAGGAGGAAGGAAGAAAGGAAGGAGGGAAGGAAGGAAAGAAAGAAAGAAGATAAAATAAAATAAAGTAAGATAAAATAAAATATAGTTATTAAAATAAAAAATAATTATTAAGAAAAAAAAATTTTTTAAGGAAAAAAAAAACCAAAACGGACGGATAGAACCCTAGGACAAATGGTGGAAGCAAAGCTATACAGACAAAATCTCACACAGAAGCATACATATACACACTCACAAAAAGAGGAAAAGGGAAAAAAATAATAAATCTTGCTTTCAAGTCCACCTCCTCAATTTGGGATGATTCGTTGTCTATTCATGTATTCCACAGATGCAGGGTACATCAAGTTGATTGTGGAGCTTTAATCCGCTGCTTCTGATGCTGCTGGGAGAGATTTCCCTTTCTGTTCTTTGTTCTCACAGCTCCCAGGGGCTCAGCTTTGGATTTGGCCCCGCCTCTGCGTGTAGGTCGCTGGAGGGCGTCTGTTCTTCCTCAGACAGGACGGGGTTAAAGGAGCAGCTGCTTCGGGGACTCTGGCTCACTCAGGCCGGGGGTAGGGAGGGGTGCAGATGCGGGGTGAGCCTGTGGCGGCAGAGGCCAGCGGGACGTTGCACCAGCCTGAGGCACGCCGTGCATTTTCCTGCGGAAGTTGTCCCTGGATCACGGGACCCTGGCAGTGGCGGGCTGCACAGGCTCCCCAGAAGGGGGCTGTGGATAGTGACCTGTGCTCGCACACAGGCTTCTTGGTGGCGGCAGCAGCGGCCTTAGCGTCTCATGCCCGTCTCTGGGGTCCGCGCTTTTAGCCGCGGCTCGTGCCTGTCTCTGGAGCTCCTTTAAGCAGCGCTCTTAATCCCCTCTCCTCGCGCACCAGGAAACAAAGAGGGAAGAAAAAGTCTCTTGCCTCTTCGGCAGGTCCAGACTTTTCCCCGGACTCCCTCCCGGCTAGTTGTGGCGCACTAACCCCCTGCAGGCTGTGTTCACGCCGCCAACCCCAGTCCTCTCATGCTCTCTGACCGAAGCCTGAGCCTCAACTCCAGGCCCCGCCCGCCCCGGCTGGTGAGCAGACAAGCCTCTCGGGCTGGTAAGTGCCGGTTGTCACCGATCCTCTGTGCGGGAATCTCTCCGCTTTGCCCTCCGCACCCCTGTGGCTGCGCTCTCCTCCGCGGCTCCGAAGGTTTCCCCCTCCACCACCCGCAGTCTCCGCCTGCGAAGGGGCTTCTAGTGTGTGGAAACCTTTCCTCCTTCACAGCTCCCTCCCACTGGTGCAGGTCCCATCCCTATCCTTTTGTCTCTGTTTATTTTCTTTTCTTTTGCCCTACCCAGGTACGTGGGGACTTTCTTGCCTTTTAGGAGGTCTGAGGTCTTCTGCCAGCATTCAGTAGGTGTTCTGTAGGAGTTGTTCCAGGTGTAGATGTATTTCTGGTGTATCTGTGGGGAGGAAGGTGATCTCCACGTCTTACTCTTCCACCATCTTCCCGATCGTCACAACTTTCAAATATGCAGTACAGTACTATTAATGATAGTTGCCATGCTATACATTACAACCATTTGTTTACTTTTAATTTGTATGCATCTTTATATTTAAAGTGGGTTGCTTATAGACAACATATAGTTAGGATTTGTTCTTGTTCCACTCTGACAATCCATGTTTTTAAACTGGTACTTTTAGACTTGACATCAAAGTGATTATTAATATAGCTGGATTAATATCTACCATATTCACTATGGCTAGTATATATTTAACTTTATAAGAAACTGCCAAAATATTTCCTGAAGTGGCTGTACCATTTCGCATTTCCACCAGGCATGTATGAGTGTTCTAGTAACTCCACTAATGTGTACATAGTAGTAAATAATTGTGGTTTTAACTTAAATTTCCCTAATGACTATGACATTGAGCATCTTTTCCTGTGCTTATTTTCTATCGTTTTTCCCTTTTGTTGAAGTGTTTGTCCAAATCTTTTCCTCATTTTGTAGTGGATTGCTTGTTTTATTATTGTTGAATTTTGAGAGTTTTTTATATATTGTGGATGCAAAATTATTATCAGATATGTAATATCTGATAATGTTTTCCCCAATCTGTGGATTGCATTTTCATTTTCTTAGCAAAAGTTTTAAATTTTGCTGAAGTCTAATTTATCATTTTTTAAATGGGTTGTGCTTTGGTGTCGTGTCTTGTCTAAGAACTCTTTGCCCAACCCCAGATCCCAAGGTCACAGTGGCTTTGTCCTATACTTTTTCCTAAAAGATTTTTAGTTTTATGTTTTACATTTAGGTCTAGGATCCATTTTTTTTTTTTTTTTTTTTTTTTTTTTTTTTGCGGTATGCAGGCCTCTCACCATTGTGGCCTCTCCCATTGCGGAGCACAGGCTCCGGACGCGTAGGCTCAGCGGCCATAGCTCACGGGCACAGCCGCTCGGCGGCATGTGGGATCTTCCCAGACCGGGGCACGAACCCGTGTCCCCTGCATTGGCAGGCGGACTCCCAACCACTGCGCCACCAGGGAAGCCCTAGGATCCATTTTGAGTTAATTTCTGTATAAGGTGAGAGGTATAGGTCGAGACTAATTTCTTTGCCTATAGATGCCCAATTGTTCCAGTTGTTGAAAAGACTATTATTTAACCATTTAATTGCCTTTGCACCTTAGTTGAAAATCAATTGATCATATTTGTGCATGTGATTTCTGGACTCCCATTTCTGTCTCATTGATCAATGTAGTTATTCTTTTGCCAATACCGCACTGTCTTTTTTTTAAATTAATTTTTATTGGAGTATAGTTGATTTACAATATTGTGTTAGCTTCTGCTGTACAGCAAAGTGAATATGCTGTACAGCAAAGTGAATCGGTTATACATATACATATATCCACTCTTTCTTAGATTCTATTCCCAGATAGGTCGTTACAGGTATCGAGTAGAGTTCCCTGTGCTATACAGTAGGTTCTTTTTTTTTTTTTTTTTTTTTTTTTTTGCTGTACGCAGGCCTCTCACTGTTGTGGCCTCTCCTGTTGCGGCCTCTCCTGTTGCAGAGCACAGGCTCCGGATGCGCAGGCTCAGCGGCCATGGCTCACGGGCCCAGCCTTTCTGCGGCATGTGGGATCTTCCCGGACCGGGGTATGAACCCGTGTCCCCTGCATCGGCAGGCGGACTCTCAACCACTGCGCCACCAGGGAAGCCCTACAGTAGGTTCTTATTAGTTATCTATTTTATATATATTCGTGCGTATATGTTAATCCCAATCTCCCAATTTATCCCTCTCCCCCTTTCCCCCTTGAATACTACATTGTCTTGATATACTTAGACACACTGTGGTGTTAAAGTAAGCATGGTAATCAGGTCGTGTGGGTCTTACAAAATTGTTTATTTGTATGTTTATTTAAGTATCTACATGTCCATTGGTCCACTCCCACTCAACTCTTATGTAGTTGTATAGAAATAGTGTTTAATGTGGGATGCAGGTGCTTCTTAACATGATGTGGGGTGAGGATGTCAAAAATAAAAGCAGAGGGGCGGGCAGCATCTTAAAATACCCAGTCTCCCACCAGTCCCTCCCTCTGGGTGCAAAGCAGCCCCTTCTACACCAGAGGGCGCACCAAGCAGGCACTTAAGCTAGCTCTGCCAGGATCCCCTCTTCCCAGTTTGGTCCCAAGCTGGTCTCCCAGATTCACCTCTCCCTGCTCTCATAGCCTTGGTTTTCTGGCCCCTATATTTGGAATAATGACGCCTCCCACGCAGGAGGCAACGTCCTACCAAAGGTACTAAGGATTCCAGGGGCAGATGGTAGTCCTTAGGGAGGAGGGAGGCTGGAAGCTTCCTCTTGTCTGAGGGACCTTGCGAAAAGAGCAGCCGTAGTGAGACCCATTTTGTTGCCTTCTTGACTTCCCTCAAAGGACAAAGGCTGGGGCAGAGATGGAGGAGTGGCGGGAGTGGGAGGGGCATTAAGGGAATGAACAGAGATCTCTGTATTTTGACACAGGACTGCTCCTGTGGGGGTTGAGTGAAGACAAAATAAGGGAGGTTTTTATGGAAGGCTGCGTCTTGGTCTCAATGACAAAAGGCTGGTAGGGTTTGTTTTTTAATTAAAAATTAAATAACTTTTTCCTAATTATAAAATTAAAATAATATGGAAAATTTAGCAACTACAGGAAAGACAACAACAACAACAAAAGGTGGGGAGAATAGTATGTTTCTTAGATATCTCATCATCCAGAGAAATCCACCGTTAGTAGGTTGGTATGTGTTATTTTTTTTATATCTTATGTGCATATTTATAAAATTGTATCCCACCAAACTTCTTTGAAACCTGCCTTTTGCAGGGTCCATCTTTCCATGCCACTCCATGTTCTTCTACTGTATCATTCTTCATGTCCATTTCACATTCCATTGAATAAATGTGCCAGAGTTTATTTAATCAATCCCTTATATGCCTGTAAATTATTTCCAGATTTTGATTTTTGTAAAAATGCTGTAACAATCAACTTTGGAGCTAAATTTCATAAAATATTCATATTTATTTCCTTAGGGGGAATGTGCATGAGCACAATCTAGGATCATGTTAATCTAATTTTAATCTAATGGGATACCATTTTTTATTCTTTCTGGCAGTGGGATTGTAGAGTCAGAGAGTAAATGCATATGTAATTTTGCTAAGTATAAGTAATCTACCATTTTTCATCCCCCCCAGCCATGTGTAAGAGTTCTTGTTTCTCCCAGCCTTACCAGCTGGCTATGTTATCAAATTTCTGGATGACTAGACACAGGGGGACACAGAGCAACATAAACAACAGAAAACAGAAACAGACCCAGAGGCTCACACATAGGAGGAACAAATGGGAAGAGAAATGCCAGCTTAATATGGGGAGACACTTTCTGACAGTGGGAGCTGTCTAATGATAGCAGGGGCTTCTTGGGAAGTGATGGGCTCCCTGTCACTGCAAGTGTTTAAGGAGAGACCAGATGGCCATTCAGCAGAATGTGGTACAGGAGGCTTCAGCAACTTGGCGTCTGGATCAAGGACCTTTAACGCCTGGAGAAAAATCACACAACTATATTGATTGATTGCCTCAATTTAAATCCATGAGCTTTAATTAAGCCTTTATTGCTGCCAGGAAATTGTATGTCCTTAGTCTATTCACTCTCCCATTTACTTCTAGATCATTATTCACACCTTCTCCTCAAAACCTTGACACTTCCTCCACTGTCCTTATTCTCAGCCCCTGACTGTCTTACTTTCCTGATCAAATGACATTGATCAGAAGAGAGCCTCCCCAGACTCCACCAGAACACCTGTACACCACTGGTCTCTGCTCCCAGGTCCTCGTCTCCCGCTAGACTCCATAGGTGAACTTTCCGTGCTCCAAGCTAGAGCCATTTCTTCCACGTATGCACTGGGCCCCATCCCCTTTTCACTACTCAGGGCATTGCTCCAACTCTTCTCTACTATCCCCACCCTCATCTCCTCCTACTTCCCCTCCCTTCTTCGCACCCCTCCATGTCACTAGTCTCCTTACTTTTGCTTCAAAACACCAGGCACACTCTTGCCTTAGAGCCTTTGCTTTGACTGTTTCCTTTCTTTGGAAAGCTCTTCTCACAGATAACCGTCTGCATAACACATAACTACTTTACCTCTATTTACATGGACTGAATTAAAAGACCAGTCTAACTACAGGCTCTTTACAAGAGGTATCTAAAACGTAAGAATACATAAAGGGCCAAAGTAAAAGAATGAACAATTTTCCATGCAAACAGCAGCCAAAATAATGGTAGTGTAGCTATATTAATTTTGAATAAAACTGACTTTAAGGCAAAAAGCATCACTGAGATAAGGAAGACCACCTTATAGTAGCAAAATTTAAAAATTTCCAACAGGATGTAATAATTCTAAATGTATATGCACCTAATAACAGCCTCAAAGTAATATAAAGCCTAAATCCACAATTCTGGTGGGACATTTTAACACACCTCTCTTATTAATTATCTCCTAGCATGAGATAGTCTATTTATATCTCTTTAGTAGACTGTGAGCATCCCAAGGTCACAGATTGCCTTGATCATTTATATTCTGAGCGATGTGCACAGAACTGGCCTTTATTCATTTTTTTACTGGACTAAACTTCCTTCAGCATTGGTGAGGTTACTATCTTCTGAAGTAGCACATTCTTTCTGTGAGAGCATTCCCAGTGCTCTCACTCTTAGAAGGATCTCAGTCTTCTGGATTAAAACCTGTCCTCTCCACTCTCCCAGCTTTCCTAATATGGTTTAGGCATGTATGGGTTTTCGAGGATTTCCCTCCAGGAATGGGTGTGTCTGAGACCAGATCTTTTAAACCATAGGTGGGTATTAATTGCAAGGAATTTAAAATAGATCATTTTTTTCTTTCCTACAGTCCTGGCTGGGCATGGTTTCTATTAGAAGAATCCTTTCTGGACAATTACCCATCCATCCTCAGTAATGTATCTGGGAGTTGGCATTAAGACTTTTCAGTTATTCAGATTGTCAGAATTTTTATCTCCTGGTGAAACTTCTGGAAGCTCTCATGGCAGCTGTTGCATGTGCTCAGGGGCAAAGCTAAAGCTCTTTTTTTTTTTTTTTTTTTTGGTACGGGGGCCTCTCACTGTTGTGGCCTCTCCCGTTGCGGAGCACAGGCTCCAGATGCGCAGGCTCAGCGGCCATGCCTCACGGGCCTAGCCGCTCCGCGGCATGTGGAATGTTCCCAGACCGGGGCACGAACCCGTGTCCCCTGCATCAGCAGGCGGACTCTCAACCACTGCACCACCAGGGAGGCCCCAAAGCTAAAGCTCTTGCCTTTGTCTTTGGCAGGCCCTTAGGCCAGGGCTGTAAATCTGAGCCCATCGAGACCATTGTAACAATTCACTGACGTTCTTGAGAGTTGTAGCACTTCTATAGAGATTTAAATGTGTGGGAGGCTGTGGGGATTGAAAGAGTTTGTAGGTCTTGGCTTTTCTCTGGGTTCCAGTTACTATCCATTTGTACTGTACACCCTCCCCCATAGCTTCTCCATCCTTCTCTGCTCTGCTCAGTGTCCAGAGGAGCTGGTCCTCAGATCACATCCCCTGGGTTATCTGGTTGGGTTTTGCCAGTGGAGGTACTGGCTGGAGGTCAAATGGAAGAGCAGAGAGAGGTTAGAGAAGTTCTTTCCCACTTTGGTGCCATGGTTCTGAGACGACCTCTTCCATGGTTCCAGCAGAGCACCCGTAAGCCATTTCCCCCCTTGCCACTAGACTTAGAGGTGGTAGCATCTTCCCACAGTTGTCAGTACCTGGGCGCCTCAAACCAGTTGTTATTCTCTTATCCTTGACCATAAATAGCCTTTCAGGTCTCCAAGTCCCACCTAAGTGGACTTCTTTTCCTGCTGGGACCTGACTGGGAAACAAAAATATACAGAATATGCCTTCTGCCTGGAAGATGGTTCCTTTCTTTACTTTATGGGCTCGGAGTCCTTGTCAGATACACCTGAGAGGACTCTTGCACTAGGTCTCAGGTGACTCTCTGTGACTCAGAAAAGGAAAGACACTTCCTTAGGGTCACAGAGGTAAGAGAGAAGCCTCTGATTCTTATCCCCCGTGCTGTGCTCTTCCCACTAACGGCTGGGCTTCTCTCGGTGCTGCCTTCACCAAGGAGACATGGGGAGGGGGGATACATTAGGACTTTTAGAATTGTAAGCAAAAGCAAAAAAAAAAACTCAAGCCAGTTTAAGAGAAATAAGAAAAATGTTGTTAGAGTGTAGGGGTGTCTTGTGAAACCTCCAGGACAGGGAAGCTGTTGGGCCTCGCGAACCAGGGGTGCAAACACCCTTCATAGGGAATATTCTTAGAAACCCAAGTCCTTTTCCTTTCAGTGGCTGGGTTTTCTGTCTGGCTGCCTTTATCTTCTTGGCATCTGGTTCCTGGATGGTCTTGGCCACTTCTGTGCTCTGCCACAAGTGAGAGCTACTTCCACCACCGTGCTCAGACCATTCCACAGAAGTTTGCTGAATATCTACTATGTGCCAGGCACAGCACTGGAAGGTAGGTCCTCCGTTCTTGTGGAGTGGGGCACTGGGGAGACAGATAATAGTCAAACAAATAAATAAACAAGGAAATTTCAGAGAGTGATAAGTGGTATTAACAGGGGAATGACAGGGGAGGGGCTCTTTTACTTTGGGTGGTCAGGGAAGAGCTCTCTTAGGAAGATGATGTGACCTGAGACCCTGGTGGAGAGAAGAATCAGGTAGAATTTTGTGAGCCAAAGAAAGGGTCTAGAACTTTTATTCTAAGTGCAATAATAAGAAGCTGTTGGGCTTCCCTGGTGGCACAGTTGTTAAGAATCCTCCTGCCAGATACATATATGCACTACCAAATGTAAAACCGATAGCTAGTGGGAAGCAGCTGCATAGCACAGGGAGATCAGCTCAGTGCTTTGTGACTACCTAGTGGGGTGGGATAGGGAGGGTGGGAGGGAGGGAGGGAGACGCAAGAGGGAAGAGATATGGGGATATATGTATATGTATAGATGATTCACTTTGTTATAAAGCAGAAACTAACACCATTGTAAAGCAATTATACTCCAATAAAGATGTTAAAAAAAAAAAAAAAAAGAATCTGCCTGCCAATGCAGGGGACACGGGTTGGAGCCCTGGTCTGGGAAGATCCCACACGCTGTGGAGCAACTAAGCCCATGTGCCACAACTACTGAGCCTGCGCTCTAGAGCCTGTGCACCACAGCTACTGAAGCCTGCGCGCCTAGAGCCCGTGCTCCACAACAAGACAAGCCACCGCAGTGAGAAGCCTGCGCACAGCAACGAAGAGTAGCCCCTGCTCACTGCAACTAGAGAAAGCCCGTGCGCAGCAGTGAAGACCCAGTGCAGCCAAAAATAAACTAAAGAAAAAAAAAAGCGGTTGAAGAGTTTTAGGTTGGAGGAGGATGTGATCTCACTCACATTGCTAAAGGATGAGTCTGGCAACTTTGTGGTTAAGGGGTTTTAGATGGTCAGGGTTTCAACATGGAGGCAGAGCAGACAGGACAGACTGACTGGTTGGATGTTGTGGGCAGGGGGCTGGTGAGGTAAGAGGACTAAAAATTGCCTCAGGTCTTTTTTTTGATCAGCTGGGAAGAGGTGGTACCGTTTAATGACATGCCTTGATTTCAACCCACAGCCAGCTCCAGAGCCTCCCGTTCTCCAGGTGGGGAAAGGTCTTTCTTTACCAGGCTCACAGCTTCCGCAATGACTCCCAGTGCCCGCCCCGGCCGCCTCTGTCCACAGGCCCCATTGCGTTCAGGAATCTGGGTCAGGTTCTACTGGGGCTGGGAGGGAAGTCCTTCAGGGCAGCACCCCGCGGAGTGAGGTGATGTCCCAGCTGTTTCCCCTCTCACGATAGATGGTAAGCTCCCTGCAATCCCTGCCTTGGAACACTTCCTAGACGCGGGGTCAGCCCGTGTCCCCAGACTCCGATCTGGAGTCGCTAAGTCTGGCTTGTGTGATTGTTCTCACGGACTCCTGGTAAGATGTGTGTTTTTCAGCTCTAGTCTGGCTACGATTGTCATTCCTAATCTGCTCCTTCTACTTCCCAGGGGAGCCGGGCTGTTCCTTCTTTGACTCCTCAAGCCCCTACCCCCATTTCTGCCCCTTTATTTGCCACAAGTCACCTGGCCTCCCACTGCAGAAAAGGCCCCTGCCCTGCCCCTCCCCCAGCCCATCTGAGCAAGCACCTGGCCTTCCCTCTCAGCAGCAGGTGCACCTCTGCACTGTGTTCTTGCACTGCACGCTGGGAAACTCGTGGACCTACGCTCAGACAGACCTGGGTCTGAACCTTTGATCTTCCACTCACTGGCTGTGTGATCTCAGGAGAGCTACTTAACCTCTCTTGCCCTCGTTCCTCACCTCTAAAGAGGGGAGAGTAATAACTACATCACTGGATCGTGGTGAGACACAAACAAGGTAAGTCATAGAAAGTGCTTAGTACAGCAGGTCTGTATATGGGAAGAAGTCAGTGACTGACTTCTTATGTAATAATAGTAGTTTTTTTTTTAATTTATTTATGGCTGCGTTGGGTTTTCGTTGCTGCGCGCGGGCTTTCTCTAGTTGCTGTGAGTGGGGGCTACTCTTGGTTGTGGTGCGTGGGCTTCTCATTATGGTGGCTTCCCTTGTTGTGGAGCACGGGCTCTAGGTGCGCAGGCTTCAGTAGTTGTGGTGCACGGGCTTAGTTGCTCCGCAGCATGTGGGATCTTCCCGGACCAGGGCTCGAACCCATGTCCTCTACACTGGCAGGCGGATTCTTAACGACTGCGCCACCAGGGAAGCCCATAGTAGATTTTTATTATTATTATTTTGCTCCTTTTCCCAAGACCTCACTTCTTCAGTTACCCTCGAAGCTCATCTTTCTCCCTGAACCCGGGGAGCACAAGAAGCAGAGGAAACAGTAGATTCATGCTGGAGAAGCCAAAGTGGTTTCTAGAGACAGGCCCTTAGCAGGCTTCCTTCCAGAAGGACACCTGAAGCTGTCCTCAGGCTGTCCAGAACAATCCCCTGAGATCCAAAGGGCCAAGGAATGTCCACTAAGTCACTCCCTTAATTAGGTACCAAAACAGTGACAGAAGTAGCATTTTTCTGCCGTGTCTCTGCTGAGACTGTCCTGCTGTTTTTGGAAAGGGGCTACCCCTTAAACTTTGGAAAGAGGGCCTCTGTCTTAGCTTGGGATGCAGGGCCACAGCTCGGATGCCTGAGATTGCCCAGGAGTGTGGGGACAAGGATGCTAGCCAGGGAGGAGTGTGGCTGGCCACACAGTTGGCACCCTGATCGCTTTTCCTCCCGGCTCAACAGCGTTTGAATTCATTGTTAGGGAGGCAGAAGCTACAGCCCCTCCTGCTAGGATGGTGGTCCTCAGAGTGTAACGGGTATACTAATCACCTGGAAGCCTTGTTAAAACACAGCTTGCTGGACCCTAGCCCCAGAGCTTCTGATTCAGTAGTTGTTGGAGGAGGTCTGAGACTTTGCCTTTCCTATACGATGCCAGGAATTGCTGACGCTGCCGGTCTAGGACCACTCTTGGAAAACCACCACCCTGGAGAACTGCATATTTGCACACTCTCCTTTTGCATCCTGTCTGAGGGTGGGAAATAGGGGAAAGAAAAAGGGGCAGGAATCTCGGGCTCTTATTTTCACTAACTTACTCTGTAGCTATGTTTCTCAAGATGATTTTGCTTGTAAGTAATGGGAAATAGCTTGTTACTTTAAGTAAGGGAATTTGCTGGGAGGAAAGTCAACTCTTCTCTGAATTTAATGAAGAGTTGAACATGAAGGTTTGGGATGGGCAGGGTAGTCCTAGGGCCATAAGCAGCTGGAGTTCATGTGCTGAGGGCACTGTTGGCCAGGGCACTCCAGTCAGGTGATCTGACCACTAATAACCTCTAGTCCAACTTATTAAAATTCTAAATGCTGATGAAAGTCAATCTGATTGGCTCACAAGGGGCAAGACCTTCCTGCCGTGCCTCTATTAGCCAATGAGCCACAGCTGGTGTGTGGTGGAGAGGCTGCAGGAGAGGGTCAAGAAAAATACAGGGCTGCCTGCCAGCCCCCGCTGTCCTGAACTGAGCAGCCGTGATCCCACAAGGGGCCTACTACGGTGACCTCGACCAAGATTCTTTCCCTCCCTGGCCCTTAGTTTCCCTGTCAAATGAAGGGTTTGAGTTAGAACCTAATTACTAGATCAATTTTTTCTCAAAAAGCCCTGCATCATAATTGCTTGGGATGCTTGAAAATAGAGATGCACATGCCCCACAGTGGGCTGGGAAGTTGTCCACAACAGGCTTTCCAAAGCAAACCAAAGTGAAACAAAACAAAATGCCCTGATTTGTAGTATTTGCCCAATTTCTGTGGTGTAAATAAATACCTCCATTATGGCCAATTTCAAGTTACCAGCATGAAGTCACTGAACATGGATTGGGAAGAGAGAGGTACCCAGGCTTCAGCTCACCACCAACCCACTGAATCAGAACCTCTGAGGGAGGCCTGGGAACCTGCATTTCACTCCCCTCCCCGACCCAGTGATTCTGGTGGGTAATAAAATTTCAGAACCCCTGCTCCCAGAGATCGCTAAGGGCCTTTCTGGTCCTTACATCCTTCATCCTAGTTACATTACAGGTTTTCACACTGGTTCTGGGAGTTGAGGGAAATTTCCCCTTTTGAGAGCATTGTAGAGGAAGGCCTGGAGAGAGGTAGATGGCCCGAGTGAGTCGATGGGGTGTCCACACCGGCCTATGGCCAGATTCCCCTCTCCCAGTCCTTCTTGAGTGGCCTATCCCACCATCACCCCTGGAGGCAAGACAGCATCTCCATGGGCATGTCTCAAGGCTGCAGGAGGGGACTGCAGGACTTAAGGTCACAGCCATGGGTACTGGATCCTTGCCCATCGCTCATATCTCTGGGTGGGCTGGCATTTCAGCTGCGATTGTCAGGACCTTCTGATCTGATATCTCAGTCCTCGGAAATGAGAGCCTGTCTGGTCATCAGCTATTTTTGTGCAGGTTCCTCATCTTGATAACCTTCTCTGAGTAGGTGGAGGACAGAGTGGAGGATGCTGTGTCTTACTTGAGATGGACTGAGGCAGAGAGAGCCATCACAAAGTCCAAGGGAGACTGACCAACAGAGGGCAGGGCCAGCGCAGAAGCTGGGGAGATGGCAGCTGGGGAAAGGAAAGTACAGACTACTGACAGGAATGGAAATTCTTTCTTTAGGGGCCTTTCAGAAGAAACCATTTGCCCTCTAAAGTTAGGCTGCACCTTAGTTTTGAGCTGGAACGACCTCTGACTTTCTCTTATTCTATAAAGCAGTGGTTCTCAGAGCGTGACGCCCCCAGACCAGTACCATCCACATCAGCTGGGAACCTTTTAGAAATGCAGATTCTTGGGCTCTGAATGCCTCCTCTTCTTAGAGCCGTTGCCTGGCTGCATGATTCCAGGTTAAATTGTGCACGTCTCTCTGGAAAAACCCCTTTCCAAAGTAGATGCCCCACAAGGTTGCCATGCTGAGCTGTTCTGAGACCACAGAATGGATGGGCTTGTGAGCAGGAGCAGTTGAGGAGTTCTGGGAGAGGAACAGGGTAGGAAATGACGAGAGACAATGGGGATCACACTGGCCATGGCAGGCCTTCTTGAGCACTCTACTGGGGCTGCTGGGAATGAGCACCAGTGCCAGCACAGCCGCTGCTTGGAGATGTCTAACTTAGCATGGAAATTTCCAGCAGTGGACAAGTTCCTGGACTGCTAAATTCTTCTGTTCTCTTCTTTTGCAGTCCTGTTCTCCCAACTCCCAGGGCTCTGGACTTTGCGACTTGTCCTGTATCATAGCCCTGCCCCTCCTGTGCCCACCCTCCTCCCAGCAAAGTCTTGCCACTTCTCTGCAAGACTGGAGCTGGCACCAGCTCCCTCGGGCAGCCCATGCTCTGTTATACCCGAGGCCTGGGCTCTGGTACCATGCCTTGTCCTGTGGGTCCTGTGCAGCCTCATCTGGGCTGGGGGCCAGGAGCCCTCCTTGGCCAGCTCCTGACAGTGCCAGAGTCTTTGAGGTGCTACCTGCATGAGGTTCGTTCGTGATCCCTTCAGAGGAGAGCACCTGAGACTTCTTCCGGTGACCATGTGCGGTGTGTTGGGCAAACTAGATTTGGAGCTGAGGCTGTGGGTTGACTGTAGTTCAGGCTGGCTGACTGAACTGTAAACCTGAAATCTGCCCTACATTTAGGTCTAACTTGTCCTTCCTGAAGTGACTCCTCCTGAAGTTGGTGGAGCTGGGATGGGCCTTTTGGGAGGGAAGAAGAACACGGCGTCAGGCTAGAGGGGACCTTTGCCTGTTGCAGCTCTGAACCATTTCTGTGGCTTCTCCTTTGGTAGAAGGACCTATTTGTGGTTGTGCCCCTGAGAGTCTGCATGTATCTGTTTACCTGTATGTCTCCCTTTTCACTCATGAGGGCTCCCACACATATCTATATAGAGTCTCCCTTCATCTCACAAGCTGTGAGGCCACAGGCATACGATTTAAACCATCTGGCCTCCATTCTCCTTGTCTGTATAATGGGAATAAAAATAACTTGTACAAAATGTTACCATGGTGGCAAAATGAAACAATGCACATAAGGCCCTGAGCATGGTTCCTGGTGCTCACGTGTTAGGCTATTATTACTAATGCAAGTTATTACTCCCTGTGCCTCAGTTTCCCCATGTGTAAATTAGGGATAATAGCTAACGTCCACGAACCCAGTGTAATCGTGAGGGTTAGGGAAGTTGATAACTACAAAAAACTTAGCACCATGCAGTAAATGCTAGTGATTATAATACTCATTATCCTTCCGGGTATGTGTCTGGGTGAGACTCTCTGAGTTTGTGAATGACTCTGGGCATGTCTGTCTGCTGAGTGTGTATGTATGTACGTGTTTATATGGCCAAGCAGGCCTCCTGTCTCTGGGTGGAGTTTGCTGTTGGCCCAAGCCTGGACTCCCTGAGGCAGCCAGGGCCGGCGCCGGGGATGGAATTTCCATTAAGAATTAAGCAGGACGGCACTGGGAAGCCAGGCGGACGGAGGGGAGGAGGCTGAGGGGGATGGTGCTCCAATTCTGAGCTCCCCCCGCAGCCTCAGTTCTGAGCTGCCTGGGAGAAGGCCTCTGCCACCTTTGCCTGGAGTCTCAGGCCTGCGGGGGCCATGGCCCAGAAGGATGGGCGAGGAGAGAGGAGTTGCCTGCCAGGGCCCCTGTAAGGAGACTTGGAGTTGCTGCAGCCAAGACTGGAGCCATGAGAAGGCCCCCTGGGAATGGAGAGACGGCCAGCGAGGGTATAAGAGGCTGGGGCCTATGGGGCCGACATGAGCCCAGGAGGCTGGGCTGTGCTGTATGTATCTGGGAACGTGGATGTGTGTGTGTGTGTGTGTGTGTGTTTGGGAATGCAGGTGGGGGACATCCATACCAAGTGTCCTAAAGGGAACATCTAAAAAACCAAGTCTGTTCCTCTCTTTACCTGAAACTCGGACCCAGAGTTTGTACCTGGGAATGAAATATTTCTGAAGTTTTTTGCTAGTATTTATCCTGTTCATGATCTAAGCCTCATTCCATTTCTAGCATCCTAAAAACTAGCTTAGCTATTCAGGTACTTTTACACTCCTGAGCTCGTCTCATACTTTCAGCAACATATGAGCTAGGCAGAGATTATCATGATCCCCATTGTAAATATGGGAAAACTGAGCCTCAGAGAGTTTAAGTGACTTGTCCAAGGACGCATAACTAGAATGTATAGAGGCAGTGTGCAAGGTTAGGTTTCTTTGAGGATAAAGTCCAGGCTCTTTTTTTTTTTTGCGGTACGCGGGCCTCTCACTGTTGTGACCTCTCCCGTTGCGGAGCACAGGCTCCGGACGCGCAGGCTCAGCGGCCATGGCTCACGGGCCCAGCCGCTCCGCGGCATGTGGGATCTTCCCGGACCGGGGCACGAACCCGTGTCCCCTGCATCGGCAGGCGGACTCTCAACCACTGCACCACCAGGGAAGCCCCCCCCCTTTTTTTTTTTTACACTACCTGATCTACCAGAAATGGACTCAAAGATTCAGGAAACTGCCCATTTGAGGAAGGCTGTGGCTTCAGTGTTAATGCATAGCCAGGTGAATGGCTGGGCCTTCAAGCTCTGTCCCCGGGCCCTGAGACAGCCTTTGCTGAGATAGGAACTGAAGCCCCTCTCAAGGATCTGGGGAGTAGAATCAGGGTGTCTCCAATGGACGGAGGCTGCAGTCAAAGCTGGCTTGTCTGAGGAGGATGACTTGGGCATCTACAGAGTCTGGGGTCCCCAGAGAGCTGAGGCAGTTGAGTTAAGGTCAGGAGCTGCAATGTGTCCAGGGCCAGGGAGCAATCATCATTTTTAGCCAGGGCCTGAAAAAGGGAACACGGGTATTAGCGTCAAGGAAGACAGGCTGAGATGGGACCTTGGAGTGATCATTGTGTCTTGGAGACGGAACCGGTTTTCCTGTCCCTGAACACAAAGCGTGAGCGTATTGACATACAGTAGTTGCACATGAGGGATTTAGGTTAGATGCCAAGGAGAACTTCCTGCCAACGAGCAGGTTCAAATCTGGAAACAGTGCCCAAGGGAGCCTAGGGTCTGCTCTTCCTTGGTGGCCCCAGAGTAGGTAGAGGAACTCCAGGCCCCTGGTGGGGAATGATTCCTGGCAGGGTGGAGGGGGTTGGATGGAATGCGACATTCCTGAGCTTTGGGGTGGGAATCAGCCTTCTTCTCTAGACTTAGCCATCTGACACTAAGTGCAGAGCGGAAGTTTGATGTGCCCCAAGTTAAAACGAGTGTCTGCAACCATCTTCTGTCCTTTCTGGCAGGTCAGCGATCTCATGTGAGCGACTTAGGTTCCAAAGGGAAGCACCTGAGGGTCAATAAACCAAGTGGCATTCCAGGCATTTGGGGGCTGCTCAAAGTTCAGCGCTCCCTCCGCAGAGCGTGTGAACCGCACCCAAACCCCTCCTTGTTTTGTTTCAGTTCCAACGCACTCCCTTTACTCTCCAGATGTTGGCATGTGGGGCACATGTGGGCACCAGGGTCGGGACGGCTCCGAGGGTCCGGGGTGCTTACCCGCCGTGACTCCCGCCCGGCCCCGTGCGAGCCAGGTCTCTAATTAGACCTGACCGCGTCCCCATTCCAGGGCTCCCCACAGCCGAGAGCACAAAGTTTGCACTGCCAGGGGCACCAAAAGAGCCTCGCAGCCCGGCTGAGACTGCAGGCAGCGGTGGCTGACGCGGGGCAGAGGTTTGGCAGCGAGCGGACTGTTGCCGGAGGTCCTGCGGCGGCGGGCGGGAGCGGCGGGCGGGGGCAGAGCGGGGTGGGGCGCGGGCAGCCGGCGGCCCTCGGGCTGGGCCACCGAGCAGGTCACTTGCTCGCAGCCTCTGCAGCCCCAGCTGTGCCTGCCGCCGCTGGCCTGGCCGCTGCATGCAGCCGCGCACAGGCGCTCTCACTCGCTCGGAGTAAGTAGGCGGCGCTCCCCAGGCTGGATTCGGTGCCCAGCCCGGTCCGGGACAGAGCATGCTTGTGACTATTTAGATAGTAGGTGTAAGTGTATCAGTGTGAGTGCTTGTGAGTGGGAGCGAGCGCCAGTGGGAGGACGAGTGTCTGGGCTGGTATGTGAGCAGAGGGAACTTTCTAGCATATGTCCCAGGGTGTGAGTGTGTCAGTATGTGTGGGAACTTCTGTGTAGGTGGGCCTGGAGTGCGCCCATAGGTGGCACGTGTGTCTGTGTGGCCCTTGCTGCCCCGTGTCTGTGCGCTGGGTGTGCATTGGTGAGTGTGGTAGGCAGGCTCCTGGGGCTGAGCGGGTCGTGTGTCGATGGCTGCATGTGTGTGAGTGAGCAGATGAAGACAGAAGCTGGGGATAAGGAGTGTTATCTGAACTCAGACTTTCTAGGGTGACCCGACTTGTCCCCAGCTGGGATGTCTTCTCTGTGGGTCACTCGGCTTTGGTTTCTCAGGACTCTGATCGGGGCAGGAGTTCAGCGCCAACACTGGACTGAATGGGGGTCTAAGCCAGCCTGGCTGACTGGCCAGGGTTGCGGAGACAGCCCCACTGTCACTGCAGGAGGAGGTGGGAGGACCACTCAGCCATGCCCACCCACAAACACAGGGCACCCACACCCACACACTCACAGCTGCTCATGTGTGCACACCTTCCCGCCACCCACACCAGTCTTGCACATGTTGTATCTCAGGAGGGCCGTGTAAACACTCACCTGCTTTCAGTATGTACATCTGAGGACATTGACACATATCCAACAGGTATCTCCGTGTGCAAAACGCATATGCACAAACATGCACCCCTGGCTTGACCCACTCTCAGCCTTTTAGGCCCCCTTTTCAGTCCCCTTTAGCCTACACGTGGCACCTTGGACAAGTCTAAGAAACTGGCTTTAGTAGGAAATACCGTAAGCCGGGGGCTTTGGCTGGGGGGTCAGGGCAGATGTTGATACAATGCCTTCAGAGTGTCCCATTTGATCTAGAACTGAGGCTGCTCTTGGAGTAGTCTTGCCTTTTTAGAAGTGAAAAGGACCGTCTGGCAAGGCAAGCAGGGCCAGTCTGGGATCTGAGGCAGAGCTCAGCACCTGTAATTTGCTCCACGCTCTAGTTTATTCTCTGGATTCCCCCTGCAGCAGAAAAGCAGTGAGCCTTCCGTGGGCTGGGCCCAGACAGTCATCTGACAGGCAGGAGAAGTGAGTTGAGCTGGGCTGATTTCTTCTCTTCTTTGGTTTTAGTCAACCCTGTTTTGAGTCTCCCATCTGCAGGCGAGGCTGAAAGGGAGAGCCTTTGCTTTGCTCCTTTCCAGTGGTTATCTCTTTTTTTGACAGAATCTTGTTCTCCCTGACCTCCTCCCCTTGGGGACTGGGGACACACGAAACAGTGCCGGAAGAGTAGGTGCCCCAAATATTAGCTGCTGTTACGGCTTCTAGACCTCTCCCATCCTGACCATTCTCCTGTGGACAGGTCTCAATGAGGTGCCCTCACTAAATGTGCTTCCTCAGTTGGGAAGTTAGAATGATGACACTGACTTTCTCTTTCTAAATGTTTATGGTTTGGTCTAAGGAGTGTCTGAGTTCTCACCCCACCAACTCCTCCAGTATGCAGGGGAGCAGATGGGCTTCATGCATTTCCTGAGGGGGTGCTGGAACCTACCTTTCCCTGGCCTGGTCCTCCACCTGACCTTTGGGGAGGATGGTTAAATAAGGGCAGGCTGTGGTCAGCTGGGCAGCCTTTTACAGAGTGAAGGTGGTAGGGAAGGAAGTCTCTGTGCCTCCCCTAGCCTTCTTATCTGTGGAGGCCCCCAGCCATCTTAAGACTCAGGAAAAGACTCTGGAAAATGAGGTACCCACTGTGAATCCCAGGCTGGTTCCCCAGTTTTAGTTCATCAAATACATATACCTACCAATCGGAATTTCAGAGCAACAATTAGGACTCATAGAGCATCAAGGCAACCCTATTAAGGTCACATAGTTCCAATTTAAAGAAGAGAAATCAGACAACCCCCAAAATGGTAATAATAACAACCACTATTTATTGAATCTATAATACATGCTTTATTTCATTTACTTTTCACAGCAACCTTATTAGGTTAATAGTCCCATTTTTTTTTTCCTCTGACAAGGAAATTGAAGCTTAGAGTGCTCAAGGGATTTCTACAGGTCTGTGTGACTGCTGAGCTCATGACATCACCTGTGTGTTTACCTTCTTACTCTGGCTGCCAGGAAGCTCTTAGTTCATCATATTGCTTCATCCTAGTAAACGTGTTCATTGGAAACATGGCTTTGAATTTTAATTTCTGCTTTAATAACTTTATATTATACCCATCTTTAGCTGTAAACTCCTACATCCTTCATAGAGAGAGATCAGAATAAATAAATGAACAATCAGCAATTAAGCATTCTATTGGTCTCTGAGGATGAGAACCACGTTGCATGGAATTTTGGGGGGACATCTCCAATTTCAAATATTTCATCTGGTTTTCAAACCATATGTCTCAATTTTGGCTTCTGTATTTTGGGGCTCTGATTTGTGACCATGTCTTGGGGCTTTTCTTCCCAGCAGCTCTGGGAGAAAATGCCCATCTCTGTGCTGGCTCAGACAATGGGGATTGTTGTGAATGAATTGGGCCATTGATAAATGTCCCCTCCTCTGACTGCTTCAACTGCCAGCTTCTCCCTGTCTCAAAAGCATGAGTGTCTGGGTGCCCGAAGGAGTTTGACCCTGGCCCTATGGCCACCCCTTCCTCATGTGACCCCGCCTAGGCTCAGGGCTCTGCTGAGAGGTCTGTGTCTCTTGGACCTAAGCTCTGCCTCCCTCAGAGCAGACCACGTGGACCACATGGTCCTTTGGAGCCGGAGCTCAGGATGAAGAGCATGGGCACACGCGAAGGGCCCTTCTGCCCCCTCCCCTGGGTCTGTGAGGCCATGGGCTAGTGCTCAGTTTTTCCTCGTCCCCATGAGGGGCTCTCAAGTCTGCCATGTGGTCAGAAAGTCATTTGTCACCTCTTATCTGCAAGAGATGTGTGTCACCAGGGTCATCTGAATGCAGGACAGGGCTCTAGCCACACTGCAAAGTTGGCGAGACCCCTAACTAATTTACTCTAAGACTGATTCTTTTAACCTGCCCAAGGCTATTAGTATTTGGAAAGGGGAGGAGTGGGGGGCAACGCTTAGCACTAAAGATTACTTACAAGGACTCTCGTGGTGGGCTTTCAGGCACTGTGTTGAGATCTTGCTTCTCAGTATGCATTAAGTCACCCGTTGCTGGCAGCTGTTTCCCATGTTCAAGATTAATCCTCCCAGAAGCACTTGGTTACAAAGGGGAGGAGGAATCATTGGCCTGAGGCCTCAGGAGATGCCTGGCACTGGGCGGTGTGCTGGTGGGTCGGTGCGGGTGACGGGTTTGTACCTTCCCAGGCAAATGCCACCTCAAAAAAAAGGTAAGACTAAGACTTGATTGATTGCATCTCTGCTGAGGATTCTGGGTGTTCCCTGGACTTTAAGCTCAACCAGGTGAAAACAGGTTTCAAATCCAGCAAGAGAGCACTGGGTGAGGCAGTCAGAACTTCTGTGGGGGAAGGCGTACTCACGCTTACTCACATTTTTTAGTGTCTGCTAAGGGCCAACCCCCTTGTTAGGCTCTTTGCATCTTTTGTTTCAGGAAACCTCTGGAACAATGCTGGGAGACAGGCGCTGCTATTTTAAAGATAGGGAAACTGAAGCACAGCAAGGTTAAATGATTAGCCCAAGGTCAGAGCCAGCAGCAATTTCACCCCAGGTCTGTCTGACGCTGGAGTCTGTGGTGAAGACTGTGGTCTGTGGTCCACTGACCACTCCCCAGTTCAAAGGCCCTGAAAGCAGGGAAGTCCAGGCCTTTGGGCCAGCTGGGGAAGAGCTGAGGGCTTTGCCTTCTCTGGCTCTAGGACCTGAATATCATCAGTGTCACTGGCCTTTCCAGCCTCAGATGGAGACGGCTGCCCTGTGGGAAGCAGGGGTGGGTGGGGAAGGCCTCCCAGGCCGGGCAGGGATACCCCTGCCAACCCCGCCCCCTCCCTGCCAACCACTCCCTTGGGGTGCGCTTCTGTGACTTCACTTCTTCCCTGGAGCAATCTCTGGGGACCGAGCCTACACCCAGACACTGTGATCCAGCCAGCCCAGTCCCCCCTCTTCCTGCTACATGGTGCCCTCAGTGCCAAGCTCTGGGGGAGTCCTGGATCCTCTGAGGATGTCTCTGGGCAGACCAGACCCTGTTCGGCGTGAGGCAGTGTCTAAGCGTCAGCAATTTGGCTGGGTAATTGTGTATAGTGTTCACTTTCTGCTGGAGAAATGGAGGTTTTGTCTTACAAACCAAATATCCTGGGTTTGGAAGCCATGTGAAATGCAGCCTGTCATCTGGGCGTGTGGGCTGCCTTGTGGGTCTGTGTGTGGTGCTGGTTTAAAAGACATGGTCGAGGGACAGAACGATTGACTCAGGCCATATTGTTGCCTCTGATAGAGGGTCAGAGGTGGGCTGCATATACTGTCCATGTGCAGAGAAAAGAGCACGGGCTTTGCCATCAGACAGATCTGGCTCGGAGCCTGTTTCCACGTCTGTAAAAAGGCATTCCTTATGACGCAGTGGTGATGCTAGAACTGGAAAGTTTATTGAAGTGTAGTGTCCAGCACAGAACAGGTCAGCTGTAAATGACGTATTCTTCCTTCTTGTCCCACCTACCTTCTGGGAAAGAACACTGGGCTGATGGCAAGAGATCTGGATTCCAGCCCTAGCTCAGCCTCTGGGTACATTGTTTTCTCTTACCCTCTCTGGGCCTCACTTTCCTCATGCATAAAATTAGAAGAACTAATTTCCCTTATTCTTCTGTATTTTTTGAGGATCGTGAAAGAGACTGAAGTCAGGGAGCTCTCTTGGAGGATGCAGAAAGTTTAGTCACTATTATTCATGTATCTATGCTGCAGTATTAACTGAGATCCTGTCATGTGCTAGGGCCCGTGCAGAGCACTGGGCATACAGGTGTCGGGAATATCCCAGTCCTCAAGGCAAGACAGGATTGTGAGGAAAGTGACAAGCCTGTCTGTGGGACATGATCATGGCAGGTATTAGTGTATCAGAAGAAGAAGTGTCACCCCCAACTGGGGCAGTCAGGGAGGCCTTACCAGAGGTGAAACTTCCTGGTCTGGATCTGGAAAGATAACAGGAAGATTCCGGGAGGATAAGAGGAGGGCTTTCTAGGCCGAGAAACCAGCACATGCTAAGGCACAGAAATGTTGCCTCGTGTGGTAAGCCTGGGGGACTTGAGGCAGCGAGGGTTTGGTCAGTAGTGATGAGAGAGAGATGGGAGACTTTACAAAGGGCTGTCGACGGGCGTCAGGCCTTGATGGCTGTGCTGAGGTGTTTTGAATTTTATCATGACAGTTGTGGGCAGCCCCTGAGGTATTTTAAGCAGCGGAGGGTCATGGTTGGATATGGGCTCACTTATTCATTCAGCAAACATAAAAACAAACAATTTTATGTCACCTTTAATTTTGATATCATATCAAATTAATGAAAATTTGCAAGACTGATAAAAGAAATCCTTCTTTATCTGTATCCCTTAATTGATTACAAGACACTGCATTTACTTCATTTTTATTCATTCTTTCTCTCTCCAACAATATAAAAAATACATTATTTTTTATTTATGTATACTTCAATTATCTGTATAATTTATACTTTATTATAATTATATATTTATGGTTTTATCATGTATATGTATATATGAATACATACATGTATATGAATACATACAAAATATTCATATTTCTGATCAATTTAAGAGTAAATCGGAGACATGGTGCCTCTTTGCCCGTAAATACTTAAGTGTGTATTTCCTTAAAAAAAAGATATACTCTTACTACAGTACAATTCTGTCCCAATAATGTCTCTATAGCTCCCCTGTCTCCCTCGCCCCATTCAGGGTCCAACCCACAGTTGGCATTTTGTTATCATGTCTCCTGGGTCTTCTTTAATCCAGAGCAATTCCTCTGCTTTATCTTTCTTGACCTTTGTGTTTTGAATGGTATAGGCCAGTTATTATGTTGAATATCCCCCTCCATTTGGGTTTATCTGATGGTTCTACATGACTGGATCCAAGCTATGCATGTTGGGCAGTAGTAGCATGAAGTGAGGTTAGCATACCAGCGAGCACAGGCTGTGGGGACTGTCCCAGTGCTGGTGATGGAAGCTTTTGTCACTTGCTTGAGGTGATGTTCACCAGTTTCTCCTGTGAAATTACTGTTTTTCCCTTAGTAATCAGTAAGTAATTTGTGGAGAGATACTTCGAGGTTTTGTAAACATCCTATCTCATCAAACGTTTAATCACTAATTTTATCATCATTGATACTTTTGAATCCATCATTGCTTCTATATTTATTAGTTGGCATTTTTCTGTAGGAAAGATCTCTCCCTTCTCCCTTTCTTTCTGTCTTTCTCTTTATCTCTCTCCTCCCTTCCTCCCTCCCTCCCTTCTTCCCTTCCTTCATTACTATGAACTCATAAATTCTTAATTAATTTATTCAATGGGTTTAATCAATTTGTATATTTTATTTTGATGTTCGAAATGTACAAGATTTGATCAGTGGGAGGTTCTCAGTCTGGCTCTTGTTTCTTTTGACTTTTCTCCATGATTCTCTGAGCATTTGGTTACTGTTGCTTTAGCAAGATGTTCCAGGCTCATTTTGTTCTTTCCTTGCCCCAGCCCTGGAATTAGTCATTTCTCCAAGGAGACCTGGATCCTTTTAGTGGAGAATGGTATTAGAAACCAAGACCTGGGGCTACATGTGCTCCCTGTTACTGGCGTGTCATTGCATTTATGCCCTCTTAGCAAGCAGAGCTAGGGTGTATATTTATATGTCCATATTTATTTCTATAATAAAAAAATAAAAAAAATTATTATAGGTTTTTAGAAAGAAGAACTCAAGTGATTGAGACAGAGAGTGAGGGGATAGGGTGGCTTAGATGGGTGGTGAGGGAGGGACTGTTTGAAGAGGCGATATTTAGAAAGACCTACAGTGTGGAATGGATGGATTGGAAGGAGAGAGAGCCTGGAGATTCTTTCAATTATCTAGGAAATAATTACAAGGACCTGAAATAAGACAGGCAAGAGAGGAAGTAGAATCAGGTAGCTGGTTGAATGCAGAAGGTGAGGGAGACGAAGGAGGGAGATAGACATCTCCAAGGCCTGTCAAGTTGAGTGTGTCCAAAACGGAATTTGTGCATTCTTGCTTGGCAGTGTCCTATTCATATGTGGTCCTCTCCAGGTATTTCAGATCTCATTGAATGGCTCCTTCATCTATACAGCTGCACAAGTCAGAGAGAGCTGGCAGTCATCTTCAACACCTTTCTCTCTCAAAGCTCATATACAATTCACCACCAAGTCTGTTGATGTTGTCTTGAAAATCTCTCCCCAATCCATCGCTTCTCTCTGTCTCCACCAGTCTCACTCTAGTTCAAGGCACCATTTTCATCTTACCGGACTACTGTGAGAACTTCCTAACTGGTCTACTTACACTCCCTCCAATTTGTTGTCACACAGCAGCCAAATGTATTTTAAAACACAACTCAGGGGCTTCCCTGGTGGTGTAGTGGTGAAGAATCCACCTGCCAATGCAGGGGACATGGGTTTGAGCCCCGGTCTGGGAAGATCCCACATGCCACGGAGCAGCTAATCCCGTGTGCCACAACTACTGAGTCTGCACTCTAGAGCCCGCAAGCCACAACTACTGAGCCTGTGTGCCACAACTACTGAAGCCTGCTCACCTAGAGCCCGGGCTCTCCAACAAGAGAAGCCACCACAATGAGAAACCTGCGCACCTCAACGAAGAGTAGCCCCCGCTCGCCACAGCTAGAGAAAGCCCAAGTGCAGCAACAAAGACCCAACACAGCCAAAAATAAATAAAATAAAATGAATTAATTTTTTAAAAGAAGCTTTTTTTTAATTTTATTTTTTATTTATTTATTATTATTTTTTGCAGTACGCGGGCCTCTCACTGCTGTGGCCTCTCCCGCTGTGGAGCACAGGCTCCAGACGCAGCTCAGCAGCCATGGCTCACGGGCCCAGCCGCTCCACGGCATGTGGGATCTTCCCGGACCAGGGCACGAACCCATGTCCCCTGCATCGGCAGGTGGACTCTCAACCACTGCGCCACCAGGGAAGCCCTAAAAAAAGCTTTTTAAAAAAGAAAAACAAAAACACAACTCATGTCATTTCCCTCCTTAAAAATACTTCAGTTGATTCCTATTGATCTTAAGCTAAAGATCAACCTGTTTAATGAGCCTACAAAGTCTAATTTTTCTGACCCCTGCCTCCACTCCTACACCGTCTCACCCAGCTTCTTTCTTCACCCTCTCTCCTGGCCTTGTCTCAGTCCCTTGGGCTTGTCAGTTGGCAAGGCCACAGGCCTTTGCATTTGCTGTTCTTCTGCTTAGAACACTCTTCCTTCATGTCTTCACCTACTGAATTCCTACTTATATCTCAGCTCTCAGCTCAGCTGTCACTTCCATGATTAGGTCAAATCTCATTTTACAGGGCTTTACAACACCATGTACCCCTTCAAGGCTTTATCATAGTTGTGATTTTACATTTATTTACAATTTTTCATGATAATTAATGTTTACTTTTCCTATTTGATGATGAGTTTTGCTCATTACTTTATCCTAGTAGTTAGCATGTTACTGACACATGTCACAAATATTTGTTGGATGGATGGATGAATGAATGAAGTTTTATCATCTGAGCAACCAGCTGGTGGTACCATTCAGTAGAATAAAAATTCTAGGGGAGAAGTAGATCTGGGGAGAAAGATAATTCACTTTAGGACATGTTACATTTGAGGTACCTCTCAACCACGTCTGCCCCCCCAAACATCTTACTGTCTTCTGGGCAAACAAATTAGACTGTCGTTCAAGAGCTTTGAGGGGACTGGTGATAGGTGACAGCTAATTCCTGGGCAATTCTAAGGAGCTGCTGGAGAAGATAGCTAAGTCACATGGCATCCCTGAGCTGTACCCCCCTTTCTGGTTTGTAGAGGATACAGGAGATCTGAGGGGCCTCCAGGTGGTTTGACCTGGCTCCTTGGCTGCTACGAAGGATTTAACAAACATTTATGAAGGCTCCTTCGCACTTGAGAGTTACTTGCATGATTCCCACGGGTCAGGAATTGCCAACCTCCTCCCCACCCCTGAGACTGCACTAGATATAGGCCTAAAAGAGAATTCAGAGAGGGTCTTACTAAGCCCAGTGAGCGCTCCTTACAAAGATGCCAGTAGTCACTCCAGCTCACTCACTCCTGCATTCCTCACTCACTCGTTCAATATCTATTTCGCCTTCACTCAGTCACTTACCCGCCCAACCACATGTATCCATCCACAAACAAGAGTTTATGTTGGATCTGTAGCGGGACTCAAGGCTGATGAGTCACCCTCCCTGCCCTCTCCTTCATCCCTCTTTCATATAGTCCTCACAGCCCAGGAGCCCAGATGAGGAGACATCAGGGTGGGGAGGTGTCACCTTACTGGTTGAAGGCCATGTGTGCTTGCAGGGTGTTATCAGGAAGAGAGGGAGATGCCACCACACCAACTGCTCCTCTTATTTCACCTCCTGCTTTTCTAGTGTCCCTTCCCCTCTTTCAATGGTGATGAGAGCTTAGGAATTAAGCTCCTTGATCAGATAGCTGGGCTCTGCAGAGATACTTGGAGCTCAGGCTTGAAAGGGAAAGAGAGACAACAGCTCCCCATGAGCTCCACCATGGAGAAGAGGACACTTTTTTTTTCTTCTTCGTTTTCTACCAGGATTGCCCTTTTAACCCTGTGGAATTTGCAGAGAGGCTGGGGGGAGGGCGGGACAGTGGGATTTAAAATGTGGCATTTAGAAACCAGGCAGTAGACTAACCCTGGCCCCGCCCCTCCAGAAACTGCTCTTTCAGTTCTCTGAGGTTTGTCATTTACAAAGAGCCCCACAGAATGTGCGCTGTCCATCTGCCGTGACATCAGACAGGGTTGGGGCTGAGCAGACATAGGACAATGGCAGCCACATCAGATAAGAGCATCTTGGAAAAGTGCCCGAAGATGCCCAGGATCTAAGTTACAGACTCATTCACTCATTCCCTCTCTCACTCATTCATTCAACAACGATCTACTTAACACCTACTCTGTGCCAGGCATTGTTCTAGGCACTGAAGATATAGCAGTGAGCAAAACACATGCCCGAGTAGAATTGCTTTCTGATGTGGGAAGATAGTAAACAGGTTGATATATGCAAAGTGGTGATGAGTGCTGTGGAGAAATATAAAGTATGGTAAAGGGGTTCCAAGGGTAGGAGGGGACTTGTACATTTATACCAGGTCAAGAGGTTCTCTCTGATATGCAGATATTTAAACAGAGGCCAGGAGGCAGTGAAAGGGCAAGCTATGTGAAGACGGGGGTGGGGGGAGAGCAGTCAGCACTTCAGGATTCTGGGTGCCCTGTGGTCTGGGGGTTCGGAGTAAGCTTCTAGGGGGAGGCCACGTTTAAGCTGAATCTTGATGTGTGGGGACAGCAAGTCAGTCCTGAAGAATAACAGGGAACTTGCCTTGAAGCATGAACATAAGGGACATGTCGGGGAGGACAGCTTGGTAAGGCCCAAAGAGGCAGGGTAGGCTGGAAACAGGGTCTGGAGAGTCATGAGTGCCAGGCTAAGGATTTCAGACCTGAGTTGAGGGACACTGGGGAGACATAATAGATTTTCAGCGACATGTCACAATGAGAGCTGTGTTTTAAGCAGCTGAAACTAATATTAGAATAGGCTGGGGGCTGGGCAGCCAGCAAGAAGACAATTGCCTCGCGTGAGCCTGCTTGGCCTCATGACCATCAAGGACCCTGAGGTTGGGGGGAACGCTGGATGGCCCCAGATGCACAGCGGGCAGGGATACAGTGATGTAGGGGCTATAATGGCCGACAGAAGCAGCAGGTAATGTGAGTGGTCATCACTGGGACAAACCCCAGATGTCTCCTGTAACTCAAAGCTGTCTTTGAGCAAAGAACACAGAGCAGCCTGGGTTCTAGGGCAGAGCAAGCTGGAGAAAAGAGTTTGGGTCTCATCTCTGGCCACAAATGGCTATTTTAGAAGCTTCTGGGAAGGGGGTCCTTGGATTGTAGGAACATTAGGTTCAGAGGAGAGCTTGTCTAATCCAGCCCTCTCCTCTCACAGATGAGAAATTGGAAGCCCAGAAAAGGGGCATAAATTGTCCAAGGCCATGTAGAGCACGTGTGGCAGAGAAAGGTCAAGTATCTTATTTGAACTCATCTTGGAGGAATTACTATGTCTTATTTAATTACACATTTATATATATATATATCTTTCAGTGGAAGAGGAAATTCTAAGAAAAAGGAAATTGTTTTATTCATCAACTTCTCTATCATCTGATACAGAGCCTGAACTTCTCTATCAGCCTGATACAGAGAAGATGCTCTCTTGACCTGGACCAAGGCTGATGTTAGCCTGGTCTCAGATGTGGAATAGGAGCTGCCTGTGAGTAGGGGAGAGCCTGGCTCTGGATCTCCCTCACGCACTCATGTGGCCTGGCCTGCGACCATCTCTACCTCAGTTATACTCACAGCCCTTGGCAAAGGGACCATGGATGTGAGAGAGTGTGGGGGCTGCTGTCACAAGGGTGCCTGCCAAGAGGGAGAGGTGACAGGTGTGGAGAGGGGCTGGGTGTCCTGGGCCTGAGGCCACTGCAAGAGAGAGAGGCCCTGCCCAGCTTGAGAGAGCAGACCACAGGGGGTTTCACAGTCGCTAGCTGGGCACCTGGGATGCATGTTTAGGGTGAAAGAGCAGTGCTTGGTCTGGCCTGCGGCTGGGCCCCCAGGGATTTCACCAAACCCACTTTTATTCAGCCCAGGTTTTCAGCCCAACCCTGCTGTCCCAAGGAGCTGAAGCCCACAGTTTTAAGAAGAGGTCCTGTTCTTTCCCCACAGTATGCAGAAGTCTATGACGTAACAGCAGGATTTCAGACGGAATTGTCCTTTGATGTGCTTCCATCCTCACATTCAGGATCCTAGGCAGGGTGGGGGGCGGCTGAGCTAGAGACAGTTTCCTGAAAAGTCAGAGGGATTCAAGCTGTAGCTCCTGCCAGCCCAGACCCCTGCATCTGTGCTGGATGAGTAATTGGTTCTTAAGCTCTTGGTCAACACAATCTGTTTGTCTTGCACTGTGGCGCTGGCAGAGGGATTTCCAGAGCGGAGTGAGTTATATGCATCAGCACACTGAACCTGTAGACCCAGGAAAATAAGCGTCCTAAGTTTGGCGTCCCTCCGTGAATGTCCTGGGGGAGGCAGTGGGGTTTTCTTCAGGTGTGGGGTCATCACCCTCTCGAAGGTAGCATTGCGGACTAGGCCAGGTTTTGAACAGAACCTGAGAGGAAGGGAAGAAGGAACTTGGATTCTAGTCTGGGTTCAGCTACAAATTTACTCTGTGACTCGGGCAAGTCTTTTGCCCTCTTTGAACCTCAGTTTCCTTTTCATGAACCACAGGGTTGGAAAAGAGGGTTCCGGAGGACCTGTCCTGTAATATTCCAGGTTTCTTGCTTACATAATACTAACAGGAATTTTGGTTAAGACCCTAACTTTGAGATTTCTATCCTCACCCAGGTCTCTTTTACTTTGCCTGAAATTCCACCTTTGGTTCTTTTAAGAAGCTCTTATTTCCATATTGACTAACAAAATCCCTCTTATTTTTATGAGCTTGTATAGGGATACAAAGCAGTGTAATCTTCTAGTTGTATTTCAGCCTTTATAACAACTGTGCCAGGTAATCAAAGATATATTATTTCCAGTTTACATTTGAAAAAAGAGGCCCAGAGAGGTTAAGTAGTTTGATGAAGTTCACAAAGTTAGTTGCTGGCAGAGCTGAGATGAGGCTGCAGGTTTCTTGGCTGTTGGCTTATGTTCTTTTGTGCTACCCTTTGGGTTTGGAAAGGGAGAGTTCTAAAGACTGCATGGGATGGGAGTTGTAGTGTTCATCAGGTGGCACAAGTATCAGGATGACAGCATCTGCCCCCGCATATCTCTACCACGTAGGCTGAAGTGTTCTTAGCCTGGGGCAGCCCACCCAACCCAGGCACAGTAGTGAGGGGCTGTGCTGGCCCCTCTGCCTGCTTATGCAAATGCAGGTCAGGGCAAAAAGCAGGCCCTCTGCAGCAACTTTCTCACTGATGATCCTGTGTTCTTGTCTGCTGTAGACTATTTTAGCAGGGTGGTGGGTATCCGGCAAAGCCCAGGTCTTTCTTTTTTTTTTTTTTTTTCCTTTTTCTCCCAGCTTTATTGAGCTGTAATTGACATATAGCATTGTATAAGTTTAAGGTGTATAATGTGATCAGTTGATATACATATTTATTGTGAAGTGATTACCACAATAGGGTTAGTTATGCGTCTATCACCACACCTTTACCTTTTTATTCATGTGGTGAAAATTTTGAAGATCTATTCAATACTTTCTTAGCAACTTTCAAATATACAATACAGTATTGTAAACTATAGTCACCATGCATACATTAACTCTCCAGAAATTATTCATTTTATAACTGAAAATTTGTACCCTTCAATCAGTATCTCCCCATATGCCCTAACCCTCAGCCCCAGGCAACGACCAATCTACTTTCTGTTTCTATAGTTCAGCTTTTTTAGATTCTACATATAAATGAGGTTATACAGTGTTTGTCTTTCTCTATATGACACTTTGCATAATGCTCTCAGGGGCTATCTATGTTGTCACAAGTGGCAGGATTTCCTTCTTTTTTTAATGGCTGAATAGTATCACATTGTGATATATATGTGTATATATATATATATTTTTTTCTTTTCTTTTTCTTTCTTTCTTTATCCATTCATTCATTGAAGGACACTTAGGTTGTTTCCATGTCTTAGCTATGGTGAATAACGCTGCAAGGAGTATAGGGGTGCAGATATCTCTTGGAGATAGTGATTTCATCTCCTTCAGACATACCTAGAAGTGGAATTGCTGGATCACATGGTAGTTCTATTTTGAATTTTTTTGAGAAACCTTCATACTGTTTTCCTTAGTGGCTGCACCAATTTACATTTCCACTAATAATGCGCAGTGGTTCCCTTTTCTCCACATCCTCACCAGCGCTTGTATCTTGTCTTTTTGATAATAACCATTCTAACAGGTATGAGGTGATATCTCATTGTGACTTTGATTTGCATTTCCTGATGATTGGCGTTAAATACCTTTCATGTACTTGTTGGTCATTTGTATGTCTTCTTTTGAAAAATGTCTATTCAAGCCCTCTGACCATTTTTTCAATTAGTTTTTTGTTTTGTTTTGTTATTGAGTTGTATGAGCTTCTTATATATTTTGGATATTAACCCCTTAGCAGTTAAATGGTTTGCAAATATTTTTCCCAGTTTCCTGTAGGTTGCCTTTCACTTTGTTGATTGTTTCTTTTGCTATTCAGAAATTTTTTGTTTGATATAGTCCCACTTGTTTATTTTTACTTCTGTTGCTTTTGGTGTCAGATCCAAAAAGTCATTGCCAAGACCAGCGTCAAGGGACTTTTATCATAGGAGGTTTAGAGTTTTAGGACTGACATTTAAATTTTTAATTCATTTTGAGTTAATTTTTGTGAGTGGTAAAAGGTAGGGGTCCAATTTCATTCTCTTGCATATGAACATCCAGTTTTCCCAGTACCATTTATTGAAGAAACTCTCTTTTTCCCTTTGAGTATTCTTGGCTTCCTTGTCAAATATTAGTTGACCATATATGCAGGGGTTTATTTCTGGGTTCTTGATGCTTTTCCATTGATCTATGTGTCTGTTTTTATGCTAGTCCCATATGGTTTTGATGCTATAGCTTTGTAGTATAGTTGGAAATCTGAAAGGTGATGCTTCCAGCTTTGTTCTTTCTCAATATTGCTTTGGCTATTTGGGGTCTTTTGAAGTGTTATATGAATGTTAGGATTTTTTTTTTTAATTTCTGTTAAAAATGCCATTAGATTTTTTTTTTTTTTTTTTTTTGCCATTAGATTTTTGATGGGGATTACACTGAGTCTGTAGACAGCTTTGGGTAGTATGAACATTTTAACAATATTAATTCTTCTCCTCCATGAACATGGGTTATCCTTCCATCTATTTGTGTCTTCTTTAGTTTCTTTCATCCATGTCTTATAGTTGTCAGTGTACAGATATTTCACTTCTTTGGCTAAATTTATTCCTAAGTAATGTATTCTTTTTGATGCTATTGTAAATGGGATAGTTTTCTTTATTTTTCAAATAGTCTGTAGTTAGTGTATAAAAATGCAACTGATTTTTGCATATTGATTTTGTATCCTGAAAGAAAAAAAAATTATTGAATTCATTTATTAGTTCTAACACCTTTTTGGTGGAGTCTTCAGGGTTTTCTATATGTAAGATTATGTCATCTGCAAACAGAGACAGTTTCACTTCTCCTTTCTGATTTGAATGTCTTTTATTGTTAATTGTTATGCTTAATTGTTATGCTTAATTGTTCTGGCTAGGACTTTTAGTACCACGTTGAATAGGAGTGGTGACAGTGGGCACCCTTGTCTTGTTCTTGATCTTAGAAGAAAAGCTTTCAAACTTTCACCATTGAATATGATGTTAACTGTGAGTTTGTCGTATCTGGCCTTTATTATGTTGATGTATGTACCTTCTGTACTCAATTTGTTGAGAGCTTTTCTCATGAGAGGGTGTCAGATTTTGTCAAATGCTTCTTCTGCATCTATTGAGAGGAACATATGGTTTTTATCCTCTTTTCTATTAATGTGGTATATTATATTTATTGATATGTGTATGTTGAACCCTCCTCGCATCTCAGGATAAATCCCACTTGATTATTCAAACTGAATTTAACAGCACATTAAAAGGATCATATAACAGGTCTTCTTAATTAACCTTCCATTTCTCATTTTCAAAAGCTTTCTCATATGCTTGTCCTGGAGATGGGCTGGGCTTTTCTGTCTGTAGAAGGGGGTTCTGAGAGCAACCCTCTTAGCTGTTTCTCTCTTGCCCAAACCAGCTCAGTCTTTGCTCTGGGGCAAGAGGAAGGCTCAGGGGCAATAAGTGTGGGCAAGAAGGAGCTTTCCCCTCATATACCAGGCAGGAGCAACAGTGGGAATCACCCCCAACCCCTCCCAATTCACTTTCTGCTTATGCTTTGGGATGTACATACATGCTTTCACTCTGTCTCTCCTGTTTCCTCCTCCTCTCTCATTAATCAAGTTTCCACACTTGCTTTGGTCTATTTTGGGGCTTGCTATTCAATTCTCTAAGTTTATTCCAGGGTCAATATCACATTGTATTTACTGTTTGAAAATAAATCTTACTATCTGGCAGGAAAATCCTCCCAATTTCTTTATTTTTTCAGGAGTAATCTTGGGTTTACTCATCAAGTGCTAGGAAAGAATCTTGTGGGGATTTGATTGGGATTGCATGGAATCTATAGGTCAATTTATGGCAAATTGACATTTTCCTGTCTATATACATGAAATACCTCTTCATTTATTTTGGCCTTCTTTAATATCTTTTAACAATATTTTATCATTTTCTCAATAAGGGACTTGCACATTTTAAGATTAATTTCTGTATACCTTATATATCTTTGTTGCTTTTGTTAATGCCCTCTCTTCTAAATTTCATTTTAGTTTTGTGCTGGTGTCTAGGACTATACTTGACTTTTGTATATATATTTTTAGCCACCTTTCTAAGCCTTTTCATGAATTAAAATAATTTCTTCGTAGATACTTTTGGTCTTTCCACATTGGTAATGAGGGTAACTTGCTAGTTCATGGTACATTTTTATAGGAATTTGGGAAAGATACCATGTCTGGGAAGACATAGACCCATGGAGACTTGGTTTGCCATGTGAACTGCAGGTCTGTGTCTGGTGGACCCAGCCCTGTGTATGGTGTGTGGCTGAGTGGTCACAGCAGAGGCCAACTTCAGCCTCCACTCACCCCCTTGGCTGTGTGCTGTTGCGGAAGCCCTGTGGAAAATCATATCAACTGTGAATAATGACAGTTTTGTTTCTTTCCATTCTTATACATTTTCTTTTTTTCTACACTAGCTAAGATTTTAATACAATAATGAATAGAAGTTGGTGGGAGGTGGCATTTTAATTTTGTTTCTGATCTCACAGGAAATGCTTTCAACATTAAATATGTTGTTCCTGTATATTTTTTTCTCAATAGATGCCCTTTAATTAGTTTAAAGAAGGTCTCTTTTACTCCTGGTTTTCTAAAGGTTTTGTTATGAATGGCTGTTGAATTTTATAAAATTATTCTTCTCCATCTATTGAGATAGTCATAAGGTTTTTCTTCTTTTACCTATTAATGTAGTGAGTTTCATTAATCTATTTTCTAATGTTAAAGCAGCCATGTATTTTTAGGCTAAACCCAACTTGGCCATGATTTATTATTCTTTTTATATATATAGCTGGATTCTGTTTACTAATATTTTATTTATTATAGTTTTGTCTATGTCTATACATGAGGTTGTCCTAAAGATTTCCTATCTTGTGTTCTTTAGTTTCAGTATCAAAATTATGTCAGTCTTATAAAATGAAGTATGTTTTCTTTTATTCTTATTCTCTGGAAGATCTTGACAAAGGAAGAGTTATCTTTCCTTTGAATGATAGAAACTCATCTGTGAACTTCTCTGTACCTGGTGGTTTCCTTAAGGGAAGGGTTTTAACTATTGATTAATTTATTCAGTAGTTATAGATCTATTTCTTCTTGGTCATTTTTGGTAAATTGTATTTTTATAGGAATTTATCTAGTTTATTTATGATTTCAGTGAGATTGCAGAATATTCTTGTCCATATAATATTATCCATCATATTCTTTTATTTCTGCTGCATTTGTAGTAATAGACTCACTTTTATTGCTAATATTGATTATTCGTGTTTCCTTTCTTTTTTCTGATTTTTTTCTGATCTTACCAGTAGTTCATCTATTTTATTTGTTTTCGAAAACTAACTCTATTGGTCATTTCATTTGTGTTTATGTTTTGTTCTATGTTTTTGTTGTGTTTTGTTTAATGTTTGCTTATATCTTAACTATTTTTCTCTTGCTACTTTCTTTGAAATTATTCTCTTCTTTAAAAAATCTCTCATGTTGTTAGAAGTTAGAATTCTTCCAATTTTCATATTTTCTAATTTAAGCATGCAATTTTTGCTCTTAATTTTACTTATCAGTATACTATATGATTTGGTTTTTTTAATTTTTTAGTACTTTAAAAAATTTATTTATTTTTGGCTGCATTGGACCTTCATTGCTGTGCATTGGCTTTCTCTAGTTGTGGTTGAGCGGGGGCTACTCTTTGTTGCTGTGCATTGGCTTCTCATTGCGGTGGCTTCTGTTATTGCGGAGCATGAGCTCTAGGTGCATGGGCTTCAGTAGTTGTGGCATGTGGGCTCAGTAGTTGTGGCATGTGGGCTCAGTAGTTGTGGCTTGTGGGCTCTAGAGTGCAGGCTCAGTAGTTGTGGTGCATGGGCTTAGTTGCTCCATGGCACGTGGGATCTTCCTGTACCAGGGGTTGAACCCGTGTCCCCTGCATTGGCAGGCGGATTCTTAACCACTGCGCCACCAGGGAAGCCCCTATACTATATGATTTTTATATGTGTGTTTTCATAAGCATTCATGTTTATTTTCTAATTTCTGTTATAATTTCTGTGCTTAAAATATCCAGACATATGGAGGTCTTCATATTGGGGCAGAGATTACAATCTGTAGGATACCAGCCATTTGAAAATTGCTGAAACTTGCTTTAAGATCCAGTCACTAGTCATTAAAAAAAAATCATGACTCATGAATCCTTGAAAAGAATGTGTATTCCTGATAAGTTGAATGCAGTGTTCTATTCATAAACATTAACTCTAACTTAATTGTGACATTCAAATCTTCTGTATCTTTACTGATATTTTTTGGCTTGAGCTGTCAATCAATGACAGAATTGTGTTGGAATCTCCATCTGTGATTCTGAACTCATTCACTTCTCCTTGAAATTTTATCAGTTTTTACTTTGTATATCTGTATTATTGTGATTATGTACATCATTATTATATCTTCTTGATGGGCTGAACTTTTTATTTTTATGTAGTGCATCTCTTTACCTCTATAATGCTTATTATCTTAAACTTTGTTTTGTATCATATGAATACATTGGCACCAGAATTCTTTAGGTAAATATTTCTATGGTGTATCATTTGTTGTCTTTAACTTCAAGCTGTTTTGGGTGCTTTGTTTTAGGGATATTTCTTGTAGCCAGCACATAACACACTTTCTCTCTTTCCTTCTCTCTCTCTCTCTCTCTCTCTCTCTCTCTCTCTCCTTCCCTCTCTTTCTCTTTTTTTCTCTTTCTCTCTCTCTGTCTGTAATGTGTGCTTTATAATCTTTGCTTACAAGTGACTAGTTTAGTTTCTCTCTCCTTACTGTCATTACTATTATTCACTGATACAGCCCCCCACCCCACACTTCTTTCCTCTTTTGGAATTTTTTATTACTTGTTTTTTTCCCCATCTACGTATTTGAAGGGTAATATCTATCTATACCTCTATGTGTATTCTTTTGGTTGGTTACCCTAAATAGTATAGCATAAATAATAACCTAATAAGGATAAAGTTAATTTACATTTCTATTTTCCTCCTCCCAAATAAAAGAAAATTAGAACACTTTAACTTATTTTAGTCATCCCCTTCTGAATTTACATATACATATTTGAAATTTCTCTTTCTTTCCTTATCCCACAAATGAGGTATTATTATTGTTTCTTACAGTCAAGTTTTGTTTGTATTTACTCACATAGTACACGTAAGTTTGCTCATCATTCATTCTTATATTTCAAACCTTCCTTCTGACATTACATTCTTTCTGCCTGAAATAATTCCTTTAGAATTTCCTTTGGTGTGGGATTTTTACTTGTTTGAAAATGTACTTATTATTTCCTTCTTATTCTTGAAAGAGAGTTTCTTTGGGGGTAGAATTTTAGGATACTTATTTTCTGTAATCAGATATTTTTCCACTGTCTCCTGACTTTCATCATTGTTATTTAATGGTCACCTGTAAATCTAATTTCTCTCTTTCTCTGTCTGTCTCTGTTTCTCTTTTTACCTTTGGATGCTTTTAAAACTTCTCTGTCTTCTGTGCTCTTTAGTCTTACAAGTTATCTAGGATGTGTATATCTTTTGCATTTTTCCTGCTTGGGATTCGTTGCGATTTCTGGATTTGAAAGTTGTTTTGTCTTTCAAAAATTTTGAGAAATGTTTCAGCCACTATTTTGGGGATATCACTTTTCCCCCTGTTCTCCCTCTTATCTCCCTTTAGAAATCTGAGTAAATACTTGTGAGGCTAATTTACTTTCTATTCCTTAGCTTTAGTTCTCTCCTGTTTTTGGTCTCTTTCTCTCTCTGGGCTGCATTTCAGATTATTTCATTTGATTTGTTTTTTTAATACACCAATCCAATCTTTAGCTGTGACTACTCTGTCCAGTGAGTTTTTCATTTTAATTATTATATTTTAAATTTATATAAGTTCTATCTGGTTCTTTCTGCAATCTGCTTGATCATATTTTATAGGCTCTGTTCCTTGAAAATGTTTCCAAGGCTGTCTTTTATTTCTTGAAGCTGAATTCTCTAATCGAGTTTTTTCCCTTCATAGACAATGTGAATTCAGGCTACAAACCTTTTTGAAGGTCATATTGTGATCATTAATTCTCAGGAGAGACTTTACTTCCCTTTAACCCAGCATCAAAGTTGGGAAAGACAACTTTTCTTGCACCTTCTGAATAGGAGATTTATTTCTCATTCACCTTTGCATTGGGTTTCTGACCTTCTGGACCACTATTTTATTGTTTCCGTAGCCCCTAGGCTTTGTCCCTTGGCTGCCCTACCCCCTACCTACATGGAACAGAAGCTTAGGGAATACAGCATTCAACAGACATTCTCAGGGCAAAAACTACCTTCAACTCTTGCTTGTTATTCTTGGTTCCTGTTTTTGCTTTCCTTTTGGTTTCTCCAGATTTCCTACATTTTTGCCAGCTAAGTGATACATTTTAAAAACATTAAAACATCTTTATCAATCCTTTAAAATTCTTCTTATGAAGAAGTATTTTAGGGTATATGTTATACCATATTGCTGTTCATAAAATTCGTGTGTGAACTTTCTCTATAAGAAGAGAAATCAATTATCAAGTAAAAATAAGATGCTAAAACATAGTGGCATAGTATGGATTTCCTTAAAGAGAGGGTACAGTCATTACCCTCACTCAACTTACTAGCTATGTACCATAGCAAATTATTGAATCTCTGGATCTTCATTTCCATGTCTTCAAAATGAGGATAATAGTAGTACTAATTATTTTGAATTTTTTTTGAGAAATAACTTATAAAAAGAACCTAGAAGTGTGCTTGACATACAGTTAAGTGCCCAATACCATATTTCATTAAATTTAAGATGCCACAGATTGTAAGATGCCCTGTAACTTCATAAAAAAGAGAACATGCTTTCAATTAAACTATGACACAATGCAAAGATGCCATTGACTGAAATTACATCCCAATTTCATATGTTAAAATATGAAAAAAATGCATCTTAGAACCATCTGACAATACTAAATTTTGGCTATTAATGTGAATGGATACATATGAGCAAAGACTACAGTGATTGAGAAATGGAACCTTAGTCTCAATTGATAGGACTTTAAATGTTTGTAGGTATTTATTCCATTCTACCGTTACCTCATCAACTCCTGGACTCTGGCTGTATTGTGCATGAATTAGAGTCTGTGTCCAGAAGGCTAATTGTCAGCAGACAAACACAATATTCTACCATCTTCTCCAAGACTGAGGAGGAAGGGGAAAAACATATTTATTGAGAGACCTCTGTGCCTAGCACACTTATGAGTGACTTAAATATCATATTTACTTTAATTTTCACAATTAGGTTAATTAAGATTAGTTGGTGCAACAAACGACCCCCCCAGATATTAGTGACTTAGCACACTAGCTTTGTTTCTTGCTTACTACACGGACTGATATGGGTTGGGTGACTCTACTGTGATTCAGGACTCATCTTCTTCCTTCTTTTGGCTTTGCCATATTGGCCTTTCCAGATGCGCTGGCATCACTCAGGAGACAGAAAGGGGAAGAGAGAGGACCAGGAAGAAAGCATACCTTTCATTACAATATAATTAAAAAAAAATTTAAGACATCAGAGTTTGATTTATTCCTAGTAACTTGTTGGAGGAAGAAATTACTATAGGTTAGGGTGGTTGGAGGCCTCCCAGATGAAGTAGGATTAAAGCTGAGTCCTGAAACATTGATATTACTTAGAGATAGAAAAAGAGAGTTGAGGAGATTTCAGTCTGGATGTGCTGGAGTGGCATGACCAATGCGTAGAATTACGGAAGAGTAAGATGTTTTTGGAGAACCATGAAACAACCTCTTGGGGAATGACTAACATTTACTGAGCTCCTACTCTGTGCTAGACACTGTGTAAAGTACTGCTCAGGTGCTACTGTGATATATGGCTTCCTAAACATAATTGAGCCTCAGTAAGACAGTATTCTACAAATGGGCTGTTTTTCATGTTTGACCCACTCTGTGCCCCAATTAATTAACTCAGATAATCATATTTGGAACATGTGGTCCAAGTACCTGACACTGCACCCTCACATAGAGGATTCTTTATCTGAGGACGTTATGATAATGACAGTAGGATTTGTTGAGAATGACTGTGTCGTGCTCTCACTCTGGGTTATTCTATTTATAGTCAATGGCCTAGAATGTGTTCTGGTTCCCTGTCTTTTGTTCCTTTTCATTAGTGAGCTGCTGAGGACCCTTTGCCATTGTGGCTGAGCCAAAGTTCTTGTTCAGTCTGGACTCTCCTTCAAATGCCCCACACTACTTGGGTCACATAGGGTATGAACTGGGATGTTAATTGTTTCTTCATGGCCAATGCTACTGATTATAGAAAATGTCTTAATGTCATTGTTTGTGCTTATTCAAAGCATGGTCTCTATGTATGAGGTGTTTATCAAATCTCCTCCATGAGAAGCTTTTCTTCTTCTCAATATGTGTAATATATCCTGCTTTTTAATCCCCTTTAGTGTGAAGCAGCTCTCTGGGCCTGAGGTCTGGGTAGGAAATGGATCTTTACTTAGGCACAAAGATAGATATCATGAGACTTCCTGTGTGACACCTTTAACTTGTCTCCCTGGCTCTAAGTAGTTATGGTATTGTTATTTCACTTGCTCTTATAAGCATCATGCAGGGTACATGATCTTATGTGGTTCTTACAACAACCCTGAAAATAGATTCAATTCCCATTTTCCAGATGAAGAGGCTGAATGTCAGAGAGTCCTAGTAAGAGACAAAACTGGGATTGGGATCCCAATCCCGAAATTTTGGATTTCCATAACCTCATCATGCTACTTTCCAGATGTTATTGAGTAACCTCCGGTTTGGAGGATTTGAGAAGGAAATAAAATCCGAGAAGGTCGGATTATCATGGTTGTTGATGTAGCACTATGGTCTGCTCATGGCTTTAGAAGTAAGAGAAAATGACATTTGTGAAACTGCAAAAGAGTGTACCGTCTTCTCTCTTCTGTCCTCTTTCCCAAGGGTATATAGACCCCCCTCAAGTTGGGTCCTCATCATGACTCAGAGAGGGAAGTAGCTTGCCCAGTGTGACCTCTGAGCGTGATTTATGAAACAGGATGTATCCAAATTTTCACCACATTGGAGCTATTCAATTTTCTCTAATGGCCTTTATCTGAGAATTATGTCTATTCGTGGCAGCCACGACCAGTAAGTCATTAGCTTAAAGTATACTGATTGTTAATTTTAGCATCCTGGGCCCTGGGCCCAGTGAGAGAGGACTCTTGCTTTTGCGAATTGAAGCTAAAGAACATTCGAGCAGTTGGCTGACATTTACATCAGGAAAAGTTAGAAAGAAAGGATAGTTAAAAAGTTAATGAGTAAGGAGCAGTTGACTAGCTGGACATAGTTCAGGAGGTAGCAGAATGGCCTCCATTTGGCTGCCTCTCTACACGTACTGTTTTCACCAGAAGAGAAGTGGAACCAATCTTTATATCAAGCACCCCTGGGTGCCAGGTACTTCACATATGTGATCTTACTGATCTGCCCAGCAGTGCCATGAGGAAGAAACCATCTCTTCCATTTCAACCTTATGATATAGGAATCCCACTTTACAGATAAGGAAACCTACTACCCAAGGTCACACAGCTAATAACTGATGGAGTTGGGATTTGAACCTTGGCAGTCTGCATTCTTAACCAGCAGAGCTCTGGATGGTGGTGGCCCAAAGGCCCAACCAAGTCTCCCTCAGGGGCTGCATACCACCTAAGGTCTTGGAGGTCTGGGGCACCATTTTCTCACTTATGACCCTTAGAAAATCAGCAGCTCAGGGCCAGCTCACAGATGCCAGTAACTGCAGTTTCCTTGTGTGGCTCAGGGCTTGGTGCTCCTCTCATGGGCATGTGGGGTGTCAGAGCCCTGGCGCTGGGAAGGGCCCACCCTGAGTCACAGGATGGGGGCATCCATGGCTTTCCTGGATCCAGGAGCCTGGACCTCCCTACAGGATTGTCTCTCACGCTCCTTCAGGGGAAGCTGCTGGGGGTGGCTTTGACAAGTTGGAACCGTTTGGGGGATGGGTGGTCATGTTAATCAGGGACTGGGACACATGGGCCTCAGCCAGGAAAGCTTGACGGGGCTCTTTTTCCTCCAACCTTTGGGGACTCATGGGCACCTCTGAGTCAACCTGCCTGTCCCATTCCAAGGCTGAGCTGAATCAGACTAGGAATCCCTGGGACTTCCCTGTCCACTGTCCATTCCCCTTTGCTTGGTAATCATAGCAAAGGAGAGAGAGCAGGTGTAATTATCCCTGTTTTACAGATGAGGAACTGTGGTGCCATTGATTTCCTAGGGTAAATCGCTCTGAACCTGGATGGGTCTCTTCAGACTCTTAACAGGCAAAGTCTTCTTTGGATTTCCCATGGGAGGAGTTTATGGGAGTGAGGAGACCTGGGTGCAGGTCCCAGGTGTAGCTCAGCTTACTGTGTGACCTCAAGCAGATTTCTTCCCCTCTCTGAATGTCTCTCTATTTGTTCATGTTGACCTCTCTGTGCTTCAGTTTCCTCATCTGAAAACTGGGGACAATAATAGTAACTTACTTCATAGAGTTATTTTGAGGATTAACTGTAAAACATTTAGAACAGTGCTTGACACACAGCACCTAATAAGTGTTTCTCCCTCTACTCCTCATTTTTGTATTATTATTATCATTATTATTACAGGGGGGTAATCACTAATGCTTCCTGTTAGTTCTAATACTCTAAGATTATGACGTGAGTTCCTCCAGGAAGGCTGCCTGGATTTTGGCTGGCGGCTATGGTCTTACCCCTGTCAAGTTCATGGACATATTTGTGCATATGGGATTCCTATTACTTTCCAGGTAGAGGCTGGAAAGTAGATGTATCCAGTTAATCAAATGGAGGCTTGGGATCCTGTCTGTGCTTTACGGAAACTATTCTGGCCCCAGAATTGAGGAGCAGGGCTGAGGTCTGGGTGGGCCCCCTCTACCTGATGCACAGTCCTTCTGGGCTGTCCATCCAGGCTTTTCAGGGCCTGAGGGGACAAGGCTGGCTCCGAGAGCCCTGAGGTCTGTTCTGCCTACTTGCTGGGCTCCTTCGTCTGACAGCTGTGAGGGGCCCTTGGGGCCTCCTCCAGGGAGCCAGCGCTCTCTATATTTCATGAGGCTCCGTCCATTCAGCAGGGCTGGGTGGCAGCTTGCTTGGTTTCTTGCATCTCCCCTGGGAATAAGCGTTTTTAAAGTATCTGATTGCTGCAGGAGGCTGGCCGCCGCAGCTATCAGTACTGAAGTATCTCTGATGACTATTGCCACCCATGGGAGACAGGTCACACAGAGGCCCGGAGAGGGAGTGAGGAAGGAGGCCCATTGTCGTTACTTCACAAAGCTCATTGCATCCCTCCTTTCCACCCCCAGGACCCCACCTCTCCAG